>NC_044993.1:47665038-48265038 GCF_008728515.1 Papio anubis | reverse complement strand
ATCAGAATCCCAGCAAGTTATTTTGTATGTATTGACAAACTGATTCTAAAGTTCAAACAGAAAGGAAAAAGCCTGGAATAGCCAACACAATACTGAAGAACAACAACCAAGTTGAAGGACTGACATTACCTGACTTTAAAACTATAAAATAAAGCTACAGTAATCAAGACAGTATGGTACTGGGGAAAGAACAGACAAAAAGAACAATGGAACAGAATACAGACTCCCAAAATATACTGACACAAATATAATCAACTGGTCTGTGACAAAGAGGCAAAGGCAATTCAGTGGAAAAAGGATAGTCTTTTCAACAAGTGGTCCTGAAACAACTGGATGTCTATGTGCAAAATAATAATAATAAATTTAGACACAGACCTTACACCTTTCACAAAAAATAACTCAACATAAATCGTAGACCTAAATGTATAATACAAAATTATAAAACTTCTAGAAGATATCATAGGATAAAATCTTGGATCTCAGTGACCTTAGGTTTGGCAATGGGTTTTTAGACACAACACTAAAAGGACAATCCAGGAATAAGAAAAAAAATTGGTGGTTTGGAGTTTATGAAAATTGAAAACTGTATTAAATTTGAAAATCTTTGCAAAACACATATGTGATAAAGGACCTGCATCCAAAATACACAAAGAATTTTAAAACTCGACAATAAGAAAATAAGTAACCCAACTAAGAAATGGGCACAAGATCTCAAAAGACAACAAATAAGATATACAGATGGCAAAAAGCATATGAAAATATGCTCAACATCATATGTCATTAGGAAATTGCAAATTTCCTAATTTGCAAACATATTGACATATGCATCATATGTCACTAGGAAATTGCAAACAATGATGAGATACCACTACACACCTACTAGAGTGGCTAAAATCCTCAAACTGACAATATGAAAAGCTGACAAGAAAACAGAGCAATGGAAACTCTCACTCGTTGTTGATAGAAAGGCAAAATGGTACAGCCACCTTGGAAGACAGTGGCAGTTTATTGCCAGACTTTCTTACTTTTACTTTTATGATCCAGCAATTGTGCTCCTTGGTATTTACCCAATCGTGTTGCAAACTTATGTCCACCCAAAAACTTGCACATGAGTGTTGATAGCAGCTTTATTCATAATTGCCAAAAATTGGAAGCAACAAAGATGTCTTTCAAAAGGTAGAATGGATAAACTGTGATACATCCATACAATAGGGCACTACTCAGCCACAAGAGGAAATGAGGTGCCAAGCCTGGAAAAGACATGGAGGAACCTGAAAAGTATATTGCTAAATAAAAGAAGTCAGTTTTAAGGGATTACATACTTTCTGATTTCAATTATGTGATATTCTGAAAAAGACAAAACTATGGAGACAGTAAAAAAATCAGTGGTTTCCAGGATCCTGGATGAATAGGTAGAGAATTGGGGATTTTTAGGGAAGCGAAACTATTTTTTATTTTTTCTTTATTTTATTTATTTATTTATTTTAAGATATAGGGTCTCATTCTATTGCCCAGGCTGGAGTACAGTGGCATGATCATAGTTCACTGCAGCCTTGAACTCCTGGGCTCAAGGGATCCTCCTGCCTCAGCCTCTGGGTAGCTGGGACTACAGGTACATCACCATTCCTGGCCTGTTTTTGTTGTTGTTGTTTTGTTTTTTGGTAGAGACTAGGTCTTGCTATGTTGCCCAGGCTGGGAAACTATTCTTTTTATCGCTATATGTGTATATATTATTAAGACCCAGAACTTGGCTGGGTGCAGTGGCTCAGGCCTGTAATCCCAACACTTTGGGAGGCCAAGGCAGGGGGATCACTTGAGGTCAGGAATTCAAGACCAGCTTGGCCAATATAGGGAAGCCCCGTCTCTACTAAAAATACAAAAATTAGCCAAGCATGCACCTGTAGTCCCAGATCACTTGGAAGGCTGAGGCACGAGAATCGCTTGAATCTGGGAGGCAGAGGTTGCGGTGAGTTGAGATCACGCCACTGCACCCCAGCCTGGGTGACAGAGCAAGACGCTGTCTCAAAAAAAAAAAGAAAAGAAAAAAAAAGACTCAGAACTGTGCAACAGAGGTTAGGCACAGTGGCTCACGCCTGTAATCTTAGCACTTTAGGAGGCTGAGATGGAAGAATAACTTGAGTTTAGGAGTTTGAGACCAGCTTGGCCAATGTAGCAAGACTCTCTCTACAAGTAAAAAAAAAAAAAAAAAGAGCCTGGTGTGGTGGCATGTTCTTGCAGCCCCAGCTACTCGGCAGGCGGAAGCAGGATGATCCCTTGAACCCAGGAGTTCCAGGCTGCAGTGGGCTATGATCCCCCAACTGTGCTCCAGCCTGGGCAACAGAGTGAGACCTTGTTTCCAAACAAACAAACAAACAAACAAACACAAAACAAAACCCTGAGAAACAGTGAAACAATGTATGCTATGGACTTTAGTTTATAATAATGTATCAGTATTATAAGGAATGCACCATACAATCATAAGAGATGTTGATAAAAGGGGAAATTTTGCACGGGGGAGGGGGATGTATGGAAACTCTCAGTCCTATCTGCTCAATTTTTCCATAAATCTACAATGGTTCTAAAAACTAAAGTCTATTAGTTTTAAAGGCCAAAAGGCTTGGAAACAAGTAAGCGTGTTAGGATGTAATGAGGATTGAGCTTATACTGAGTCAAGACTTGGGAACCCCTAGATGGGGGAACAGAGGTTTTACTATCTCGTTGCCTTTGGACCTGCTCCCAGGACTGACAGAGCAGTCACAGATAAGGTCTGGGCATCTTGGGCAGGAACTTGAATGGTGGGACTGTATGCAAGAAGACAAACTTCACATTTCTTCTCTCTCTTGCACCCAAGAACAATGCCCTGTTTTCTTTAACTTTGTAATTTGACATAATTTCAGACTCGCAGGAAAGTTGGGGGAAGAGTACATAGAATTCCCAAAGTCTCTTCTCCCAGATTTCCTGAATGTCTTAGCCTCTGACCACAGCTGTGCTTTCTTTGCCTGTCTTCTCAATGCCACGTTCATCTCCATTTCACAACCAAGCAACAGACCAAGGCAACAGGCTTGACTTTGCTTCTTTCTCATCTTCATCCTGATAAGAATAGCAATTGACATTTTGAATGCCTAATCCACGCCAGGCATTGTTCTGGGCATTGTGATACATACCTTGCCATTTCACCATTTCGTAGCTCTACGAGGTGGATCTATTATTATCCCCATTTTACAGATGGAGAAACTGAGGCACAGGGAGGCTGATCTACTTTGCCCAAAATTACGTATGTCAATAAGTAGCAGAGTTGGCCTGCCAACGCAGGTGGTCTAGGGGCAAGCGAGGAAACTGACGAAGAATGACTTGACCGAGAAAACAGGATGGGGGCCCAGTTTGGGAGGCCAGGAGGGGATACAGCCCAAGCCACACATTCTCAAAGGACTTCCAAGGTAGACTTATAATGTCGTCTCCCGATGAGATGGGGCACAAACCCAGAGACACAAAGACAGGACAATTGACTGCAGGGCTGAACTGCCTGGGATGAAATATCAACCATGTGGGTGTGCGGATGTGTGAGTAATGAGTGTGAGGGAGTATGAGTGTGGACGGGAGTGAAAGTCACACTTGATCCGGAGGATTCCTACTCCGCCTGAAACCCAAGTTTCCAGAAAAGCCCTTCCTGTGACTCTCTCTCCCTAGTCCTCTCCATGTCTGCCTGGGCTGCCCCCAGTACGGGGTTTATTACACTCAATTGCTTACGTCTGTTCACTTGTCAGTGCCCCAACCAGATCCTCAGGGCTAGGAAGCAGGGACTGGATCTATTTATTGTTCTCCCCAGCCCCCAGCTCACGACTTGGCATATGGAGGCATCTACAAACAGATGCCAAAGGATGGGAGTTTTTCCACACTCCCACGCCACCTCCAGGTATTTGCTCATGCTGTCCCTTCCACCTGCATGTGTTTCTGCATTGATTCAGGCACTGGTCAGAGGTCACCTCCTCCAGGAAGCCATCCCTGACCCCAGGGAACTGAGTCCTCTTTACTGTCACTTCCTAGGGTGGGTTGGTGGCTGTCTTGCTCACTTGGTTGTAAGGTCTCAGAGGGCAGGGATTGTGTCTGTTTCATGTCTTCAGGTCTGCGTCATCGGCGCTTGTCACAGGGTTAGGCACAGTAGGACCAAGACAGACCGAGTACAGGAAGGAATGACTGACATATGGGCTGGGAATGGTGGCTCACGCTTGTAATCCCAGCACTTTGGGAGGCAGAGGCAGGCAGATCACCTGAGGTCAGGAGTTTGAGACCAGCCTGGCCAACATGGTGAAACCTCATGTCTACTAAAAATACAAAAATTAGCTGGACATGGTGGTGCACGCTTGTAATTCCAGCTACTCAGGAGACTGAGGCAGGAGAATCGCTTGAACTCAGGAGGTGGAGTTTGCAGGGAGCTGAGATCACCCACTGCACTCCAGCCTGGGCAATGGAATGAGACTCCCACCTCCAAAAAATGAGAATGATCGACGTGCGGTGGCCCCTGCCCTGGGAAGCCAACCCTCACCCTCCACCACAGCACTTGATCCCATTGCGCTGTCCTTGGCTTCCACCCTCAGACTGACAGCTCCTTGAGGGCAGGAGGGGGTCAAATTACTCTCTGGGTTTTCAGCACTGCCCAGTGTGAGTCCAAATATCTCCCACTTCCCCTCCCTCCGCTCTCTCCTCACTCAGGGCTCCACAGTCACGCTGGTCTTCAGCAATTCCTCCTGCAGGTTGAACTGGTTCCCACAGGGCCTTTGCACTAGCTCTTCCTTTTCCCTGCACAAGTTTTCCCCATAGGCTCTTCAGAGTCTCAGCTCAAACGTCGCCTACCCAGAAAGCCCCTTACAGATCACCTGCCCCACTGGCCTAAGAGGTCCCTACTTTCTTCTTGGGCCCTCCTGACCTGAAATACTTTGTTGAGTGTTTTCCCCCCAGTCATCTGGCTGCATCTGGGTTCTTATGGTGTCCAGTGGTTAATGGTCTATGGGACCTGGGTTCGAATCCCAGCTCCACCCTTGCTTACCTGCCCAGTCATTCTGAGTTTCTTTGTTTTCGTTGTTGTTGTTGTTGAGACAGAGTCTCGCTCTTTCGCCCAGGCTGGACTGCAGTGGCGCGATCTCGGCTCACTGCAACCTCCGCCTCCCGGGTTCACACCATTCTCCTGCCTCAGCCTCCCGAGTAGCTGGGACTACAGGCGCCCGCCACCAGGCCCGGCTAATTTTTGGTGTTTTTAGTAGAGATGGGGTTTCACCGTGTTAGCCAGGATGGTCTCAATCTCCTGACCTCGTGATCCACCCGCCTCGGCCTCCCAAAGTGCTGGGATTACAGGCGTAAGCCACCGCGCCCGGCCTCTTGGTTTTCTTTTTTACAATTTTATAAATGTTAATTTTTGTAGATACAGGCTCTCGCTAACAGGGTTGCCCAGGCTGGTCTCGAACCCTAGGGTTCAAGTGATCCTCCTGCCTCGGCCTCCCAAAGTGCTGGGATTACAGGCATGAGCCACGTTGCCCAACCCGTTTTGAATTTCTTAAGTACTCTGTGCCTCAGTTTCCCGATTTGTAAAACCGGTGATAGTATCACTTTCTTATAGGGTAGTTGCCAGGACTGAACGAGTTAACATTTGTAGTGCCTTCGCACAGCGCCTGACAAGATTGTACTAGTTACTGATTGAAGGGGCTGTTTTACTATCCAAATGTGGCTGGAGTAGGAGCTGGGTAAACATTCATTGAAGAATGTGCAAACACTGGCACTTGGAAGCTGGGCTGTTAGGAAGGAGAGGAGGATTCCAGTCGCCCAGCCCTCCTACCCCAAACGCAACTGCTCCCAGCGCAGGGGAGGCCGCGGAGGCCAGGCAGGAGTAGGTCCTGGAGGCCTGGTCGGCGTGGGCGTTTTATTCCGAGACCAAGGGGATCCATTGCAGAGTTCTCCGCTGAGCGTGACCTCGGGCTGCAGCGTGGGAGGAAGCGCGCCGCAAGACCCCCAGCGGGGTGCTGGGGTCGCCCCAGCAGAGGACGGCGGCTCGGACTGTCCAGCAGCGGCGGGGACAGCAACAGGGGCGCGAGGTAGCCGTGACCCGGGCCGGGCGCGCCGGGCGGGGCTGCGCATGCAAATCTGCTGGGCGCCGGGGCGGAGCGCAGGAAGCCGGGGCGGGCTGGGTCTCCGCGCCTAGGAAAGCCCCGCGCGGTGCCGGCCAGGGCAGGGCCGCCCAGGGGTCCCCCACTTCCCGCTCGGGCTCCCGGACGGCGAATGGAGCAGGGGCGCGCAGGTAGGACCCGGGGCCCGCGCGCCGATCTGGGTGCGAGGGTATCGTCCGGGCACGCAGGCTGAGGGGGTTCGGGAAGGGCTCGGCCGCCGGCGGGGACCCGGGCAGCGGGGACCGCGGGGACTAGTGGGACCACCCCGACCCCGCGCGGGGCCCGAGCCCGCGACTCTCGGTGTGCGCTGAGCAGCACCCGGTTCCGTCCTTGCGGCCGAAGGGCAGAGGAGGCGCGAGTTCAGAGGTTCGTGGACACCCAGCGCTCCCCAAAGCGGGTGCTGGCCGTGAGACCTCCGCCGGGACGGCCTGCGGGGGTGGGGGTCTTGGGGTTAGGCTGTCGGAGGCCACGCAGCCCCTCTTCTCCGGGCAGTGGCGCCCTGCCCCGCGCTCAGGAAGTCAGTGAGGACTTCGGAGAGACAAAGGGTGGGAAAAGTTCTGAGAACTGTAAATTTGAGTACTAGGTCAGTGAATCTGGGGAAACAAGGCCCTTTGGACCTGCGGTCTCCGCCTCCGAATATCAGAGGGACCCACTAATGGCGATCATTGACTAGGACTTGTTTTACTGAAAGGATGCCGAGTGAAACCTCCCACTAACCTCTCTGTGGCCGGTGCTGTGCGTCATGGCCATTGTACAGATGAGGTCACTGAGATCCTGCCCCTTTAATAACTTGCCCCAAGGTGCCGCCCACCTGGGAGTCCGTGGGGCATCAGGACTGGAACCCAGGCAATCCCACGCCAGAGCCAGCTGCTCTCCATCTCTCAATCACGTTTGAGGAGCCACCACAATAACCAGAATCTCCGGGAGATTTGCTTAAAATGCAGATTCCCAGTTCCTCGCCCTGAGATTCAGATTCAGTAAACCCAGGAATCTGATCTTTACTTTCTTTTTAAAATTTATTTTATAGGGATGGGGTCTCACTATGTTGCCCAGGCTGGCCTCAAGTGATCCTCCCATCTTGGCCTCCCAAAATGCTGGGATTACAGGTGTGAGCCACTGAGCCCTGATTTTTTTTTTTTTTTAAACAAAATCTGGATTTCTTAGAATTAAGCAAGATAGGGGATTGCTATTTTGTCTGCTTCTGGGGTTCAAGGAATGCCCCCAGGCCAGCGCTAACCCTGCTGCAGTTCTAGTCTCTGCCCTTCCCCAGCCCTCGGGGAGGCATGACCCATTGCACTTCTCTGCCCCCAGTGACCTTTGAGGAGCCCAAGGCATTTGCTGGGACCTCAGTGCCTTTATCAAAATCCCAAAGTCCAATGGGGAAACAGGCTCGGATGTATGTTTGGCCAGGGTGTCCTGCACATTAGGGCATTCCAGGGTCCTGCAGGGGTTTCTTAGAACTCAGCTAGCCCGGCCCATGAATGGGAGGTGACCCGCTGAGCCACTCATTCACTCACTAGCACTCATTCAACTCCTGCCGGGCCCTGGGTGGTGTTCTGGACACTGGTGCTTGCCTCAAGGAGCACCCCCTCTGCGGGAAGACACACATGACAGTGTGGGGGCTGCGAGGGTACAGATGCGCCAGTGGCTGCAGGACCACAAGCCAGAGGGGATCAGCTCTTCACAGGGCACTGGGCCAGGCTTCCCAGCACCGGGGGACCCTGAGCTAGCCTTGTAAGTAGAGCAGTGGAGTCTGGCAGGTGGAGGATGGGAGGTAAAGGCGGGCACAGAGTGGGCGGAGGCTGGGAGGTGTGAAAGGGTACTGTGTATGGAACTTAGGGAGTAAGGAGAAGCCAGAGATGGATGGAAAGGTGGGCTGGGCTGCATTGTGGAAGGCCTTGAATGCTGTGCCGAGGAGCTTCGTTGGGCCAGTGTATTTTACCTTGGTTTGAGTTGTAAAAGCAACAATGCAGATTCCTGGGCCCCACCCTGGGCCTCCGGATCTGAACCTGGAGGAAGGTGTTGGGGAGGTAGTAGGGAGGAAAACCTGCCGTCAGTCACCCCGGTTACAACACATCCAGTTACCGGCAGGTCTGAGATAACCTAAGGGTTTCCAAATGCTGAGAAGTGACTCAGTGACTGATAGGTTTAATACGATACAATCCCAGGGTTGCAAAAAGCCCAGGGCAAGGGTGGGGATGTTCAGTTTTCTAATGCTCCCAGTTCAAAAAGGAGCTGAAATGAATTGTCAAAGAAGTGAGAAGAAGCCAGGCGCAGTGACTTACACCTGTAATCCCAGCACTTTGGTAGGCCGAGGAGAGAGAATCGCTTGAACCCAGGAGTTTGAGACCAGCCTGGGCAACATAGCGAGACCCTGTTCCTACAAAAAAAAAAAAATTTAAAAACTCAGCCAGGCGTGGTAGCAGGTGCCTCTGGCCCCAGCTGTTTGGGAGGCTGAGGTGGGAGGATAGCTTGAGCCCAGGTGGTCAAGGCTGCAGTGAACTGTGATCGTGCCACTGCACTGTAGCCTGGGTGACAGAGCGAGACCCTGTCTCAAAATAAACGAATACATAAATACATGAGAAGGGAGAACCTCTTCTGCCTCCCCCGTCTCCCTGCCCTCGTCCCCATCTGGGAGGATGGAGGAGAGCGTTTGGGATTAGATGCCCTACCTCTCGACTGCCCTCACTGGTACCTGGGAGTGAGGCCAGGACAGGAGCCCCCTAGGTACTGTGCTTCCTCACGTTTGTAAAAGTGAGCTTTCGTGAGGGTTGATGACATGTTTTATAAGCTACTTCACACAATGTCCAACACCCAGTGGGCCCACAATCAATGTATACGTCTGTTGTTACCTGTCAAGACGTATAGCTGGGAAATGATAGTATGGACTCGAACCAGATCACCCACTGCAGATGCTGGCTTTGTTACTTACTGTGTAACTGACTTCCCAGAGCCTCAGTGTCTGCATTTGTGAGATTTTAGTGACTATGCCATTGTATTGATGACTAAATGAGTTAATGTATGTCAAGCATACAAAACAGTACCTGCCATGTAGTAAAAACGATGTATTTGTTAAATGAATACCCTTTTTTTTTTTTTTTTTTTTTTTAAGAGCCGTGGTTTCTCTCTATTGCCCAGGCTGGAGCACAGTGGCACAATCATAGCTCACTGTACATCCAATACCTGGGTTCAAGTAATCCTTCCACCTCAGCCTCCTGAGTAGCCGGGACTACAGGTGTGTGCCACCACGCCTGGCTAATTGTTTTTACAGTTTTAGAGACAGGATCTTGCTATGTTGCCTAGGCTTGTCTTGAACTGTTGGTCTCAAGCAATCCTCCTGCCTCAGCCTCCTAAAATGTTGGGTTTATAGATGCGAGCAAGTGTGCCTGGCCTAAATGAACATATCTTTATTGTTGCCTCCTTTGAGCTTTATTGGTTGGGATTTAGTCCACCCATTTTGCAGGTGAGAACTGAGACCCGGAGATGAATGCGGTAGCCTTGCCTCAGGCGCACATCTGAGGGACAGACTGCATCCGACTTTTCTTCCCGTGTATTCTTTCCTGCTTGCACCAGTTCGCTGGAGTGACCAATAAAGACATTTCTGAGTATTCCTCCTGGCTGGCACAGTGGAATGCCCAGCCACGTTTAGCTAGACTTCCCATGGCTGGGCTAGAAGAGAGGCCAGGAGCTTGCCTGGACGTTGCACAGACTTGCCTTTGGTGAGTGTGGATCAGAGCACCCCAGCAGAGGCTCGAGGTCCTACAGAGGCTGGGGAATCCACTGTCAGACCGGGTGCATCCCCATTGTTTTATGACATCCGGCAAATTGCTCTGCTTCTCTGAGCTTGAGGCAGAGAGAAGGGCCTGAGCTTGAAGAGGGGGTCCCGGGTGTAAATCGGAGCTGGCTACATCCCAGCTCTCCAGCGTGTAACCGGAGGAAGTTGTTTAACCTCTCTGAGCCTCCCTTTGTCTGTCATGGGTATTTGCAGGGAGAGCGTTCATGAGATAGTTTGTGTAGACATTTTGCTCTTGGAAAGGGTCTCAGTGATTGCTGTTTCTGTCTGCATTTTGGACCGAGTCCCTTCTGCATATCCAGCACCTGGCTTCCTCCTGCATTTCTTCCTCGGGAATTTATTGAGCACCTATATATGCCAGAGCATTGGACCAAGTCCTTTGCTCTCCTAGGGTTTAGATTCTAGTTGAGCAGACAGGCAATGTACAGCCAATACATATGTACAGATCGACAGCTTTATCTGTTATTCCGAAATCCACAACCTCCGAAAATCGAAAGTTTTTCGTAACTCATTTTGAAGCTAAACGTGAGGCTTTTTAGAGTCATTATCCTCTTTGGTGTGATGCTCAGATGTCTTTCTGCAGAGATATTAGTGCAATTGATCATTGGGTGCTTTCCCGCCCTGCATGGTGGGCACGTCGGGGGGTATTTTATACAAGGTGACCTTTCTACAGCCTGAGTCATTATGAATTCTGAACAACGTCTGGCCCCCAGGGTTTTACAGGAGAGAACATGGGCCTGCAATATCCTATCAGGTGGAGACTGTGCTAGGAAGGAAAGCAAAGCTGGGTGGAGGTGGAATCAGGGAGGGCTTCCCTGAGGAGGTGACATTTGAGAGCGATGAAGGATGGAGGTCTGAGGAAGAGAGGGCCAGGTGGAGGGACTCACAGACGACGGAAGACTCCACTTCCTGACTGGCCTATGCCTACCTCTCATTCTGCATGCACAGTTCTGTCTAAATGCGTCCGTTCTTGCCTTTCCAAGAAATGCTGATGTCTCTTAGGTTTCAGGTCTGTCTCTGACTGACTCATTCTCTCTTTAGAGGCCCCCGCAGGCCTCCTCACCTCCTCTCGGTTGCTTAAGAAATCTGAGGTCTGTGCTAAAGCCAGCCTGGGTGCTGTATGTAACCTCTCGGCTGAGGATGGTCCCCAGCTGGGCTTGCATCTGGAGATGGAGGAAGTGGGTCCCGGGAGGGGAAGAGTAGCCATGGGGCCTTCCAAGGCTTTGGCGGAATTGAGTTCCTGGTGGGAGGGGCTGTGTTCTGGGTCTTAGAGCCTCTAGCCTGCAAAGCAAAGTTGAACATGACATGCGCTCACGTCTCGAGTGCCAGCCTGGGGCTAGGCGCTTAATGCTTGCTTAGCCAATGTGCCAGGGGCTGGGGACACGGGAGTGAGTGACCCAGAAGTGAGGGCCCTCGTGGAGCTGAAAGCATTCTGGGCTTGGTGACTTTGAGGAAGTGGCTTTTGAGCTGAGACCTGAAGTACCAAGGCATGGGGCTGTCTGGGGAAAGAGGGATCCTGGCAGTGAGAACAGAGAGTGCAAAGGCCTGGAGGCGCGAATGAGCTTGGTGGGTTTGACCCACAGCAAGGAAGCTGGTGTGGTTGGATGGAACCGAGCAAGAAGGAGGTCTAGGAACAGACATCAGGGAGGGAGCTGGGGCCAGATATCTGCATTGTCTCATTTAACTTGTATAATAACCTTACCAGATAGGAGCTACTCTCGTGCAAATGTTGCAGATGAAGTAACAGAGGCACAGAGAGGTTCAGTAACTTGTCCAGGGTCACACATCTGAAGGTGGCAGAGCAGGGCTGTGAACCTAGAAGCTCCAGAGTCCTCAGTCCTCACCATGGTGTTTAAACACCATAAAATCTATGCCTGAGTGCTGAAGACACACCTGCCATTTAGATCGATCTACTTTTCTACATTGTCAGCGTACTCCCTGCCATCCATCTGCCCAGCAATACTGTGAATGTGGGCAGCGCAGGACTGGTTCCTCCAAGCCCCATTTGACAGACAGTCCAATCATTTTACATATTGTTTTATGAATGAGCACTTTCCTCAGTGTCTCAGACCAGGGGTCCCCACACAGCAGGGCTACACAGCAGAGGTGAGTGGCGGGTGAGCTGGTGAGCAAGCGAAGCTTTATCTGTATTTACAGCTGTTCCCCATCGCTCACATTACCACCCAAGCCCGGCCACCTGTCAGATCAGCTGAGGCATTAGATGATTCTCACAGGGGCGTGAACCCTCTTGTGAACTGTACATGTGAAGGATCTGGGTTGCGTACTTTTTTTTTTTTTGAGACGGAGTTTCGCTCTTGTCACTCAGACTGGAGTGCAGTGGCACAATCTCGGCTCACTGCAATCTCGGCCTTCCCATGTTCAAGTGATTCTCCTGCCTCAGCCTAGTAGCTGGGATTACAGGCCTGTGCCGTCACACCCAGCTAATTTTTGTAGTTTTAGTAGAGACAGGGTTTCACCATATTGGCCAGGCTGGTGGCGAACTCCTCCTGGCCTCAGGTGATCCACCTGCCTCAGTCTCCCAAAGTGCTGGGATTACAGGCATGAGCCACCATGCCAGGCCCCAGATGCGTGCTTCTTATGAGAATCTCGTACCTAATGATCTGTCACTGTCTCCCATCGCCCTCGGATGGAACCATTTAATTGCAGGAAAATAAGCTCAGGGCTCCCACTGATTCTGCATTATGGTGATCGTATAATTATTTCATTATATGTTACAATATAATAATAATAGAAATAAAGTACATAATACATGTAACGTGCTTGAATCATCTCGAAGCCACGGCCCCAACCACGACCTCTGGCAGTGGAGGCTGGAGTCCACATCGCGCTCTGTGCTAGGTGCAGGAATGGAGATGAGTGGGTGTCCTGCTCATTTCCTTGAGGAGGAACCTGAGGCTCAGGATAGAGACTTACCTGGGTGACACGGCTCCTAAGTGGCAGAGTCCAGATTCAATCCCAGGGTTGCAGCCCCAGAAGCCTGTGCATTTAACCATGGTTCTGAACTATCCAGCCCAAAGAAGAGAGTTTTAAAGGATTACATTTCGTGGTTGGAAATCAGCGAGCATAGTCACCCAGAACCATTTTTGAAAAACCCAGAGAAGGCCTTATGTTTTCCTGAAGCGGCCAGGGAAGGATTCTGCCTTTTCAAAAGAGAAGACAGGGAGGAGAGATACCAGCTCTCTGGGTTGGGCAGGTCTCCAAGCAGGCAGAGCCACAGCCTCCCGACAATCTTGCTTCTAGCGTATTTCTTCCAGAAGCCACATTTCCACAGGTGGGCAGCTCTAACTGGGAGAAAATCTTCCTGAGATTTAGCCAAATTAGCTTTCTTTTTTTTTTGAGGTGGAGTCTCTGCTGCCTAGGCTGGAGTGTAGTGGCGCGGTCTTGACTCACTGCAACCTCTGTCTCCTGGGTTCAAGTGATTCTCCTGCCTCAGCCTCCCAAGTAGCTGGGATTTCAGGCGTGCACCACCACGCCCGGCTAATTTTTGTATTTTTAGTAGCAATGGGGTTTCACCATGCTGGCCAGACTGGTCTCAAACTCCTGACCTAGGGTGATCCGCCCACCTCGGCCTCCCAAAGTGCTGGTTATTACAGGTGTGAGCCACCGTGCCCAGCCCAAATTAGCTTCCTAGGAGCTTCCACTTTCTGGGTCCGTTTCTGCCCCTTGGAGGTAGTGACCATCTCCCTCTAAACTTGGATATTTCTCTTATTCAGACTACACAACTGTAGTTATTTCAGGCATTCTCCCTGACTCAGGAAATTACAAGTTTGGCCTGGCTTTGGACATGATTCAGTTGGTTGGAGTCCCGCACAAAGAGTATTTGTTTGGTCAAAGAGGAAGGACACTATCACCTCCTTAGATCTGGAGCTTATACTTCTGTTGATGCAACCTGGAATCATACTGTGTAGCAGCCATATCCCACTTGGAGTGCATATTGGGCTTGTCAGCTAAAATCTCCATGTTTCTCTTCTGTATGAGCTGCTGTTAATCCAAGTTTCTTCTATTCTGAGAGTCCTTGTCTGAAGCTAAGAGTTTCCAGTTTTTCATGCTCTCTAGTAAGTCTACTTCACGCTAAAAGGCTATCATTTTTTCTTTGAGTACTGCTTTGGATTCATTCCACAAGTTGTTACACAATGTTATTCACCGCCCAGTTTAGAATTTTCCTTTTGGATTCCATTTTAAGACTTACTTAATTATGTGCTTTTTAAATTTTTGAGACAGATGGAATTTTTAAAGTTATCTTTTTATTGTTGATTTCTAAATTTGGTCATTATGGTTGTTGTGGTCAATATATGTGGTTTCTATAATATCAGTGGTGGAGAATTTGCTGAGATCTTTACAGGATTTTCTGGTCGTTTTTTTTCCTCTTGTGTTTGAAAAGGATGTATATTTTCTGTTGGGTATAAGGTTCTAGAAATGTATCTATTTGATCAAGTTAGCTATTATATTATCTGTATTTGTTATGTCATTATGTGTTTTTTTCCACTGTAATACAATTACAATTCACCATAATAGAGGATTTGTTAATTTCTCCTTTTGAGTCTGTCAGTTTTTTGCTTTATTTTTGAAGCTATGTTGTTAAGTGCATAGCCATATGAATAGAATAAGGGTTCAGGACTTTTATACCTTTTTGGTGAATTGTTCCATTTTTTTGAGATAGGGTCTCACTCTGTTGCCCAGGCTGGAGTTTTGTGGTGTGATCATGGCTCACTGCAGCCTCACCCTCCCCAGCCACAGGTGTTCCTCCCATCTCAGCTTCCCGAGTAGCTGGGACTACAGATGTGCACTACCACGCCCCGCTAAAAGTTTTGTATTTTTGGAAGAGACGGGGTTTTGTTATGTTTCCCGGGCCAATCTCAAACTCCTAGGTTTAAGCAGTCCGCCCGCCTCAGCCTCCCAAAGTGCTGGGATGACAGGAGTGAGCCACCGCGTCTGGCTGAATTGCTCCTTTAATCAGTATAAAAGAGCCAACTTCCAGCCTGGGCAACATAGTGAGATCCCATCTCTACCAAAAAATAAAAATTAGCTGAGTGTGGTGGCGTGCGCCTGTAGTTCCAGCTACTCGGGAGACTGAGGTGGGAGAATCACTTGAGCCCAGGAATTCAAGGCTGCAGGGAGCTATGATTGCTCCACTGCACTCCAGTCTAGGTGACACAGTGAGACATTCTCAAAACAACAAAAACAAAGAAGCCATCCACCTTCTCGCTTCTAATACTTACTCAGGACATCATTGTCATGAATTCTATTTTATGCAATGTCAGTACTCCTGTACTCATAAGCCAGATGAGTTTAAAAACAACAGCTGCAGCAAAGCTTGCGGTGACATCTCTGCTCTCTAACTATAATCTTGGGCAAGTAATTTTCTTGGTTTGGCTTCAGTTTCTTCATCCATAAAATAGGAATATGACCTGTCCTGCCTTTCCTTCTGTTTTTTTTTTTTTTCTTGGGCGGGGGGTGGGTTATAGGCACAGGATGGGGCCATGGCAGGCCAGGGTGGTCTTGGGAAATGCAACATTTGGGCAGGAAATGCCTGTCCTCAAATAGGCCCATGAGGATGGAACCCTAGCCAGGGACCACGCCCTCCTCCTTGCAGCACTTCCCTTCCACCCTTCTGTATTATTTAAAGGGACCACACTCTCCCTTCCCAACACTACCCCCTTACCAGTCGCAGCAATTCGGGAGGCTGAGGCAGGAGGATCACTTGAGCCCAGGAGGTCGCAGCTGCAGTGAGCTATGATGGTGCCGTTGTACTCCAGCCTGGGCAGCAGAGAAGACTTACCATCTCAAAAAAAAAAAAAAAAAAAAATCAGGATAACACACATAAAAATATAAATTTCTAACTTCTTTTGAAAAATCAGAAGATCTAGCAACATGCAAGCCTTCATTTTCATGTGGCCAAAAGAGTAGCTGTCCTTTATCACAGGGGGCTGTGTCCCATCTCTATTCCTTGAGGTCACGTGACTGTGTCCCTGTAGGTATCTGAGTCTACTGCAGAAGAGGTGGCTCAGTGGCCACAGGGGAGGTGGCTGTGGGCTGCGGGCCAGAGGCAGAGAAGTAGAGAGTTGGTGGCCTCTGGAGAGGCCTGGGGACTGAGGTATCATCGGGAGTGGATTAAGGAGCCACTGGGATCCCACCTACCCTGAGGGTTAGTGATGCTGAGATCTTTGCTGTCCACCCAACAGCCTAGATGGCAGCCTCTGCCCTCTCCCTTCCTTCTTGTTCTTGTCTGTTTTCTTTTTTTTTTTTCTTTTCTTTCTTTTTTTTTTTTTTTTTTGAGATGGAGTCTTGCTCTGTTGCTCAGGCTGGAGTGCAGTGGCACGATCTCGGCTCACTGCAACTTCTGTTCAAGTGATTCTTCTCCTGCTTCAGCCTCTTGTCTGTTTTCTTTGCCTTTTTTTTTTTTTTGTGAGACAGAGTCTCGCTCTGTCATCCAGGCTGGAGTGCAGTGGCACGATCTCAGTTCACTGTAACCTCTGCCTCCTAGGTTCAACCAATTCTCCTGCTTCAGCCTCCTGAGTAGCTGGGATTACAGGCACGCGCCACCACACCTGGCTAATTTTTGTATCTTTAGTAGAGACAAGGTTTCACCATGTTGGTCAGGCTGGTCTCAAACTCCTGACCTCGTGATCCACCCGCCTCAGCCTCCCAAAGTGCTGGGATTACAGGCGTGAGCCACCACGCCTAGCTTTCTTTGCCTTTTTATCACAGCATACGTGCAGACATGCGCACAGACAAGTGTAAACCTTCATCCATTTTCACAAAATTAGCACATGCATATGACCTAATCAAGTAGCAATGCGTGACAAGCCTCCCAGAAGGTTTCCTCCCGCCACTGCCAGGTCACAGCCCTGTCCTCCAAGGCCACTGTCCTGACTGCCAACTCCAAGATCAGTTTATCTCCTTTATCTAAACAGAACCAGGCAGTATTGCTGTTTTGAGCCCGGCTTCCTTCGCTCAGCTTGTGCCTGTGACGTCCTGCGTGTGCTGTCGTGGCAGCTGTCATTTGCTCAAGGTCTCAAAGAGTTTTCTTGGTGCTCAGAGATGAGCCTTTGCCAACCACTCCACCAACACTATCCCAGGTCTCTCCCACCCAGCCACGGCCTCTTCACCGCCTTGCAACCAGCCATGAAGCAAGTGATCTTATTCTCATTTCACAGATGAGGAGACTGAGGGTCTGAGTAGACCCCAGCCCACCACAGTCTCCCACCCATTCAGGTTGGAGCCTGCACTCAGGCCCAGAGTTATGCTTCTGTGTCTTAGATGCTCGGGGGTCCCTGCCCACAAGGGTGGCCCCCATGTCTGTGTGTCCCCACCCATCCAGGAATGGTATGGGGTGAGACAACAGGAAGAGCTCCATGGGGAGAACCCCACCTACTGCCTTCCCTACACCAGTCTGCAAACAGAAAATGAACAGGAAGCTCTTACCTGTGCCCATGTGTTGTCCTGGCTTTGGGTTTGCCCAGGGGGCAAAGTCCTGGTCATTGTTGAGACAAGTTCACTGCTGCTGAGGGCCGAGCAAATGGTGACAAAGGCCAGATTCTAAATTCCTGCCTGGTTACTTCCTGCTCCGTCACGGTCACCTTGGGCAACTTCTGAACCCCCCTCAGCCTCATTCCTCCCTCTGTGCTTGCAGGGAGGGTGTTGGGCTGTATCTTCCACAGACTGTGCTGTGGACTCCAGAGCCAAAGGCCTGGGTTCAAATCCCGGCCCACTCACTAGCTGTGCATCCTTAGGCAGGTTCCTCACCCTCTCTGGGCCTCGGCTTCTCTATCTCTGCAGTGGAGATGATATTAATTGCATCTGCAATGCTCCTTGGATTGGGTTCATGGTTGATGAGTGAGGCTCAAGGGCTTCTTTTTTTTTTAGAGATACGGTCTCACTCTGTTGCCTAGGCTGGCTGGAGTGCAGTAGCATGATCACAGTTCACTGCAGCCGTGACCTCTTGGGCTCAAGCCATCCTCCTGCCTCATCTCCCTTAATAGCTGAGACTACAGGCGTGTGCCACCATGCCTGGCACTTTTTTTGTAGTTTTGGTAGAGACAGGGGTTTTGCCATGTTACCCAGGCTGGTCTCGAACTCCTGGACTCAAGTGATCTACCTGCCTCAGCCTCCTAAATTGCTCAGATTACAGGTAGGAGCCACCGCGCACAGCATTCAAGTACCTTTTTGTTAGTGAGACTGGTACAACCAACGCCAAGGCTGGTGAGCAAAGTTGCACCCAGTTGGAGAGGGGTGAAACCAAGGGCAGAAGGGCCCAGGGCATGGCCTCTCATGGCTGAAGGAAGTGGGGACACATGGCCAGTCGCAGTGACCTCTGCAGACCTCATGAAGGAGGCCAGCTGGGAGCCATAGCTGTCACTAAGACAGTCGAAATCTCATCAGCACCCTGGCGCCAGAGGCCATCGTCCGCTGCTCAGGACAATGAGTGATAGTTGATAACCAGCTCTCCAGAGGTCAGGGCCCTGAGGTGGCTGAGATCTGTGCCTGCATTAGGACATTTAAGGGGACTCCAAGCCAGGATTTGCCAGCATTTGCCCAGCAGGGAGAGGTGGAAAATTGGGGATGACCAGCCAGGCCTCCCTGCACACGGCCGGGGGAATTCGTCCGGTTGTTCTTCCATTTAGCAAATATTCATGGAATGCCTGCTGTGTGCCAGGCACGCTAGGCTCTGGGGAGATGGCTGTGAGTGGGACCAACACTGGCCTTGTGCGAGCTGGCCTTGCAGTGGGGGATATGAACACCAAACACATAACGCCTGAGTGTGCAACATGCCACAGAGAATGCAGAGAAATAAAGCAAGATAACGGGTTGCAGAAAGATGGAGGCCAGGCTGGCTGCTGCTTCTGAGCAGGTGGCTTCTGGACACAATGTCCTCAGGCCCTGTCTCCTCCCTTGGGCCTCAGGAATCTTCTGAAGACAGGCCTGGGTTCCAGGCTCCCGGATGGAGTTGCGTGTTGACTGTGTGGACCCAAAGTGTCCGCAGTGCGCCGGAGCACGTGGTCTTCCCCAGCAAATCTGCTTCTCTTCTCGGCTCTCCATCGTGGGAAGGGTCCCTGGGGTCCTCCTCCCCACCACCCCAGCCCGAGGCCACTTTCCCTCTCTCCCTGCTCTCTCCACCCTGCTTTCCCACCACCAAGTCCCTGCTGCCTCCCCCTCCCAGACAGGCTCAAACCTGCCCCCTCTTTGCCAGCTCTCATCTCAGCCCTCTCCTCTCCTGCTTAATAGCCTTCACTGGCTCTCCACTGCCCTAGAGACAGAGTTTGAGTCTACTGCCATGGCCTGGCAGACGGTGTTGTCCTTGGCCTGCCAACCTTCCAGCTGCCATGCCAGCCACTCCTTCTCCCCCTTGCTCCAGCCAAGAGCCCGGCTCGTAGGGTGGGAAGTGGGCCATGTCCTCCCTCCTGCCTACCTATTCACTGGGTCTTTCCTCATTCCCTCCCATACCCCGCCCTCTCATAAGAACCCTCAGAATCTGCCAGGCGCAGTGGCTCACACCTGTAATCCCAGCACTTTGGGAGGCTGAGGCAGGTGGATCACCTGAGGTCAGGAGTTCGAGACCAGCCTGGCCAACATGGCAAAACCGTGTCTCTACTAAAATTACAAAAATATTAGCTGGGCGTGGTCGTGGGCACCTGTAGTCCCAGCTACTCAGGAGGCTGAGACAGAAGAACTGCTTGAATCTGGGAGACAGAGGTTGCAGTGAACTGAGATCGCACCATGGCACCCAGCCTGGACTGCAGAGTGAGACTCTGTCTCAAAAAAAACCAAACCAAAACAAAAAAAACCCTTCAGAATCTGTAAAATGGGTTTAATAATTATACTTATCTCATAGGGAGAGCTTAAAGCACCTAGGCCAGTGTCTGGCACCAAGGAAACACTGTATACCTGTTAAAATAAGAATGAAATAAAATACACATGATCACGTATTGAGTGCCTGCTGTAGGCAGGATGCGGGACCCCCTCCCCGGGAGAACTCTTGGGCATCCCCGCTAAAGAAACCTGACCCCCTAGGATGAGGGAGGGCCTTCCTGAGGGCCTGCTAACAGCCTCCTCTACTAATCTGAAGTCCTGCACCTTGCCCAGCAGGCTGGCCTCTCACACGGGCTCCCCCCACGGGCCGCCATCTTGGAAAAGGCCAGTGGCTCTGGAATCATTCTTGACTCCTATTAGCCCTCCTGTTCTCTCTCCCACCCCACAGCATCCATCCTGTCAGCAAATTCTGTGGGCTCTATCTTCAATACAGCTCTAGAATTCAGCCCCTTCTCAACCTCCCCATCCCCGCAGCCTGGTGTAAGCCCTGGCACCTCTCTCTGGGGCCAGAGTGGCAGCCTCCTCATTGGTACCCACTTCTACCCGTGCCCCCACCACCCAGGCAAGAGAGGTCGTTTTTAGTCTCACCATGTCACTTCTTTGCTCAAAACGCTCCAGTAACTTCTTCCTTGCTCAAATATTTGTTAAAAGAAGAAAGGAATGAATGAATGAATGAATGGGCTGTTTGCATCTATAATAGCCAGCCTACAGGAAGTGCTTGGAAAACACCCACAGCAAGAATAAATGAGACGATGCCTGGACATGGCAGCTCATGCCTGTAGCACATTGGAAGGCCAAGGCAGGAGGTTTGCTTGAGGCCAGGAGTTTGAGGCTGCAGTGAGCTGTGATTGTGCCACAGCACTCCAGCCTGGGCCATAGAAAGAGATCCCATCTCTACAAAAATTTAAAAATTATTCGAACATGGTGGCATGTGCCTGTAGTCCCAGCTTCTTGGGAGGCTAAGACGGGAGGATCCCTTGAGCCCAGGAGTTCAAGGCTGCAGTGAGCCTTGATGGTGCTACTGTATTCTAGCCACAGAGCGAGACCCTGTCTCTAAAACAAAAAAAGAGGAGGAGAATAAATGAGGTATTTGAGCTAGTGGGTGAGGACGGGTGAACCACAGCAGGCTGGTGGATGCTGTTTTTGGAGGGTGCTGATCTGTGTTCCTGGTGGCTACAGAGCCAGTCTGTTGCCTCCCCTCCCTCCCACTGGCTGGGCTGGGGATGCAGCAAACCAGGCAGAGCCCAGGCCATTCTGGAACCCTGGCCTGGCCTGCCTTACCATCCCCGTGGGGCCACTGACGTGGCTGCTGGTTCTGGAAACCTCAGTTCTGGGAAGGTTGCTGTCCCAGGAAGACGTGCATGCCTAGCTTCCTGCCAGCCCAGCCCAGCCCAGCCCAGCCGTCCCAGAAGCCAGAGGAAGCTCTGAGCTGGTTTCTTATAAGTAGCATGACTAACTGATTGCGCCACAGGAGGTGAGGTTTCAGGCCAGTTTCTATCGTGGAGTTTCAGGGGTCAGCGGCTCCAGAGCCCCCAGCCCCCACCTGAAACCCCTGCTGTCCCTGGATTCCTCTCCACATGCCACCTGTCACAGAGCTGCTTGCATATTGTATGCAGAACCAGCCCCTCCTCCAAGCCAGGTTTTCTGCCCAGAGGGAAGAAGAGCAGAAGGCCTGTACCACCCCCTGCGCGCCCCCATTCCTCTGCCCGTCCCCCCCTCCACCCGCCATGGGTTTGGAAAGAGCCCTGCTGGGTTGCTTCCAGGCTGCTGCTGGCTTCTGACATTTCAAGGCTTAATCACTTAATCTCCCCCGAGTTTTTTAAAAATGCGAGTTAAGTGTGTTCTCCTGCTGGCGGGCGTGTTTTCCCAGGCCCCTGCTTCTGCTCACTTCCTGGCTGGGGCCTTCACCGACTTTGCTACTTCCTAACTGTGACCAAGGGCCGGGCGCGGTGGCTCAAGCCTGTAGTCCCAGCACTTTGGGAGGCTGAGACGGGCGGATCACAAGGTCAGGAGATCGAGACCATCTTGGCTAACACGGTGAAACCCCGTCTCTACTAAAAAATACAAAAAACTAGCCGGGCCAGGTGGCGGGCGCCTGTAGTCCCAGCTACTCAGGAGGCTGAGGCAGGAGAATGTCGTAAACCCGGGAGGCGGAGCTTGCAGTGAGCTAAGATCCGGCCACTGTACTCCAGCCTGGGCGACAGAGCCAGACTCCGTCTCAAAAAAAAAAAAAAAAAAAAACTCTGTGACCTTGGCCTTGTCGCTTGCTCTCTCTGGGGCTCAGGCCAATGGGTCTCAGGCCAATGGGGCTCCCCGGACAAAGTTCCAGGGTTTTGGGGACTGCATTTCAAGGGTCAGCAAGCACAGTCCTTAAACACATGAATTCTGGAGTGACAATGCCTGGGTTATGGCTCTGCGACCACCAGCAAGTGCTCTAGCCTTTTTGTGCCTCAGTCTTCTCATCTGTAAAATGGGAATGTTAATGGCACCTACCTCATAGGGTCTTTGGGAGAACCAAATTGATTAATATATTGTAAGTACTTAGAACAGTGTCAGGCACAAAATAAGCACTTCTTATACAGTTACTATGGACAAAAGCTTGGGACCTGGTTCATGTTTAAAAATGATTATTGAGGCCAGGCGCGGTGGCTCACGCCTGTAATCACAGCACTTTGGGAGGCTGAGGCGGGCAGATCACGAAGTAAAAGATCAAGACCATCCTGGCCAACATGGTGAAACCTCGTCTCTACTAAAAATACAAAAATTAGCTGGGCGTGGTGGTGTGCTCCTGTCTGTAGTCCCAGCTACTCAGGGGAGCTGAGGCAGGACAATCGCTTGAACCCAGGAGGCGGAGGTTGCAGTGAGCTAATATTGCACCACTGCACTCCAGACTGATGACAGAGTGAGACTCCATCTAAAAAAAAAAAAAAAAAGATTGGATTTATTATTGCTGAATTTTTTTTTTTTTTTTTTTTTGAGACAGAGGTGAAGTGCCCAGGCTGAAGTGCAATGGTATGATCTCGACTCACTGCAACCTCTGCCTCCCGGGTTCAAGTGATTCTCCTTCTTCAGCCTCCCGAGTAGCTGGGATTACAGGCACCCACCATCATGCCCGGCTAATTTTTGTATTTTTGTAGAGACGGGATTTCGCCATGTTGGTGAACTCCTCACCTCAGGTGATCCACCTGCCTCAGCCTCCCAAAGTGCTGGGATTACAGGTGTGAGCCACCGTGCCCAGCCTATTATTGCTGAATTTTAACCATTCATTCATTTAATATATGTTTATTGAACACATACTATACCTATGTCAGGCACTGTTTTAGGCACTGGGGATAAAGCAGCGAGCACAGCATGTATGCCTGCCCCCCTTTTGCCTTCCCCGTGAATAAAAGCTCCCTGAGCCCTCCCCAGAAGCCAAGTAGATATGTGTGCTATGCTTCCTGTACAGCCTGCAGAGCCATAAGCCAATTAAACCTCTTTTCTTTGTAATTGTAAATTACTCAGTCTCAGATATTTCTTTATCGCAATGCAAAAATGGACTAACACACTTGCCGTCTGTCTTTTTCTTATGGCATATTTTGATCTAAGCCAGACACAGTGGCTCACGCCTGTAATCCCAGCACTTTGGGAGGCCAAGGCAGGTCAATCACTTGAGGTCGGGAGTTCAAGACTAGCGCAGCCAACATGGGGAAACCCTGTTTATACTAAAAATACAAAAAATTAGCTGGGTGTGGTGGCACACACCTGTAATCCCACCTACTCAAGAGGCTGAGGCACAAGAATTGCTTGAACCTGGGAGGCAGAGGTTGCAGTGAGCCAATATCACACCACTGCACTCCAGCCTGGGGAACAGAGTGAAACTCCGTCTCAAAAAAAAAAAAAAAAAGAAATCTGGGGATGTTGAAAACATTTTTGCAGTCAAAGCTATCTATCTTTGCTATCTGCATCTTGAAATAAAATAAACATTCACACATGTAACCTCACTAATCTGATTAGAGATAGTGATAAGTACTATGACAGAAATAAACAGGGTGTTGTGATAAGAAGTCACAGGGAGGGCCGGCATTAGATGAGGTGGTTCAGAGAAGGCTTTTGAAGTGTTTCTGGTACAAACACTTGGAGAGGGGAGAGCTGGGAGTGCATCCCAGGGCTCAGAGGCCAATGGAGGATTGCAGAAGAGGGAGAGGGGATAGGAGGGAAATGTTAGGGGGGTAAGCAGAAACTAGTTTGTCAGGGGGCTTGGCTCTTTTCTTCATTTTCTTAAATTAAACTTTTTATTTTCAGATAACTAAAGATTTATACACAGTTGGAAGAAATCATAGAGAGGTCAGGCGTGGTGGCTTACACCTGTAATCATAGCACTTTGGGAGGCCGAGGCGGGCGGATCACTTGAGGTCAGGAGTCTGATACCAGCCTGGCCAATGTGATGAAATCCCATCTCTACTAAAAATACAAAAATTAGCCAGGCATGGTGGCGCACCTGTAGTCCCAGCTACTGGGGAGGCTGAGGCAGGAGAATCACTTGAGCCTGGGAGGCGGAGGTTGCCGTGAGCCAAGATCGCGCCACTGCACCCCAGCCTGGGCGACAGAGTGAGACTCCATCTCAAAAAGAAAAAGAAAAATAAATCGTAAAGAGACCCCCGCTTCTATGCTGTTCCCCCCAAGGGCAAGATTGTGGAAATCTGTAATACAGTATCACAGCTGGGATGTTGACAGCTGTAATACAGTATCACAGCTGATACAATCGACCTTGTTCGGATTTCCCGATTTACTTGTACTAATTTTTGTATTTGCATACACATGTGTGGTTTAGTGCTACACAATTTTATCACGGTATAGGTTTGTGTATGCAGCCAGGATCCCGGCATAGGTTTGTGTATGCAGCCAGGATCCCGGCCTAGGTTTGTGTATGCAGCCAGGATCCCGGCATAGGTTTGTGTATGCAGCCAGGATCCAGCACAGTTCTATCATCACAAGGATGGCTCCTGTTCTCCTTTTATAGCCACATCCAACTCCCTTCCTAACCCACCCCCTTAGCCCCTGGCAACCACTGATGTGTTTTCCATTTCCATAGTTCTGTGATTTCAAGTCTTACATAAATGGAGTCAGGGGGTGTGTACTCTGGCAACTGGCTTTTTTCACTCTAGGGCTTGGATTTTATTCTAAGTCAGAGATGCTTCTCTGATGAGCTGTGAACCCCTTGGGGATCTGTGGCCCCTGTGAAGAAGCCCTTTAGGAGCCAGGGGGTGTTGGATGTGTGAGCTGGCCCTGGCCTCATTTCTGATTTTAAAATGGCTCTGGCTGTGATGTGGAGAAGAGGCAGGGTGAGCCTCATCCGCAGCAACTGCTAACTGCCCACATCCCCCCAGACTTCTCAAAACTTTGCCACTCCCCTGCTCAAAGAGCCTCAAAAGCTGCCCACTGCTTAGAGGACAGGCCTTTGACCTGAGGCTTTGGGCTTTGGGGATTCTGTGAACTCACTTGGGCTTTGGGGATTCTGTGAACCCTTGAAATGGAATGCAGAATCAAGTGTGTGCACATTGCCAGAAACAGGGTTTGGGGTTTGCATTAGGTGCTCAGATAGGTCAGTGACCCCCAAAACACTAGGGACTCTGACTTCTAGACAGATAGTGGTTAAGAACCAAAGCTTTGGAGGCCGAGTGCTGGATTTAAGACCCATGACTGTCACAGCTGTGCAACCTCAGACAAATCACTCCACCTTTCTGTGCCTTGGTTTCCTCATCCGAAAATGGAGAAAGAAATAGGACCTATTTCATAGAGTATTAAATGCATTCATACATGTAAAAGGTGTAAAAGGAAACTTGGCATGTGGTAAACTCTGTGTGTGTGTTAAGTGAATGGTGAGGCTGTGCAGTATAGGAGGGCAGAGCTTTTTAGGTAAAGACTTTCTAGGCCTCCTGGGATTCTTAGGCCCTCTCTGTGTTGGTTGTTGTCGTACATGACAGCAGTATTCCTTCCAAAGGGATGTCAAGCTGTGGCTGCACACTGCAGTTAGAGCCGGTTCATTGGCAGCACTGTTCACTTCAACTATGTCCTTACTGATTTCTGCCTGCTGGATCTGTCGATTACCAAGAGAGGTGTTGAAGTCTCCAGCTTCCAATATTATCCAATAATATTATTATTCAGACTAATCGCAGATTTCTCTATTTCTCCTTGCTGCTC
Source organism: Papio anubis (assembly GCF_008728515.1). NCBI lineage: Eukaryota > Metazoa > Chordata > Mammalia > Primates > Cercopithecidae > Papio > Papio anubis. Next base: position 48,239,076 of record NC_044993.1, on the reverse strand, counting down.
TCAGTGTTTGCCTTACATATTTTGACCCTCTGTTGTTAGTTGCGTACACATTAAGGATTGTTATTTACATCTTGGAGAATTAACTCCTGAATCATTGTGTGGTGCCATTTTTTTAAATTTAGAAATCTTATTTTTTATTTTTTGAGACAGGGTCTTTCTCTGTTTCCCAGGCTGGAGTGCAGTGGCATGAACACAGCCCACGGCAGCCTTACCCTCCTGGGCTCAAGTGATCCTCCTGCCTCAGCCTTCCCAGTAGCTGGGGCTACAGGCATGTGCCACCTCTAATAACCTTTCTTTAATTTACAATAGTATTAGTTCATTCTCACGCTGCTCTAAAGACATGCTCAAGACTGGGTAATTTATAAAGGAAAGAGGTTTGACTCACAGTTCTGAAAGGCTGGGGAGGCTTCAGGAAACTTGTAATCATGGTGGAAAGGGAAGCAAAGACATCCTTTTTCATTTGACGGCAGGAAGAAGAGACAAGAAAAGTGGGGGAAAGCCCTTTATAAAACCATCAGATCTCATGAGAACTCACTCACTATCACAAAAACAGCGTGGGAGAACTGCCCCCATAATCTAATCACCTCCCATGAGGTCCGTCCCCCAACATGTGGGGATTACAATTTATATTATAATTCAAGATGAGATTTGAGTGGAGACACAGAGCCAGACCATATCACATTATTATTCATTTGTGCCTTCTCTCTTATTTTTTTGATTTGCCTAGGTGTAGGGATTTATCAATTTCATTGATCTTTTCAAAGAACCAATTTTTGATTTCATTGATTTCCTCAATTAATTTTCTATTTTTAATTTCATCGATGTATGCTCTAATTTTGTATTTTTTTTGCTTGTTTTAGACATATATTGCTTTTCTGTTTCTCGTACGCTAGATGGAAATAGATTATTGATTTTAGAACTTTCTAAGATATACATTCAATAATATAAATTTCCCTCTAAGCACTTACTTTGCTACATCGCACAGATTTTTATAGGCTATATTTTCATTTTTATTTAGTTAAAAATATTTTTAATTTCTCTTGTGATTTCTTTGTGATTTTCATTTTTATTTAGTTAAAAATATTTTTAATTTCTCTTGTGATTTCTTCTTTGATCCATATGTTATTCAGAAATCTCCAAATACTTGGAAATTTTCTGGCTTTCTTCCTGCTAGTGACTTCTAATTGAATCCACTGTGGCCTAAGAGCATACTTTGTATGATTTCTAATGTCTTAAATCTCTTAAGGTTGTTTTATGTCCCAGAATGTAGTCTTGTCTTGGTGATTATTCCACATGAACTTGAGGAGAATGTGTATCCTGCTGTTGTGAGATGTAACATTCTATAAATGGATATACCTCTGTTAATACGACCTCAGGTGACTCATTTTTTTTTTTTTGAATTGCTGCTTCACCATTGGCGTTTGGAGATTTTGCAGATGATAAAATCCCCAGGACTTTTCTGCTGCTCCGTCAGATTTTCTTATCCTACACTTGCGGAACTGTTGTTTGAAATTGACAAGCAGGATGGCCAGCTCTGCCCGGCTCATTTCATTTCATCTTATGGGGTTCAGCCTGCAGTTTTAGGAGATGAGGTTGAAGGAACTGGTATACTGGAATCCACGGTGGGCTCAGAAGCAAACAAATGTGGGTTCTGATTCTAGCTCTGAGCTTTTACCAGCTGTGGGTCCTGGTGGATGGGTTATTTCACCTCTCTGGCCTCGGTTTCCTTAGCTAGACAGTTGGGCTAACAGCCTACCTTTCAGCATTCTTGTGTGGATTCGGTGAGGTAATACTTCTAAAGCACCTAGCAAAGCGTCAAATACAAGGTAAGTGCTGGGCAAGCAGGGATTTTGTTTACACAAAGCCTTGACTCAACATAAGGAGGCTGCTTCCAGCCTCTGTTTAACTGAGACCTAAGAGAGAATGTTCCATCTGTGGCAGGGTATGGGCTGAAACTGCCTGGTGACATGTCAGAGGTGGGGTGTTCGCAGGACATCCTTGTCCAGGTTGGCAGTTGAGCTCGGCAGGTGACCCCTGAGACCCCTCCCAGCTCCAGCACTTCAGAAATCTCTTGATTTAGAACGGGAGCTTGTCATCTCCTCTTGCCACCTACTTGACCGCGATAACGTGGCACTTATCTTTTTAATTCTTTTACTCACCTGCATCTTTGTTCTTTTTGCCTCTGATGTGCATGGAAGCCTCTTCTCCCACCGCATCTGTGATTTCTCCTGAAATGTAGCACCCACGCATCCCTGAGAAGCTAGCTGCGGCCTGTGTGTGTGCACTTGGGCATGAGTAAGTGTGGGTGTGCCTTCCACAACAGAGTATCAGTCCTGACACCATGCTGGGATGTTTCAGTCAATCCTGACTGGGTTGTCGACTTCCCTGTTTCCCTTTGGAGGACTTTACCCTGAAAGTCTTCTACTGTGTGACCTTGGACACGCGTCTTGGCCTCTCTGTTTCTCTTTATTCGAAATTGAGGCTAAAGTGACACCTTTGCCATCTCTGCCACAGGATAATGTGGGCATCTGTGTAGCTGTGAGAGTAAAAGTTACTGGGACTTGCAGAGGAAATCAGTGTCGGGAACCCACCACCCCATTTCTACCCCTCCTTTACTTGAGACTTTGCTTTTGTAACTCTCAGCAAGGAAGACGAGTTCGGGCTTTGAGCAGATACGGAGCCTCCCCCTAGAGAGAGCTTTGCAGCCTCATGCTGAGCTGGTTAGGGGCCCCATGTCATGTCCAAAATGAATTTAATCAACAAACAGTTACTGAACACGTGCTATGTGCCAGGCGCCGTTGTAGGTACTGGGGACTCAGTGGTGAAAGGGACAGACCCTGGCTGTCAGGATGACAGACAATTTAAAAAGGGACAGTTGTCCCACATTGGCTTGTCCTTTGCACCCCCGGCACTTCGTGAGGAGTAGCGGCCAGTTCTTGTATAGACTGACCCTCGGCGGACATTTGTCTGACGTTTCCAGATGATTTATGCATCCTTGGCAGGAACCCAGGAAAAGAAATGCTGTGCTCTTCTCAGGCATTGTTTCAGGGAGATGATGACGGGAATTTGTCCCATTGCTGATGGTTAATTTAGATCACCTGGTGAAGGTGGTGTCTGCCAGGTTTCTGTATTGTAATGTTCATTGATACGTATTTTCACTCATTAGTTAATATACAAGTTTTGCAGGGAGTTACTTTGAGGCTGTCATAGTAAAATAGAGCTTTCCCTTCTTCCCTATTTATTAGAGATGAAGTCTGGCTGTGTTGCCCAGGCTGGAGTGCGGTGGTGTGATCATAGCTCTCTGCAGCCTCCAACTCCCAGGCTCAAGCCATCCTCCTGCCTCAGCCTCCCAAGAAGCTGGCATTACAGGCACACACCACTGCACCTGGCCTCCTCCATTTATTTATTTGCGTCAATACAGACTCCTGGACTTTAACTCCAAGGGTTACAAGTGGGTACCAAAATATTCATTTTGATGCTCAAATTGTGCCCATTTTGTCCAGGTCAAGCTAGCTGCTGAGTACTTCCTTACTGTCTGGCACAAGAATTCCAAGCCTATCTGGTACTTTTCCTTCTCCTGGAATCAGCCATTTCTCTAAGGAGCTCTGGTTCCTTTCAGTACAGAATAGTATTGAGAAGCCAAGACCTGGTCACCAGGAAGGCATGATAATCAAATGTGATGAACGATCTTGGATTGGATCCTGGATGTCTAAAGGGCATTATTGAGGCAATTAGCAAAACGTAAATGGGGGCAGTGGATGAGATAGCGGTGATGCATCACTGTAAATTTCCTGGTTTCAATGGTTGTATTGTGGTTATGCAGAGAATGTCCTTGTTTTTCTGACATGCACACTGAGGTATTGGGGTAATTTATTCATTACGGAGATACGTGAGTGTGTGTATGTGTCTCATACACAGATGTTTCTTAATGATAGGGTTATGTCCCCATAAACTCATCGTAAGTTGAAAATATTATTAAGTCAGAAATGCACTTCATACTCCTAACTTACTGAACATCATAGCTTAACCTAGCTCGGATCACTTACATTAGCCTACAGTTGGGCAAAGTCATCTAACACAAAGTCTGTTTTGTTATAAAGTGTCGAATAGCTTGTGCAGTTTATGGAATACTGAGAGTGAAAAACAGAATGGTTGTATGGGTGCTCCAAGTACTGCTTCTACTGAACACACATGGATTTTGCGCCATCATAAATTAGGGGAAGAGAGGAAAAGCACGAGTGAGGGAGGAAGAGCCGGGCGTGGCGGCTCACGCCTGTAATCCCAGTGCTTTGGGAGACCAAGGCGGGCAGATCGCTTGAACTCAGGAGTTCGAGACCAGCCTGGGCAACATAATGAGACCCCATCTCTACCAAAAATAGAAACACTTAGCCGGGCCTCGTGGCGCACATCTGTGGGCCCAGCTACTCAGGAGGCTGAGGTGGGAGGATTGCTTGAGCCCAGGAGACAAATGTTGCAGGGGGTTGAGATTTGTGCCACTACACTCCAGCTTGAGTGACACAGTAAGACTCCATCTCAAAAAAAAAAAAAAAGAAAGGAAAGAAGGGAAGTTCCCTCCAGGTAGAGGGGACAGAGAAAGGAAAGGCGTGGAGGTGGGACTGAGTTTGGTGTGTTTAAGAAGTGTAGGTGGCAGGCGTGGGATACATGGGCGCTGGGCCCAGGTGGAGAGGGAGGTGGAGCCCTGCTGGGGAGGGCCCTGAAGTGTGGCCAAGTCACTGGGAGAGCATCCAGCAGGGGCCTAGGGCTCCTGAGGTGGCCTTAAGTCCTTATGGTGCCCCAGACACGGCACACAGTACTTCAGAGGCAACGCCTCAGTTCCTGTTTGCTGCAAGCCTGTGAGGTTAGCCTTGGAACCAGTCCTGTGTCACAGAAACAGCCAGAGCGCCAAAAGAGAAATGCTTTTAATGGCAAAGAAGTACTCACTAGCGGAACAAAGCCTGGGAGCTGCTTTTTTGAACAAGACCCCAGGAGACAGACCCAAGCGGGAAGTGAAGGATGGGCGCTTGAAACGTTGCAGGGAATATAATCCAGTGCATGCTTTTTTTTTTCCCCCATTTGCGACAGGGTCTCACTGTGTTGCCCAGCCTAGAGTGCAGTGGTGCGATCTTGGCTCACCACAACCTCTGCCTCCCAGGCTCAAGCGATTCTCCTATCTCAGCCTCCTGAGTAGCTGGGACTACAGGTGCGCACCACCACCACCCGGCTAATTTTTTTGTATTTTTGGTAGAGACGGGGTTTCACCATGTTGGCCAGGCTGGTTGTGAACTCCCAAAGTCCTGGGATTACAGATGTGAGCCACCACGCCCAGCCCTAGTACACACTTTTTGGAGGGGATTTGACGTTATGTACCAGGAGTGCTGGGGAAAAGTACACACTTGACTCCGTGAGATTCTGCTTCTTTTTTCTTTCCCTCCTCCCTCCCCTCCCTCCCTTCCTTTCCCTTTCCTGTTTTTTTGAGACGAGTCTCACCTGTCACCCAGGCTGGAGCAAATGGCATGGTCTCAGCTCACTGCAACCCTGGCCTCCTGGGTTCAAGCGATTCTTCCACCTCAGCCTCCCAAGTAGCTGGGACTACAGGTGTGTGCCACCACACCTGGCTAATTTTTGCATTTTTAGTAGAGACAGGGCTTCACTATGTTCACCAGGCTGGTCTCGAACTCTTGACCTCGTGATCTGCCTGCCCCGGCCTCCCAAACTTTCTTTTTTTCTTTTTTTTCAATGACAGGGTCTTGCTGGAGTGCAGTGGTGCAATCTTGGCTTACTGAAGCCTTGACATCCCAGGCTCAAACGATCTTCCCACCTCAACCTCCCAAGTAACTGGGATTACAGGCATGCACCACCATGCCTGGCTGATTTTGTTTAATTTTTATAGAGATGAGGTTTCACTCTGTTGCCCAGGCTGGTCTTGAATTCCTGGGCTCAAGCCATCCTCCCTCCTTGGCCTCCCAAAGTGCTGGGATTACAGGTGTGAGCCATCACACCCGGCCTCTGAACATTTTTTCCAATGATAATAGCTGGTGCTATGGTCTGAATGTGTTCCCCCAAATTCATATGTTGAAACTTCATTGCCATTGTAGTCATATTAAGAGATGGGGCCTTTGGAGAAGTGATTAAGTCATGAGGGCTCTGCGGTTGGTCATGAATGGGGTTAGTGCCCTTATGAAAGGCCTGAAGGAAGTGTGTTTACCCCTTCTGTCATATGAGGACACAGCAGCATGGCATTGTCTGTAAGGAATGGGCTGTCACCAGATCCAGATCTCCTAGTGTCGTGATCTTGGACTTCCCAGCCTCCAGAACTATGAATTAGAAAATTTATTTATTTATTATTTATCTATTTTGAGACTGAGTCTCACTCTTGTCGCCCAGACTGGAGTACAATGACGTGATCTCGGCTCACTGCAACCTCTGCCTACCCCAGTTCAAGCGATTCTCCTGCCTCAGCCTCCAGAGTAGCTGGAATTACAGGTGGCTGCCACCATACTCGGGTAGTTTTTGTATTTTTAGTAGAGATGGAGTTTCACCATGTTGGCCAGGCTGGTCTTGAACTCCTGACCTCAGGTGATCCTCCCACCTCGGCCCCCGAAAGTGCTGGAAATACAGGTGTGAGCCACTGTGTCTGTCCTGAATAATAAAATTTTTAAAACAATTTTTCAAAAATTCACCATGAGGTCTCACTATGTTCCCTAGGCTGGTCTCAAACCCCTGGACTCAAGTGATCCACCCCACCTTCCCGAGTAGCTGGGACTAGAGATACACACCATTGTACCCAATAGAGCAATACATTTCTGTTCTTTGTAAATTACCTGCTTTAAGGTATTTTTGTTATAGCAGCCTGTATGGACTAAGCTGACTGGTAACGTTATACTGTGTTCCTGTCACTGTTGGAGGGCTCTGTCTGTGTTAGCTCATTTAATCTCCACGACACCTCAATCAGATGGGGCTATTCTTAGTCCCACTTTATAGATAAGGAAACTGAGGCACTGAAGCACAACTTGCTCAAGGTTCACATCTAGTCAGTGACAGAGCAGGTATTTAAACCTCAGGAAATAATCAGAGAAACATATGTAGAGGGTTCTCCAAGGAAGGCCACATCCAGAAGCATCTCCCGGGACAGTTGTTGTGTGGCTCACTCTCTGGACTTTTTGGGTCTGGGTGTTGTTTCATGATTATAGAGAGAGTTCGGTGAACGTGGAGGACCTGTTGTCCACAGAGACACAAATGGCTAGGGCATGGCTGGGCGTGGTGGCTCAGGCCTGTAATCCCAGCATTTTGGAAGCCCAGGGGGGCAGATCATGAGGTCAGAAGTTCGAGATCAGCCTGGCCAACATGATGAAACCTCGTCTCTACAAAAAATACAAAAATTAGCCAAGTGTGGTGGTGGGCACATGTAATCCCAGCTACTCGGGAGGTTGAGGCAGGAGAATCCCTTGAACCCGGGAGGTGGAGGTTGCAGTGAGCTGAGATCGCACCACTGCACTCCAGCCTTGGAGACAGAGGGAGACTCTGTCTCGGAAAAACAAACAAATGGCCAGGGCAGGGGAGGGTTGCGTGTTGAGTAAGATGAGCTCTGCTGGAAGCACAGGTCAGCACTAACCTACTTGCTCTCTCTCTGCAGGTGCCTTGGCATCTCCCAATGGGGTGGCTTTGCTCTGGGCTCCTGTTCCCTGTGAGCTGCGTGGTCCTGCTGCAGGTGGCAAGCTCTGGTAAGTCACCACCTCTCAGTCATTCATTTGTTGACTATTAATGGTGGGCCAGGGTCCTGCGGTATATCACCTGGCCTTATGGAGATTACACTGCAGTGGGAGGGGACAGCCAATGACAGGTGGCCCTGATTATCAGTAAATTCTAAATATTGTTAGAAAGTGATGGGGGCCAGGTGTAGTGGCTCACACCTGTAATCCCAACACTTTGGGAGGCCAAGGCGGGAGGATCGCTTGAGCCCAGGAGTTCAAGGTCAGCCTGGGCAACATAGGGAGACCTTGTCTCTACAAATAATAAAAATACTAGCCAGATGTGGAGGTACACGCCTGTAGCCCCAGCTACTCAGGAGGCTGAGGTGGGAGGATCCCTTGAACTCAGGAGGTCAAGGCTGCAGTGTACTGTGATCGTGCCACTGCACTCCAGCCTGGGTGAGAGAGTGAGATCCTGTCTAAAAAAAAAGAAACGGTGATGGGAAAAAAACACAGAACAGCGTAAGAGGGGGTTGGGGAAGCTGGGTGGGGTGGGGAGATTGCAGTTTAAAGTAGGGAAGTCAGGGAAAGTGTCATCAAGCTGACTTGGAGGAAGCGGGAACCGTGCGGATATCTGGGGAAGGCTCATTCTTGGCAGAGAGGCCCTTCACTAAGCCTGGCGGGAGGCTTGAGCACAGGAGTGAATGTGGTGGAGGAGAGTGAGCAGCAGGAGGAAGGAGTGAAGGTCAGCAAAGTGACAGGGTGGCTGAATCAAAAAGGACCTTGCAGTGTTTCAGCGGAGGATCCACATCATCCATTATGTTCCAAAGGACCCCTCAGGATGCCGTGTGGAGAAAGGACGAGGGTGGAAGCCAGGAGGTCTGGAGGGAGGTCTGGAGTGGAGGAAATGAGAGGCTCCAGATCCCTCTGGGAGGCAGATTTGAGGACAGATTGGAATTGGGGTGAGAGAGAGAGAGAGAAAGAGAAGTGGCCAGGATGACTCCAAGATTTCTGACCCAAGCTACTGGGAAGGACGTGGTGGTTGTCATTTCTGAAATGCAGAAGGATGCCAGAAGAGAAGGTACTTTGGGGAGGGGCAGGAATCAGGAGTTAGTTCTGGACATGAGATAAGCTTGGAGTATTTATTTGCTATCTAAGACGGCTCTTTAACATGGTCAGCCCTTATGCAAGTTGTTGTCAGCTGAGATGGGCGTAGCACTGAGCATGGGCGCATGGAGGCACCTGAGGGTCAGGGGCTGGGTGGCCTCATGTTCAGGTAATTTAGCAAACTCAGCGTCCATCCTGCCGATTCCAGTCCTGCCGCAGCCACTGACAAGCTAGGAGGGCGCCAATGTTTCCTCCAGCCCATCCATCTCCTCTCTCCCATTGGCCAAACCCAACTGGAAACCAAAGGCCAAGGGTACCTGGTGATGAAGACTGTGGTATCAGCCTCCTGAGCACAGAGAGAGCAGAAAGGGGTGGGAACTAAGAGGGGCACAGATAGTGGGCAAATGGGGAAGTGGCACTTCCCCTAGCTCGAGGGCACAGGCTTGGTGTGATGGATTGGCACTCCTTAAACTGCTACATATTTTCTCTTTAATTTGGCCAAGAACAAGTTGTCAACTTTGTGTAAGATAAAGGTGCACTTGGTTCGTTCTTCTCTAATGGCCCCCGCACCCATGGGTATTTCTTCGGCTTCCACAGTCATCCAGACACTAGCTGGGAAGCTCCAGCAGCTCTGGTCCTGGCCCCAGCTCTGTGGGCGCTGGCCCTCAACTTTGCCTGCACTGTGGTTTTGTGCTGTTCCCCTTGGTCCTGTTTGGGTGCAAGTCCCCCTTATGCGTTGCGTTCCTGGCCGCTTAGGCTGCTCCTGTGTCTCCCCAGGGAGCATGAAGGTCCTGCAGGAGCCCACCTGCGTCTCCGACTACATGAGCATCTCTACCTGTGAGTGGAAGATGGGCGGTCCCACCAATTGCAGCGCCGAGCTCCGTCTGTTGTACCAGCTGGTTTTTCAGTCCTCCGAGTAAGCCTGCGCTGGAGCTGGAGGTTTGGGGAGGTTGTGCCCAAAGGGTTTGGCCCAAGAGTGAGCTGGGTCCAGGTGGTGCGCTGGAGCGCAGGATGCTGAGTATGGTTTGCTGCTGTTTATTGGGTATGGTGTTAGAGGGGAGGTCCCATCTCCGGGGACATGTTATATAAGATACAGCGGAGCGCGTGCTGGGAGTGTTGGTCCATGTGGCACATGGATACGGCTGGAATATTGGACTAGACCAGCAGTTCTCACACTTTTTGGTCTGAGGACCTTTTTTCACACTTAAAAATAAGTGAGGACCCAAAGGGCTTTGATCTAGGTAACACATCGTTCTATGTTTACCTAATTAGAACTTACAATGGAGAAATTTTGTAATTTTTAAAAAATTAAAACAATTAAAAATTTTTTTCTTATCAAGATGGAGGTCTCACTGTGTTACCCAGGCTGGTCTCAAACTCCTGGGCTCCAGTGATCCTCCTGCCTCAGCCTCCCAAAGTACTGGGATTATAGGCGTGAGCCACTGTACCTGGCCCAAAATGGAGAAATGTTAAGTCACAACAACATGCAAACCCCCATTCAACAAATCATCAGATCAATGACACGATCACAGGTCATGTAGCCTCTAGAAAATTCCACTGTATGCCAGTGAGAGAGTGTGAAAAGGCAAATAATGTCCCTGTATTATGATGAAAAGAGTTTGACCTGGTGGACCCAGACCACACTTTGAGAACCACTGAACTAGACCCTTGATTGAGGAATAGTGTTGCGAGTGGAGTTCAGTGTGATGGTGGATGGACCAGGGGACCTGGCATAGGAGTCAGGTGGTTCCCTGGGCTACTCCATGGTGGCACAGGATGCTTTGTTACACTGGTGCCCAGGACATAATCACGTACACAAGACACACAGTTACGGGGCAGACTGGGGATATATGGCACACCAGCACGCAAGATAGAGGTGGTATTCCATGATTATTCTAAGGTAGATGGGCTGTGCTTTGTGTCCACTGGCATAGTCCAGGGACTGGCAAACTATGGCCTGTGAACCAAATCTGGCCCACTGCTTGTTTTTGTAAATAAAGTTTTATTGAAACACACAGGCTGCTTTTGCACTACATCAGCAGAATTGAGTAGTTGTAACAGAAACTGCATGGCCCTCCTTTATCTTTTTTTTGAGACGGAGTTTCGCTCTTGTTGCCCAGGCTGGAGTACAGTGGCACAATCTCGGCTCACTGCAACCTCTGCCTTCTGGGTTCAAGCGATTCTCCTGTCTCAGCCTCCTAAGTAGCTGGGATTACTGGTGCCTGCCACCACACCCGGCTAATTTTTTGTATTTTTAGTAGAGACTGGCTTTCACCATGTTGGCAAAGCTGGTCTCGAACTCCTGAACTCAGGTGATCCACCTGCCTCGGCCTCCCAAAGTGCTGGGATTACAGGCATGAGCCACTGAGCCCAGCCTACTCCTTTATCTTAATTGAAATAATTCAGAAATGGAAAGTCAAATACTGCATGTTCTCACTTATAAGTAAGAGTTAAATAATGTGTACACATGGGCATTGTTCCAGGTACAATGGAATAATAGACATTGAAGACTTGGGAGGGTGGGAGAGGGGGTGAGGGAAAAGAAATTACTTAGTGGGCATAGTGTAAACTATTTGGGTGACGGACCCACCAAAACCCCAGACTTCACCACTAGGCAGCATATCCAGTGAGAACAGATCTGGGGGTTGGCATCAAAATTGCATTTGTAAGGCCGGGCACCTCAGTGGCTCACAGCTGTAATCCCAGCACTTTGGGAGGCTGAGGTGGGCAGATCACTTGAGGCCAGGAGTTCGAGACCAGCCTGGCCAACATGGTGAAGCCGCGTCTCTACTAAAAATACAACAGTTAGCTGGGTGTGGTGATGCACACCTGTAATCCCAGCTACTAGGGAGGCTGAGGCAGGAGAATTGCTTGAGCCCAGGAGGTGGAGGTTGCAGTGAGCTGAGATCGCACCACTGCACTCTAGTCTGGGTGTCAGAGCGAGACTCTGTCTCAGAAAAGAAAAAAAGAAAAACAGCTCTTGTACCCCCTAAATTTATACAAATAACAAAAAAAAAAAAAAAAAAAAAAAAGCAAAACAAAACAAAAAAAACACCACAAGACATTGTATGGTTTTTGAAGTCCAAAATATTAAGTATCTGGCCTCTTACAGAAAACGTTTGCAGACCCCTGGCTTAGCCCATGAGATGTGGGTTGGCTGTTAAGGTGGAACACTGGAATTACCCTACGATGGCCAAATTTTGCGATGCACAGCTTATGTTGTTCTAAGTTAATTAGTGCCACCAGTTCTTCCCTTTCATGGGCTTTCAGGGACAAGCTAAGTCCCAGGACCAGAGCCAGCAGCTAGGCAGGTGTGAGGAGCATCCCTGGTGCATGTGGCCAGCAAGAGCGGCAACCCTGGTCAGCCGCCCCCAGCACACCCTGGCCGCTCCCAAGCCCCCAGATCTGTCCTCACATCAGTGATCGGGAAGCTGGAAGAGTATGATGCGGTTCCTGGAGGCGTGTCCCAGGCACAGCCGTGGGGCCCAACCAGCCTACAGGTGACCAGCCTAACCCAGCCCCTGTGTCTGCAGAACCCACACGTGTGTCCCCGAGAACAACGGCGGTGTGGGGTGCGTGTGCCACCTGCTCATGTATGATGTGGTCAGTATGGACAACTATACGCTGGACCTGTGGGCTGGACAGCAGCTGCTGTGGAAGGGCTCCTTCAAGCCCAGCGAGCATGGTGAGCAGGGCAGAGTGTGGCGGGCGTGGGTGGGTGTGTTCCCACAACCGCCTGGGCTGAGGGTGTGGTGGGCAGGGGAGGTGGGGGGGTCACAGCAATAGCAGGAGGAAGCCACCTGTATTTTCCCAAATCTGATAGGATTCCTGCCCCTGCCTGGGCCTCAGTCCTCCCATTTTTGAAACAGAGCTGGGCACAGTAGACCACTAAGCCCCCTTCAGCTCAGCTGTTTCCAGCCCTGAACTTATGTGCCCAGGAAGGCGTATTGAGATGAGGCGTGCTTGCTTGAAGGCATGCCTGCTGCTGATTGAAAACTGAACTGGGAACAGTCCTTCTGTTCTGTGTCCACTGGTCAGCTGCTGCGGCTTCAGATGGTCTAGACCGTGGAAGGCTGACCTTCTCCTGGTACCTGGGGTCCCTGTAGGAGCCTCCCGTGAGCTTGCTGGGGTGTGGTGACAGGAGTTTAAAACATTGGTCATTGCTGTGTGACCTTGGGCAAGTCATGTTTCCTCTCTGAGCCCCAGTTTCCAGAAGACAGTTATTGTCCCCATTTTGCAGTTGAATGAACTGTAGTTCTGAGAAAGCAAGTAACCTGCCTCGGGTCACACAGCTTCTCAGCAGCAGAGGCAGTACTCAAGGCCACGGCCCTGCAGGGCTCAGTTCACCGCGCCATCAGCCATTCCAAAAGGTCTGCTCAGGGCTGGTAGCTGGGAGGTTATTTAAACTGACCCATGAATGAACTTTAAGATAATTTTTACATTTTTATTTTATTTTTATTTTTACGTGTTTCCTATTTTTTTAGAGACAGGGTCTCTGTCACCCAGGCTGCAGTGCAGTGATACGATCATAGCTCACTGCAGCTTCCAATTCCTGGGCTCAAGTGATCCTCCCGCCTCAGCGTCCCGAGTAGCTAGGACTAAAGTGTGCATCACCATACCTAGCTAACTTAAAAAAATTTGTTTTTTGTGGAGATGAGAGTCTCACTGTGTTGCTCAGGCTGGCTGGTCGCAAACTCCTGGCCTCAACTGATCCTCTTGCCTCAGCCTCCTAAAGTGCTGGGGTTACAGATGTGAGCCTACATACCCAGCCTACATTTGGGTTTTAATACAAATGAAATATATTTTTAGTATATTGATTTTAATGCATATTAAAATGCATTATATTATATTCCCGTGATGCATAGTATAACCCGAGGTCTCAGGGATATGATTGCTTCAAAGGAGACCAAGTTTTAAAACAGATCAATCAAAATAAAGAAAAATACTCAGTAAATCATCATAAAGTACGGAGATGTGGCCAAAGGAGTGAAGGATGCAGCTGTAAAAGCTGAAGTTTGAAACCGGGCATGGTGGTTCACGCCTATAATCCCAGCACTTTGGGAGGCTGAGGTGGGCGGATCACCTGAGGTCAGGAGTTTGAGACCAGCCTGGCCAACATGGTAAAACCCCGTCTCTACTAAAAATACAAAAAATTAGTCTGGCATGGTGGCAAGCGCCTGTAATCCCAGCTACTCGGGAGGGGAGGCTGAGGTGGGAGAATGGCTTGAACCCAGGAGGCGGAGGTTGCAGTGAGCCTAGATCACGCTACTGCACTCCAGCCTGGGTGACAGAGCGACATTACGTCCCAAGAAAAAAAAAAAAAAAAAAAAAAAAAGCTGAAGTTTGGGTTACTTTGGCTCATACATTTTGCCTTCACTGTAGAAAGGTGGTTAATAAAGACCAGGCGCGGTGGCTCATGCCTGGAATCCCAGCACTTTTGGAGCCCGAGGCAGACAGATCACTTGAGCCCTGGGCAACTGAGGCTGCAGTGAGCTGTGACTGTGCCACTGCACTCCAGCCTGGGCAACACAGTGGGACCCTGTCTCAAAAAGAAAAAAGGGTAATTAATAAACACTAAAATTCTATGTAGAATTTTAGCAACATTAAATCGTGGCTCTGAATCTGTGGTGCTCCAGAAGTATGCTACAGAGGTTTTGTCCACCAGAAATCTGGGTGGTGGCTGTGGTTTGCAGTCTGGGGCCGGACTGGGTGATGGGGGAGTCACTGCATAGATCCTCACACAGATGCCGCTTCTCCTGCAGTGAAACCCAGGGCCCCAGGAAACCTCACGGTTTACACCAATGTCTCCGACACTGTGCTGCTGACCTGGAGCAACCCGTATCCCCCTGACAATTACCTGTATAATGATCTCACCTATGCAGTCAACATTTGGAGTGAAAACGACCCGGCAGATGTGAGTGGGCATGCTTTGACGTTTTTCTGTGACCTCTGGGGAACAGGGTGGGTGACCAGCAGAGGCCCAGTCCCTGGAGCCAGGAGCCTAGGCGGCAGGCCCTGGGAGTAGATAGCAAATCCCAGGAGCTAGAGACCTGGCTTCTCACCCGGCTCTGCCCTAGGCAAGTCCCTTCGCTTCCTGGCCCCTCACCCCGCACATGAGAGAAGGGGAGTTATTTCTGCTCGCCGCTCCTCATCTGTAAAGGTATGGCTGTGGGCTGCGCCTGTGTTTCCCAGTTTGGGGGACACAAGCGATCGTAGGTGGCACATCCACAGCTCACTTGATTAACCCTATTATTGAAGAGAAGAATACTGACTCAAGAGACAGTGACCCATGTCAGTTCCCTTTTGAGGCCATCCGGGTAAGGAGGAAGTCTCTGTGAGCTGACTCGTTTACTAATTCCTCTTAATGAAGTGAGCAGAGGCCACACCCCAGGCTTAGACTTTCCCAAGAAAACAAGGTCAGTTTGTTGCTTGGTCCACATGGCAGCTAGTCCTGACATTCCCTTCACAGTAGTGGTAGTGGAGTTTTTGTGGTTTGTTTGTTTGTTTGTTTTGAGACAGTGTCTCGCTCTGTCACCCAGGCTGGAGTGCAGTGGTGCCATCTCGGCTCACTGCAACCTCCACCTCCTGGGTTCTAGCAATTCTCCTGCCTCAGCCTCCTGAGCAGCCGGGACTACAGGCGGCTGTCACCATGCCCGGCTGATGTTTGTATTTTTAGTAGAGATGGGGTTTCACCGTG
Organism: Papio anubis; assembly: GCF_008728515.1. NCBI lineage: Eukaryota > Metazoa > Chordata > Mammalia > Primates > Cercopithecidae > Papio > Papio anubis. The sequence continues at coordinate 48,223,584 of NC_044993.1, read as the reverse complement.
TTGGCCAGGCTAGTCTCGAACTCCTGACCTCAGGTGATCCACCCGCCTCAGCCTCCCAAAGTGCTGGGATTACAGGTGTAAGCACCACGCCTGGCCAGTGGAGTTCCTCCTTAAATACATGTATTGACATCTTTAAAAAGAGCGAGAGGATTTACAGGAAACTGTCAGGTCAATAATGGCAGGGACCGTCCACAGGGGGTGGCTGAGTCCCCCTATTTTTGCTGCCGGTGTGCGGGGAGGTCATTTCCTGCCACCCATGTTTCCCTACCCTGAATCCACCTTCCTCACATTCCCATTGAAGGGATAATCTCTGGGTCTCGCCATGTTGTCTAGGCTGGTCTGGATCTCCTGGCTTCATGTGATCCCCCTGGCTCGGCCTCCCAGGCTGCTGGGATTACAGGCTTGAGCCACCGCATCCAGCCCAGATCTGAGATTTGTGCCCAGTATTTGAACTCCCAAGCCTGTGTGCTCTTTTTCCTCCCATGGACATTTCTCTCAGAGATGGTCTCCTGAACACCTGACCTTCTTGTTAAGAAAACAGACAAACCGCAAGTAGTTCCTTGGAAGCTCAGATTTCTCTTTTGTTTCTTAACAAAACATTTCCCAGTTCCCAGCTCCCTTCCAGGGTGTACAATTTCTTCGGTAATCTAGCTATTGCTTCTTGTTTACTCTTGTTTAGAAAGAAAGATGAAAGGGAGTGAGAATTTTCCCTCCCTTCTCTAGTCTCCCCTCAACTCACACCCCGCCCTCAGCTCCTCTGTAATAGGAAAATCTCTGAACTCCCTGCAATTGCTCCAGCAATCTATTGGGACTTTGCTTCTTTCTTGTGAAAAACTCCCCTTGGCTCACTTTGCACCAGATTTCCCCAAATGTGCTTCCAACCACAAGTAGAAATGGAGCTGTCAGGAACCAGGAAGAAACTGCCGGGGGCTGAGGAGGAGAAGAGGGAGGTGCATAGCCCTGGATCTCGCAGGGAGAGGGGTGACAGGATGAGAACTCAGGTTGCTCACTTGCCATCGTCGTCAGCGTTCATTTATCACTTTTTAAAGCTTTTTTGGAGGGTAAAAGTAATAGTTACATGAAATAAAAATACAAATGGTACAAAAGGACTTAGAATGGAAATACGTTTCTCTCCTGACTGCAGCCTCCTGTTTTTCTTCCCAGAGACTGACGACTGCTATCTGTCTCTTGCCAGGAGGGAAAAGGAGGCAAGGTTAGGGCAGGCAGAGGGCATGTGCATCCTCTAGAGAGAGCTTTCGTCTATACAAGCAAATGTGTATGTTCATTCATCGCTGTCTTAATTTTCTATTGCTGCATAATAATGGCACCACCAGCTGCACAGCTTTAAACAACACCCATTTATTATCTCACAGTTTCTGTGGGTTGGGAGTCTGAACATAGCTTAGCCAGGTTCTCTGCTTTAGAATCTCGGGAGGCTATAATCAAGTTGCGGGCTGGGGCTGCAGTTTCATCTGAGGCTCAACTGGGGAAGGGTCACTTCTAAGCTCATATGATATTGGTGACCTTCAGGTCCTGGCAGGCTGTTGAACTGAGAGCCTCAGTTTCGTGCTGGCTTTTGGTTGTAGTTAACCCCACATTCCTTCCTGTGTGCCCTTTGCAAAGCCATCAAGGCAGAGAGACTTGCAGTCTTCTGTAATATAATCACATCCATGAAATCTTCTATATATCTCATCACCTTTACCATATTCTATGGGTTAGAAACAAGTAGCAGGTCCTGCCCACACTCGAGAAGACCAGATGACACAAAGACATGATTCAAAGTGGGGATCCTGGGGGCCATCTTAGGTTTGTCTGCAATGATCCTTGTGCCATCTCTCTGTTTCTTTTTGTTTTTTTGAGACAAAGTCTCGCTCTGTCACCCAGGCTGGAGTGCAGTGGTGTGATCTCAGCTCACTGCAATCTCCGCTTCCTGGGTTCAAACGATTCTTCTGCCTCAGCCTCCTGAGTAGCTGGGATTACAGGCGCCTGCCACCACACCCAGCTAATTTTTGTATTTTTAGTAGAGACAGTGTTTCACCATGTTGGCCAGGCTGGTCTTGAACTCCTCACTCAAGTGATCCACCCACTTTGGCCTCCCAAAGTGCTGGGATTACAGGGGTGAACCATGCCCGGCCCCATCTCTCTTTAAAAAAACAAAACAAACAAACAAAAAAAACATAAAAGGAAGCAGAGAACACATACGCATCTGCATCTTACCTTGTTTACTTAACAACATATGTTGGAGGTCACTTCTCAGTGAAGGCTAGGTTGGGCAGAGCATTAGATTCTAGGCCAATGAGTTTGGACTTGACCATGGAGACACTAGGAAGCCCATGAAGGACAGAGAGAGATGCCTTGACCCTGCCAGTCCTTCAGAAAGATCACCCTGTGCTTTTTGTATACCAAACCCTATTCAAAATACTTACCTATGTTAACCCATTTCCTTATCACCACAACCCTGGGGGGAGGGAGGGAGATAGGCTTTTTTATTACCCTCATTTTGCAGATGAAGATATTGAGGTCCAGAGAGGTTATGTAACTTACTTAAGGTCACACAGCCAGGAAGTGGTAGTGGGGACTCTTACCCTTGTTTTACAGATGATACTGAATTATCTCACGAAAACTCAGAAAGGTTAAACAACTTGCCTAAGTAACATAATACGGCTAATGAGTCGGGGAGCCTAACCTGTGTTGCTTTGGCCTGGTCACAGTTACAGAGGTGGCAAGCAAGGACCTAAACAGGATGAACAACCACATACCTAGGCTGATGGCTCTAAACATGGTGGGGTCAGCTAAGGACAGCAACCAGGGTGGGCACTGGTCCCCCTCATTCCTGGCTGGTGCACTAACATCTCCCTTTTCTCTACCAGTCCAGAATCCATAACGTGACCTACCTAAAACCCACCCTCCGCATCCCAGCCAGAACCCTGAAGTCTGGAATTTCCTACAGGGCACGGGTGAGGGCCTGGGCTCAGCACTATAACACCACCTGGAGTGAGTGGAGCCCCAGCACCAAGTGGTACAACTGTGAGTATCAAGAGGCCTTAGCAATGCTAATCTCCACTCTCCATTCTTCCCCTGTGGCCAGACGCATCCCCTGGCTGAGTCTCTGGGTTTTTATATCATAGGATGCCTCTAATGGCAAATAATGAAATTACCACCTGCCATGGTGTATCGGTCAGGTAGGCAGGCTAGGCTGCAGTAACAAACAAGCCCACAATTTCCATGGCTTAACACTATCGGAATATATTTCTTGCTCATGTAACAAGCTAATGTGAATGTTGCTGGTTCGTGAGTGGTTTCCCTACCTATAGAAATCTAGGGAGTGAGGTTCTGTCCATCTTGTGGTGCCATCATTCTCCAGGACAAAGATTCTTTTTTTTTTTTTTTTTTTTTGAGACGGAGTCTTGCTCTGTCACCCAGGCTGGAGTGCAGTGGCCAGATCTCAGCTCACTGCAAGCTCCTCCTCTCGGGTTCACGCCATTCTCCTGCCTCAGCCTCCCGAGTAGCTGGGACTACAGGCACCCGCCACTTCGCCCGGCTAGTTTTTTGTATTTTTTAGTAGAGACGGGGTTTCACCGTATTAGCCAGGATGGTCTCGATCTTCTGACCTCATGATCTGCCCGTCTCGGCCTCCCAAAGTGCTGGGATTACAGGCTTGAGCCACCGCGCCCGGCCAAAGATTCTTAACTGTTTTTGTGTCCTGGTTCCATGTGGCAGCCTGATAAAGCCTATGGACCTCATCTCAGAATATTTTTAAATACATAAAATCCAAGCCTGGGCAACATAGTGAGACCCCCATCTGTACAAAAAATTAGGCAGGCATGGTGGCATGGACCTGTAGTCCCAGGTACTGGGAAGGCTGAGGTGGGAGGTTCACTTGAGCCCAGGAGTTTGAGGCTTCAGTGAGCCGTGATCGTACCACTATACTCCCACCTGGGTGACAGAGCAAGAGCCCATCTTTAAAAATAAATAAATACAATGAAATAAAATAAAATAAATAGAATTACAGAGGAAAGTAATTGTATTGAAATGCAGTTATAAAATATTTAAACACATTTTTAATCTAGGGATATATGTGCTTCTTTATTAAGATATAAATAAGTTCTAGGGGTAGATCTCATAACTACTGTAATTTCAAAGTAGATAAGCATAAATAATACCTTATGATACTGAAATTGTGATGTGATATGAGAGTAGCTGTGAGTTTTCCTGGGGACAGGATCACTGATGCTATCATTATTGAGGTCTCTTCCCTCCATTCTTTTTTTAAAATTTAATTTTAATTTTATTTTAAAAATTTTAAAATAAATAGAGACAGGGTCTCACTATGTTGCCCAGGCTGCTCTTGACCTCCTGGGCTCCAGTGATCCTCCCATCTTGGCTTCCCAAAGTGCTGGGATTGCAGGTGGGAGCCAGTGTTCCTGGCCCCTTCCTCCATCCTTAATGGAAGATGCCAGGTGTCAGAGGTTAGGGAAAACAAAGATGTAATTTCATTCCCATCCAAGTTCTCAGAGCCTTGAATTCTACCTGCAGCCATGTTGGTCCACCAACCCCAAGTGAAGAATCCCTGCTCTAGGGCCCCACCATTCTGCATCCAGCCAGCAGAAGAGGCGTGATGGTGTGGAGAGCACATCTGCTTCTTGAAAGCAGGCAGCCCGGAAGTGGGCCACATCACTTCCTCTCAAATTCTATTGGTGAAAATGGTTACATGACTACACATAGCCACAAAGGAGGCCGGGAACTTTCTCACTTGAAACCTACATCCCAGAAACAACTCATTTCAGTGAGGTATCCCACAGGTCTTTTGCAGTAGAAATATTGATTGTCTCACATAAAATGAAATCTTACAAATGGACCTACTGGGGTTTGTACAGCAACCAAGTGATATCTCTTCCCTTCTGCCATCCTTCACACAGTGGCATTTTATCCTTAGACTTGCCACCCATGCCCTCAGGTTGGCCGTTGCACACTGCCTTACATAAAGCAGGAAGGAAAGGAAAGGCTGCTACGAGAGAGTGTACCTTGTGTATCTCTCTTTTTTCATCGGGAAGCAAACATCTTTCTAGAAGCTTCCCTAGCAAAATTCCCCTTACTTCTCATTGGCCAGGACTGTTACATGTTACATGGTTAGTGTTACTTGCTCATTGCAAGGAAGACTGGGAACTCCAATGCCTGGAAAAGGGAACAGGATAATCGTGATTGGCCCAAGCCTTAGGGTGGTCATGGCTCCCTGACAAGGGAGAGAGGAAAAAGCTGTTGAGTGAAGAAGACTGCTTCAGTTTCCCCATCTGTATAATGGGAGGAGTAAGGGCTGTTGTGAAAACTCGATGAAAGAAGATTCTTCAACGTGGTGGATGCAGTGGCGACTGGCAGTACCCCGACCCTGCCACCGCACAGCCCTCTCAGCATTGCTCATCCTGCACTGTGGATATCAGTTGAGCCACGTGTCTCCCGCCCTGGGCTGTGAGCTCCGTAGGCAGGGTCTCCATGGCTGTATCTCCAGAGCCCAGCACAGAACCAGGTGCTTGGGAAAGTTTTGAATCGATTCTTCTCTGCCATTGACCTGGGGAAGGGAATTAGCTTGTATGAAACAGATACGATGTGTAGGACCCTCATCAATTATTTCAGCAAATAGTTACTGAGTTCATCCTACATGGCTAGCCCTGCGCTAGACACTGGGGAATCAGCGATGAACAAAGCAGACAGAAATCCCCACTCTTGTGGAGCTGACATTCTGGAGGGGAGAGACAAAAAGCAGACACATAAAGAAAGAAAGAAATCGCACGGATCCGGATGACAGTGAGTGTTGGGAAGAAAATAAAAGCAGAGGAAGGGGATGGAGCGATGGGAGGGCAACCGTAGGGAGGGTGTCAGGGAAGACTTTTCAGAGAATGTGACGATGAAAGTGAACAAGGAGGAGTCAACCATGTTGAGATGAAGGCAGCTAATGGTATGGACAGGCCACTCTGTTCTGAGTGCATTATCTATTGATTCATCATGCAATCCTCGCAACAGCCCTGCACGATAAGTTCTGTCATTAGCCTCATAGTACAGATGAGGATGCTGAGGCACAGAGAAGGTAAGGGACTTGTCCTGCGTCACACAGCACGGAGCCATCTGGCTTCTAGGTCGGTGCATTTGACTTCTGTGCTTCCAGAAAGAAAGAGCAGCAAGTTCAAGATCTGGAGGTGGCACTGAGCTTTGGAGGAGCAGGGGGCAATGAGGCGGCCGGTGTGACGAGGACTCGATGTGCAAGAGGGAGAGTGGGGGGAGATGAGGTGGAGGGTTGGTCGGCGGCCAGATCGTGGAGGGTCTCGGAGGAGGGTCTTGACCCTGGGTCTCCAGTTCTGAGAAGTGGAGCCCGGGCTGTACCATGGCTGACTCCAGCTCATGGCTTCCCCTCCCAATTCCAGCCTACAGGGAGCCCTTCGAGCAGCGCCTCCTGCAGGATGTCGGCATCTTATGCAGTGTCATCCTGGTCATCTGCGTGTTGTGCTATGTCGGCATCACCAAGTGAGTCCTGGGCCCAGTGCCGCCGAGCGGTCCCTCTGGAGTGCAGGGTGGCAGGGACTTGCCCCTCCAATCTGCCCCTTTGCAGTCCTCTCATTCAATAATACATATTTATTGAGCAGCTACTACACACCTTGAGAGTGGAGCTGAGAACGAGATCAACAAGGACCCCAGCTTTTTGTTTTTGTTTTTTTTTTTTGAGATGGGGTCTCGCTCTGTTGCCCAGGCTGGTGCAGTGGCGCGATCTCGGCTAACAGCAACCTCCGCCTCCCGGGTTCAAGCAATTCTTCTGCCTCAGCCTCCTGAGTAGCTGGGATTACAGGTGCACGCCACCATGCCTGGCTAATTTTTTGTATTTTTAGTAGAGACGGGATTTCACCATGTTGGTCAGGCTGGTCTTGAACTCTTGACCTCGTGATCTGCCCGCCTCAGCCTCCCAAAGTGCTGGGATTACAGACCTGAGCCACTGCGCCCAGCCAGGACACCACATTTCTAAAACCGGCATCTTAGCGGGGAGACAGAATACATATCAATGATGAACAGATGGTTTTCCATAGTGACCCACACTCTGAATGCACTAGACCAGGGTGCAGGTCAGAGATCTTCTGGGGTGCTCTTTGCAAGGGAGGACCAGGATAAGGCTCTCCAAGGAGGGAAAATCTGAGGGGGGCCCTGACTGGGGAGAATGAGCTGCCCAGGGACAAGCAAGATAAGAGTCATCCCACATCCCCTTACGACACTGGCTGCCTGGGCAATTGGGGCCATTTGGGGGTATGTGGTAGGAGCCAGAGGAATTTGCGACGATTGCCCTGATGGAGTCAGGAGACCTGGGTTTGAATCCTGGCCTTGGAGCTCAGTAGCTGGTGGCTGACAAGTTGCTGAAACCCCTGAGCCTGGGGTTCCTGCTTTGCAGATTGAGAGTGATGGTGAGAACGTATTTCATCAGCCAGAAGAGGCCGAATCACAGTAAAGGCTGAGGGATGAGATGAGGGGCGAGTGACTGGTAGGTGGTGGTGGAAGGAGCATTGTTTCCAGAGAGCTCTTGCCAGCCCTTGGAATCGTGGTGTCTCAGAGCCTCAGTCCTCCCGTCTCTGAAATGGGACTAGCAAGCTCAACCTCACCAAGTCAGGATTAGAGGTGGCTGAGGATTATTCACATGATTGATGAAAGTGCCCGCTCTTGGCCCAGCACACACTAGGTAGGCAGGGAATGCAAATTCTCCTCCATATCTTGTCACTGATGCCTCCAGGCAACCTTGGGCTGATTGCCTTGCTCTGAGCCTCAGTTTCCCCATCACCTGTACCTCTTCCCACTCCCCATCACCATATCCCAGCATGCCAGCCTCTTTGCTGTTCTTTGTCTTTGGTTTCTTGTTTTGTTCTGTTTTGTAGACAGGGTCTCACTCTGTTACCCAGGCTGGAGTGCAGTGGCATGGTTATGGCTCACTGCAGCCTCCAATTCCTGGGCTAAAGTGATCCTCCCATTTCAACTTCCAGAGTAGCTGGGACAACAGGCGTGTGTCACCAGGCCTGGCTAATTTTCTTTATTTTATTTTATTTTTTATTTTATTATTTTATTTTATTTTATTTTTTGAGATGGAGTCTCAAAGGCCAAGCTGGAGTGCAGCGGTGTGATCTCAACTCACTGCAACCTCTGCCTCCTGGGTTCAAGCAATTATCCTGCCTTAGCCTTCCAAGTAGCTGGGATTACAGGCATGCACTACCACACTACCATTTTTAGTAGAGATGGGGTTTCACCATGTTGGCCAGGATGGTCTTGAATTCCTGACCTCAAGTGATCCACCTGCCTCAGCCTCCCAAGGTGCTGGGATTACAGGCATGAGCCATTGTGCCTGGCCAATTTTCTTACATTTTGTAGAGACTGGCTGTCACTTATGTAGCCCAGGCTGGTCTTGAACTTCTACCCCTTTATCTTTATTCATGGCACTTATTGCCATGAAGATTGACCTCATATAAGCATTTCTTTCTTTCTTTCTCTTTTTTTTGAGATGGAGTCTCACTCTGTCACCCAGGCTGGAGTGCAGTGGCGTGATCTCGGCTCACTGCAACCTCTGCCTCCTGGGTTCAAGGGATTCTCCTCCCTCAGCCTCCTGAGTAGCTAGGATTACAAGTGCGTGCCACCATGCCTGGCTAAGTTTTGTATTTTTAGTAGAGACGGGGTTTCACTATGTTGGCCAGGCTGGTGTCGAACTTCAGGTGATCCACCTGCCTCGGCCTCCCAAAATGCTGGGATTACAGGCGTGAGCCACCATGCCTGGCCTCATATAAGCATTTCTGCCTCCATTTATCATCCATCTGTCCCTCTTGAAGGTCAGTTTCACCAAGGCAGGCATCTTTGTTTCGTTCACTGTTGTGGCCTCGGGGCCGGGCACAGTGAGTCAAACATAGAAGGTGCTCAATAAATACGTGTTGACTGAAACCGTGGGCAGAGGCTAATTCAGAAGCGGTCTGAGGATCTTACCTCGCAGGGATGATGCACCATGGCCCCAGGCAGGCCAGGAAGAGAGAAGGGGGGTGTTTCTCCGTAGATCCCCCAGCTTCCCAGCCCATCCCAGGGCACTCCCTGGTCATTTGCCCTCAGCTGCTCTGAAAAAGGGATTGTTGAGGGGAACCTAGAATCCTCTCTCTGCAGTTTGAGTCTTTCCTAATGCCTTGGGGTCTCGTTCCCACTGAGGACACAGGTGGCCTCATCAGGAACTCTGCTCTGGGTAACAGAATGCAGGAGTGTGAACCTGGCTCTGCCACCTACCAGCTGTCACTCCACCTTCTTGGGCCTCACTCTCCTCATCTGTAGAACAGGGTTAGCAATAGAATCCATGTCACCACATTAGAGTAAGGAGTCAGTGGTTTGACCTCCAGAAACTAACCAGCCTGATTTCTGACGCCAAATAAATATTGGTGATAACGACCGTTCTTATGGGAGGAGCATTCACCTGTCAGTAATTCAGAGATCAACACCTTTTCCTTTTGTTTTTCAGGATCAAGAAAGCATGGTGGGACCAGATTCCCAACCCAGCCCGCAGCCACCTCGTGGCTATAATAATCCAGGATGCTCAGGTAGGAGCGGGCGTGGGTGAGGATATGTGGGACTGCATACAGGAAGAAGTGTGGTCCAGAACACCTGGGCTGTTAAGGACATTCATTGGCTTCTGGAATGGCAAATGGACAGTCAGGAGGGTTGCAGGGCAGACAGAGGCAGAAGCCGAAGGAGGTCATCAGGAGACCAGAGGCTTTCCCGCCCTTCCCCTTGGCAATCCCAGCCTGGGGTGGGCTCCTCTGGGGTCAGTTTCCTGTTTTTTTCCCTCCCCTTGGGAGAATGACCCTTGGGTCATCATCACTGTGTCATTCCCTGGGGAGGTGCCAGTACCAGGGCTAGAGGCCAGAAGGAGAGGAGGACGGAGAGGGTGACAGGCTTTCAATGTCTTCCTCTTAAGCATAGGAAACTGCCCCCACAGCACCAGCAAATCCCTTCCGGGTTCTTGTTGGCCTGAAATGTATCCCACCCCTGAGCCAGGGGTGGAGTCAGCTTCCCCAAGGCCATGGTCCTGTGGGTGAGTGGGTGGGGTTTGCCTGAGCAAGATTGGAGTTCTCTAGGAAGGAGAAACGGGGGATACAGGTCCTGTCTAGAAGAGAAGGTCTGAGGGTCCTTGCTTTCTCAGGGACTCTGGAATCTGGTGGTGTTGGCTTTGATTTCTGACTCTGCCACTCACTGGCAGTATGGACTTGAGCAAGTTGCTTAATTCTCTGAGCCTCAGTTTCCTCTTGTGGGTTATAACAGTGTTTACCCGGTAGGGCAGATATTGGAATTTATTGAGACAATACATATAAAGTGCATATTCCAGCCTCTTGCAAATACCAAGTGCCATTTATGTATTCATTAATGTTTGCTGTGTAACAAATGACCCTGAAATGTAGAGAGTTACAACATCAACTTTATTTAGCTCATGCTTCTGCAGGCTGGCATTTGGGGCTGGGCTCAGCAGTGAGGGTGGCGGGGGAGGCTGGGCTAGGTAGATCTGGATTGAGCTGGCCTCCCTCCGTGGCCTCCCTCAGTGGCCTCCCTCCGTGTCCGGCAGTTGGGTTTTTTTTTTTTTTCTTTTTCTGAGACGGAGTTTTGCACTTATTGCCCAGGCAGGAGTGCAATGGCATGATCTTGGCTCACCGCAACCTCCGCCTCCCTGGTTCAAGCGATTCTCTTGCTTCGGCCTCCCGAGTAGCTGGGATTACAGGCATGCACCACCATGCCAGGCTAATTTTGTATTTTTAATAGAGACGGGATTTCTCCATGTTGGTCAGGCTGGTCTCAAACTCCTGATGTCAGGTGATCCACCTGCCTCGGCCTCCCAAGGTGCTGGGATTACAGGCATGAGCCACCACACCCAGCCTAGTTGGCTGACTTTTACCTGGGACAGTGCAGATGCGTGAGCCATGTGCCTCCCACCCTCCAGCAGGCCGGCCCAGGCTTGTTCACAGAGTGGCTCGGTTTTCAAGGGTGGGAAATCCCAAGGCTTCTTGAGGCCCAGGCACAGAACTGGCACGATGTCACTTCCATCACATTCTATGGGTCCAAGCAAGTCCCAGGGCCAGAGTAGATTCAAGGGATGGGAGGAGATTCAGAGCACTCCTCTGTGGCCACTTTTGCCATCGACCACAGTCCCTGTGAATATTAGGACAATGTCATTAATTCCCAGGAATCTGAGGCTCAGAAAGCGTAAGTGACCCGTTGGACTTCCGACCTGTGTGATGTTGAGGCTTGCGCCCCTTCCTGAGCATTGCTGTACTGCAGGCCAGGCTGCAAGGCCACTCTGCTCTTTCATTGGCTGTCTCTGTATTTTAGGAGTCACAGTGGGAGAAGCGATCCCGAGGCCAGGAAGCAGCCAAGTGCCCGTATGTATCTATCACAGCCTGCATGCATTGGGAAGGTGATAGAGTTGGAGAGGCAAGCCCCTAGCTCTATGTCTGCCTTCTCTCCCCCGGCATTCGGTAATTGCCCTGTGACATTAGGCTTCAGGGGACGGCAGGAGGAGGGGTGTTTTGGAAACGTGGAGTGCTGGCCAAGCCCCCTGAGTTTCACTGGTGTGTCAGGTACATGGTGAAGCCCCTCGGGAGTGCTGTTATAGTTAACAATCAGAGCAGACGTGCCTGTTGTTAAAATCCTGACCTAATTGTATACTTGTTGGCAAATAGCCACTATCCTGAACACTCCCCCACTTTTTTTTTTTTAATATACAGGATCTCACTCTGTTGCCCAGGCTGGTGTGCAGTGGTGCAGTCATAGCTCACTGCAGCTTCAAACTCCTGGGCTCAAGTGATCCTCCCTCCTTAGCCTCCCGAGTAGCTGATGCTACAGACGTACATTACCACGCCTGGCTATTTTAAAAGGTTTTCGCCTGTAATTGCAGCTACTCAGGAGGCTGAGGCATGAGAATCACTTGAACCCGGGAGGTGGAGGTTGCAGTGAGTGGAGATTGTGCCATTGCACTCCAGCCTGGGTGACAGAATGAGACTCTAGTCTCAAAAAAAATAATAATAATAAAAAAAGTTTTTGTAAAGACAGCTCTCGCTGTGTTGCCCCGCCACTGTGGCCTCCTTAGCTTCCTCCCTGGGGCCTGCTGGACCTTTCCACACTCCAGACACTAAACGGGGTCCAGGATGCTTCTTCAACCCTAGGACACTGCATCTTTTTTTTTTTTTTTTTTTTTTGTGACACAGGGTCTTGCTCTGTCCCTCAGGCTGGATGCAGTGATTCACTGCAGCCTCAAACTCCTGGGCTCAAGTGATTCTCTGGCCTCAGTCTCCTGAGTAGCTGGGACTAAAGTAATATACCAACATGCCCAGCTAATTTTTCATTTTTTTTTTTATTTTTGTAGAGATGTTTGAGACAGCCTGGGCTCTGTTGCCCAGGCTGTTCTCAAGCTCCTGAGCTCAAGTGATCCTCCCGCCTCAGCCTCCTAAAGTGCTGGGATTACAGGTGTGAGCCCCTGCATCTGGCTTCCATATCCATTCTAATTGGTCATGGCTTGGGATATGGTGTTGCTTTTAATTATAATCATCCATAAAGACTTTATCTTATTCAACAGATCTGAGCTTGTGTTTGGTGCCAGGACATGTGCTGGGTTCCTGAAATCCCAAAGACACAGGCCCTACCCTCATTTCCCATTCTAGCAATATAGACTGATCAATTACTGATTATAACATTAAAAGGCATGTCTGCAGTAGACGGCCATCAGGACATGGTGATTTCAGGCTGGGCTTTGAAGAATGAATAGGAGTTTTTCAAGTATCAAAACTGAACCCTGACCAAACTTTGCTTTTGCAGATACTGGAAGAATTGTCTTACCAAGCTCTTGCCCTGTTTTCTGGAGCACAACATGAAAAGGGATGAGGATCCCCACAAGGCTGTCAAAGATCTGCCTTTCCGGGGCTCCGGAAAATCAGCATGGTGCCCGGTGGAGATCAGCAAGACAGTCCTCTGGCCAGAGAGCATCAGCGTGGTGCGATGCGTGGAGTTGTTTGAGGCTCCAGTGGAGTGTAAGGAGGAGGAGGAGGTAGAGGAAGAAAAAGAGAGCTTCTGTGCATCATCTGAGAGCAACAGGGATGACTTCCAGGAGGGAAGGGAGGGTATTGTGGCCCGGCTAACAGAGAGCCTGTTCCTGGACCTGCTCGGAGGGGAGAATGGGGGCTTTTGCCAGCAGGACATGGGGGAGTTGTGCCTTCTTCCACCTTTGGGAAGCACGAGTGCTCACGTGCCCTGGGATGAGTTCCCAAGTGCAGGGCCCAAGGAGGTGCCTCCCTGGGGCAAGGAGCAGCCTCTCCACCAGGAGCCGAGTCCTCCTGCCAGCCCAACGCAGAGCCCAGACAACCCGACTTGCACAGAGATGCCCCTCGTCATCTCAAGCAACCCTGCTTACCGCAGCTTCAGCAACTCCCTGAGCCAGTCCCCATGTCCCAGAGAGCTGGGTCCAGACCCGCTGCTGGCCAGACATCTGGAGGAAGTGGACCCTGAGATGCCCTGTGCCCCCCAGCTCTCTGAGCCAACCACTGTGGCCCCAGCTGAGCCAGAAACCTGGGAGCAGATCCTCCGTCGGAATGTCCTCCAGCACGGGGCGGCTGCAGCCCCCGCCTCGGCCCCCACCAGTGGCTATCGGGAGTTTGTACATGCGGTGCAGCAGGGTGGCATCCAGGCCAGTGCGGTGGCGGGCTTGGGTCCCCCGGGAGAGGCTGGGTACAAGGCCTTCTCGAGCCTGCTTGCCAGCAGTGCCGTGTCCCCGGGGGAATGTGGATTTGGGGCTAGCAGTGGGGAAGAGGGGTATAAGCCTTTCCAAGACCTCACTCCTGGCTGCCCCGGGGACCCTGCCCCAGTCCCTGTCCCCTTGTTCACCTTTGGACTGGACAGGGAGCCACCTCACAGCCCGCAGAGCTCACACCTCCCAAGCAGCTCCCCAGAGCACCTGGGTCTGGAACCAGGGGAAAAAGTAGAGGACATGCAGAAGCCCCCACTCCCCCCGGAGCAGGCCACAGACCCCCTTGGGGACAGCCTGGGCAGTGGCATCGTCTACTCAGCCCTCACCTGCCACCTGTGCGGCCACCTGAAGCAGTGTCATGGCCAGGAGGATGGTGGCCAGGCCCCTGTCGTGGCCAGTCCCTGCTGTGGCTGCTGCTGTGGAGACAGGTCCTCGCCCCCTACAACCCCCCTGAGGGCCCCAGACCCCTCTCTAGGTGGAGTTCCACTGGAGGCCAGCCTCCGTCCGGCCTCCCTGGCACCCTCGGGCATCTCAGAGAAGAGTAAATCCTCATTGTGCTTCCATCCTGCCCCTGGCAGTGCTCAGAGCTCAAGCCAGACTCCCCAGATCGTGAACTTTGTCTCCGTGGGTCCCACATGCATGAGGGTCTCTTAGGTGCGTGCCCTCTTGTTGCTGAGGTCTGCAGATAAGGACTAGGGCTTATCCATGCCTGGGAAATGCCACCTCTTGGAAGGCAGCCAGGCTGGCAGATTTCCAAAAGACTTGAAGAAATGTGGTATGAAGGTGTTAGGTTCCACTGACATTGGCCTAACGCTGGGTTGCAGAGACTGGCCTCCGCCCAGCATTGGGCTGGGCTCGCCACATCCAATGAGAGGAGAGGGCACTGGGTCGCTGTGCCCCACGGCAGGCCCCTGCAGGAAAACTGAGATCCTTGGGCACCTCGACTTGTGAACAAGTTGTTGGCTGCTCCATCCACAACTTCTGTAGCAGACTGTCCCTGTTGTACCTGCCCAGGGCATGTTTTGCCCGCCAAATCACCATGGCCCACATAGAGGCCCACCTGCCTCTGTCTCACTGAGCTAGAAGCTGAGCCTAGAAACTAACACAGTCATCAAGGGAATGACTTGGGCGGCCTTGGGAAATCGATGAGAAATTGCAGTTCAGGGAAGGTGGTCATTGCCTAGAGGTGCTCTTTCATTGAACAGAGCTTCCTTAGGTTGATGCTAGAGGCAGAATCCCGGCTGTCAAGGGGTGTTCGGTTAAGGGGAGCAGCAGAGGACATGAAAAATTGCGATGACTAGAGCAGGGACAATTTGCTGCCAAATACCCATGCACAGCTGTATGGCTGGGGGCTCCTCGCATGCATGGGACCCCCAGAATGAATATGCTCAGCTACCCTGTGGGCCGAGCAATCCAGGCAGCAGGCATAAGGCACCGGTTACCCTGCACGTTGGCCCAGACCTCAGGTGCTAGGGAAGGCGGGGACCTTGGCTTGAGTAATGCTCATCTGTGTGTTTTAAAGATAGTTTCATCACCTGTTGTCTGTGTTTGCTGAGGAGAGTGGAACAGAAGGGGTGGAGTTTTGTATAAATAAAGTTTCTTTGTCTCTTTATTTTGTATGTATTAACCAGACATACTGCCAGACACTGCTGTGGGTGTCGTGTCTCTAATAACTCCTGGAATTCACCCATGCAGAGGAACCAGGATGCAGGGGGTTAAAAAACTTGCCATCTGTGTTTGGGTTCCCCAGACAAGGATTCAAATAGTTGATTTAGGAAGTAATCCCAGGAAACCCTGCAAAGGTAGTGGGAAACTGAGGCAGGGAAGGGCACGAACCAAGAAAGTGTTACCTGAAAGGAGTCCAGATGCAGACCCCAAAAGAGGGTTCTTGGGTCTCACGCAAGAAAGATTTCAGGGCGAGTCCATGGAGTCAGTGAAAGCAAGTTTATGAGGAAAGTAAAGGAATAAAAGAATGGCTACTCCATAGACAGAGCAGCCCCGAGGGTTACTGGCTGCCTATTTTTATGGTTATCTCTTAATTATATTCCAAACAAGGGGTGGATTATTCATGCCTCCCCTTTTTAGACCATGTAAGGTAAATTCCTGATGTTGCCATGGCATTTGTAAACTGTCATGGCGCTGCTGGGAGTGTAGCAGTGAGGATGACCAGAGGTCGCTCTTGTTGCCATCTTGGTTTTGGTGGGTTAGAGCTGACTTCTTTACTGCAACCTGTTTTATCAGCAAGGTCTTTATGATCTGTATCTGTGATGACCTCCTATCTCATTCTATGACTAAGAATGCCTTAACCTCCCAGGAATGCAGCCTAGTAGGTCTCAGCCTCATTTTACCCAGCCCCTATTCAAGATGGAGTTGCTCCGGTTTAAATAAACCTCTGACAAAAGGGTGAGTTATCCAACAGATTACCAGCATGGGCAACTGACACCTGCCGGGGATCTCTGGAAGACCATGCACGGCACATGCCCAGTTATGCCTGCAAAGGGGTGGGAGCTGGGGTATTTGTCCACCAGCTCCCATCTGTGTTTGGCTGAGAGCTGCTTCTAGGAGTGTTAATTCTCCAGCACTTCCAGCTACTCCAGAAAAAAAAAAAAAAAAAAAAATTATTGAACTGAGAGTTGGAGGTGTTAAGAGATTCTGGCACAGCAAGGAGACGTGGACAGGACACCGACAGTGGCTGATACACTTTGCCAAGGTCACACAGCTAGTTAGCAACAGACCTATAGGGGAATCCAGACAGTGTCTCCATCACCCAGGCTCTCTCTAGTGATCTGCACTTCACATACCAGGCAGGCAGAGTGATGGTGTGGGCCTTAGATGGGCAGACTGGGAACCTGAAGCTCCTATGTCTGTATCACTTTGTGTCTCTGAGTAGGTGCCCTGATTTCACACTTGAGAGGCTTGGCCATTTTAGATTCCTTCCTGCTCTAGGAGCCTACATAATACACTGGAAATGATGGGGAGCTCTCTACCTCACATGCAGCCTGATATTTGTTAGAAACACCCTGCACCAAGTATGATGGCTCACGACTGTAATCCCAGCACTTTGGGAGACTGAGGCGGGTGGATCGCTTGAGGTCAGGAGTTCAAGACCAGCCTGGCCAACATGGTGAAACCTCATCTCTACCAAAAAATAAAAAAATTAGCCAGGTGTGGCAGGGCGCCTGTAATCTCAGCTACTTAGGAGGCTGAGTTGGTAGAATTGCTTCAACCCGGGACACGGAGGTTGCAGTGAGCTGAGATCGTGCCATTGCACTCCAGCTTGGATGACAGAGGAAGACCCTGTCTCAGAAAAAAAAAACAAAAAAAAAAACACCTCCTTGTTCTAAGCCCAAATCTATCCCTTTAGCTGCCCAAATCACACAGTTTACAGATGGAGAAACCGTTTTAGAGAGGAAAAGGGATTTGCCCAAAGTCACCCAGAGAATAGCAGAGCCTGAATTAGCCTTCTGGACTTCTTGCCTCTGAAAGCTCTTTATAATAAAATATAATAATTTAAAATAAAAATAGGTATCTATTTAGGGCCAACCAATATGCTAAGCACCGTCCAGCCACTGTCATTTACATCTCCAAACAGCTCTAGTTGGCAGGCTCAATGATTATCCCAATTTTACAGATAAGGAAACAAGTCCAGAGAGGTTGAGGATTAGCTTAGGAAATCCTGGAGCCAGGATTTGAACCCAGGTCTGACCTAAGAGCTCCCGGCCGCCATGATATGTCAGCTCATGCCATCCTGACACCTACTCAGATGTCGGCTCAAATCCACTTTGCCTGAGCATTGTCTCAGAAACATCTAATTTAAAAATTAGGCAGAAAATAGAAAATAGGCCGGGCGCGGTGGCTCACGCCTGTAATCCCAGCACTTTGGGAGGCTGAGGCGGGTAGATCACGAGGTCAGGAGATCGGGACCATCCTGGCTAACTAACACGGTGAAACCTCGTCTCTACTAAAAATACAAAAAATTAGCCGGGCGTGGTGGTGGACGCCTGTAGTCCCAGCTACTTGGGAGGCTGAGGCAGGAGAATGGCATAAACCCGGGAGGCGGAGCTTGCAGGGAACCGAGATCGCGCCACTGCACTACAGCCTGGGCGACAGAGCGAGACTCCGTCTCAAAAAAAAAAAAAAAGAAAAGAAAAGAAAAAGAAAAAGAAAATAGAAAATATATTTGAGTGCTAGAGATGCAATTGGACTGGGAGCCCAACACAGAATAGAGGCCGGACTCATGGTTCTCTCCCCAGGATCTTACGCAAAAGAATCCAAATTGTTGGCCTTACCTCCTATTACTGAACTGGCTGGGCTTTGGGAAGCGACAGAGGGGCGGGAAGACCTGGTGGATCAGGTGGGCCCAACTCAGGCCAGCCCCCGCCCTGCAGGAAGTAGGCAGGGTCCAGGGTCGTGGGCCCAAACTGCGGGAGTTTCCCTGGCAGCCCCCGGGGCTGGATCAGAGGGCAGGAGGGGCCCCCTGGGTAGCAGCACCAGAGTGGGCTGAGTGGCCTGGGCCCTTGAGGGGGGCGCTTCCAGAGATGTTGATTTTGGGATACTCCCTCAGCCCTGCCTTTACACAGAATTTGTGGGGAGGAGGAAGGAGTGGGGAGGAAGGCAGTGAGTGCGTCTGCATTAATTTTTTTTTTTTAATTTTACAAAAAGCGGCTTATTGCATTTTTCTGATTACTCTATCAGCACGTGCAGACCTTTTCCTATTCAGAGAAAGCCTGAAGGTACAAAGAGGAAAGTGAAGAAAAACCACCGGAAATCCCATCCCCGCCCCAGCATCTGGCACTGTGTGGGCGATCACAAAATGAGTACTTGTTTTTGAAGGCGTAGTATCTCCATGAACATCCGGTTGAACAACCTTTCTGACTTTATTTTTCCCACGAAAGTTATTAATTATAAAACAAAAAGCAAAACACCAAAAAAACAAAAAACAAAAAACCCAGCAAGTGTTTGAGCTCCCACCACGAAGGAGGTCTGACGTCACTGGATCCTCCGAGGCAGCCGATGAGGCTGCGTGGGACTTGCCCAGGATGTGATGTGCCGTTACCCTGTGACATAGCCGGGCTTCGAACCTGAGTCCTAACTAACCGCCCTGTATATAGCATGGACTCATCGTTTTCCCTGGTTCCACTCAGAACAGAGACTCAGAGGAACAAGGGCTCTGCGCTCACCCTGCCTGGTTAGGTCCAGCCTTTGCCGATTCCAAGCTGTGTCACCATGGGAAGTGTTTGCCCACTCTTGGCCTAAATTTCCTCCTTGGTAAAAGGCACACAAGAGCAGTATTCTGCATGCCACAGTGGTGGGGTGAGCAGCAGATGACATGGTGAGTGGAGGCCAGATGACACCCGGCTGCTCTCAAGCTTAACTTGCCTGTGGTGATGGGAGGACCCTGTCATTTCTTCCGCCATATCCCACCTGTTTCCACCGGGACGCACAGGCCAGGGTGGAAGGGGTGCGAAGAGGAGGTCATCTCGCTGGTCCCTGCTGCCCTCTGGTGACCACATCAGCATCCGCGCCTGCTCCATCCCAGCAGCTCCAGGTCCAGGCTGTGCCCAGAAAACTTGGCCTGGGAGATCCCCACCCACCCCCCAGCCCACCTCTCTTCCATCTCTGCATTTTCCAGAAATTCCCCCAGCACCAAAGAGCCTAATGTCCGTTAGATATGCTGTGTGGCACCAGACCAGCGTGTAACCTCTCTGTGCTTGATTCATCCTCTGTAAAATGGGAATCATTATCGTATCTGCCTCATGTAGCTATTGTGAGAATTAAATATGTCAGTATCTGTGAGGCCCTTAGAACTATGCCTGCAGCTGGGAAGAACTATGCCTGCAGCTGGGCGCAGTGGCTCACGCCTGTAATCCCAGCACTGTGGGAGGCCAAGGCGGGCGGATCGCCTGAGGTAGGCATTCGAGACCAGCCGGGCCAACATGGTGAAACCCTGTCTCTATTAAAAATACAAAAATTAGCAGGGCATAGTGGTGGGTGCCTGTAATCCCAGCTACTCAGGAGGATGAGGCAGGAGAATCGTTTGAACCTGGGAGGTGGAGGTTGCAGCGAGCAGAGATCGTGCCACTGCACTCTAGCCTGGGCAACAAGTGGGACTTGTTAATGCCTTAAAAGTATTTGCTAACATTCTTCTTCCTCTTCCTCTTCCTCTTCTTCTTCTTTTTTTTTTTTTTTTTGAGACAGAATCTTTCTCTGTCACCCAGGCTGGAGTACAGTGGCTCAATCCTGGCTCACTGTAGCCTTGAACACCTGGGCTCATGTGATTCTCCCACCTCAGGCTCTCAAGTAGCTGCGACCACAGGGGCACACACCATCATCAATCCTGTCTAATTAAAAAAAAATTTTTTTTGTAGAAACAGGGAATCACTATGTTGCCTAGGCTACTCTCAAACCCCTAGGGTTCAAGTGATCCATCCACCTCAGCCTCCCAAAGTGCTAGGATTACAGATAAGGGCCACTGTGCCTGGTCTGCTAATATTATCCTTAATATTACACTGAATAGGTCTGTGGATTTTGTGGGGGGTGAGGGTATAAAACATAATTAGAGGAAATAATGACATTCTAAATTTAATTTGACTTTATTACAAAAAGGGCAGAATGGAGCAACTGTAATCTAGGACAAAAAATTGTCCCAATCCCATCATTCAACCCACTTGTGTTTGTATCTGTTTGTGCCACTTCTGTATGTTGTTTACATGCAGAGTCGGTGTTTGCATAATTGTGTTTTTATATCATTCATTTCTCATCATATATCTATATCTATATCTATATATTTATATTCCTGACATTTTTCTAGAGACTTTTTCTCTTTTTCCCTTATGTTCTTCCATACTGGGACTTATAGGACCTTGCCCAGACTCAACTTCTCTCTTCTCCATGGACCCAAGTTGCTGAGCTTCCAACAGGTCTTTACAGCGAAGGAGAATGAGACAGAGAGAAGCAGAGATGCAGAGAGAAAGACAGAGAGAGAAGACTAAACTGATTGATCCCAACTCCATTATGATATCTGACTCCAACCACAGAATGACCCCTGACCCAGCCGCAGACTGACTTCTGATCCCGGCCACAGTCCACCTCCTGTCCTCCGCCACAGAATAGCTCTGATTCAAGCCAGGAACTGAGTTCCGACCCATGTTACTGACTTACTCATGATCCTGGTTGCAGGCTGGCCCCAGCCACATGTTGATCTCTGACCCTCACCACAGACGGATCTTTGATCCCAGCCATAGACTGACCTCTGATTCTGGCCACCCTGACCCATCACTCCTATATACTGATGACCCACCTTAGCGTGATCCCACCCAGGAACTGGCATTTACTGGGACAGGATCTTGGCCACCTGCCGCTCTGCCCTGGGCGCACGAGGCCCTACTCATCCTCCCCCTTCCACCATCATCCATGATTTCCTGATTTCTAGCAGCAAATTTAGCTTGAGTTGGTCAACATAGCTGGGCTGCCTGACCTTCCTCTCTGCCATGGAACCACAGAGTAAGCCAGCAATTCTCCTTCCTAATCAAAAAGAGCAGCATGGAGGAGAAGGCCCCTTTTCCACCTTCCTTTCTGCTTTGGATGGTGCTTTGGCAGCCACCTTGCAATCATGAGGAGACAAGCCTGGAGATGAGAGGAGGCATTTTGAATACGGCACAGTGGAAGAAGAAAAAGGCCTGCCTGGATCTTTGATTACATCACCAAGTGATCAAACCAACCTTAAATTGTTAAATAAACTGTAAGTGTGCTTTTCTTTAAACTACTGTGAGTTTTCTTTTGCAGTCGTAAAGCAACCTTAAAAATTGTAGTAGGTACAATAATGAACCCCTCAAGATGTCCATGTCCCAATCCCCAGAACCTGTGAACATGTTACATTACATGGCAAGGGGGGATTAAGGTTGCAGATGGAAGCAAGATTGCTAATCAACTGACCCTGAGATGTAGAGGGAGATTATCCTAAATTATCCAGACAGACCCAAAATAATCTCAAGGATCTTCATAAGTGAGAGATGCAGGAGAAGCCAAGTCAGAGGGAGATTTCAAGATATTATGCTTCTGGCCTTGAAGATGGAGGAAAGGGCCATGGGCCAAGGAATGCAGGTGGCCACTTGAAACTGGAAAAGTCAAGGAACAGACTTCCCTAGAGTTTCCTGAATGAACACGGCCTTGCTGAGACCCTGATTTTGAGCTCAGTGAGACCAGTTTCAGACTTCTGACCTCTGAAATTGCAAGATCATAAATTTCAGTTTTAGGACACTAAACTTGTGGAAATTTGTCAGAGAAGCAATGGGAAATGTACGCGCAGGTGCATTCATGCATCCAACTTTAGGCTCTGGACTCTTCCTCAAGCTCCTTCCCCAATCCCCATCCTCTCCCTCTGTATTGGCACTCAATCTTCACTTCAGAGGATCCTGCCAAATTCCTGCCCATTCCGTATCGGCATCCACTCTCTCTTGTTACAGTGGACGCAGGGCAGGCTGGCTCCACAGCTGTGGACCAGACAGCAGCCCATACCCCCATGCTCAGAGGACCCCTACTCTTCAATGTCATGCTCTGAAGTCCTCATTTTGAAATTCTTGGCCAGGCACAGTGGCCCACACCTGTAATCCTAGCACTTTTGGAGGCCAAGGTGGGCAGATCACTCAAAGTCAAGAGTTTGAGTCTGGCCTGGCCAATATGGTGAAATCCCATGTCTACTAAAAATACAAAAATTAGCCAAGCATGGTGGTACATGCCTGTAATCCCAGCTACTCAGGGAGGCTGAGGCAGGAGAATCACTTGAACCAGGGAGGTGGAGGTTGCAGTGAGCTGAGATTGTGCCACTGCACTCCAGCCTGGGCAACAGAGCGAGACTCTGTCTCAACAAAAAAAAAAAAAAAGAGAAAAGAAATTCTTAAAAATTTTATCTCTGAAGTTGTATTTTGTAGGGGGGTTCGGTGGGACTAAGGACCACCCACTGAGGGCTTGGATCCTTAGCTCACACATGGTCCCACCACCTGCCTGCTTCCCTGGGACAGGCTCCTGGCCACCTGCTGCTCTGTCCCCGGCACACCAGGCCCTACTCATCCTCTCCCTTCCACCACCATCCACGGCCATTGCTGCCTTCTGTCCCTGGAGGAGGCCTGGGCACAGGTGCAAAGGATGATCAAGGTCAGTAGCTCACCTCATGGGACCTTGGGTTGGAGCATGGTGACAGTCATTCCTACCCCAGGGGTATCTGCTGGGCAGCCAGAGGGCACAACTCGGCCCACTCCTAATCCAGGAACCAAGAGTGACCATCTTGAATTCTCAGCCCTTTTGTTTTGTTTTGTTTTTGAGACGGAGTCTCGCTCTTGTCCCCCAGCCTGGAGTGCAGTGGCTCAATCTCAGCTCACTGCAACCTCTGCCTCCCGGGTTCAAGTGATTCTCCTGTCTCAGTTGGGATTACAGGCGCGAGCCACCAGGCCCGACTAATTTTTTATTTTTAGTAGAGACAGGGTTTCGCCATGTTGGCCAGGCTGGTCTCAAACTCCTGGACTCAAGTGATCCGCACGCTTCGGCCTCCCAAAGTGCTGGGATTACAGGCATGAGCTACCGTGCCCAGCCAAATTATCAGGCCTTTTTGAATAAGAAGATCTGCATTTTTATTTTGCACAGTGCCTCTCTAATGATGTAGCCGTTCCTGATCCTGATGTGGGGTCATTCCCTCTCTCCCAGGCTGAGTTCTCTTCTCCTTCTGGACCCTAAAACACCATCACTCCCCTGTCTTCACCTGCCTCCCTCTGCTGGCCTTTCCTCATCGCCATGCACATCTACTCAAGTCTTTCCATCTTCAAACAGCCCAAGCTTCCCTCTGCCCCCGCCTACTATTTCTCTCTCTCGCCTTCTCTCCCCCAGCCACAGTGCTTGTGTTCAAAAGCTGTCTCCTCTCTTGGGCTCCACTTCCTTCCTCTGCACCCACTCCTCAACCCTCTCTGTGCAGAGTCGGCCCGACTCTGCTATGAAACTACTTGTACTGAAGCCAGCTCCACCATCCAAGCCAAGTCTCAGTTTCAATCCGTACCGCTCTGTGGCACTAGCCTCTCCCTCACTCCTGAAACTCGGCCCCTCTTGGTTCTCTGACACTGGCTGTTTGCTCCTGTCCAGTCTCTTTTTCTTTTTCTTTTCTTTTTTTTTTTTTTGAGGCAGAGTCTTGCCCTGTCACCCAGGCTGGAGTGCAGTGGCGCGATCTCAGCTCACTGCAACCTCCGCCTCCCAGGTTCAAGCGATTCACCTGCCTCAGCCTCCCGAGTGGCTGGGATTACAGGCGCCTGGCACCAGGCCTGGGTAATTTTTTTGTATTTTTAGTAGAGACAGGGTTTCACCACGTTGGCCACGCTGGTCTTGAGCTCCTGATCTTGTGATTCACCTGCCTCGGCCTCCCAAAGTGCTAGGATTACAAACATGAGCCACCGCACCTGGCCCCGGTCTCTTTTTCCAAGGTCTTCTCCTCTGCCCTCTCTTACACATTAGGGGTCAGCAGGGCCCATTTTGGGCCCTCCCCATCTCCTCTCCTCTTTCCATGGAGCTAATTACAACCTTTGCTAAATCTGAACTGGAGTTGCATGGAGCAGAAACTGTGTAGTCTACAGCCCAGCACAGTGCTTGGCACATAGAGCATGCTCAATAAACATTTACTAAGTGAATGAATGAATGAATGAATGAATGAATGAGTGAATGAGTGAACGAATGAGTGAATGATGTCTTCTAAACATATCTCCCCAGCCGAGATCTTTTGCCTGAACTCCAGAGTCATACATTCAACTGCAATTGGGTTATGTCTCAGTTTCCACATTCCCCATCTAAACATTTCACATGTCCTAGCCAGTAGCCATTCCTATCTCATGTAACATATGTTATTATATATTGTATATATTATTAAGTCTTTTATTTCTTATTTCTTGCCAGGTCTCCCACATCTCCCCTGTAGAAAGTAGACTCATGGTGAACAGAGATTTCAGTTTGGTTGGCTCACTGCTTTATTCCAGGGCCTACAACAGTGTCTGGCACATAGCAGGTGCTCAATAAATACTTCTTGGTTGGTGTACCGTGGCTCACACCTGTCATCCCAGCACTTTGGGAGGCCAAGGCAGGTGGACTGCTTGAGCCCAGGAGTTTGAGACCAGCCTGGGCAACATGGCAAAACCTCATCTCTACAAAAAATACAAAAACTAGCCACGCATGGCGGTGCATAATTGTAGTCTCAGCTACTGGGGAGTCTAAGGCGAGAGGATCGTTTGAGCCCAGGAGGTCAAGGTTGCAGTGAGCGATGATCACGCCACTGCACTCCAGCCTGGGCAACAGAGACCCTGTCTCTAAATAAATATATAAAAATAAGTAAATAAATAAATACTTCTTGAACAGAGACATTCCCACATCTCAGATTCAGTATATCCAAACAAGCTCTTTATCATCCTCGCCAAACCACCTCCTTCTGGTTCCTGGTTTTGATTGCTAAAGCAAGAGAGCGGGTGCCCCCCAATTGCCTACCTCCTTCCTCCCTGCAGAACTTCCGGTGCTATGAGTCTGTCCCTGGGACCCTGCTCTCTGCTCCTCTGTTCAGCCATGTCAGCCTCCCTATTGTATCCCCGGGGTTTACACCAGTAGTGTCTTTCTCAAACACTCCCCCGCGCCAGGACCAGGACCATCTTTGTGACTGCGTCCCTTCCTTGCTCCCTGGGGTCCCTAAGATGATTTTAGGTGACATGTGGGCATGGTGAGCTGAGAAAACAAACAATTCCTTTTTCAGTTCTCTTTCTCTTCTCCTCATCAGCCTGCCACAGGCTGCAGCATCTAGCTGGAAGTTAATAACTCGGTTTTGGTTTCATTGGGCTTGTTTTTACAGTTCCCTTCTATTTACAGTAAAGGATCCTGATCTTTCATGTGTGATGGTGACAATGTTTCATTTGACAATAAAGTGATTTAAACAAAACGAGGAAGCCCATATGAAGAAAATGTAATGATGGAGAAAAAATATAAATACGGCAGAAATCACTTGTGTGCATAGGGATGAGAGTTTGGGCAACACTGGCGTACAGGCCCTATCCAAACCTCTTTGCAAGTTGGCCCTGGTTCCCTCAGTTCTCATGTCTTCAGACACATGACCTGACCCCTCTAGACACCATTATCTGACTACACGCCACCACCCAGCCACAGTTCCCAGCCTACACCACGCAATTTCAACCTCCAAGCCTTTACTCAAGGCTTTCCCTCTGGCAGGCACGCCCCTCCCTACCACTCTTCGGGAGGAACCCTGCCGTCCTGCCTGCCCTGTATCTACTCTCCCTTCTTCTGACATCACCACCTGGTGGTCCTTGCCGGGACAGCGTCTTCCCACTCTCAGTTCACACAGCTTCCAGAGAACTGATCTAACTCCTAGCTTTCCAACAGGGCACGTGACTCAGGCTTGGCCAATCAGAGCATTCCTTTCCCAATCTAAAGACTGGGTCAGGGACAGGCATATGATTCAAACTGACCAATGAGAGCGTTTCCTCGTAGCATCATTGGAACCATTAGGAAAACATGCCTTCTTTCCTTTGGGCTTTGAAAGCTATAAGTCTTGGCTTCTGAGAGTCCTGCTTTTCTTTGGCCACCATCGAGGCTTACTCAGCTTGCTTGGGAATGAGACTAAAGCCAATACAAAAGAAAGCAGATCCCAGAGTACAGCCTTCCAACCTGAAGAAATTATTTGAGAACCTTGATCCATCCATGCCTGAAACTATATTCCTAAATGTCATTTTTTACTTTTAAAATGTATTACTATTATTTTAGACACAAAGTCTTGCTCTGTTGCCGAGGCTGGAGTGCAGTGGCACGATTATGGCTTACTGCAGCCTCAAACTCCTGGGCTTAAGGGATCCTCCTGCCTCCTGAGTAGCTGAGACTACAGGCACAAGTGACCATGTCTGGCTAATATTTGTATTTTTTTGTAGAAATGGTGTCTCACTATGTTGCCCAGGCTGATCGTTGCCTAGGCTGATTTTAAACTCCTAGTCTCAAGTGATTCTCCTGCCTCAGTCTTCCAAAGCTCTGGGATTACAGGCATGAGCCAACATGCCCCACCTAAACTTTCTTTTTAAACAGTCATTTCTGTCACTTACAACCAAAAAACTCCCTGTGGTTGAAACATAAGCTTGCTTATTTATTTATTTATTTATTTATTTATTTATTTATTTAAGATGGAGTTTCACTCTTGTCGCCCAGGCTGGAGTGCAATGGCACGATCTTGGCTCACTGCAACCTCTGCCTCCCAGGTTCAAGGAATTCTCCTGCCACAGCTTCCCAAGTAGCTGGGATTACTGGCACCCACCAACACGCTCAGCTAAGTTTTGTGTTTTTTAGTAGAGATGAGGTTTCGCCATGTTGTCCAGGCTGATCTCAAACTCCTGGCCTCAGGTGACCCACGCACCTTGGCCTCCCAAAGTGCTGGGATTACAGGCGTGAACCACTGCGCCCAGTCATAAGCTTATTTTTTATTGAGATAACATTTATATGACTTAAAATTCACTATTTCAACCACTTAAAAATATATAACTCAGTGGGTTTTAGTGTATTCATGATGTTGTAGTACACACATCCTCACTATGTAATTCTAGAACATTTCCACCATTGCCTCTTCTCTTAAAAAAAAAAAAAAAATCCTTATCCATATCTGTCAGTCCAAATCGCCTTCCCCTGATTCCCTGGCAACCACTGTAAAACATCATCTTCTCACTTACAGTGGCAGCAGGCCTTTCCCTGTGAGGCCTCCCCTCGAGGGAAGGCAGAATTGTTCTCTCCTTTGTCCTCAGGCCTCTTTGATCACGTATTGTAATCGTCACTTACTGCAATCGACTACTTGCACCTGTAGTCCCAGCTACTTAGGAGGATGAGGCAGGAGGATCGTTTAAGCCCAGGAGTTTGTGGCTGCAGTGAGCCATCATCGTGCCACTGCATTCCAGCCTGGGCAACTGAGCAAGACCTTGTGTCTAAAATTTAATATAAATAAATTTTTTTAATATTAAATCATGGAATATTTCAAACATACAGAAAATCATGTCTCTTGTATGTCTCCTATCATGCTCCCTGATAACAGGGACACAGATTCATTACTTCTTCTGTGCCCCAATCCTCAGCCTAGAGCCCAGTCCAGATTAAGTGTTCAGTAGAAAAACAAAACAAGGCCAGACACGGTGGCTCATGCCTGTAATCCCAGCACTTTGGAAGGCTGAGGTGGGCGGATCACAAGGTCAGGAGTTCAAGACCAGCCTGGTTAACATGGTGAAACCCCGTGTCTACTAAAGATACAAAAAATTAGCCGAGCGTGGTGGCATGCACCTATAATCCCAGCTACATAGGAGGCTGAGGCAGGAGAATCACTTGAACCTAGGAGGCGGAGGTTGCAGTTAACCGAGATCGTGCCATTGCACTCCAGCCTGGGTGACAGGGCAAGACTCCGTCTCAAAAAAAGAAAAAAAGAAAAGAAAAGAAAGAAAAACAAAACAAAAATGTGAGCAGAGGCTCACTGTAAACATCCCAGTCCTAGACCAGATGAAGACATAAAGATTCAGACAAATCTCTGTTGACTGGCTGACCGACAGCCTTGGTCAACATGTCCAAGATGGACAATACTCTGTCTTTGTGTGTAAAGGGCTGGCAGGGAGCAGGGGAGGCACTGAACCATCACTTCCCACACTCTGACATTTCATTAAACCCAGAACTAAATTTACAGTTGTTTCCCATATCTGGGTACCCCCTAAAATTTCCCCAAGCCGCACCTACTTCAGATGCTTCAAGGTAGTATCGCGGGGAGGAAGGGCAGACCAGTGATCTTGGGCATATTGACTTATTAATAACTTCCGTCTGTCTCAGTGATCTCATCTGTACAGTGGCGCTAAGAATATTAAATACCCCATAGGATCATCTGAGGATTAAATGAGTGAATACTTGTAAAGCACTCAGGATGGTGCTGGTTCATTTACGAAATCTGCTCAACAGGATGCTTTTGCTAGGGGAACCCAGTGGTGCATGAGATCGCTAAGCTGTTGCAGATCCTATTTCCTCTGCTTGCAAATAACTCTTTCTACCCCTCACTTACTGCTTTACTCCCTTCCATTTCAGCTTAGATACTACTTCCTCCAGGAAGTCCTCCAGCTCCCCAGGCGCTTGATTAGTGCCTCTCTTCTGGGCTCCTTATCACCAATACTTCCCCATCAGCATAGGCAGCAATGGTCTCAGCACCTTCAGGTGCACAGTACCTGGCACAGGGTAAGTGCTGAGGGAATGAAAGAACAGATCAGAATGTGCCTCAAAAGATGAACAAGAGGTTTGGTTCTTGTCCCCGGCGCTTCTAACTGAGACTCCTTACTCTCTTCCAGGTACCAAAGTTCTGGCTGTGTCCTCCTTGTGTCTATGGGAAGAAAAAGTGTGCTGAGTCCAGCTTGCACCAGCTCCCAGGAGCCACCTGTGGCCATCTTTGCTTCTGCAACCCCTGACATCACCTTGGTAGCCTGAAATGGGCCACAGTGAGAATATCTACACCATGCAAAGCAGCAAACACCGTGTTTCAGGATTTTGCAGCAATCACCACATATTGGGTTTTTGGTTTGTTTTCTGTTGTTTTTGTTGGCTTACCAGCACACCACTGGTTGTGATTTGAGGGGCCATAAAAAATGGTTGTTTCGGTCTCACCAGGGCACACTCTCTTGATGCCAGGTTTTAGACAAGCAGTTCCCTCTTCCTGGCCACTGTGTCCCTTGCTGGGCCAGTGACAGCTCCCTCATGGCCCCTGAGCTTTTATGTAGGACAAGGCCTGTGCTTATTCATCCCCGCGCTCTCCCCAGCGTGTGAGCAGCAGCTGTCCGTAAATGCTTGTTGACTGACTGACAGACAGTTCTTGGTAAATATTTTTGTGAGAGTTTGACCTTTCCCCCATGTGAATGCGGGGAAACCACGGCAGCCTGAACTTTCAGTAAAGCAGAGCCTCTTTGAGGAAGGGAGTCTTTGCAGAAACTCACCACAGCTGCCTGGAAGCCGAGTCATTGCAACCCATCCTCCGCCTGTGTGTGCAGCCTCTTGGAAGATCCAAATGTCTCTGTCCCACAGGTCCCTACGGCGCAAGATGAGGGTAGGGGAGGAGGTTGGTGACTTAGGGACAGGGGCTCTTGATAGGGCGGGAGGCCCTGAGGAGAGTGGGGGACTGCTGAGGGACTTGCACACATACAAGCACATGGAGAGGTATACACATGTCTGCAAATTGCATGTGCCTTTTGTCCCACAGGCCATGGTCTCATCTCAGGGAAGTTGCTGGAGGCTTGAGGTCCTTGGGCCACAAGGGGGGCTGAAAATAATGGTGATCCCTGTCCCCTGCACGCCATCCACTCCTGTCAAGGGCCCAGGTTGTGCCACGTGGCTTCTGCAGGGAGGGAGGTCTATATTCATACGTGTACATGTAAGCATGGGGGCTGTGGTGTTTACGGACCCCTAATGCATGAGGCAGATTCAGCTCTGCAACTGTATGCATAATAAGCACTCCATAACTATGAGCTTTCCATTTCTTTTTGAGATGGAGTCCTGCTCTGTCACCCAGGCTTGAGTGCAATGGTGCGATCTCGGCTCACTGCAACCTCTTCTGCCTCCCGGACTTAGACAGCTCTCCTGCCTCAGCCTCCCAAGTAGCTGAGATTACAACATGTGCCACCATGCCCAGCTAATTTTTGTATTTTTAGTAGAGACGGGGTTTCACCATGTTGGCCAGGCTGGTCTTGAACTCCTGACCTCAGGTGATTCGCCTGCCTCAGCCTCCCAAAGTGCTGGGATTACAGGCTGCACTTTCTATCTGATTTGGTCACGCATGCCTCCCCTTGCCCTGGATTACACACTCTGGGAGAGTAGAAACTCGGTTTTCTTTACTTTTATATTCCCAGCAACCAGCACAGTGCCTGGCACATAGTAGGTGCTCAAGCAATGTTTATATGCAAGTGTGCACACATATATATGCCTGTGCTTACATGACAATGTGTGTGTACTTGCGCATGTGTGAACTTGTGAGTGGGGGTTCTGCATGCTTTTCACGTAGGCATGTATTAACAGGGACGTGCACACTTGTATGTAAATGTGTGTGAGTGGGGTGAATTCTCGCTGCCTGTTGACCATGTATGATGAACCTCATGCTAGAGGGGAATCTATATCTTTGTGCTTGGGTTGTATGGGCCAGTGAGTGCATGAGCAAGAGTGGGATTTTGTATGCTGATTTGCACATGTATGTATGTGAGATATGTTCATATGTACACAAGGGGACTTGTGTGTGGACATTTGTGAAAAAGATGACAGTGTCATGGTTAACAGCTCAGGCTCTGCAGCCAAACTGTCCAGGTTTGAATCCCAGGTTCACGTCTTCTTATCTGTGTGACCACGCACAAGTTATTTAAATTCCCTGTGGCTTGGTTTCCCCATCTGTGATATGCGCTGGTAATAATGCCTGCCTCCTGTTGTTGGGGAGTGATATGGTTTGGCTGCGTCCCCACCCAAATCTCATCTTGCAGCTCCCATAATTCCCATGTGCTGTGGGAGGGACCCAGTGGGAGATAATTGAATTGGGGGGGTGGGTCTTTCCTGTGCTGTTCTCATGATAAAGAATAAGTCTCATGACATCTGATGGCTTTAAAAACGGGAGTTTGCCTGCACAGGCTCTCTGCCTACTCC
This sequence comes from Papio anubis, assembly GCF_008728515.1. Taxonomy (NCBI): domain Eukaryota; kingdom Metazoa; phylum Chordata; class Mammalia; order Primates; family Cercopithecidae; genus Papio; species Papio anubis. The sequence continues at coordinate 48,192,104 of NC_044993.1, read as the reverse complement.
CATTTACATAAGATGTAACTTGCTCCTCCTTGCCTTTGGCCATGATTATGAGGCCTCCCCAGCCACATGGAACTGTTAAGTCCAATTACACTTTTCTTTTGTAAATTGCCCAGTCTCACGTATATCTTTATCAGTAGCGTGAAAACAGACTAATACAGAAATACAGGGAGACAACAGAAGGCAGACATTACTATTATTACCAGCTCTTATCATGGACAGACAGAGATCAGGATTATTTTTAGCCCCACTTGTGGCCCAAGGACCCTAAGCCTCCAGCAACAACATAGACTTGGAGGTGTTTAGTGGAATAAATAAGATACTAGCATCTGGCACTGAGTAAGTACTCGGCACCTGCTACTGCTGCTGTTTTCATTTGTGTGTTGTGCACACCTGTGTGTGCACATCTGTGTCCTCCAGCATGTCCCCCATCCCAGCCCTAGAGAGATAAGGACAGTCTCTGATGGGTACCGAGATTAGCATGTGGGTTCCAAGAAAATAACCAAGTCATGGTCTCAGATGGCAGGAGGATGGGGAAGGGGTCTCTACTCTGAGCATCACACCCTCTTCTTGAGGGACCTCACTGCCTACTCATCAAAGAGAACGTAGTCACCTGACTCCATCCTCCCCACCTGGAGAGGCCAGACCTTTCCAGGCCAGCTCACTGTTTAGGGGAGGCAGAAATGAGACAATGGGTGGGGAGCTCTCTCCAAGGTAGAAGGTGGTCCCAGAATGTGCCATGGTGAATCCATTTGGAGGTGGTTCTAGGTGTGCCCATCAGAGGTCTGTCGGGCTGAGTTCTTTCACAAATGCCCGTAAAACTGAAAGAGCCAGGTGCCTTTGAGGGGCCTAAAAAGAGCTGCAGTACTCAGGAAGAAAATATAGTGCTTCTAAAGGCAGCCAAGGAGATTGGCACCCACGAGAGTGATTAAGGAGAATGCCCTAGGTCCTTTGAGGCGGTGTCATTCAGAGCATTCATTCATTCACTGATTCACTCAAATCAGGTTTTGTGAGTCCCAGCACTGTCCTTGGCCCTGGGGGCATACACGACTGGCCCCTACCTGGGATTAGGGTCAAGTACATAAACAACAACGCACTGTGTTCCTAACATGACTCGGGAAGCTTGGGCTCAGAGGAGGGAGAATTGACCCAGACTTGGGCAATCAGGGAGAGCTTCCTGGAGATGACATCTAAGTTAAAATCTGAAGGATGGGAGCTAGTTTTCCAGGAGATGGCAGTGGAAAGAATGCACCAGGTGGAGGACATGGTCTATGCGGGAGCCCGGAGGAAACAGCCCATCCCGGCTGGAGCACATCATGCGAGAACGGAGGGTGAAGTGAGAGATGAATTCAGCCAGAGGGAAAGGCAGAGCTGTGTGAGCCACACGTTGAGATTTGAGACTGAAGGGGCCTGGCCATTTGTAGGCCAACCTGACTCGGGGGCAGGGGTGATCCTCTTTCCTGGGGTGAATCCTAAGGGGGGCTGAAGTAGGCCTGACTTTTTGACTTTATGGTGTGCCAGGCACTGCCCTAAAGGGACTGAGGAAGGTTCTGCAGTGGGCAGAACAAGGTCCCTGCTCTCCTGAAGTGACAGCTAGTGAGGACAGCGAGCCAAAAGATGTGCAGGTGAGCCCATGGTGTGACGTCAGAGGGGCTGGAGTGCTATGCAGAACAGGCAGGCAGGGGAGGGGTCAGGGGAAATTAGCAGGTGGAGAGCTGCTTAGGAGGTGCCAGGAAAGACCTCACCGAGGAGGTCTGAATACAGGCTTGAGTGAACTAGGAGAATGAGCCACGCAGATATCTGGAGGGACAGGGAGAAAGAGATTGTTCTAGGAGGAGGGAGCAGGCTGTGCAAAGGCCCTGGGAAGTGAATGGCATGATGGGGGTGCAACCAGGAGGCCAGAGTCAGAAAACCGGGGTAGAGGAAAGAGACAAATTCAGAGGCAATGGGGATCAGCCACAGAGGGCCTTACTGGCCACTCACAGGACTTAGGGTTTGTTCGACCAAACATAGGAAGGCTTCGGATGTGGAAGTGACATGATCAGATGATTGTCTCAAAATGGTCATTCTGGCTGCGGTTAGAAGAAGGGGATGTTTTTGGTAGAGGAGGCCCTAATTTTCCAATGCCTAGAGCAGGCGGCAGCCACAGCTGTGGATTCTGGGCATGTTTTGAAAGTGGAACCAACAGGAGTTCTGGACGGGTGGGATTGGGGTGGTGAGAGAAAGCAAGGAGGCGAGGATGATCATGCTATTGTCACCATGGGGACTCCGCCCCACACGCAGTTCACCTCTTTAGCCTCGCCCCAGGTGCAGGGGGAACGATTCCCACCTAACCTGTGCTGTTTGTGCAGCCTGCTCTTCCAGGCACAGCATCCTCCTCATAATCCTGGGGGTGAGTATTCTCACCCCAACTGGCAGGTAGGGGTGAAGAGGCTCAAAGAGAGGAAGGACTTTGCCTGGGGTCTTAGTTTGGCACTGCGGACATCTTCTGTAGGACCCTGGATCCAGTGCTCCTCCCCTACAACATGAAATCAGAGGTTCGCAACCTGGGAGCAATTTTTGCTCTCCAGGGGACACCTTTGGTGGTCACAATTGGGGGAAAGGCATCTAGTTGGAAGTGGTCAGGGCTGCTGGTCACCATCCCACCACACACAGGATGGCCCCCACCATAAATGATCCAGCCCGAATGTCAACACTGCCAAGGTGGAGAAACCCTGCCAAATATTCTATCGAAGGGCTGGAGATGCCGTAGCTTGGCAGCCTCCCCCCAGCCCTCCAGGGCCTTCTCGGACACCACTCAATGTGTCTGGGTGCCCCTCCGTGAAAGGGAAGCCAGCCTGTGCCAAAGTTGCAGTGGACAGCCAGCAGCTGCGGTGGCAGTTTCCCCAGCGACGGAGGCCGGTTCCTGGAAAACTAAACTTGGCATCCTCTGTGGCTTATCTTCTCCTTTCCAATCAGACCCAGGCACGTGGGCCACATTCCCTCATCTGCAGATGGTCTCCCAGGGCCCTACAAGGCCCCAGCCCAGTTGGATGGGGACCAAGGGTAGCTTGCTCTCATCACTCCCCTTCTGAGAGCCTCCCATGGTTCTGGCCATCGATGGGGTGGGGTTCTGCTCCTGCTGCTGTGCAGGGAAGCTTCTCCAGGCTCTGGCACTGTCTTTGCCAGCAGGCTACGGCCTCAACACTTCCTCCTTGTTCTGGTGGCCCCCTCTGCCCTCCCCACCCACACCAGGGCCCTCATCATTCCCCGAACAGGCGGGGCAGTCACGCCCTCATATCTTTGACTTAACCAGAGAACCAACTCCAGGCTTGGTTGGTCCTCTGCTGTGCTTCCTTCCTCTTTCAGCCAATTCTGATCTTTATAATTTTCCTTTTCTTTCTTTTGGGTTTATTTCACTGTCATTTTCTAATTTCTCGAGAGACACGTTTGGAACATTAATTTTTAGCTTTTCTTCTTTGCTAATTTGTGAATGTTAAGGCTACAAATTTCCCTCTAAGTATTTTTTTAGCTGCAACCCACACGTTTGCATGTGGTTTTTTTTTTTAAACCATTCCGTTCAAATATTTTCTAATTTTCCGCTGCAATTTTTCTCATTGACTCTTGGGTGATTTAGAAACGTGTTTCTTGGTTTCCTGTCCACATTTGTGGACTGCTTTGAAATGCACTGTCCTATCTTTTCAAGGCCAGAACAAGTGACCCCTCCTCCATGCAGCCTTCCCTGACACTCCCTCCACACCATGGCCGGTATCATCAGGGATCACTCGCGTCTGCTGTCATTGCACTTTGTACCGACCACCATTCTAGCACTTTGAGGTCACACAGTAATGTATCTGTCAAGATTCTTTCAGTTTCAAGTGAAAGAAACTTACTTAATCCAAACTGGTTGAAGCCAACAGGGAACTTATTGTCCTATTTAACTAAAATGTCTTGACTTTCAGGCATAGCTGGATCAAGGGATCCTGATTCCCGATGGCCCAGTTCATCTCTTGAGTCACTTCTTCCAGGCCAACCCCATCCTGAGGCAGGTTCTCCCGTTGTGGCCACAGAGACACACAGCAGCTACAGGGAACACGTGAACACACTCTCCTGGCTTCAAGTGCAGAGTCTTTGCCCCGATCAATCCCTCTAGAGTCTCATGGGATCTCTTAGACTCTGACTGGATCCATTAGTGTGGCTAAGGGAATATAGTGGATTTGTTTAGGCTAGGGTCATGCTCTCCCCTAGGGAAAGGAACTGAGAATGGAGGGGAATTACTGTAGATGTGATGGCTGGAGCTCAAGCAGCCATTTGGAACTAAAGAGGGCATTTGGGGGCATGATATCTCAGAAAATATTGGGATATAGTGACCAGGAGAAGAGTAAATCAGGACTAGAAAACAAAACAAAATAAAAACAAAAACAAAGGCAATATGCTACTGCTGTTAATAATAATCATACTAGTCTGGTAGCAGCAACAACTGTAAGTACCTCTTTTTTTTTTTTTTTGACGGAGTTTTGCTCTTGTCGCCCAGGCTGGAGTGCAGTGGTGCGATTTCAGATCACTGCAACCTCCACCTCTGGGGTTCAAGCAATTCTCCTGCCTCAGCCTCCCGAGTAACTGTGATTACAGGCACCCGCCACCACGCCTGGCTAATTTTTGTAGTTTTAGTAGAGATGGGGTTTCACCATGTTGGCCAGGATGGTCTCGAACTCCTGACCTTAGGTGATCTGCCTGCCTCGACCTCCCAAAGTGCTGGAATTACAGGCATAAGCCACCATGCCTGGCAGTACCTCTTATACTTAGTACATGCCATTAACCCAAGTGCTTTACTTTTAGACCTGTGTATCAGCCTTTCTGTTGAATTTAAATCCTTTGACAGTGAAAAGAAGATCTGTTTTGTTCACTGTGAGAATTTTGGAGGTGGCAGGGGAAGGAGGAGGTGGGCAATTCCTCCTCTACTCTAAGACTCTAATCAGCTCAACCCACTGCAGCTCCACCCCTGACCTTAGAGTCTGGGGCTCAGCCCCAGGCTCCCCTAAGAGAAAGCTTGCAGAGGTGCCCAATCAGCTCAGTGGTTGCTGTAACCCTCTGTCTTAGTTGCTCAGGATGCTATAACAAAATGGCCAGGTGGTTTGCGCAACAGACATTTATTTCTCACAGTTCTGGAGGCTGGAAAGTCCATAATCAACAAGTTGGTCCAGGAATAACATTAGGGATCAGAATGCTAGGGAAATTCCTTTGTCTATTTGTGCCTGTCTCTGGTAGGCACATTTTCTGTGCACCACCTGAATTCTCTGTGCAGCATCTGGAAGACTTTGGTAAACTCCCATCTCCCCACCTCTGCAGTCAGAAAGGAAAGCCAGCTGATTCCATGCCTGATGAAGGTTTTCTTCCTGGCTGGCAGACAGCCGCCTTCTTGCTGTGAGGGAGATTGAGGGCAAACTCCCTGGTGTCTCTTCTTATAAGGGCACTAACATTATTAGATCAGGACCCCACCCTTCTGAGCTCATTTCACCTTAATTACTTCCTTAGAAGCCTCATCTCCAAATACAGCCACATTATGGGTTAAGGCTTCAGGATATGAATTTGGCAGGGGTTGAGAGTGGCACATTCAGTCCATAATTATCTCCTTCCAGGGTAAGCCCTCCTACGTCTTTCTAAGAATCAGAGACAGACAGATACTCAGCATGAAAGGAGACTTCCTTGCCCTTGGTCCAACCACACACTCAGTTAATCCAACCATACCCCCACAGCGAGGAGTTGCTTACATACCACCAGGGACAGGGAGCTCACTGTCCTCTCCAATTCATCACCTCTGACTGTGCTGGTCTGGACTTGCTCATGACCCCCATGCTGAGTCTTCTCTTTCCAAATACTTCTGTCTCATGTTTTTTTTACTGTCTCCACACCAGCTGCTCTACCTTCTCGGTTGCCTCTTCTGAATATACATCAATTTGCCAATGTTCTTTAAAAACGAAGGCCCAGAACTGGACGTAGACTGTAGGTGTGGCCAGTGCAGTGAGACTAGCTTCCCTTGTTCTGGACACCATACCTCTATTAATGCAACCCTAGGGTGCTTCAGGTTCCCCTTGGCTGTGACACACTCTTGACTTTGGGGAAATCTCGCAAGCATTTTCCATGTGACATGTTGGTTCCGTGGTTCTCATCTTCATATACATGTAATTGAACATCTGGCTTGAAGTAAAGGACATTACATGCTTCGGGGGGACCATGGCTCACATCTCTATAGATTTTTTATGCCTTCTCTTCTTTTCACCCTTTTCCCACCACACTGATGTTTTGTGACCTCTTTTTTTTCTCTTCAAAAAGGAAATAGCTTTGTTATTTTCCCCAGATTCCAGAGGTAAGATATCATTTTAAAAATCAGATAATACAGAATAATATAAAAAATTAAAAATAAAATTTCCCACCACCCAGAAATGGGCCTATTAACCTCTGGGGCTAGACTGCCCAGGTTCAAATGTTGACCCCACCACTTACCAGCTATGTGCCCGTGGACCAGTTGCTCAGTCTCCTGCACCTGTTTTCTTATGTCTAAAATGGGGATATTAAAAGGTGGTTTGGGGCTGGGCACAGTAGCTCCCACCTGTAATCCCAATACTTTAGGAGGCTGAGGCAGGAAGACCACTTAAGCCCAGGAGTTTGAGACCAGCCCTGGCAATATAACAAGACTTCATCCCTACAAAAAGATTTTTTAAACTTAACCAGGCATGGTGGTGCACACCTGTGGTCCCAGCTACTCGGGAGAGTGAAGAGGGAGAATGGCTTGAGTTTGGGAGGTTGAAGCTGTGGGGATCACACCATGATCACACCACTGCACTCCAGCTTGGGTGACAGAGTGAGACCCTGTCTCAAAAATACAAAATTAAAATAAAAGGTGGTTTTGATAGCTTCGTGCAGATGGCAAGTCCCTTATACTGTAAACAATTTTGTATTATTGTTATTAATAATTGTGTTGGTTACAGTTCTGTTTCTTTGGAGAACACTGACTAATACAGATACATCTGTTTTAGTCAGCTCAGGCTGCCATAGCAAAATATCATAGACTGTGTGGCTTCGGTAACAGTATATTTTCCCACACTTCTGGAGGCTGGTAGTCTAAGATCAAGGTGGTTGATGGTTGTTTCCTGAACAACCTTTCTAGCTTGCAGACAGCCACCTTCTTGCTATGTCCTCACATGGCGTAGCTACAGAGTATTCTGGTTCACAGATGTTTTATAAATTCATCCAACCCTCTCTTCATGATTCATTTCAACCTAGTCAGTACTTTATACACAGAGCATACCTGGTTTTACCTAGCATAATGTGCTTCACCAGTTTGGGTACACAGATAACCCCCTTCCTCTTTTTGATAGTCACTCAAGCCCCTTGTATGGTTAGAAGTTCCAACTTCTAATAGAGACCAACCACAGTGGCTTAAACACGTAAGAGCTAATTCCTTTGTGGAATGAGAAGTCTAGAGACAAGTGATTACTGACATTTGTTCATGACCCATGATATCAGGGTCAAGTTCTCTGTGATTCTCCTGTTCTTTTTCTTTAGTTCCAAATGGCTGCTTGAGCTCCAGTCGTCACATCTACACTTTAGGCAGGGGGAAGGGGAAGAGCGGAAGAACCACAGGGTGCTTCCAGAAGGTCCATGTGAACACCCCCACCACTAGCTGCAAGGGAAGCTGGAAAGTGGTCTATTAGCCTGGTCTGTTGCCATCCAGAATCACACTATGGTTCTGATATGAGAAAGAAGGACAAGGTGGAAGCTGGAACATAATTAATGTCCCTATCATGGCCTCTGTAGCAGCTGTTGAAGCCTTCCCTTAACTTCTCAACTTTATACACCAAAGCATTTTTACTGTGTTTGCAACTCCCTGCTTGAGGGTTCATTTTTGGCAGCAGGTGCACACAATCGGCAAGCTGGAAATGTCAAAGAGTCATGGCCCTGGAAGCAACCCTCATCTAACAACAAATGAAGTCCTGGAAAAGAAATATCCCAGATTTCTTGTTTCTCCTTTGGGACAAGTTGGAGACATGTTCTGTATTGACTCCCAGAGGTACCCAGTGGGATTCAGCTCCAGTTGCCAACAGCAGTAACTTTCTCCTTAAAGCACCCTCTGCTCGCTTCCTCCCTTTCCCTGCCTCACTTCTCCATTCTCCTATAAGTGTTTACTAGGATTATTTCCCAAATCTATGACTTATCTTTAAATCCTTGTCTTAGAATTTGCTTCTTGGGGAACCCAACCAAGACACAACTCATGTACCAAACAGCAATTGATGTGATCAGTGACTAGGGCAGTCTGATCAGCCCATTAGAGATCCTAATTTTAGAAAGAAATTTACAAAATTCTTAGTCTTATCATCTGCTTAAATGATACCCCTATTAGTCCAGAGCCTAATACAAACGAAGATGAGCCTTTAAGGCAGGATAAACATATTCTGTCTGTGTTACTCATAACTGAGGGCACTATTTATTAGTTTTTTCTTTATATTCAGCCATTGCTCTTAAAAGAAACCTGCTGTCTCAGGGTAACTGAGAGAAAAGGGGGTTCCCGGTTTCAGCCACATGTCGCACACAATCCAGCCCTCTAGACGTCTCCTTCCTTTGTGGTTTGCTCCCCATGAAACATTCCCTGTCCCTTCTTGGCTGTGGCCCTCAGCAGACCATCTGGTCCATTAGAGGAACCCCACAATGTTGGACCTCAAAAAGGAATGCATCAGATAATACCACTGAACTTACACTTAAAATTGGATAAGACGGTACATTGTATTAGTCTGTTTTCACGCTGCTGATAAAGACATACCCAAGACTGGGTAATTTATAAAGAAAAAGAGGTTGAATGGACTCACAGTTTCATGTGGCTGGGGAGGTCTCAGAAGGCGAAGGGTACGTCTTACATGGCGGCAGACAGGAGACAATGAGAGCCCGTGAAAGGGGTTTCTCTTTATAAAACCATCAGATCTCATGAGACTTATTCACTACCACAAGAGCAGTATAGGAAAAACCACCGCCATGATTCAATTATCTCCCACCGGGTCCCTCCCACAACATGTGGGAACTGTGGGAGCTACAATCCAAGATGAGGTTTGGGTGGGGACACAGCCAAACCATATCGTACATGTCATGTGATGTGTATTTATTACAATAAAAATTAATTCAAAAAGAATGAATGGATGAGGAAGGAGTTGTCTGAGAAGAATTTTCAAGGATCTAAATAAATGGAGAGAGTGCCTATATCCAGGATTGAAAGTCTCCAAGTTTTTGAGGTGGCAGATTTCCTCAAATGGACCTACTGATTCAAGACAATCCTTGCCAAAATCCCAGTAGGAGTTTTTGCAGAAATTAGCAAGCTGAAACTTATATGGAATTTAATATTTATAATGGAAATGCAAAGGACTCAGAATGGCCAAAACAATTCTGAAAAAGCAGAACAAATTTGGAAGACTCCTACTTCCTGATTTCAAAACTCACTGCAAAGCTACGGTAATCAAGGCAGTGTGGTGCTAGTAAATGGATAGACATATAAAGCAATGGATCAGAATATAGGGTCCAGAAATTAACCCATAGATGTATAGTCAATTATCAAAATAGGTGCCAGGGCATTTCAATGGGGAAAGGACAATCTTTTCGAAATATTGTGCTGAAACATTTAGATATTTATATGAAAAAAGATAAATTTAGATCATGACCTCACATCACTCACAAAATTAACTCAAAATCATAATTTTAAAAAGGTAAGGCCAGGCTCAGTGGCTCACTTTGGGAGGTTGAGGCGGGTGGATCACTTGAGCCCAGGAGTTCAAGACCAGCCTGAGCAACATGGAGAAACCCCATCTCTACCAAAAATACAAAAATTAGTTGGGCATGGTGGTGTGCACCTGCAGTCCCAGCTACTCAGGAGGCTGAGGCAGGAGAATAGCTTGAACCCGGAAGGTGGAGGTTGCAGTGACCTGAGATTGCAGTGAGCCACTAGACTCCAGTCTGGGCGACAGAGCAAAACCCTGCCTCAGAAAAGAAATAAATAATAAAAAATAAAAATGCAAGAGCTAAAACAATTAAACTTTTAGAAGAAAACATGAGAGGAGATTTTTGCTACCTTGGTTTAGGTGAAGATTTCTTGGATATGGCACCAAAAGTCCAATCCACAAAAGAAAAAAAATTGATAAATTTGGTTTCAATAAAATTTAAAAGGGTTATGCTTCAAAAAAAAAAAAAACCATTAAGTACATTATTAAAAAATGGCAGAGTAAGGAACTCCAAGGATCAATTCTTCCACTAAAGCAAACATTAAGCTGGAAGAAACTGTCAGAAGAAAGTCTTTTGGAACTCTGAAATGTAATCAACACCTTTTAGCAACCAGAAGAGGCTGCTAATCCTTGGTAAGAAAATATTGTAGCATTTTTACTTACTTGCCTACCGTCTCACATTCATTAGCTCAGTCGTGGCTGTGAGTACAGTAGCCTGCATTCTTGGCATGGCTTGGTGGTACCAGAAAGAACAAGACAAGCCTTGGTCTCAAAGAATTGTGTTTCTACATTTTGATCTGTCTGGCCTCTCCCTAAAGGATCCACTCAGGTGCTTGCCTTTGTTTTGCCCTCCCCCTTCCCTTGAACTCTAGGCTGGAGCAGCTTCCCAGGCAATGTCTGTTGAAAAACTTTAAAGACACAAACTACCCATGTGGGGCAAGGGATGACAGACAAAGCAAGAAGCAGAGACCAAAAAGCTGGAGAAGAAAATGACTAAGGAGGAATACAGATGGGGGAATAAGGGCTTTGAAAAGCTTCCGTGTATACCAGGGAATCTAGAATATAACACATACGCACAGGGCTGAAGTCATGCACAGAAATGATGTGAGATGACCCTAGGCTTGCACCTCTGGCTAATTAGGCTCTGCACAAGCCGAGGTGAAGGCTAAGACAGAGTTGTAATCTGCTTAGTTAAGTGTTAAAGGAGTATCCCAGCTCAGAGCCAATTTACAAAGACTGGTGGAATATCTTTTATTTTGTTTTTCCTTTTGGCTGCAGGTATTTAAGGAAACCCCTTACAGATCACTGACTAACTGCTGAGATAACAGAATGGAGACTTCAGTGAACATACACAACAAAGGATAGAGTCTTTGCAAAAATAGTTTGGAAAAGTCACTAAATAAATGAATGGCTGAAGCTCACAGCAAACGACAAAAGCAAGCCTTATGGGCAGGGAAGGGAGAATGTGATTTCTAGAATTACCGCATTGTAACATTCAAAGTGCCAAGTTTCCAACAAAAACCTATAAGGTATACAAAGAAACAGGAACACCCAGCCCATTCACAGGGGGGAAAAATGGATAGAAAATGTCCCTAAAGAAGTCCAAACATTAGAGCTGCTAGACAAAGACACTGAATAAATTGTCTTAAATATGCTCAAAAAGCTAAAGGAAACCATAAGGGAAGAACTAAGGTAAACCAGAACTACGTGTGAACAAGTACAGAATATCAATAAGAGCTAGACATTATTTAAAATAACCAAATAGAAATTTCAGACCCGAGAAATATAATAGCCAAAATGAAAAATTTATTAGAGGGCTTCAACACCAGATTTGAGTAGGCAGAAGAAAGAATCAATAAACTTGAAGCTAGGTAGATTGAAATCATCTAGTCTGAGGTGCATAAAGTAAAAAGGAAGAAAAATAAACAGAGCCTGAGACAACTGTGAGACACCATTAAGTGTATAAACAGATGCATTATGTGAATCCCAGAAGGAGAAGAAAGAAAGGACCAGAAAGAATATTTGAATAAAGGTCAAACATTTCCAAAATTTGATGAAAGGTATGAATATATACATCCAAGAAGCTCAGTGAACTCCAACTAGGATAAAACCAAAGAAATCTACACCAAGACATTATAATCAAACCATTGAAAGACAAAGACAAATCGAGAATCTGGAGACTAGCAAGAGAGAAGTAACTTGTCACATACAAGTGACCCTCAACAAGATTAATGACCCAAGTCTCATCAGAAGCCACAAGGCCAGAAGACAGAAGGATGATATATATATTTTTTTCATAATTGAGATTGTATTGGTTGAAGATCAGTACAGACATTTCAATTTGTACACAATTCTTAACATATGTAACGAAATTCTAAAAAGCCATGTATTGTAATTCTTTGTTAAAGTTATTCCAGTGACTTCCCAGCTTAAAATTTGGAAGCAAATTTTCTTTAAGAGGCTATCAAGTACCAGTATCTTCACATGTTGGTCAGCTGTTACATGTGGCCCACCAGTTCGCAACTGGATGGCATGTATACTACACATTCAAATTTGTAATCTTTCACAGCACAGTAACAAAGTTACTAGGAAAACAGGACTACCACAACCAAAGATGTTACAGAGCGCACACAATTCTGACAGGGAGCGCCATGACCAAGGAGTGGTTTTCTTTAGGAAACAATTCTACTAAAAAACAACATGGGAATAGAAGTAATTTAAAATGTTCAAGACATTCAATGCAGGACTGACTCCATATTGCCATTTAATATGCTTTGTATTCTAGGATATAAAAACTAACCCCCCATCTATGGAATGTTAAGCTGACACCCGAGACAGCCAAAGTCTCCCATAATTCAATATCCCACACTATTTTCTGGTTGTACCAAAAAATAAACAACAAGCAAATGATTTCACTTCTTAAAAAAAAGCATTTACACTTAAAAAATGGGATGAGGTGGGATTCCCTCCTTCTTAAAAATGTTTCTAGAGCTACTAAAAAACTTCCATTTACTAAATAGTTGATAAAAATATTGCTCTGAATTGTACAAGAAGGGAGACAGGGACCACTGGTAAGACATGGTATATGTATTAATCAGACTTGGCTTCCTTCTCTCCTGCTTCATCAGAGGCTGGACTCTCCTCAGTTTTCATTTCCCTGTTTTCTGCAGGTAAATCTTTAGTTTCTTGGTTAGCCACTTCAGCCTGTTTCCCTTTGCTCCCCTTTTCCCTTTTGTTTGCACTTTTTTGTCTGAAGATTTATCCTTCGCTGCTGCCTTTTTCGGCTTCGCTTCCACTTTTGCGGGAAGTTTAGCTGACAACCGCGCCAATCTCCTCTTGGGCTCTTTCTTGGCGGCCCCTTCGGTGGAGCTGACCTTCCTCTTGAGCATCCTGGGGTGGGGGCGGGGGGAAGGTGCCTGCGGGGTGCCTGTGGACCATGGCCGCGCAGAGAGCCTTCGCGAAACTGGGCTGCCTGGCCGCTGCCATTCCTCCCGCCGCCCGAGCTATGATATATTTAAAGTGCTGAAGGAAAAAAATCCTGCCAACTGAGAATTCTTTATCTGGCACAACTATCTTTCCAAAATGATTAAGAAATTAAAACATTCAAAGATTGAAAAAAAGGTGAAGTAGTTCATCACTATGAGGCTTTCCCTATGAAAAACACTAAAGAGAGTCTTTCAGGCTGAGCTGAAAGGACACTAGACAGTAAATCAAAGCCATATGAATAAATACAGAACACCAGTAAAGGTAAATATAAAAACTAGTATAATTGTATTTTTGGCTTATAACTCCTCTGTTTCCTATACTGTTTAAAAGATACCTACATAAAAATAATTATAAATCTATGCTAATGAGCACATGCCACATAAAGATGTAGTTTGTGACAATGACAACAAAAGAGGGGCAGGGATAGAAGTAGAATAGAGTAGAGGGAGCTGTATAGGAATAGAGTTTTTATATTGCTATTTAAACCAAGTTGTTATTGATTCAGACTATATTGTTATAAATTTCCTGTTAAGTGTAAACCTCGGCCGGGCGCGATGGCTCAAGCCTGTAATCCCAGCACTTTGGGAGGCCGAGACGGGCGGATCACAAGGTCAGGAGATTGAGACCATCCTGGCTAACACGGTGAAACCCCGTCTCTACTAAAAAATACAAAAAATTAGCCGGGCGTGGTGGCGGGCGCCTGTGTTCCCAGCTACTCAGGAGGCTGAGGCAGGAGAATGGTGTGAACCCGGGAGGCGGAGCTTGCAGTGAGCTGAGATCGTGCCACTGCACTCCAGCCTGGGTGACAGAGTGAGACTCCATCTCAAAAAAAAAAAAAAAAAAATCAACAGCAAATGACAAGCAATCAAATTTAAAAATTGGCAAGGGGCTGGGCGCAGTGGCTTACACCTGTAATCCCAGCACTTTGGGGGGCTGAGGCGGGCGGATCACCTGAGGTTAGGGGTTTGAGACCAGCCTGGCCAACATGGTGAAAACCCGTCTCTACTAAAAACACAAAAATTGGATAAACATGATGGCACACATCTGTAAACCCAGCTACTTGGGAGGCCGAGGCACAAGAATCACTTGAACCCAAAAGGTAGAGGTTTCAGTGAGCCAAGATCACACCACCGTACTCCAGTGTGGGAGACAGAGCAAGACTCTGTCTAAAACTAATAATAAAATAAATAAAATTTGGCAAAGGACTTGAACAGTCATTACTTAACCAAACAAGATATACAAATGGCTACCAAGCACACGAAAAGATGCTTACCATCATTAGCCATTAGGGAAATGCAAATCAAAACCACAATGAGATACCACTTTGCATCCGCTAGGATGGCTATAAGAAAAACCAATAGAAAACACATGCTGTCCAGGACATAGAGAAATGGGGACCTTCAGACATTGCTGATGGGAATATAATACAGGGCAGCTGCTGTGAAAAACAGTTTGTCAGTTTCTTAATAAGTTAAACTTAGAATTACCTTGTAACCCAGCAAGTCTCCTCCTGGGTATATATCCAAAAGATTTGAAAATGCATGTCTACACAAAGACTCGCATGCAAGTGTTCATCGCACGCTTGTTTGTAATAAAGGAAAAAGTGGACATACTCCAAATGTCCATCATCTCATGAAAGGATAAATTGTGTGGCATATCTATGCAATGTAATATTCTTCGGCAATAAAAATGATTATTTATTTATTTATTTATTTATTGAGATGGAGTCTCGCTCTGTCTTCCAGGTTGGAGTGCAGTGGCACCATCTCTGCTCGCTGCAACCTCCACTTCCCGGGTTCAAGCAATTCTCCTGCCTCAGCCTCCCAAGCAGCGGGGACTACAGGTGTGTGCAACCACACCAGGCTCATTATTGTATTTTTAGCAGAGGTGGGGTTTTACCATGTTTTCCAAGCTGGTCTCGAACTCCTGATCTCAAGTGATCCTCCCACCTTGGCCTCCCAAAGTGTTGTGGTTATAGGTATGAGCCACCGTGCCTGGCCTAAAAATGGAGTTTTAGACACGTGATGCCTCAAACACGCAAGGCTGAATGAAAGAAACTAAACACAAAAGACAACATATTGACATGAGATGCCCAGGAAAAAAAAAAGCAAAATCAGTAAAGACATAAAGTAGATGAGTGGCTCTGGGAGTGGGAATGGAGATTGACTACAAGCAGGCACAAGGAATCTTTCAGGGGTGATGGGATTGTTTTAAAATTGGATCGTGGTTATAATTGCACAATTCGATAAATTCACTAAAAGTCATTGAACTGTACACTTACAGTGGCTTGATATTATGTTATGTAAAGCACAGCTAAATAAAGCTCTTAAAATAAAAATATAAAAGAGGAAATGGGTTGAGGGAGGGGGTGTGTCAATTATTTTTTTCCCAGGAGGCCCCCTGGCTGAAATGCAAATGTGACCACTTCCTCCCCACTGACCAGCTATGAGTACTGAGGCATGGTTGGAGGGCCACTGAGATCCTATAGCGCCCTCCTTCCAAGGATATAGGGGCCATACTTATGAGACATTTACAGACCCAGAGGAACCCCTCAAGGTACCACATGCCTATTTCTGAGGGGACACATGTTTACCCCAATGGACATGGGCCTGGCAGCTCCAAATGCATCTACTTTTTAAGCACCAAAGGACTGTGACCCCTGCTGATCCCACCCACTCCTGAACTCCTGGTCTGAATTGAAAATGTAAACTGGATTAAGTCACTCCTAAGATGAAACCCTCCAGTGATGACTTTCCATCTCCTTTGGAACAGTCTACCTTCCTCACCCGAAACTGTGAAGTCCCATGTGGCGTAGATGTGTGATTTCTGTGCCTTCACCTTCTACTATTCCTCCATTTGCTCCCTGTATTCCGCCATGCTGTTCTCAAGTTCCTGGAGCCAGCCACATTCTTTCCTACCTCAGTGCCTTTGCACTTGCAGATCCTTCTGCCGATAATGTTCTTCCCATGGCTGGTCCCTTCTTAGCACCTAGTGTACCCCCAAATGTCACAACCTTGATCTCTCATTGGTTTTCTACGACATTTAGTACAGTTTACATTGAGTTTGTCTGTTGCTTCTTTTTGTCTACCTCTCCCTACTAGTGTATAGGCTCCATGGGGGCTGTCACCATGTGTATATTTCTGTGGGCTATCCCCAGGACATAGCAAGCTGTGTGACCTTGGACAAGTCACTTAACCTCTCTGAGCCTGCTCAATAAATATTCAGGGGAGGAAGCAAGGAATGGCTGGGTGGGTGGGTGCAGAGAAGAATGAATGGGTGGATAGGTAGGTGGGTGGGTAGAAAGAAGGTAGATAAAGAAGGAAGGCAGGCAGGAGGGAGGGAGGAAAAACTAAATATCCTTGTTTTAATACACACCCCAGAGCAGTGCAGTGAGTTAACAAGAGTATGGGTTCTGGAGCCCAAATGACTGAGTTCAAATCCCAACTCTGCCACTCACCAGCTGTGTGACCTTGGACAAGTCACTTAACCTCTGTGAGCCTCAGTTTCCTCATCTGTAAAACAGGGACGATGATGATGATGATGATAACTATCTTCTAGGTTCATTCTTTTTCATTTTGGGGATTTTATTTTTGGAGACAGAGTCTTGCTCTGCTGCCCAGGCTGGCGTGCAGCACTGCAGTCATAGCTCACTGCAGCCTTCAACTCCTTGGCTCAAGTGGTCCTCCCACCTCAGTCTCCAGAGTAGCTGGGACTACAGGCATGCACCACCATGACTGTCTAATTTTTAAATTTTTTTGTAGAGACAGTGTCTTGCTATATTGCCCAGACTGGTCTGAACTCCTAGCCTCAAGCGATCCTCCCACCTCAGCCTCCTAAAATGCTGGAATGATAGGTGTGCAGCACTGCACACAGCCTTCTCGAGTATTTCTGAGGTTTAAATGAGAGGGTACATCTTTAAAGTTCTTAAAACCCTGACACACAGTGAGCTTTCAGCAAATATTAGCTCTTTTTACTGTCTCTTCTCCTGATCTTTCAACCACCACAAATTTCAGTGCATGTTATCAGAGAATTCACCCTGAAGATCAAGAGAAAGGAAAACAAAAGCTGGCGTCTTCCCAAGATTCGTTCTCCAGAGAACACGAAACATTTCGGTAGCTAGGAAGAGAAGTTTTACAGGGCCAGGATCCTTCGAATCAACCACAGGGGAATTTGTACCAACTTCCTCAAAAATAGCTAGGAAAAAAAGAAAGAAAGAAAGAAAGAAAGAATAGCAAGACGCTTTCTCTTTTTTCTCTGGAGCGGTCATGAAGGTCAGCAGCAAGTTGATTCCCAAAAACGAGTCAGCTGGGAGAGCTACCAAGTGCATCTGAGCTGACTTTGTTATGAAAACAACACAAAATCGCCTCCTCTAACTGTGGGGCATTTCATCCTGGTACAGTCCTATTTTCACAGCCTGCTATAAGCTTAGGAATCAAATACACCCAGGTTCAAATCCCAGCTCTAATTCTTGGCTTTTGTGACGTTTCACTCCTCTGGGCCTCAGTCTCTCCATCTGTAAAATGGGACTAATCTTGTCTGCCTTACACTTTGTGGGATAAAGTAAGATCATGGAGGCACCAAAGTAATTCGAGGTGGTGGTGTTGGCAGTGGTGGTGGTGGCAATTCTCTTGCTCTCCTTCTTTTGAGACTGCTAGGGATTGAGTTTGTTACATGTTCTCCCCTGGCTTCTTAAATGTCTCCCAGGAACATCTGACTCTTTCATGGGCCTCTGGCATGTGAGCAAGATGAAAACTCTCTTGAGAATTTCTTTTCTCGGTTTTTTCCTGAGCTCCCATGTGTTAATGTCTGCCCTCTTCCTCATAGCTAGGTGCCCCCATTTGACAGATGGGCAAAGTGAGGCATTCAGAGAGGTGATGTGACACGCCCAAGGGGTCCTGCTCCCTGGAGCTCTGCAGCAGGAGGCTGGATCCAAAGGAAATGGAGGCAGAGAGTCATGGGTGTCAAGCCAGAGCAGAGGGTCCCAAGCTCAGACCCTACTAGGCAGGTAAGGCTCAGGAATGAGAAACAGGCTGGTTTGCCAAGTCTGAGAAAGGGGCTTCCATGGGACCTTGGACAAGGTTCTGGTGCTTCTCTCTGTGCTGAGGGATTGGATTCAGCGACTGAGTACTCCGGGTCCACGGGTCAAACTGTGCCGCCTCTTCACACCTCTGGCCTCAGTTTCCACATCTGTGCAATGTGGTGGCTCCAGGAAGCACTGCTTGCCTCATGGGTTATGACTGAGAGGCCTGTGGGGATGATATCACAGGTTCCCAAGAGGGACGTGTCACCCCGATGGCCCCAAATGTCTTCCTTGCAGGTGACCTTTGGTGACAGTGGGTGCCTGCAGTGGGGCTGGGCCCCCTCCCACCTCTTTCTCACTCCCTCCCAGGAGGAGCCCAGCTGCGGGTGGGCGGGGCTGGCGGGGAGCGGCTCACCACATCCTCCTCTTCCTCCCCACTCTGCACATGTGGCTGGGTGGCAGCCAGTGGCCTCGGACAGACCCACTGGCGTCTCTCTGCTGAATGACCATAACCTCGGCGTCTGGTCCTCCGCCTGCCTCTCCCTGAGTGTGGCTGACAGCCACGCAGCTGTGTCTGCCTGTCTGCAGCCCGTGCATCCCTGCTGCAGCCGCCTGGTACCTGCCTTGCCGTCTCCGTCCTCTGTCTGCTGCTCTGTGGGACACCTGTCTGGAGGCCCAGCTGCCCGTCATTGGAGTGACAGGTCTTCTGACACCCTGATTGGTGACTCGGGCTGGGTGTGGATTCTCACCCCAGGCCTCTGCCTACTTTCTCAGACCCTCATCTGTCACCCCCACGCTGAACCCAGCTGCCACCCCCAGAAGCCCATCAGATTGCCCCCCACAGCACGGAATGGATTTCTGAGAAAGAAGCCGAAACGGAAGGTAACTCCAGCCCTGGTTCTCCACTGGGACCAGGGTGCCTTCTCTGCCCAGGAGGGACTGTTCCCTGCTTGCTGCATCTAGTGTCACTGTGGGAGGCCTCGGAGGACTGTGCCCAAGTCACAATTGGGGACACCGAGGCAAAGAAGTTTCATGCAGTGAGACGGGGCAGAATTGAGGCTGGGGTCTCTTGTTCAGCACAGCTTAGGGGCCCGGCAGTAGGGGTGTGGCTGAGATGACCCTCTGTCTTGAAAACTAGCCTCCAAAAGGTAGCGGGTTGGGGAAGGAAAGCCAGTTTCAAGCCAAACATAATGTGTCAGTCACCTGATTCTGGGCGGCTGGGCCGGGTGGCGATGGGCATGGGTGCAGAGCCTGATGGGACCCATTCTGTGTCAATTTCTGTCTTACCACCTTGATTCCACCCAGTCATTCAAAACAAGGGCTGGTGTGCCCATTTCACAGATGAGGAAATGAGGCCGCGAGAAGTAGAATGATTTTCCCTCGGTGACTCAACCGGGACGTAGCGGGTCGGGCAGTCAAGCCAGGTGATCCCATGAGCTGTCGCCGCATCTTTCTCATGAGGCACGGGGAACGGGTCGGATGGTAAGAGGCCAACCCAGTTCCCTGTGCATGTGGAGGAGAGGGGAGTTGAAGGATGGGAAAGGAGGAAACATTCCTGGTGGAGGAGCCCTGGGGAGTGGGAACTTAGGACTTGCCACAGGAATGACGTCTCTGCTCAGTGAAGGCAGAAGATCAGGTGCGGGGCATTCACAGCCAGGAGGCTGCTGCGAGGAGGACATCTGTGATTCCCTGGGGGGACAGTGGGGCTTTCAGAAGCACATGGTAGATCGGGGAAAACCTGCCAGGTCAAAACCCGGCCACACGCCTTCCTCACTCGGTGAACTTGGGCAAGTCTCTCTGCTTCTAGCCTCGAGAAGCCATGGTTTTCTCATCTATGAAATGGGGACCAAGGTACCTCCATCCTTGCGGAGCTGGTTGTGGGGACCTCAGGGCAGAACTGGGTGAAAGCTGTGCTCCTAGCTGGCCCTTTTCTTTTGAGGAAGGGAGTTTGTGACATGAGAAGCTTTGAGCCCATGAAGGGCCAGACTCCAAGAGTGACAGAGGGCGAGGGACACACTCAGGCTGCTGTGGTCCTGTCTGGCCAGCCACCTGGCTCTGGTCCCCCCAGTGCCAACTCACCATGTTGTAGGCACTTAAGAGTCTCCCATAGTCCTCAACAGGTGAAGCGGGCAGCCTCATTCAGCCCATTTCACAGATGACAAGAGTGAGGCTTAGTGGGGACAATCTTGCCCCAGGTTAACTGTGACCAGATGACAAGAAGCTGGGATTGGATGCCAGTCTGTAGGACAAGGCCACTACCTGCTAGACAGAATAACATGAAAACAAGACCTGTGGTCCTGGATAGCTTCTGAGAAGCAGCATTGGATGGGGATGGCTGAGTTTTCATTCCCATGGGGATGGGTAACCCCCGAGGAGAGACCCTGCTCACCTGCTCCCCACAGTGGGCTCAACGATGCCCCTGTCCTGCCCGCTCCACTGCCAGGAGGGTGTCCGGAGCCTCACTCAGTCCCACAGTGGAGGTAGCTAAGAGCCTTGTGATAGGAGGTGGCAGAATTCAGGACCAGGAGAGGCAGGGAGAGCAAGGCAAAGACAGTTCTGAGCTCAGACTGCAGGCTCCCACTGCCCAGTGATCCTGGCTTCAGGCCAGGGGAAGGAACTGGGAGGTGGGGGTTAGAGCCAGTAAGGGGTTTGTGGGCAGTAGAGTAGGGGGTGATACCGGTGGAGGAGGCCGATTCAAGAGAAAGCCAGCCACCAGAAGCTCTGGGAGGAACCCACCTCTTTGTAGCATCAGGACCACCGGGGTGCCTGATAAATAAATGAATGAAAGGAACGGGGTATCCATTCCTTCCACAACCAGAAAGGGAAGCTAGCGCCTTTAGCATCCTCACAGGCAGGCACAGGGGCCTTCTCCGCACAATTAGGAAGGGGTGCCCGCAGTTAGATGGGGGCACTGGACCTGGCTTCCCAGCACACCACCCCTTGTGACTTAGAGCTGCCCAGACCTGGTTCAAGTCCCAGCTCCACCGCTTAGTACCTGTGTGACCTTGAGGAAGCCACTTAACCTCTCTGCAGCTCAGTTGCTGTATCTGTAAGAGTGGGAATAGGAATAAGAATGCCTGTCTTAGGTCTGTGGTGAGGATTTACTCGACCTATTATATATTGAACATCTACCATGGCCCAGGCACCTCCCTAGGTCCTGAAGCTCTGGGGTACACAGAGAGAGCCAGTGTGATGAGGAAGTCAAAAGACCTGGGCACAGATGGCTCATGAGAAGCGGCTGCTATTATGTTTTACTTTTTAAAATTTTGTATTGTTTTGGGACGGAGTCTTGCTCTGTCGCCCAGGCTAGAGTGCAGTGGCGTGATCTCCACTTACTGCAACCTTCACCCCCCAGGTTCAAGTGATTCTCCTGCCTCATCCTCCCGAGTAGCTGGGACTACAGGCACCTGCCACCACACCTGGCTAATTTTTGTGTTTTTAGTAGAGACGGGGTTTCACCATGTTGGCCAGGCTGGTCTTGAACTCCTGGGCTCAAGTGATCTGCCTGCCTCAGCCTCCCAAAGCGCTGGGATTACAGGCATGAGCCACCGTGACCGGCTTATGTTTTACTTTAAATTTTTAAGAGCTCTTTGCTTTTAGCTATGAAAATACAGATAAAAAATAAAATAGTAAATATTACTGGTCATATTGGCATTTATGAGACCTCAATAAATGAGAGCTCTTACGATGATTCTGCTTCCCCCTTTTACAGATGGGGAAACTGAGGTTCAGAGCGGGGTGGGAGTTTTTCTAGGGTCACTCGGGGAACCGTCTAGAAGGGAGCAGTGAAGAGAGGGGAACAGATACTTCCTCCAGGAAAAGGGTCTTCTCGCCCTTGCAGCCCCTTCCTCACATGCCCTCCCTCTCTGCCCTCCAGAGCCCCCGAACACGGGAGGGGGAGGGGCAATGGGAGGAACTCAGTCCCACCCCGGGCTCACAGGTGCCACCGCCCCCACTCCCTGCCCTGGCCCCAGGCCACAGGGACTTTTCATGACAGCTCAAATAAGACCTCTGAGTAAACTTGGAACTTGTGAAACGACCTGAGAATATTCCCCGAGCTGGGGGGCAGGGGCCCCATGGAGGGCCCCAACTGCCCAGGACATCTGCGTCAGGAACCCAGCCTGCTGTTCTCTGAAGCCCACAAGAAGGATCTGACCACCCCAACCCCTGCCCCGAATTGTCCCCAGGTAGGTGGGGCAGGTGCACCAGGCCGGCTCCCAGCCCAGACCCCTGCCATCCCCCACTGTGTGAACAGGACAAGACCCTGGGCCTCTCTGGGTCTCCTTTCCCCGTGTGCCAAGCGGGCTTGACTAGGACGAGGGCTTGCCAACTTTCCGCAGAATGAATCAGTAACACCAGTCCACTTTGGCCAGGGTTAGGGCAGGCTGATGGGGGCTGCTGAAAACTGAGGGGAGAGAGAGGGTGGGTGGCCAGCCCCACCCCACCTCGTGGCATAGTTCAAAGCCTCCTTTCACTGCTCTACAAGCAGCCCCTCCTGGGCTGGAGGAAATGAAGCTGGAGTGAGACCTGGCTGCAGAGGCTGAGAGGTTGCAAGGTTTGGGCAAGGCTGCAGAGGATGGCAGGGCTTGCAGGGAGATAGAGGTTGCACAGGCAGCGGGGGTGGGAAGCGGGAGGTGCCGGTGCTGGGACTGGAACCTCATGCTCCACAGCTAGGAGAGGTTGCACAGGCTGGAAGAAGTGCCAGGAGGGAAAGATTGCTGGAGCTAATACAGATTTGTTGCCTGGCTAGGAGAGAGAGAGAAGCTGAGAGGTCGCACAGCCTCAGAGGTTGCAGGAGCTGGGGAGGGGAAGGCCCTTCCTCTCACCTTCATCTTCTACTGATTAAGCTGTAAGCCTAAGGTCCCCAACATGCCTGTCTTCAGATACCCATAACCCACCCCTTGCCACTGGGGAAGAAAAAAAAAAAGATGAAAAGCAACTAACACTAACCACACTAACCTGCCTCACACTCCTCATCCAGGCTAAGCCTGCTGCACCCATTCCACAGATGAGAAGAGCTGAGGCTCAGAGAAAGGTAGAGCTAGAGCCAAGTTCCCACTGTGAGTGAGTGACAGAGTCTCCTTTCTGACCCAGGGCCACTGGGCTAGTTCTTCCCCAGCCTGAGAACTCACTGAGATGAGAACTCGCTGTGTGACCCTGAGCAGCCCACTGTCCTTCTCTGAAAGTTCCTTGTTACTAATCTGATTACCTTAGTCATGATTATTCACACTCTGGGAGCAAAGGGTTTTGCCTGAGGTGGGTTTGGGGGGAGTTTCTGGGGACAGTGAGGAAGCTAATGAGGAAACTAGGACCTCTTAGGGGCTGCCTCAATTTTTAGCCCCATTCGTTCACTCACTCATTCATTCACTTAACATTTTTCTTCAGCTACTTATTGGGCACCTACAGGTCCCTTTCTCTGCACTAGAGATACTGTGCTGAACAAAATAGGTCAATTACTCAACCTCTGGGAGCTCATGCTTCAGTACAGAAACACGTTATAAACACACAACAGAGACATTTACAAAACTATTCCTCACATCACACCTGCTATGAAGGAGACAAACTAGGGGATGTGGGGTACAGAATCTGCGGCGTAGACCCAGTTCAGATAGGGTGGATGGCTTCTTTGAAGAGGCAACACTGAGCTTGAATCCTGAAGATGAGAAAGGAAAGAAGCTGCGGGAAAAGCATTCTAGGCAGAGGGAATGGCATGTGCAAAGGCCCTGATGTAGGGGAAAAAGGTTGAAGCATTAAAGCTTTTATCCTCGGCCAGGTGCGGTGGCTCATGCCTGTAATCCCAGCATTTTAGGCAGGCCGAGGAGGGTGAATCACCTGAGGTCAGGAGTTTGAGACCAGCCTGACCAGCATGGTGAAACTCTGTCTCTACTAAAAATACAAAGTTAGCCAGACTTGGTAGCCCACGCCTGTAATCCCAGCTACTTGGAAGGCTGAGGCAAGAGACTCACTTGAACCTGGGAGGCGAAGGTTGCAGTGAGCCAAGATCGTGCCACTGCACTCCAGCCTGGGCAAAAGAGTGAGACTCCATCTGAAAAACAAAACAAAGCGAAAAACAACAACAAAACTTATCCTCACCAAATACATAAGGCTCTCAATCCCCTAGGCTCCAGAAAAAGGGGTCAAAAAGGGTAAGATTTAACTTTGGAGTGTACGGTCTACATAGGTCTTAACATTGAGGATAATGTTTGTTCACAATTCATTCCCATTTCGTCACTCGTGTAGCAAATGTTTTGAGTACCCACTGTAGGCACTGGTTAGTCACTGAGGATTCAGCAGTAACAAAGAAACACACTGTCCCTGCCTAGAAGGTGCCCAGAATGTAGATGAAAACACCATGAGCTATGTAGTACGTGGAGGGTGGACCCCAGAGGAAGGAGTGACTCATGCTCTTTGGAGAGGTCAAAGATTGACAGAGGAACTGCCATTTGAATGGGATTTTGAAGACTGAGTAGGAGGTTAACAGTCAGCCAAAAAGGGCAGACAGTTTCCGTGCCTAAAACAGCACATGCACAGGTGTGCAAGCCAGGTGAATGGGGCATGTCGGTGAGGCTGTCAGTGGTCTGATGAGCCTGAAGTCCGGTATGAATCCTGGGGGCTAGATCCTGAAATGCCTTGAATACCAGACAAGGAATTTGGGGTTTTTCTCTTGTGGATAACAGAGAGCCATGGAATGACATGGTTGGAGTGAGAATGGAGTTGGAGGAACCACAGCTCTACAGCTATAGCAGGAAGGTCAGAGAGAAGAACCAGCAGGAGAGCAGGTGGGCAGAAGTCTTTGAAGACCCTGGATAACTTTAGGAGTTCTTTCTTCTGTGTTCCCTCTCGGGAAGTCCCTCCGCCTTAACACTTCCTCTTCTGGTGACCTGTTGGCTCCTGTTCCCGGCACTTCTGGGGAGTCCCTCTTCACCCACCTCATTTATTTGTGATCCCTATGGGAAATAGGGCCATTTTACTTTTACCACACTCCCCACCTTTCACTTTCAGCCCCATGTCCGCACCTGAGTCACATTAGAGAGAATGGCCAATCATGTGACAGAAAAAAGATACAGGGAAACCAAGAACTTGGGTTCTTTCCAGTGTGGGGAGGTTGTAAATAATGCTACTATGAACATGCTGGTACATGTCTGCTTGGCACATACGCTTGCATTTCTCTTTGGTCCCCACCTGAGTCACATTAGAGAGAATGGCTGACTTGAGGAACTAGACGGATCCCATTCCTCAATCATGTGACAGAAAAAAGATACAGGGAAACCAAGAACTTGGGTTCTTTCCAGTGTGGGGAGGTTGTAAATAATGCTACTATGAACATGCTGGTACATGTCTGCTTGGCACATATGCTTACATTTCTCTTTGGTTATATAACTTGGAAATGGAAACATTGAGTCTCTGCTCAGCAGAAGTTTTCCAAAGTGGTTGTGTCAATTCACACTCTTACCAGAATATTGAGTAGAGACTGAGAGTTTAGTTACTCTGTATCCTTTCCAGCACTTGGAATTGTTTATGTTTATTTCTCTCTCTCTCCATATATATATAAAATAAATTATATATATCTATTATGTATAATTTATATTTTATAAATATATAATATTTATAAATATTTTTATATTTATATTTTATTATAAATTTACACATAGATATATATATATAATTCTTTCCCTCTTCCCCTTTCAGTTTCTTTTCCATTCTCTTAATGGAAATTTTGATCAATAAAAATTCTAAATTTTAATGAAGTTTATTTATAAGTCTTTCTTTATGACTAGAACTTTCTGTATGCTGTTTAAGAAGTGTTGCCTGCAATAAGGTGATAAAAATATTATCCTATGTTTTCTTCTAGACGATTTATTGTTTTACCTTTCACATTTAGGTCTACAGTCTATCTGTAGTTTATTTTTCTGTATGGTGCGAGGTAGGGGTCAAGGCTTCCTTTTTCCATATGTAAATTCAATTAATGTACCATCATTTAAGAAAACATCATGTTTTCTCTCCACTGCCTTGCACTGGTGACTTACTGAAAATCAAGTGGTTGGATACATGAGTTTATTTCTACTGTTTCTATTCTTTTCCATTGGTTAGTTTGCTTTTCCTTGCAGCAATGCCATACTTTTAAAATTACTTTATAAATCTTGACATTCTTCTTCAAAATTGTCTAAACTATTTTCAGTCCTTTGCATTTCTATATAAATTTTAGAACTATCTTGTCAATTTCCACCAAAGAAAATCTTGCTGGGGATTTTTTTCTTGAAACTTTGGATTTTCTGAAACTTTAGTTCAATTTAGAGGGGACTAGCATCCTTAAAATATTAAATTTTCCAATCCATGAACATAATATGTACCGCCACTTATTTATATTTTCTCTAATTTTTCTTAGTAATGTCTTGTAGGTTTCTGTGTAGAAGTCTTGTACCTCAACCAGGTGCAGTGGCTGACACCTGTAATCCTAGCATTTTGGGAGGCCAAGGTGGGAGGATCACTTGAGGTCAGGAGTTTGAGGCCAGCCTGGCCAACGTGGTGAAACCCTGTTTCTACTAAAAATACAAAAATTAGCTGAGCATGGTGATGCATGCTTGTAATCCCAGCTACTTGGGAGGCTGAGGCAGGAGAATTGCTTGAACCTAGGAGGCAGAGGTTGCAGTGAGCAGAGGCTGTGCCACTGCATTCCAGCCTGAGTGACAGAGCAAGACTCCATCTCAAAAAAAAAAAAAAAAAAAAAAAAAAGTCTCATACATCTTTCATTGGATTTCTTCTTGGATGTTTGATTTTTTGATGCTGACATAAATGGCATAATTTTAAAATTTCTTGATTATTTGTAGTGTACAGAAATATAATGAGTTTTATACTTTACAACTTTATTAACACTTTTTAAAGCTAAAGTTCCAGATATAAAAAGAAATAGCTATCAAAAGCAGCTCACTTCAACTGACCACCAGTTGAGGGCTTCCTGCCTTTCTTTGCTTTTGTAATGTTTATGGATCTTTTCCTCTGCTAATCTAACAAGAGAGGGTATTGTAGTGCAAAGTATAGTGTCCCCAGTTTGGATTTTATTAACCGGTAGCTCTTTTTTACCCTTAACAATTTTTAGATCTACAGTACAATATTGTAAACTGTATGCACATTGGTTTACAAGAGATCTCTAGAACTTTTTCATATTGCATGGGTGAAACTCTATACCCACTGAACAACAACTCTTCATTTCTCCCTCACCAAGTCCCTGGCAATCACCATTCCACTTTCTGTTTCTATGAGATTGATTACTTTACATACATTATATAAGTGATACAATGCAGTATTTGTTTTTTTGCAATTGGTTTATTTCACTTCGCAGAATGTCCTCAAGAAGCATCCATGTTGTAACATATGACAGGACTTCCTCCTTTTAAAGGCTGAATAATATTCCATTATGTATGTACTACATTTTGTTTATCCATTCACCTATCAATAAATTTCGGTTACTTGCTCATCTTAACTATTGTAAATAATGCTGCAGAAACAGGTGCACAAATATCTCTTTGAGATGCTGTTTTAATTTCTTTTGGATATATGTCTGGTATTTCTATATTTTTAATTTTTAAAAAATTTAAAAGGTTTTGTATCATTTTCCAATCTCACTAAAAGTGCACAAGGGTTTCAGTTCTCTACATCTTCACCACCACTTGCTCTTTTCTTTTTCTTTTTTTTCCTAACAAGTGCAAGGTGATATCTCATTGTAGTTTTAATTTGTATTTCCCTGATGATTACTGATGCTGAGCATCTTTTCATATGCTTAATGGCCATTTGCTGATCTTCTTTGGGGAAATGTCTATTCATATCCTTTGTCCATTTTTTTTTTTTTTTTTTTTTTTTTTGAGACAGAGTCTTGCTCTGTCATCCAGGCTGGAGTGCAGTGGTGTGATCTTGGCTCACTGCAACCTCCACTTCCCAGGTTCAAGCAATTCTCCTGCCTCAGCCTCCTGAATAACTGGAATTACAGGTGCTTGCCACCATGCCTGGCTAATTTTGCATATGTTAATAGAGATGGGGTTTCGCCATGTTGGCCAGGCTGGTCTTGAACTCCTGACCTCAGGTGATTCGCCCACCTCGGCCTCCCAAAATGCTGGGATTACAGGTGTGAGCCACCACACCTGGCCATTTTTAAATTGAGTTTGTTTGTTTTTGTGTTATTATTGAGTTGTAGGAGTTCTTTGTCTATTCTAGATATCAACCCCATATCTCTTGTAAGGTTTGCAAATATTTTCTCCCATTCCATAGGCTGCCTTTTGATTCCATTGATTATTTCCTCTGCTGAACAGAAGTTTTAAAGTTTGATGTAGTCTCATATGTCTATTTTTACTTTTGTTGCCTGTGCTTTTGTTACCATATACAAGAAATCATTGCCCATTCCAATTTCACGAAGATTTTCCCATGTGTTTTCTTCTAGGAGTTTTATAGTTTCAGATCTTATGTTTAGGTCTTTAATCCATTTTGAGTTAATGTTTGCATATGGAGTAAAATAAGGATCCAACATCATTCTTTTGCATATGGATATTTTGTTCTTTCAGCACTATTTCCTTGAACAAACTTCCTTTTCCCTCTTGTATAGACTTAGTGCCTTTGTAGATCATTTGACTATATACGCAAGGGTTTATTTCTGGGCTCTCTATTCTGTTCCATTGGTCTGTATATCTGTCTTTATACCAGTACCATACTATATTGATTACTGTAGCTTTTTAATACATTTTGAAATCAGGAAATGTAAGGCCTCCAGCTTCCTCCTTCTCCTTCTCCTTCTCCTCCTTCTCCTCCTCCTTCTTCTCCTTCTCCTCTGTCTTCTTCTTCTTTTGAGTGTTCTTCTTTCTCAAGATTATGTTGGCTATTTAGGGTCCCTTGAAGTTCCTTATGAATTTTAGGGTGAATTCTTTTGTTATTTCTGCAAAAACTGTCATTGAGATTTAGATAGGGTTTATATTAAAGTCAGTTTTCTTTGAGTAGTATTGTCATCTTAACAGTATTAAGTCTTCCAATCCATGATCATGGGATGTCTTTTCACTTATCTGTGTTCTTTAATTTCCTTCAACAATGTTTTATATAAGTCTTTCTCCTCCTTGGCTAAGTTTATTCCTGAGTACTTTTCTCTTTTTGATGCAATTGTAAATGAAATTTTTTGCTTAATTTTCTTTTAGGATTGTCCATTGTTAATGTAAAAAATGCAACTGAGTTTTGAGTGTTGATTTTGTATCCTGAAACTTTGCTTAATTTATGTATCAGTTCTAACCATTTTTTAATTTTTAGGGTTTCCTACATATAAAATCATGTCATCTGTGAACACAGATAATTGCATTTCTTCCTTTCCAATTTAGATACCTTTTCTTTTCTTGCCTAATTGCTCTGGCTAGAACTTCCAGTTGAATAGAAATGGCAAGTGTAGGCATCCATGCCTTGTTCCTGATCTTAGAGGAAAAGCTTTCAGTTTTTTACTGTGGAGTATATTCACTGTGGGCTTTTTATATATAACCTTTGTTACATTGAGGTAATTTATTTCTATTTCTAGATCCTTGAATGTTTTCTTTATCATGAAAGAGTATTAAATTTTTTCAAATACTTTTTCTACATCAAGTGAGATGACCATGTGATTTTTGTCCTTTGTTCTATTAATTTCATGTATTACATTTATCTGATTTTTCTAACTATCCTTGAATTCTGCAGCTAAATCCTACTTGGTCATGGTGTACAGCCTTTTAATGTGTTGTTAAATTTGGTTTGCTAGCATTTTGTTGAGGATTTTTGCATTAGTATTCATCAAGAATATTGGTCTATAGTTTTGTTTTCTTGCATCTTTGTCTGGTTTTGGTACTGGGGCCTCATAAAATGAGTTTGGAAGTGTTCTCTTCTGTTCAATTTTTTGGAAGTGTTAGGCATGGATTGGTGTTGATTCTTTAAATATTTGGTAGCATTCTGTAGTGAAGCCATTTGGTCTTGGGCTTTTTTTTTTTTTTTTTTTTTTTTCCTAGGAGGTTTTTGATTACTGATTCAATCTCCTTTCTAGTTTAGGTCTGTTTAGATTTTCTATTTTGTCATGATTCAGTCTGGGTAGGTTGTATATGTCTAGGAACTTATTAATTTATTTCAAGTATCCAACTTGTTGGCATATAATTGTTCATAACAGTCTCTTAGAATCCTTTTTATCTCTGTGACATAGTTGCAATGTCTCTTTCATTTCTGATTTTAGTTAATTTGAGTCTTCTCTCTTTTTTTCTTAGTTTAACTAAGGGTTTGTCAATTTTGCTGATTGTTAGAAATACAATAGATTTTTATATTGATCTCATCTTCAGCTTCTTTGTTTAAAATTATTATTCTAATAGTTTATTTGTTGAGTATCATAGACTTTTCTGGTTCCTCAATTCTTATATAATTTAAACACATAGTTTTCCAATCTTTGTAAATTAAATTTTTCTTATTGTTGCCTTATTATGTTAATTAGCGCCTCTAGTATAAGATGTTTTTGGTTTTGCCCTGACCTCAGTAAGGAAGTGTTCAATATTTCACAACAAAGGATACTGTTAGCTATGTATGGGGTGTGTGTGTGTGTGAGAGAGTGTGTGTGTGTGTGAGTGTGTGTGAGTGTGTGAGAGTGTGTGTGAGAGTGTGTGTGTGAGTGTGTGAGTGTGTGTGTGAGTGTGTGTGAGTGTGTGTGTGTGAGTGTGAGTGTGTGAGTGTGTGTGTGTGAGAGTGTGTGTGAGTGTGAGTGTGTGTGAGTGTGTGTGTGAGTGTATGTGTGAGTGTGTGAGTGTGTGTGTGTGTGTGTAATCTTAATTAGATTAAAGAAGACTCCTCTATTTCTGCTTTCCTGACAGGTTTTAAAAATCATGAATGGGTGTCGCAATTTATTAAATGTGCTTTCTGAACTTATTAAACGATAATATGAATTTCCTTCTTTATTCTGTTAACGTGGTGAAATTGATTACAGTTTCTAAATGTCGTACTAACCTTACATCCCTGAAACAAACCAATATGATAATAATATGTTATCTATTTTTGTCCATATTATTAGATTAGACTTGTTAATATTTTGTTTCAGATATTTTGTATATTATTTATGAGAAAGATTGACCTGTAATTCTACTTTCCTTTAATGTCAAATTTTGGTATTAAGATTGCCTTTTATTTCAGACATCAGTCAAAGCGCTGATGTGTTTGGGATTATGTCTACCATCTTGCTATTTGTTTTCTTTTTTGACTTATCTGTTCTTCCTTCTTCTATTCAAGTTTTAAAAATTATTATTCCATTTTTCCTATTAGTTTGTCATTGTACTTTCTTTTATAATTCTTTATGTGCTTATATTAGATATTACAATATGCATACTTATTATTATTAGGATCTACCTAATATGAATTCTTCCAAAAGTTCATGGAAAATTCAAATTATGAAAATACTATGCATGAAGTTCAAACTTTTTTCTGCACCAATATAAACTTGTACTAACTTGCTATAACATGTCTGAACAGGATCTAGTTTGAGACACTAAGAAGGATAAGGCGTCTGTTTGAAAAAAAAAAAAACCCTATCATTGCAACATGAATTCTGCTAAAATTGAAGCAGGAACAAACATCAAATTTATGGTGCAACTAGAGTGGATGAATGGCGAAATCAACGATGAAGATAAGGCCCTCTGTGGGCGATCATCCACATCAATTTGTTAGGAAAAAATTCATCTTGTTCATGCCCTAATTGAAAAGGACCAATGATTAACAGCCCAAATAATAGCCAACACCATAGATATCTCAAATAGTTCAGGTTACACAATTCTGACCGAAAAATTAAAGTTGAGCAAACTTCCCACTCACTGGGTGCCAAACCACTGTGCCCAGATCAGCTGCAGACAACAGCAGAAACTTCCATGCAAATTTTAAACAAATGGAATCAAGATTCAGAAGCATTTCCTCAAATAATTGAAACAGGAGGTTAAACATAGCTTTACCGGTTCATCCTGAAGACAAAGCAATGGCTCCAAAGAGGTAGATGAGGTCAGTCAAGGCAAAAGCAGACCGGTCAAGAAGAGCAAAAGTCATGGCAACAGGTTTTTGGGATGCTCAAGGCATTTTGCTTGTTGACTTTCTGAACAGCCAAAGAATGGTAACATCTGCTTATCATGAGAGTGTTTTGGGGAAATTAGCCAAAGCTTTAGCAGAAAAATGCTCAGGAAAGCTTCACCAGAGATTCCTCCACCATAGCAACGCTCCTGCTCATTCTTGCCATCAAATAAGGGCAATTTTACAGTTTCCATGAGAAATCAGGCATCCACCGTAAAGTCCTGTTTGGCTCCTTCTGACTTCCTTTTGTCTCCTAATCTTAAGCAATCTTTAACCATCACGCATTTTTCTTTAGTTAATAATGTAAAGAAGACTGCGTTGATACTGTTACATTCCCAGGATCCCCCAGTTCTTTGGAGATGGACTACATGCCTGGGATCATCACTTACAAAAGTGCCTTGACCTTGACTGAATTTATGTTGAGAAATAGAGTTTATTTTTTAATAGTTATCTTTAATTCCATGTTTCCATGAGTTTTTTGAAGTCCTCTTGTACAATTTGAAGTCCTCTTGTACAAAGTCCTCTTTAACTTTACTCACCTCTTCTTACCTTTGGGGTTTCATGGTCGTGTATTTTAATTCTGCGTATAAGGGTTTACATCATTAGTATGTTAAGGCATTAAAAATCTTATTTATTTATTTATTTATTTATTTATTTATTTATTTATTTATTTATTTTGAGACAGAGTCTCACTTTCTCACCCAGGCTGGAGTTGCAGCTCACTGCAATCTCCGCCTTCTGGGGAGGCGAAGAATCAAGTGATTCTTCTGCCTCTGCCTCCCTAGTAGCCTGCACTACATGTGTGCACCACCACACCTGGCTAATTTTTTGTATTTTTAGTAGAGACTGGGTTTTGCCGTGTTGTCTAGGCTGATCTCGAACTTCTGACCTCAGGTGATCCACCCACCTCGGCCTCCCAGAGTGTTGGGATTACAGGCGTGAACCACCACGCCCGGTCTAATTCATATATTTAGAGTACTTTCTGTTGCTCTTCATTTCACCCTACAGTACCTTGCTTCCCATCTGGAAATATTTTTCTTTTACCTGAAAAACTCACTGTCGTATATCTCTTGGTGCAGGTCTATCAGTGACAAAATCTCTCACTTATTTTTTTGTCTGAAAAAAAATCCTTATTTTGCCTTCATTTTCAAAAATCTATATTTCAGATGTAATTCACAAAACTGAAAATGTACTCTTAAGATGTGCACTTCAACAAAGTTGTGCAGCCATCACCACTAACTCTACATTTTCATGACTCCAAAAACAAACCTACACCCATTGCTGTTACTCTCTATCCCCCAGCCCCTCAGCCTCAGCTCCTGGCAACCACTAACCTACTTTCTGTCTCTATGGATCTGTCAATGCTGGACATTTCATACATATGGAATCATACCGTATGAGGCCTTTTGTGTCTGGTGTCTTTACTTTAGCATGAATTTTTAAAGTTCATCCATTTTGTAGCACGTATGAGTAGTTCATTCCCTTTTGCAGCTAAATAATATTCTACTGCATGGATATACTACATTTCTTTATCCATTCACCAGTTGATAGAAGTTTTGCTTGTTTCCAGTTTTTTGGTATTATGAATAATGTTGCTGTGAACATTTGTGTACAACGGTTTATAAATTTCTTTCTGGACATATATCCGTAATTGTTTTATTTTCTTTTTTCTTTTCCTTTCTTTCTTTCTTTCTTTTTTTTTTTTGAGACAGGGTCACACCCTGTCACCCAGGCTGGAGTGCAATGGTGTGAAATACAGCTCACTGTAGCCTCAAACTCTTGAGCTCAAGTGATCCTCCCTCCCACTGTAGCCTCCTGAGTAGCTGGGTCCACAGGTGCATACCACCATGCCCAGCAAATGTTTTAATTTTAATTTTTGTAGAGATGAGGTCTTGCCATGTTATCCAGGCTAGTCTCAAACTCCTGGCCTCAAGCAACCCTCCCACCTCGGCCTCCCAATATGCTGGGATTACAAGGCATGAGCCACTGCGTCCGGTCAATTCTTTTCACTATATACCTAGGTGTGAAATTTCTTGGTCATATGGCAACACTGTACAGTCACACGTTGCTTAATGATGAGGATACATTCTGAGAAATGTGTCATTAGGTAATTTTGTCATTGTGTGAATGTCATAGAGTGTACTTACACAAACCTAGATGGCATAGCCTACTACACACCTAGGCTGTGTCTTATAGCCTGTTGCTAATAGGCTGTAAACCTGCACAGCATGATACGGTACTGAATACTGTAGGCAACTGTAACACAATTGTAAGTATTTGTGTATCTAAACATAGAAAAAGTACAGTGAAAACATGATATAAAATATGAAAAAATGGCACGCCTGTGTAGGGCTCTTACCATGAACGGAGTTTGCAGGATTAGAAGTTGCTCTGGGCCGGGCGCGGTGGCTCAAGCCTGTAATCCCAGCACTTTGGGAGGCCGAGACGGGCGGATCACGAGGTCAGGAGATCAAGACCATCCTGGCTAACACGGTGAAACCCCGTCTCTACTAAAAATACAAAAAACTAGCCGGGCGAGGTGGCGGGCGCCTGTAGTCCCAGCTACTCGGGAGGCTGAGGCAGGAGAATGGCCTAAACCCAGGAGGCGGAGCTTGCAGTGAGCCGAGATCCGGCCACTGCACTCCAGCCTGGGCGACAGAGCGAGACTCCGCCTCAGAAAAAAAAAAAAAAAAAAAAGAAGTTGCTCTGGATGTCAGCGAGTAAGTGCCAAGGGAACGTGAAGTCCCAGGACATTA
Source organism: Papio anubis (assembly GCF_008728515.1). NCBI lineage: Eukaryota > Metazoa > Chordata > Mammalia > Primates > Cercopithecidae > Papio > Papio anubis. The sequence continues at coordinate 48,157,023 of NC_044993.1, read as the reverse complement.
CTGTACACTCCTGTAAACTTTATCAACACTGGACTCTTAGGCTACTCTAAATTTATTTGAATTTTTAAAATAATAAATTAAATTTAGCTTACCGTAACATTTTTCCTTTATTTTATTTTATTTTATTTTATTTTTTGAGACAGAGTCTCACTCTATCCCCCAGGCTGGAGTGCAGTGTCACAATCTCAGCTCACTGCAACTTCCACCTCCCAGGTTTAAGCAATTCTACTGCCTCAGCCTCCCTAGTAGCTGGGACTACAGGCGCCCGCCACCACACCTGGCTAATTTTTTTGTATTTTCAGTAGAGACGGGGTTTCACCATATTAGCCAGGATAGTCTTGATCTCCTGACCTCGTGGTCTGCCCGCCTTGGCCTCCCAAAGTGCTGGGATTACAGGTGTGAGCCACCGTGCGCGGCCAACATTTTTCCTTTATAAACGTTTTAACTTCTTAAAACGTTTTGAATAACACGTTTGTAATAACAGTTATCTTATTGTAATAACACTTAAGTGTTTTCATGCACTCTTGTACTAACACATCTTAAGACACAAACACGTTGTACAGCTATACAAAATATTTTTTCTTTATAGTCTTATTCTAAAAGTGTTTTTATATATTATATTTTTAAATTTTTTATTTTTTATTTTTTTACTTAAACATTTTTTTTTTTGTTAACACCTAAGACATGCCGGGCGTGGTGGCTCACGCCTGTAATCCCAGCACTTTGGGAGGCCAAGGAGGGCGGATCACCTGCAATCAGGAGTTTGAGACCAGCCTGGCCAACATGGTGAAACCCCGTCTCTACTAAAAATACAAAATTAGCCAAGCATGGTGGTGGGCGCCTATAATCCCAGCTACTTGGGAGGCTGAGGCAGGAGAATCTCTTGAACCCGGGAAAACCGAGACTGTGCCATTGCACTCCAGCCTGGGCAATAAGAGCAAAACTCCATCCCAAAAAACCCCAAAAAACAAAAAACAAAAAATCTAAGACACAAGCACACACATTAGCCTAGGCCTACACAGGGTCAAGCGCATCACTATGACTGTCTTCCACCTCCACATTTTGTCCCACTGGAAGGTCTTCAGGGGCAAAAACACACATGGAGCTGGCATCTCCTATGATAACGGTGCCTTCTTCTGGAATCCATCCTGAAGGACCTGCCTGAGGCTGTTTTACAGTTAACATTTTTGTTTGTTTTTAAGAGTCTCGCCTTGTCACCCAGGCTGGGGTGCAGAGGTGCGATTGTGGCTCACTGCAGCCTCCGCCTCCTGGGTTCAAGTGATTCTTGTGCCTCAGTCTCACAAATAGCTGGAATTACAGGCACACACCACCATGCCTGGCTAATTTTTGTATTTTCAGTAGAGACGGGGTTTCACCATGTTAGCCAGGCTGGTTTCCAACTCCTGACCTCAAGTGATCCACCTGCCTCAGCCTCCCAAAGTGCTGGGATTACAGGCATGAGCCACTGTGCCCATCCAACATTTTTTTAAATAAGGACAAGGAGCACACCTTAAAATAGTGATTTAAGATATAGTATAGTGAAGACATACACCAGTAACATAGTTTATTATTATTATTGAGCATTATGTACAATACATAAGTGTATAGGCTATCTTTTTTTTTTTTTTTTTTTTTTTTTTGAGACAGAATCTCGCTCTGTTGTCCAGGCTGGAGTGCAGTGGCATAATCTCGGTTCACTGCTACCTCTGCCTCCCCATTCAAGTGATTCTCCTGCCTCAACCTCCTGAGGAGCTGGGACTACAGGCATGTGTCACCAGGTCTGGCTAATTTTTTGTTTTTGTTTTTGTTTTTTGAGATGGTCTCGCTTTGTCACCCTGGCTGGAGTGCAGTGGGGTGATCTCGGCTCACTGCAAGCTCAGCCTCCTGGGTTTACGCCATTCTCTTGCCTCAGCCTCCCGAGTAGCTGGGACTACAGGTGCCCGCCATCTCGCCCAGCTAGTTTTTTGTATTTTTTAGTAGAGACAGGGTTTCACCATGTTAGCCAGGATGGTCTCGATCTCCTGACCTCAAATGATCTGCCCGCCTAGATCTTCCAAAGTACTGGGATTACAGGCGTGAGCCACCGCACCTAGCCCTGCATATGCTATACTTTTATATGACTGGTAGTGCAGTAAATTTGTGTCCACCAGCATCGTCACAAGACCATTAGTAAAGTGTTGTGTTATGACATCACTAGACAATAGGAATTATTCACCTTCATTATAGTCCTATGGGCCCGCCTACGTACATGCAGTCTGTCATTGACTGAAATGTCATTACGCAGCATGTGACTGCATTTAACGTTTTGAGAAACTGCAAAACTGTTTTCCTTAGTGGCAGCACCATTTCACATTCTCACCAGCTATGTATAAGGGTTCAAATTTCTCATTCATACTTGTGATTGATTATCATTACCCTCCTAATGCATGTGAAGGGGTATCTCATTATGTTCGTGATTTGCATCTCTCTAGAGAGTAAGGTCAGTGGCCACCTTTTCATGTGTTTGTTATTTGGCTATCTTCTTTGGAGAAATATCTATTCAAATATTTTGCCCATTTAAAATTTTAATTCTTGTCTTTTAGATCTTGAGTTGCAAGAGTTCTTTATATATTCTAAATGCCAGACCTTTAACAAATACGTGATGTGCAAATACTTTTTTCCCAAGCTGCATGTTATAGTTTTACTTTCTTGATAGTATCCTTGAAGCACAAACATTTTGAATTTTGATACAGTTTGATAGATCTATTTTTTCTTTGTTTACTTATGCTTTTGTGTCACATTTAAGAAACTATTAAGAAACTACAAGGTCATGAAGAGTTACACCTAGGTTTTATTCTAAGAGTTTAATAGTTTTACTTTTTACATCTAGGTCTTTAATCTATTTTGAGTAAATTTTTGGATATGGTGTGAAGTAGAAATCTAGCTTCATTATATTGCATTGTGGATATCTATTTCTGCAGTACCTTTTGTTTTAAAGACTATTCTTTCCCCCCATTGAATTGTTTTGGCACCCACATCAAGAATCAGTTAAACATAAATGTATGCACTTATTTTTGAACTCTCAGTTCAGTCCCACTGATCTATATGTACATCTATGTGTCAGTACCACAGTGTTGATAAGTGTAGCTTTGTAGTAAGCTTTGAAATAAGGAAGTTTGACTCCTCTAACTGTGTTCTTTCTCAAAATCTTTTCGGCTATTCTACTCCCAGCTTCCCAAAGTGCTGGGATTACAGGCATGAGCCCATGTGCCTGGCCTGCCTTTCTTAACTTTAAACAAATACAAACCACATCTCCAGCTTCTAGGACTCTCAGGCAGTCCTAGTTTGTCAATTTCTGTGGAAAAAAAAAAAAAAGAGCCAGCTGGGATTTTTATAGAGATTACTTTGAATCTGTAGATCAATTCGAGGCATCATCTTGATAACATTAAGTTTTCCAATCTATGAACATGGTATATCCTTCATTTATTTAGGTTTTCTATAATTTATTTCAATAACATTTGTAGATTTTATTGCACAAGTCTCACATGAATAAATGAACTCATCTCATATTAACATAACTAATGAATTGTGTTAAATTTAACCATTTTATTCTGTTTTGTATTATTGTAAATGAAATCTCTTTCTTAATTTCATCTTCAGATTATTTATTGCCAGTGTGTATAAAATATCATTATTTGTGTCTATTGATCTGATATTCTACAACTATGCTAAATTTGTTTATTAACTCTAATTGGTTTTTGTTTTAGGTGTAAATTCCTTTAGTTTTGTACATACAAGATCATATTATCTGCAAAGAGAAATGGTTTACTTCTTCTTTTCCAATCTGAATGGTTTTTATTTCTTTTCCTTACCTAATTGCCTTGGCTAGAACCTCTAGTAAAATGTTTTATAAAAGTCACAAGAGTGATCGTACTTGTCTTGTTCATGATCTTAGGAGCAAAGCTTTCATTTCTTTACCATTAAGTATGAATGTTAACTGTGATATTTTTATAGATCTCCTTATTATATTGACCTTGTCTTTATTTTTTAAGAGATTTTTTTCTGGATATAAAATTCTAAGTTGGCTTTTGAAATTTCAGCATTGAAAGAAGTTGTTCCATTGTCCGCTGTCTTCCATCATTTTGTTAAAAAGTCAGCTGCCAGTCTTATTGTTGCTTCCTTGAACACGGTGAAGTGTCTTTTTTCTCTGCATACTGCATATCTTTGTCTTTTATTTTTTTAAATAGTTTTTCTATGATATGCCCAGATGTGGTTTTCTTTGTATTTATCCTTTTTGTGGTTTGTAGAGCTATTTAAATCTGTGGCTTAATGTCTTTTGTTAGTTTGGAAAAAAATTTTTACTAAGATCACTGCTATTTTGTCTACCTTGTTTTCTCTCTCTTCTGTTTCTTGATTGCAAATGCATGTATGTTAGATCTTTTCACAATGTCTTCTATGTCTCTTTTGCTCTTTTCTGTATTTTTGAACTTTTCTTCTCTGCACGCTTCAATCTTGGTATTTTCTATTGACCAGTCTTCCAGTTTACTAATCTTCTCTTCTGATATTGCTACTATGTTGCCAAATCCATCTCTTCAGCTCTTATAAACTTCAGTTATTATATTTTTCAGTTCTAGGATTGCTACTTTTTAAATAGGTTCCAAATTTCTGGTAGAATTTTTGAACACATTAATCATAGTTATTTTAAATCACATCTGATAATGCCATTTTCCAATTCACCTATGTAACTGTTTCTATTATCTATTTTATCTTCATTGTTGATCACTTGATACTGTTTTCTGATTAGCCTTGTAATTTTAGCTGAATATTGGACATTATGTATAAAAAGTATAGAGGCTTTGGATGAAGCTAACTTTTTCTAGATCCATTTAAATTTTCTTCTAGCAGAGATATAGCATATAAGCAGATCACACCTTGATGCAGTCAAGAATGAACTATTTATAATGTTTCCGTATTCCCAAGGAATAGTCTTTTCTAAATAGCTGGGTACTCACCAGGGCCCATCTTTTTTTTTTTTTTTTGCTGGGCCCTGAACTCTAATTCTTTCCTCAGCTTGTAAAACTGTGAAAATTCCTTCTTAGTTTTCCCACCTATTAGCAGGTGTTTTTTGCTAAGTTTCTTGGCATGCTACTTATTTTCAATGACTTGGCACATGATTTCAGGGGAAATTGAGTGCAGAACTTCAATGCATTTTTTTTCTGTTAAGTACTATATAACCTGGCACTCTCTTGTGCAGTTTTGTTTTGTTTTTTTTTGTTTGTTTGTTTTTTCTGCTTAGTAGTTGCCCTCATTGGGAGGATTAGTCTGACAATGGTCACTTCATTATAGCCAAAAGTGGAAGTCCCTCATCCATATTTTATTTTACAAAACTAAGCCTCCTTTACATTTAAAATGTTATGAAATAGTTTGAACATACAAAAGGGCATAAAATATAATCAGCACCCATGGTAGCTTCACCAAGCTTTACCGAACTGTTGAGACCCTTGAACATTCCTCTTTCTCACACCCCCTCCTTTTCCACACTATTCAAAATTTGATGTTATTATCCCCATGAATTTTTAAATATTTTTATGACAAGTATGCTCACCTAAGCAATATATAAGATGATTTTGTATGGTTTTCAGTGTGGTGTAGATGCTGTTATTAGGCTTATACTGTCCTCGAACTTCCTTTTCTCACTCCAAATTTTGTTGGTGAGAGTCATTCACTTTGTTGTGTGGGACTGTAAATCATTCATGTTTACACGGAGTGACAATATTGCGATTTATTTTTTCACTCTCCTGATGATGGCTATTTAGATTGTTTCCAATTTTTCACTGTTAAAATCAACGCTGCTGTAGGCACGCCAGAAGAATTTCAAGAGTGAAGTTACGCAGTCTTAGGTAGGGCAGGTGTTCGCTTTTATTAGGTCATGCCAAACTTTTTACCAGACCAATGGTAATAATTTACATTTTCTCTGGCTATAAATGAGAGTTCCTATTATATCATATCCTGAGCAACATGTGATGTCATCAGACTTTTAGTTTTGGCTAATCTGACAAAATTAAAATGGTATTTCTTTGTATTTCATTTCTTTTTTTTTTGAAATGGAGTCTCGCTCTGTTGCCAGGCTAGAGCACAATGGTGTGATCTTGGCTCACTGCAACCTCCACCTTCCGGATTCAAGTGATTCTCCTGCCTCAGCCTCCAGAGTAGGTGGGATTACAGGCACCCACCACCATGCCTGGCTAATTTTTGTATTTTTAGTAGAGATGGGTTTCACCGTGTTGGCCAGGCTGGTCTCGAACTCCTGACCTCAGGTGATCCACCCACCTCAGCCTCCCAAAGTGTTGGGATTACAGGCATGAGCCACTGCGTCCACTGTGAAGTTAAGCACCTTATATTCTCCATAGCACTCACCTCAGTCTAATTTCCTGCCCCAAGCTTCTCCATTTCCCCAGAATCTCCTGAAGTTGGTCAACTTTTAGTATGAATTACAGCAACTCCAGGAAATATTTCTCAGGACTGAAACTGGTGGATAAACGCACCTACAGGACTTCAAATTTGATGATGCTTTTAATGCTTATGACAAACTGCAGCAAAGATTAATGATCTCCATTTTATAGATGAGAAAACAGAGAATCAGAGGGGCTAGGGAACTTACCCATAGACATACAGCTGGGACCTGGCACGCTCCAAGTCAGGTGCGCTTCACTGCTCCATAGGACACCGCAGAGGTTGGGTGCTGCAGCGGTGTGTTAGGCCATTCTTGCATTGCCATAAAGCAATACCTGAGATTGGGTAATTTATAAAGAAAAGAGGTTTAATTGGCTCATCGTTCTGTAGCTGTACAAGCATGGTGCCAGCATCTGCTCGGCTTCTGGTAAGGAGGCTCTCAGGGAGCCTTTACTAAAGGCAGAAAGTGAAGCAGGAGCAGACACAAAAGAGAGTCAACGCAAAAGAGAGAAAGGGGAAGCACCACACACTTCTAAACAACTAGATCTCAGGTGAACTCACTCATCACCAAGGGGATGGTGCTGAGCCATTCATGAGAAATTCTCCCCCATGATCCAATCACCTCCCACCAGGCCCCACCTCCAACATCGGGGATGACGTTTCAACATGAGATTTGGGTGGGACAAATATCCAAACCATATCAAGGGGCTCCTGTAGCAGGAAGCCTCCTAAGACAACTTCTGTCCTTGCAGGAAACACATGGTGACCCGATCTGCATCTGAGGACAAGGTGCTGTTGCCCTCAGGAGTCGGCCTGCGTGCAAAGACCCAAAAGGGGATGGATTCGGGGCAGAGAAGGCAGTGGAATAAGAGCGGGGGGGGGCCCACGTGGTGCGGTGGGAGCGTGAGGAGGGAGTGATGGAGAAAGTCTATATTTTTAAGCTGATGTTTTCCAGAAGTGAGCAGTTTATTTTAAACAGTGTTAAATATCCCTGGATCTCCTAGTGAAAGTGTTAAACCTTTCATCACTCGCCCTGCTGACAGAGGAAGCAAGACTCTCGATCTGGTGCTATCGTGTCTTAAACACTACTCTCTCTCTCTTTTTTTTTTTTTTTTTTGAGACACAGTGTCTTGCTCTGTTGCCCAGGCTGGAGTACAGTGGTGTAATCTCTGCTCACTGCAACCTCTGCCTCCTCCTGGGTTCAAGCAATTCTCCTGTCTCAGCTTCCAGAGTAGCTGGGATTATAGGCACACACCATGACGCCCGGCTAATTTTTGTATTTTTAGTAGAGATGGGATTTTACCATGTTGGCCAGGCTGGTCTCAAACTCCTGACCTCAAGTGATCCTCCCACTTCGGCCTCCCAAAGTGCTGGGATTACAGGCATGAGCCACTGTGCCTGGCCTCCCTTTCTTAACTTTAAACAAAGACAAACCACATCTCCAGCTTCTAGGACTCTCAGGCAGGCAGTAGCATCTCACTAAAATTCAATTACTGCCTTTGTTTTTCTTGTATTTAGTTTTTATGGTTTATTGTATTTAGTTTTATGGTAAGTTGATTGTTTTGTTTAAGTAACGCTTATATAATATCTCCTATATGTTAGGCACTGTTCTAAATGCTTTATAAATGTTGACTAATGTAATTCTCCCAAGGACCTATGAGGCAGGTACCGTGATCATTGTTATTCCCATATTACAGATGAGGCCCAGAAAGGTTAAGCAAACTGCCCGAGGCCACAAAACCTGTAAGTGGCAGAGCTGGGATTTGAACTGAGACCGGCCAGCTCCATAGTCTGTGTCTTAACCAGCATGGCACATACTCCGTGTCTATTTCATGTCAGTTATCTGCTGATGGTCATGATATAATATTTTTGAGACATGTTTATTGGAGTAAAAAAACAGAAGGCAAGGTAAAGATCAATAGTAAGTGGATAATTAATAGTAGCACCAGTGAAAACCTCAAATGCAATAGGCCAGTGGCAGGAGTTCTAGAACACTCCAGTGTGGCTGCAGGGATACAGCATGTGGACCGTGAAAGCTGAGTTGAGAGGATGGGAGGGGAAAGGTGTTGGAGGGGAGGAGTCTGCTCCGGCAGAGGCAGAGACGCATGACGAAGGCTGGGCTGCTGGGGAGATGATGAGTAATTCAGGGTAGTCAGTCAGTAATGTCAGGAAACCCATGCACTGGTACAGCACTTCACAGTCCATGAAGCACTACCACATCTGCTTTCTCACAGCCTCTTCTTCACTGCCAGGTGCAGTGAGCACTATTGTCCCCATTTCAGAGATGGTCACTGAGTTCAGAGAGTAAAAGAGCCAGAGAAGAGCTACTATTTGCTCCCAAGATCTTCTGGTTTCAAAGTCTGAGCTCTTTTCTCTACTCCACTGTGTCAGGGATCTTTGGTGGCAAGCGACAGAAATAGAATTCAACATGATTGAGCAACATAGGTGGTTTCTGGCTCATGGAAATGAGAAGTCCACAGGGTGGACATCAGATATGGCTGGATCCAGGACCTCACATGATGCCATGGGGACTCCTGATTTGTATTTCTCAGTATGGATGCCATTTTCAAGGAGGCTGTCTCTACGAGGTGACAAAGATGGCTACAAGCTCTCAGAAGATACTTTAAAAAAGTGTCAGTTTTCTAGAGTTCTAGAAAAAAAAAATCTCAGGACTACTTTCACTGGCCTTGCCTGGGTTGACATCCATCCCTGATGCAATCATTGTGGTCAGACAGATGGGATGTTTTGATTGGCCAAGCCTGGGTCAGGAGCCCACTTTGTGGAGCATGGGGTGGAGTCAGCCTCAGGCAAACCACTAGAGGCAGCTCAGATGGAGGAGCTCTTTGGGAAGAGACGCCGGGCAGGCAGAAGCAGCAGGTACCCGCTCCGCATCCCTAGGGCTCTGTGATGTAGGCAGAGGTAAGAAATTAAGAGGGATGAGGAGTTTTTTGTTTGTCTGTTTTTGTAAAGACAGGGTCTCACTCTTTCATTCAGGCTGGAGTGCAATAGAGCAATCATGGCTCACTGCAGCCTGGACCTCCTGCACTCAAGCAATCCTCATTCCTCAGCCTCCCGAATAGCTGGGACCACAGGTGCGTGCCACCCGGCTAACTTATTTTTACTTCTATTTTTATTTTTGGAAGAGACAAGGTCTTGCTATGTTGGTCAAGCTGGGGATGAGGAACCTTGAAACTGGGCAAAGGAGTTTGCACTCTGTTGTGCTGTGGTCAAGATAAAGCCATCAGGGAGTGACAGGGACAGAGCTATGTCAGGACTCGCACTGTGGCTGGGGTGATGGATGTGGACACAATAGTGAGGGGGCAGACACAGACTCCCCCTCCTGTGATCAGAGGCCACATCTTCAAAGTGCGAGAACGGGACCTCTGCAGGGGTTGGAACCCCACAAGATTCATATTCCTAAAAGCAGGTTGAAACAGCATCTACCCCAACATTATTTTATTTGAGTAGCAATGTTATTGCTTAGGATGATGCTGGAGTTAAATTTTTAAGTGTGCTTATCTATGGAAAATACATTAAAATATATATTAAAATAAACAACAGTGCACACAGTATACAAATATGGCCAAAATTTTGGAAATGAGGTATTTTCACAACTCTTGGCTGGGTCATTCTGAGACCCCTTCCATTTCTGATGCTCTACATTCTCCATCCATTACAGCTGTTGGTTGAGTGTTTATGTCATGGGGGCCATCCCCAGGGTTTTATGCAAATCACCTCCTTGAATTCTCACAAGAAGCCTGGAAGCAGGCCTTGCTGTTTCCACTTTACAAGGCTCAGAGAGGGCAACGGACTGGCCCGGAGCCACACGGTTGGTCATCTGAACCTCCCTGGCTCCCCAGCCTGTGCCCTGACCCAGGGTTCTTTGGTGACTCTATGAGGGACGTCAGAGGGAACAATGGATGGGGCCAGAGGAGGATCTTTGGGAACCCCGGCGCAGAGGAGGAGGGTCTTGCCCTGGTGGAGTCAGGCATAGTGTCTGGAGAAAGCCATGCCTATGACTTGGGTCCTGCAGGGGACATCCCTCTTAGGTTTAGCTTTAGCTCCCTTCTTGTCTGTGGGGGCTGGTCTGGGAGGGGCTCCTGAGTCTAGATAGGTGGACCACTGCCCTCTGGTTGGCACTTTCTCAAACAGACACAGAGCTGGTGGGTGCAACAGACGAGTCCCAGGAGGAGCCTGGCATTGCAAACTTGGTGGTCATTCCTCTGCCCAAGACAGAAAAGGCCACTCTTCCCGGATAACCTCACTCTGTTCCCCAAGGAGCTTCCTTCTCCATCCTGGCCCAAATTAGGAGGTCAAGTTTTCTCTGCTTGGCTGGGCCTGGATTTCCTAGCATGCTCCCCAGTGGGCTAATCTGGGCTTTGTAATGGAGTAAGAAGCCTGATTATTGGGCTAACCTTAAGTATTCAGCAGAGGTTCACTTTGTGGGTTACCTTTGGATTTATTATTCAGTAAGAAGCCAGTTTATTGATGGCTGGGCACAGTGGCTCATGCCTATAATTCCAGCACTTTGAGAGGCTGAGGTAGGTGGATCACCTGCTGCCAGGAGTTCGAGACCAGCCTGGTCCACATGGCAAAACTCTGTCTCTACTAAAAATGCAAAAATTAGCTGGGCGTGGTGGCGGCCACCTGTATTCCCAGCTACTTGGGAAGCTCAGGCAGGAGAATCGCTTGAACCTGGGAGGTAGAGGTTGCAGTGAGCCGAGATCGGGCCACTGCACTCCAGCCTGGGCAATAGAGTGAGACTTTATCTAAAAAAATAAATAAATAAAAAGGCCAATTTACTGAGCTATCAACATGGATGTTTACAGGAAGGAAGATCCAAAATTGCTCCTCAGAAGATCCCACTTTCCAAACTAGTTTTTTCTTCTTCTCTCCCTCTCTTCTTCTCATTTTCCCTCCCTCTTTCTTTGTTAGATAGATTCATACATAATTTAATTTCACACACAATGCTACATCAATAGGCTCAGCAAGGGCAAAAGGTCAGCAATCTCCTCACTCTTTAAATTCACCCTGTGCTGGACATAGTGGCTCACACCTGTCATCCCAGCACTTTGAGAGGCCAAGGTAGGAGGATCACGTGAGCCCAGGAGTTTGAGACCAGCCTGGGCAACATAGCAAGATACCATCCATACAAAAATGTGTTAAAAATTAGCCAGGCATGGTGGCACGTGCCTTTGGTCCCAGCTACTCGGGAGGCTGATGCAGGAGGATCGCTTGAGCCCAGGAGGTCGAGGCTGCAGTGAGCCGTGATTGTGCCATTGCCCTCCAGCCAAGGCAGCAGAACACGACCCCGTCTCTAAAAATATTAAAATAAAATAATAAAACAAATTCACTCTGCATTTGTGATGTGATGTGGGGACAGGAAGAAGGTGGGAGAAGGAATTCTCAGGGTGAATCTGCCATTTCTAGGAGATGGGAGTTCTTGGGGTCATCCACAGGCTCCGCGGGATCTTGCTTTTTTCTTAAGACAGTTCCAAGAATCGAGGGCAAGTCTGCCTGAGAAGAGACAGGATGAGGGGGAGGCTGGGGGAGCCCCGAGGCCTGCCTGGTTCACCCTCCGCTGTGCATCTCTTGCAGGCCTGTAGGAGTCAGCATGCTGCGTGGCTGGGCCGCCCCCTTGCTCCTGCTGCTGCTCCAGGGAGGTAAGTGGCTGCCCGTGGTCTGCGGGTGGGGAGGGCCCCCATCACAGAGCTGAGCTAGGGCCGGGCTGGCTTTGTGGGCTCAAAAACACGGCTAGAGTCCACAGATTCAGAACAGATGGCATCCGTGCCCTTGAGGCTGACACGAGTCCAGTAGCCGGCTCTCCACTAACCAGAATCCATCCACCAAAGAGCTCCACGAACCAGAAGCAGTAGACGTGAGTCTCACGTGGCCCAGCCCGCGGGCTTATGTCTTCGGGTGTCACTAGGGGGATGAGAGGCTTCATCCTTCATTTCCCCTGACCTCTGCCTTGGCTGGCTGTAACTCTCTGAGTGAGGAAGTTCTGCCTTCCATCTAACCTCGGTTTCTCCTTTTGTAATGACTCTCCTTGGAAATGTTTTTCAACAATTGCTGCGCCGGGTGTGGTGGCTCACACCGGGAATCCCAGCCCTTCGGGAGGCTGAGGAGGGTAGTCATTTGAACTCAGGATCTCAAGACCAGCCTGGGCAACATGGTGAAGCCCTGTCTCTACAAAAGAAAAAAAAAAAAAATTAGCCGGGCATAGGAGCTCATGCTTGTAGTCTCAGCTTCTTGTGGGGCTGAGGCGGGAGGATTGCTTGAACCTGGGAGGTGGAGGTTGCAGTGAGTCAAGGTGACAACTGTACTCCAGCCTGGGCAACAGAGCGAGACCCTGTCTCAAAACAACAACCACAACAACAACAATAAACAAACAAAAAAATCGCTGGATTCTTAGAAGGCACTGGTGGTCCCTGGGCTGGGGACAGGAGGAAGAGCCAAAAGGAGACCGAATCTTGGTAGGCAGCCTGCGGAGGACCAGATATTGTGGTTAGAGGGGGCGATGTTAGAAAGCAGAGCTGGGAAGGTCAGGAGTCTGACTGAGAGGACACTGCTGAGAACTAAGAGATCCTGGAGGGCTTCTGGGAGGAGGGGGCCATGAGGAGGCAGGATCCAGCACAGACTTGTGTGGAGGCCAGCCTAGGGGCAGGGGAGGAACTCAACGGCTGCTCTGCTGACTCATGGGCATTTTTCTCTGGTTTTTACCAGAAGACCCAGGACCTCAAATAGCTCCTTCAGGAAACAGATGTGAAGCTTTGATTTTCCCTTTCTGAGTGGCAAGCATTACCGTCTTGGTTCTAAAAAGCCTTTGGGTCACCCATCATGGCTTCACATCTGGTGGGTGCAGATAACAAGCCCTGGCTGCATGCAAAGCTCGGAGCATCATCCCATTCCACTGTCCCAACAGTCCTGCAAGGCCCATGTTGTAATGACACCCAGTTTTTTGGTTGAGGAGGCTCAGAGAGGCTAAGAGACAGGTGCACGGCCACACCACGGGGCAGAGGTGGAGCTGGGATCAATTTGTTCTTGGAGTCTGTCTTAGTCCGTCTGTGCTGCTGTGACTGAATACGTGAGACTGGGTAATTTATAAATTATAGACATTTATTGCTCATAGTTCTGGAGGCTGGGAAGTCCAAGATCAAGGCACCAGCAGCAGCTTGGGTTCCGGTGAGGGTCCCATCTTTGCTTTTTTTTTTTTTTTTTTTGTGGAGACTGAGTCTTGCTTTCTCACCCAGGCTGGAGTGCAATGGTGTAATCTTGGTTCACTGCAACCTCTGCCTCCTGGGTTCAAGCAATGCTTATGCCTCAGCCTCCAAGTGGCTGGGATTACAGGCACATGCCATGGCTAATTTTCGTATTTTTAGTAAAGATGGGGTTTCACCATGTTGGCCAGGCTGGTCTTGAACTCCTGACCTCAAATGATCCACCCACCTCTGCCTCCCAAAGTGCTGGGATTATAGGCATGAGCCACTGCACCCGGCCCCCATATTTGCCTTTAAGTTTCCACCTTGAACGCTGCAACCCCCAGAGGGGACGCACGCTGCATCCTCATGTGGCAGAAGTGCAAAAAGGGGCTGAATGTTGGGTTCCTCCAGCCCTCTTACAGGATCAATAATTCATTCGGGGGGGTCTGCCCCCATGACTTAATCATCTCCTAGAGTCCCCACCTTTTAATACGATCACATTGGCAACTGAGTTTCAGCATATAAATTTTGGGGGTGGACACAGACATTCAAACCGTAGCATGGTCTTCACCACTCTGCTGCTATCTGTTGAGTGATAGCCATGTGCGGGCAGCGTGCAGGCACAGGCACCATCTCATCTCAACACCTCAACAGCCTCTAGGGCAAGCAATATCTCCGGCTTACACATGGGGAGGAGAAGCAGTTTTGACTCACGTGTTTACAGTCACAGAGCTGGGGACAGCACAGTCACTTTGTGCGTCTCTCACTGCCTCCTGCACGCTTTCATAACCCCAGACGTGGGATGGCCCTGGGGCTCTCTGCCCTGTAGCTGGGGTACTGACCGGGCACTTTCCCACCCTCCCATCCCTGGTGCCACCTCCATGCCATTTGGGGGCTGCTGTTGCCTCCCCAAGTTTGGAAACAAGCTCTGTCCCTTGGTAGCTTTGAACCTGGCTAGGAATGGCAGCTCTTCTTCAAATTCCTAGCGCCCTGAGAAAGAACCATGAGGGTATACAGACTCAGAGATGACACAGCTACTTAGAGGCTCTGTGTTGAGGTTTTGCCAAAATCAGTCCTGTTTTCTCCATCAAATGCTGGAACTAGCTCCTTTGCACCCCACTGACAAGTCCTGTGTGTCTCCCTGAGGAAAGCCCCCTCTAGAGCAAGATTTCTTTCCATGACTCAGACCCCTTGGTAGCCACTGCCTGGAGAGCTGTGTTGAGAAGCATTCTGAGGTCACGCCTAGGGGAGAGAGTGCTGTGATCCATTAGCAATGTCTGCCATGTGTGCGGCTATGAAAAACTAGCACAGACTAGGTTTTTCCTTCCCTGGGTGAGTGTCTCAGCAGCCCAGATCAACAGAGACGAGAGATGTGGTCTAGTCTTGGAGCCTCAGTGTTCTCACCTCCGCAGTGGACTAAAGGATGTTTCCAGACACAGTATTCTTTGCTCCGAATATAGGTTCTGTCCTCGACTGAGACCCAAGAAGGGAACCTACCACCACCATCACCTCACGGGTCTTCATTAGTCAAGGGAAAATAGGAAAAAGCCACCGAAAACGAACCCACTTATAAAGGGGAACAAGGCCAGGCATAACGGCTCAATCTTATAATCCCAGCACTTTGGGAGACCGAGGCAGGTGGATCGCTTGAGCTCCAGAGATTGAGACCAGCCTGGGCAACATGGTGAAACCCCGTCTCTACGAAAACACAAAAATTATCCAGGCATGGTGTCGCACAACGGTAGTCTCAGCTACTCAGGAAGCTGAAGTGGGAGGATTGCTCGAGCCCAGGAGGTGGAGGCTGCTGTGAGCTGAGATCACACCACTGCACTCCAGTCTGGACAACAGAGCAAGAGATCCTATCTCAAAAAAAGAGATGGGCAGTACAAGTTTCTAGTAAATAGCAGCAAAAAATAGTGGAAATGGCACTCAAATATACAAAACAAAACTACAAATTATTCCATTGATTTTGTCCAACATTGAACAAAATTTAGATGATGATCGCACCTCTGTTTTAGGACACAGTGAAACAATTAATGTTTGGGGAGCAGGATGGAAAGGTGTTCAATCTTCCAACAAAATTGCCTCATAGGGCAATATCTTGATGACTTCTTGGTGGCGGTGGCGGTGGCGGTGGCATTTTTGGCTGCAGGATCACGCAGACCTTTCTGCAAAAGTGTCTGAGGGCTTCTTAATTCTCTCACGATTTCCTGCTCCTTGAAGCACCTTCCTGAGTCTCTGAGAGAGCGTGTCCTGTGGAGCCAAATTCTGTAGAGCCGAGGCCTCTTCCTGTCAGGGTTTTGGGGCATTTTCAGTATAGCTGTCCTTGACTCCATGAGGTCCTGACCCTCTTGGGGTGTGCGGGTGTGCGCTGGCTGGGTTCCTACCACATCCGGGGCATTTAGGATATTGCCATTCTGAGTGGGAGCTTGGCCAGGAGGGACACAGACCTGGTGGCCAGGCGCAGGGCTCTGGGGGAGGGTGCTGAGCTGGGGACCAGCTAGTTTTATATTATTTGCCATCATGAGTCTCCTGTCTTCATAGCCAGCCTTGAAACACTGGTGCTCAAACAAGGAATTCCCAGGTAGCGAGGCCCCCTGGGTGCCAGGCTTACATCTTAGCAGCTCCTGAGTCCTCATATTTGTCCCGGCCTGGGGACCCCGGCACCCACTCTTCCTCCAGCCCTTGAGGGGGTGGAGAGGAAGCTCTGCAGTCCCAAGCCACCACCCACCAAGGCCTCTCTCCCACCTGACCCTCCAGGCTGGGGCTGCCCTGACCTCGTCTGCTACACGGATTACCTCCAGACGGTCATCTGCATCCTGGAGATGTGGAACCTCCACCCCAGCACGCTCACCCTTACCTGGTAAGTGGCCGGGCCTCGCCAGTCCCTGGGGATGCAACTCACGGTGCCTGCTCAGTGATTCCCCCAGGAGGACGCTATGCACTGAGGACCACTGTGCCCGCCTTTCAGACAACTACTCAGGGCTCACAGGACTTGAAAAGTCAGGAGCCCACAGGGTTGGTCTATCCACCAGCTTCAAAGGCCACTATCTCGCCCACACAGGTTGGCCATGGTTTTGAGACCCCGGGATGGCCGGTCTCCCGCATGATTTTTCAAGCACTTAGTAGGTGCCAGGCCCCCAGCTACATGCTTCGCATGAATGGTCACTCCCAACCCTCACAATGATTACTCCCATTTTACAGATGAGGACATTGAGGTTCAGAGAGGTTAAGCAACTTGCCCAAGGTCACAGAGCCTGTGAATGCTGGAGCTGGGATTCAAATTCAGACTTTCCAACTCCAAAGTTCATGGGTCCCTTTTAGACCCTATGCAGCTCAGGATAAAGAAGAGCTTCCGTTATCCATCAGCTCATTCATTCATTCAAAACCATTTATAGGCCAGGTGCAGTGGCTCATGCTTCTAACCCCAGCACTTTGGGAGGCCAAGGAAGGAGGATAACTTGAGCCCAGGAGTTTGAGACCAGCCTGGGCAACATCACAAAACCCTGTCTCTACAAAAAAATAAATCAGTCAGGTGTGGTGGCACAATTGTGTAGTCTCAGCTACTTGAGTCTAAGGCAGGAGGACCAAGCTCAGGAGGTCGAGGCTGCAGTGAGCTATGATCACGCCACTGCACTCCAGCCTGGACAACAGAGCAAGATCCCATCTCACAAAACAAAACAAAACAAAACACGTGTGAAGTTCCTGCCAGACACTGTAGCAGGCACTAGGGATTCAGCAGAGCGAGACTGACCGGGACCCAGATGCCTTGGAATTGACATACCACAGTGGGGCGGTGGCTGGGGGAGACAGAGGCACAAAACAACCAACAAGATGCTTTCTCTTTTTTTCTTCTTTTCTTTTTTTTTTTTTTTTTTTTTTTTTTTGAGACAGGGTTTTGCTCTGTTGCCCAGGCTGGAGTATAGTGGTGTGATCAGAACTCACTATAGCCTCGACCTCCCGGGCTTAAGTGATCCTTCCACCTAAGCCTCCCGAGTAGCTGGGACTAGAGGCATACATCATCACACCCGGATAATTTTTGTAGTTTTTGTAAAGACAGGGTTTTGCCATGTTACCCAGGCTGGATTCAAACTCCTGGGCTCAAGCAATCTGCCCACCTCAGCCTCCCTAAGTGCTGGGATTACAGGTGTGAGCCACCATGCCAGGCCCAAACAAGATTCTTTCTTTCTTTCTTTCTTTCTTTCTTTTTTTTTTTTGGAGACAGAGTCTCACTCTGTTGCCCAGGCTGGAGTGCAGTGGCGTGATCTCAGCTCATTGTAACCTCTGCCTCTTGGGTTCAAGCGATTCTCCTGCCTCAGCCTCCCAAGTAGCTGGGATTGCACCCAGGTGTGCACCACCATGCCCGGCTAATTTTTGTATTTTAAGTAGAGACAGGGTTTTGTCATGTTAGCCTGGCTGGTCTCGAACTCCTGGTCTCAAGTGATCTGCCCACCTCAGCCTCCCAAAGTGTTGGGATTACAGGCATGAGCCACCGTGTTCTGCCCTAAACAGGATACTTTCTAATAACACTGGGTGCTATAGGACACTGGACCTCAGGTAGAGGGACCACAACTTTTAGTGAGAAAGGAGGCAGCCAGGGGGCTGGGCAGAGGGCACTGCCCGTGCAAAGGCCCTGTGGGAGAAGAGCTGGTGAGTTTGAGGAATAGCGAGGAGGTCAGTGTGGCTGGAGTGGAGTGAGGCAGGGTGAGGGGAATAATGAGCAAGTTCAGGCTGGGAGGCCTGGAGAGCATTTATTCAGCAAGAACTTCTATTCCAGCAAATTTAGCAGAGAACTCAGTCCACACATCCCTATTGGGCCTAGAGAGTGGTCATGTTCAGAACCTGAACGTCTAGGTAGGGAAATTAATATCTGGTAAACTCCTATACGTACTTCAAAACCCATCATTTTTGTCCGGTGGGAGTTAAAAAGCCACAACATTTTCCCTAACCCCATCCCACCAGCTTTCCCAGAAGTCCACCCAGAGGAGGAGATGAGGTTCATTTAGCTCTTCTCCTGGCCCTCAGCACAGGCTCTTATTAGGTATTCAGTGGATTTTGGGACCGGGTGAGGTGGCTCAGTCCTGTAATCCCAGCACTTTGGGAGGCCGAGGTGGGCGGATCACTTAAGCCCAGGAGTTCGAGACCAGCCTAACCAACACGGTGGGACCCCATCTCTACAAAAAGTACCAAAAGTTAGCTGGGCATGGTGGTGCATGCATGTAGTCCCAGCTACTCAGGAGGCTGAGGTGGGAGGATCAGCTGAGCCTGGGAAGGTCGAGGCTGCAGTGAGCCGTGATCACACTACTACACTCCAGCCTAGGGGACAGAGTGAGACCCTGTCTCAAAAAAGTGGATGTTGGACAGAAAGGAGAGAAGGAAACCCAAAATACCTAGTGCCCTTCCTGTAGGACAGTCATCTGGTTGTCTGGACCGACAGGGACAGATTTAGGCTTGGTCCAAGCAAGAATGGCCCAAATTTCCAAAATTGAGAGCTGCTACCCTAAATGAGGTAGTGAGTTCCTGGTCTCCGGGAGGTGTGCAAGCTGAGCCCGGATACAGTTCACTGGGGAATGCTGCAGGGGAGGTGATACCTTCCCTGGAAAAAGGTTGGTTGGACCAGGTGACCACCCCCCGAGCCCTGCCTCAAATCCCTCCCAGCCCTGAGAGTCTGGGTTTCTGCCCTGGCCCTGAGCACGGAGCCCGCCACCATCCACCCTGCCCCTGGCTTCCAGCCATGACCGGCTGCTTTGTCCTTGAAGGCAAGACCAGTATGAAGAGCTGAAGGACGAGCCCACCTCCTGCAGCCTCCACAGGTCGGCCCACAATGCCACGCACGCCACCTACACCTGTCACATGGACGTATTCCACTTCATGGCCGACGACATTTTCAGTGTCAACGTCACAGACCACTCTGGCAACTACACCCAGGAGTGTGGCAGCTTTCTCCTGGCTGACAGCAGTGAGTATCCCGGGACCCCGGGCTTAGGGTGGCGCTCAGTATTAGCTCACCGCAGCCCCGATCTCTTCAGGCTCAGGTGATCCTCTCACCTCAGCCTCCCGTGTAGCTGGGACAACAGGTGTACGCCACTACGCCCAGATAATTTTTTTAGTATGGACGAGGGTCTTGCCATGTTGCCCAGGCCAGTCTTGAATTCCTGGGCTCAAGTGATCCACCCGCCTTGGCCTCCCAAAGTGCCAGGATTATAGGTAGGGGCTGGGCCCCCTACTCCCTGCCCTCTGGGCCAGCTCTCCTCCTTCCACCAGATCTGACCTGGCCTATGTCCTCACCACACCTTAGAGTTCTATTTTGAGTTGCGCTATTTTCTACTAATGTGTGAAAGGTTGATACTAGGTTTGAGAGGTATGGAAGGAGCTAGGCTGGGACCCGGGACTTCTGGGTTCGTGTTCCGGCTCAGCTCTGCCCATCTGTGTGACCATGGATGAGGCACACCTACCTCTGGGACAGCCTCCCTGTTTGTAGAGCAAATGTCTTTTTTACCCTGACTCTCTGGGATCCCGACTCCATAATGAGGTGAATGGAGGACACTGAGTCACAGGAAAAAACCCTCCTGGGTTTTTCCCCCTTCATAAGCTCCAGGGAGGCCTGGAATTTCCCTCCAGCCTGGAGGTAGAGGGGCGTCCCGGGGCAGGGGGGGCCTGGTGGGTGGGAGCAGTTTTATCTGTGAGTTCAGAATTAGGTCAGGTGGCAGGGCGAGGTGGTTCACACCTGTAATTCCAACCCTTTGGGAGGCCGAGGCAGGAGGATTGCTTGAACCTGGGGCTTCGAGACCAGCCTGGGCAATATAGTGAGACCTCATCTCAGAACACAAAACAAGAACCAGGGCAGGGGCCAGGCGCGGTGGCTCACGCCTGTAATCTCAGCACTTTGGGAGGCCGAGGCAGGTGGATCATTTGAGGTCAGGAGTTCAAGACCAGCCTGGGCAACATGGTGAAACCCCATCTCTACTAAAAATACAAAAAAATTAGCCAGGCATGGTGGCGCATGCCTGTAATCCCAGCTACTTGGGAGGCTGAGGCAGGATAATTGTTTGAACCTGGGAGACGGAGGTTAAAATGAGCCAGGATCATCCCACTGCACTCCAGCCTGGGTGACAGAGCAAGACTCTGTCTCAAACAAAACAAAACAGAACTAGTGCAGGGCATGGAAGGACCTGGGAGGTGGCTTTGGCATGGTATGTGTGTGTGTGTGTGTGTGTGTGTATGTGTGTGTGTGTATGTGTGTACCCAAAGCGGCCCCAGAGGCAAACACAGGCTGCAAAGGGAGCCTGCTCTCAGGAAGGCCCTGCGTGCGAGCTCGGGAGTTTCTGCCCCTAGATTTGCAGCAGAGGGGCTGGGGTATAAGAGGTGTCTGTGCTTCACACTCTGGGGGGCCAGGTTTGCACCACTTTGCTGAGGGAGTGTCACACCACAGAGGGCGAGGGTGAAGCTTCACACACTCCCAGACACATGCACACTCACACACATTCCCAGGGTCACAGACTCACGCACTCACAGACTCATAAATGCGCCCTCAAACCCACAGATGTCTCCCCAGCCCTGGCCTGCATGGCGTGGACACAGAGGCCCACATTGTGTCTCTCTCTTGCTCTCTCTCTCTCTCTCATACACACTCACACATACATACCCACACGCACACACACATGCACGCACACACACCCATGCATACGCATACACATACACACTCACACATACACTCTCACATCACTCACACATGGGCATACACACACACGCACTCTCACACGTGCACACTCACATGCACACACATATGCATTCACACACGTGTGCACACACATGCACACACACATACTCATACACTCACATCACACACACGGGCACACACATATGCACATACATGCACTCTCTCACACACATGCACACTTCCATGCACATGCATTCTCACACACATGCCCTTTCTCACACACACATGCACACACACATGCACAGACTCACACACACGCACATGCACACACTCACACACATGCGCTCTCACACACACGCATTATCTCACACAGGCACACACACACTCTCACACACTCACAGCCACACGGATCTGGGACCCAGGGCATGAGGTTCTCTGCACACGCATGCACCATCTGGAGCAGGGGCCCCTCCGGGCTGAGTGAACTGAGGCAGGCAGCAGCCCCACCGCCCAGGCCACCCCACACCCCTCACCCCCACAGCTTCTCAGAAGCAGAGGAGAGCTCGGGGCAGAGAAGGGGCCCCTCCTTGCCACTTCTCTTGCAGCGTGAATCCAGGCATTTCTCTCTGGCGTTCTCTCTCTCCCTGCCAGGATCTGCAGCTAGTCTGGGCCCAGCTGGGGCAGGAAGTGATTTTCTAACCACCTCCTGCTCAGGGTCCCTTCCTCCTCCTGGGTCCTGGGCCTCGCTGGGCTGAGCAGCCCCCCTTCACGATCCCCGGGCTCTGCAAACATCTCCCGAGTACCCATGGGGCAGTTCTCAGTACGCTGGTGTCTTCCGGGACTGATCCTCACCCAGGCCACACAGGGAAGCCCAGAGCCGGCCTCCACCTGCCCCGGGGAGGACAAAAGAGGGGTTAGAAACGATTTCAGTCAAAAACATCCCATCGCTGGAACAGCAACAGCAACAACCCAGTGTTCACCGTGGCATTCTGTGAAACGTGCACCTCCCTCCGTCACCTCGGGGCGCAGTGGGAGCCCTCAGTGCGGGTTTCAGGATCACAGGCAGCCTTAGAGCTCCTTTCTGGAGGCCTTGAAAGGTTCATTTGTTAATTTGACAAATATATATATGTGTGTATATATATATGTGTGTGTGTGTGTGTGTGTGTATATATATGTGTGTGTATGTGTGTGTGTATATATATATATATATATATAGAGAGAGAGAGAGAGAGAGAGAGAGAGAGAGAGAGAGCCAGGGTGTAGCTCTGTCCCCCAGGCTGGGGTGCAGTGGCACAATCACAGCTCATTGCAGCCTGGAACTCCTGGGCTCTAGTGATCCTCCCACTTCAGCCTCCTGAGTAGCTGGGACTACAGGTGCATATCACCATCCTGGCTAATTTTTAAATTTTTTGTAGAGCTGGGATCTTGCTGTGCTGTCTAGGCTGGTCTTGAACCCCTGGCCTCAAGCAATCCCCCCGCCTCAGCCTCCCAAAGTGCTGAAATTTTTGGCATGAGCCACCTTGCCCAGCCTAATTTGCTAAATATTTACTGAGGGCCTATTGTGCCCCAGGCTGTGTTCCAGGAGCTGTGTGCACAGATTGAACCTGGAGGACAAAACCTCCGCCCCAAGGAGCTAAGAGCCCAGCGAGAGAGGCACGTGGTAAACAAAATCACAGGGTGAGAGGTGCAGAGTGCTGGATGGTGGCAGATTGAAAGTGGAGAAGGTGGCTGGGTGTGGTGGCTCACTTTGGGAGGTTGAGGTGGGTGGATCACTTGAGGTCAGAAGATCAAGACCAGCCCCACACCAACATGTGTTCCCCTACCTAAAACAGCCAGTGACAGGCAGCCTGGGAGTTTGAGTCAGGAATTACTGAGCTCAGGAGGCAGAGGTTTGGCGGAGCCAAGATCCCGCCTGCCTGCACTCAGCCTGGGTGATGAGAGAGACTCAGTCTCTCAAAAAGAAGAAAGAGCAAGAGAAAAAGAAGGAGGGAGGGAGGAGAGGAGGAGGAGGAGGAGAAGAAGGAAGGAAGGAAGGAAGGAAGGAAGGAAGGAAGGAAGGAAGGAAGGAAGGAAATAAAAAAAGAAGAGAAAGTGGAGAAGGTGAGGGCAGAGGCCTGCAACTCCTCTCTGACACTAATAGACACTTGTCACTCAGTTCCTCTGAAGTTACCGCCTCCTGCTAAATAGCTTCATCCGTTTGAACAAGCCCCATGATACGGGAACTGGGCCCGTTTTACAAGAGAGGAATTTGAGGCCCTTAACATACTGTGTTCATGAAATGTCCTTCGAATGAAACAAAAACAAAATGCCGGCTTTGACCTTCACCTGGAGGCCGCCCATGAAAGCTTGCTGTTATGGCTTAGAGCTCTGCTCTTGCTGGGAGATGCTGAAAGATAGGGACCATCAGATTGGCCTCCCAGGGCCACTGTGGGGTGTCAAACTGCCCAGAGCAGGACAGCCAGGCAGGCTCTGAGTAAATGGCAGCCCTCACCATTAGCATCCATGCTAAGAAGAGTCTTCAACTGCCTGAAGTAGCTGGGGTTGAAAGAAAATGATGCCATCATTTAGGAGAGAAGTGGAAAAGGAATGGATTTGCCAGGACGCTGCTGAGACTATTTTTGGATGGGTTGCTAACTTTAAAACTTAAGATAGGCCAGGTGCAGTGGCTTGTACCTGCAATCCCAGGATTTGGGGAGGCTGAGGTGGGAGGATCACTTGAGGCCAGGAGTTTGAGACCAGCCTGGGCAAACATAGTGAGACCCCGTTTCTACAAAATAAACAAAAATTAGCCAGGTGTGGTAGCACCCACCTGTAGTCCCAGCTACTTGGGAGGCTGAGGTGGGAGGATGGCTTGAGCCCAGGAGGTTGAGGCTACAGGGGAGCTATGATCGCACCACTGCACTCCAGCTTGGGCAACACAGTGAAATCCTGTCTCTAGGGGGAAAAAACCCTTGGAGATTTCACACGATAATTCCAGGGGTCTCCCATTTCCCATTCTGCATCTTATATTGAAACTTGCCCTTCAGTACGTAGAAAGCAGGGTTTCGGATTTCATGTGTGTGTGCATGCATGTGTGTGCACGTGTGCATGTGTGTGTGCATGCACATGTGTGTGCGTGTGTGTTGCAAGTGTGGGCATGTGTGTGGGTGTGCATGTGCACGTGTGTATGCGTGTGCATGTGTGTTTCCCTAGAAAACTTAGAAAAGCTGACCACCCTGTGCTGCTGGAGCCATTCACTTTTAACTCTTTTATTTCTTTTTTCGTTCTTTCTTTCTTTTCTTTTTGAGACAGAGTCTCTCTGTGTTGCCCAGGCTGGAGTGCAGTGGCGTGATCTTGGCTCACTGCAAACTCCGCCTCCCAGGTTCACGCCATTCTCCTGCCTCAGCCTCCTGAGTAGCTGGGACTACAGGCGCCGCCACCACACCCCGCTAATTTTTGTATTTTCAGTAGAGACAGGGTTTCACCGCGTTAGCCAGGATGGTCTCGATCTCCTGACCTTGTGATCTACCCACCTCAGCCTCCCAAAGTGCTGGGATTACAGGCATGAGCCACCGCGCCCGGCCGGACTCTTTTATTTCTTCACAGTCCCTAAAGCTGCTTCATCCCTCTCTGTGACCTGCCCGCCCCTGAGTTTGCAACCCTAATCTCTCAGGTCCCAGATGGATAAACTGAAGCCCAGAGTCGGTAGTACTTTGCCCAAAGTCACTCAGGGTTGTTTGTCTTCATCTCCTCCATGATGGGTGAGGCACGGTGGCCGGGGTGGGGGCAGGCAGGACTCCTTCCCATCATCAAATCCTTTTCACCCACAGCAAAATCTCACCCCATTTTCTTTTCCTGGGTTTTCCCACCAAGTCAAGCCGGCTCCCCCTTTCAACGTGACTGTGACCTTCTCAGGACAGTATAATATCTCCTGGCGCTCAGATTACGAAGACCCTGCCTTCTACATGCTGAAGGGCAAGCTTCAGTATGAGCTGCAGTACAGAAACCGGGGAGACCCCTGGGCTGTGGTGAGGAATGTGGGGGGATCAGTGCAGCTTTGTGGGAGGGGAGGGGAGAGGAGGGAGTGCAAGGGCATCCGGGTGGGAGAGACGGGCGAGTATCATCATTCATGGCCAAGAACAGAGACCAAGGGTGCGAGCATTCCCTTACAGCGGTCCCTCCTCCTCCCCTCACTTCTCCCCAAGGTAGGAGACCCCTGAATAATCTGTCCTGCCCAAACCTGTCTCCTTGGCTGTCAGCATGCCAAAGAGATTGTCCCTTCCCCAGACTCCACCCCAGGTCTAGTGTACTCACAATAGAAGAAGTTTCAGAAACGGGGCAATCTGGAAGCTTCCCAATTGCTTAGAATGGCCATAGTTGGAGAGTTTCAGAAGTATCAATGATTAAGAAGGTCCAGCCAGGTGCAGTGGCTCATGCCTGTAATCCCAGCAATTTGGAAGGCTGAGGCGGGTGGATCTCTTGAGGTCAGGAGTTCGAGACCAGCCTGGGCAACATGGTAAAACTCCATTTCTACTAAAAATACAAAAATTAGCCAGGCATGGTGACATGTACCTGTAACCCCAGCTATTCTGGAGGCTTAAGCAGGAGAATCGCTTGAATCCAGGAAGCGGAGGTTGCAGTGAGCTGGGATCACGCCACTGTACTCTAGCCTGGGCAACAGAGCAAGACTCGATCTCAAAAAATAAAAATAAATAAAAAAATGTCCAGTGTTAGAGGCCCATTGTTTCAAACATGAAGGCTTTGAGAGATGTCCTTCCAGCCCACTATTTAGAATAGTCACAAGTGAGACTCTGTCTCTCAAAAATAAAAATAGTAATAATGATAGAACAGTCACAGCTGAAGAGTCCTAGAATTGTCCATCCTTTGGAATGGCCCCAGCTGGAGATGGCCATGAGTGCCATACTTTAGAAGTCCCCAGTGGAAGACTTCCAGAGGTATCCATTGCTAAGATGTCTGTAGTTAAAAGAGTTCCAGAAACGCCCACTATTGGGAATGTCAGTATGTCAACTCTTGGAATTCTTCAACAGTTGAGGACATTCTCAACTGATGTACTGAGACTTATATCGATACATCAGTTGAGAATGTCCTCAACTGTTGAAGAATTCCAAAAGTATGCATTGCCTGGAGTGCCGTCAGACCATTCCCACTCCTGAGATATGCGCAGTCCTGCAGGGAGAGTCCACTGCCAGGACTGTGAGTGGCTGAATTGGATCAAAGAGAAATCAAACAGAGCATCCTATCACATGCAAGGGCCAGGCAGTGCTGGCAAGTCTATGCTCCCCATGCCTGAGTCCAGCTACTCAGGCATAGGCTTGATTCTTGTGGGAAGAGAAGAGACACTCAGGCCCTTTGATGGAAGCTGGGAAAAGAGGTGGCTCTGCTGGAGGCGGGGGCTGGCCTGGTTTAACCCTGACCTGGTGCATCCTTTCCTTGTACTGGCAGAGTCCGAGGAGAAAGCTGATCTCAGTGGACTCAAGAAGTGTCTCCCTCCTCCCCCTGGAGTTCCGCAAAGACTCGAGCTATGAGCTGCAGGTGCGGGCAGGGCCCATGCCTGGCTCTTCCTACCAGGGGACCTGGAGTGAGTGGAGTGACCCGGTCATCTTTCAGACCCAGTCAGAGGGTAGGTGTGAAGCTGGGATGGACACCCCACTCCTGGTACGATATCTTGTCCTGGTCTAGCCACCCTAAGCCCTGAGCTTCCTGGCACAGCTGGGAGGTATTCAGTTGTTCATCCTCAGATGTAGCCCTTCAATGACATTTCTAGAGCCCCTGCTGGCCAGGCCCTGTGTTGGCTGCCAGCTGCTTCTTCTGTTAGGCATTTGATCCCCCTAACTCTGAAGTGGGAATCAGCCCTGTTTTTCAGATGAGATAACTGAGGCTCAGATAAATGAAGTTACTTGCCTGGGGTGAGGAATGAGAACAAGATTTGAACCCAGATCCATCTCACTTCAAGACACTAGAAGTAGCAGCCTCTCCCACCCCCTTCTACTCTACCCCAGACCCATTTCCCACCATGCCTACCCCATGTGGCCTCTGGTAGAGTTGGTGCCATTTAACCCTTTCTTTGCTTCCTTCCCAGAGTTAAAGGAAGGCTGGAACCCTCACCTGCTGCTTCTCCTCCTGCTTGTCATAGTCTTCATTCCTGCCTTCTGGAGCCTGAAGACCCACCCAATGTGGAGGTGAGGCCAGGGGATCAGGAAGGCAGGAAGGTGGTCGGCATGGGCCACTGCCCATCTATGACCCACCCAGGGTTGGAGAACATGCCTATCAGCATGGTAACAATGACGACGGTGGAATAATAACCAACTCACAGCCACAGTGTGCTGGACACTGTGGAGGGCACTCCCTTCACCCCCATGGCAGCCCTATGAGCATGAGACACTTCAGTTGCCCTTATTTTATAAATGAGGAAACCGAGGCATGGAAAGGTCAAGGAATTTGTCCAAAGTCACACAGCTCCTAAGTGGAGAAATTGGGATTGAAACTCTGTGTCCTTAAACAGAGACCTCAGCTGTGGTCTTGTCCAGTGGGTTTTAAGTTTTGAGGCTCAAGGGGCATCAGGGGCCACTAGGTGGTGGTGAAGAGGTGGCTGTAATACTCCACACCTCTGCAATGGCCTCTGTGCGCACCCCTGGTTGCCGATGAAGAAGTTGAAGCTTAGAAGGGGCAACATTTGCCCAGCACACAACAGGCATCCAAGAACATAATCTAAATATCCCTTCAGGAGCCTGTGATGGAGACTTGCTGCTCCCATTTTACAGATGGGGAAACCAAGCGCCAGGGAAGGAGGGAGGCGCCTGGGCTGTGTCTTGTGATGCTTGGAAGTTCCTGTAGGATGAAGCTGGGGAGCGTCCGAATGGGAGGCCAGGCTGCCGTCTGGTGATGTCAGGGTCCTCACCCCTCTCTGCCCCCTCAGGCTATGGAAGAAGATATGGGCCGTCCCCAGCCCCGAGCAGTTCTTCGTGCCCCTGTACAAGGGCTGCAGCGGAGACTTCAAGGTGAGCTCCCCACCCTGTGACGAGCTCCTCTGAGCCCCTCCTCCTCTTCAGGAGCCTCACCTCTCCTCACTCCAGGCTCCCCAGCCTTACCCCACAGGCCTAGAGCATCCAGGTCTCAGCCATGCCACAAGCCAGGCCTCAGTTTCCCAACGTGCAAAGTGTAGACATTCTTGTAGTGCAGAATTGGCAGAAGAATTAAACAAGATTTGACCAGGTGTAGTGGCTCACGTCTGCAATCCCAACAGTTTGGGAGGCCAAAGCAGGTGGACTGTTTGAGGCCAGGAGTTCCAGAACAGCCTGGGCAACACAGGGAGACCCCCACCACCACTCCACCTCCCCATCTCTACCAAAACTTTTAAAATCATTCAAGCGAGGTGGTGCCCGCCTGTAGTCCCAGCTACTCAGGAGGCTGAGGCAGGAGAATTGTTCACACGCTGCAGTGAGCTATGATCACACCACTGCACTCCGGCCTGGCCAACAGACAGAGACCCTATCTAAAAAAAAAAAAAATCAAAAAGAAAGAGTAAACAAAATAATGCAGAATTGACCCAGCCCAAGGAGCCAGACTGGGAGAGGGGGTGAGGCTGGTGGTCTTTTGAGTCACAGATTGCCCCCGTGGTCTTTTCTTAGGTGCCCTTAACCTGGGTTGGAGAGGGAGTGGGTTCTGGGAAGGGTCTGGCCCCAACGTTTGCCAAGCCTCCAACTCGCCACCTCCCGCCAGCACCCACAGGTTGTCTGTGCCCATTTACAGCCCTGTCACCCACCCTGCAGCAGTGGGAGGGGCTGCCGCAGAGAGGATGTGGTGACAGAGGTGGGAGGGGCAGCCCCACCTGCTGCAGCTGAGCCTGAAAGTCAGACTGTGCAGACCTAGAGCATTGATTGAGCTCCTGCTGTCTGCCTGGCGCTGCACTGGACACCTTTCCTGCCTCACTCATTCTCATATTCATAGCAGCCCCTGCGGAGCGGATGTTCTACTGCCCCCAGGGCACCCATGAGGAGGCCAAAGCTCAGAGTGGGCAGAGAGGAACCTGGACTCTCACCCACATAAGACCCACCCTTTCCTCTTCCCTAAAGCTTAAATATCACATTTATTTTGGGTTGATTTTTACCAATACTCCTATAGCACTTGCCATATACCAGGCAGTCCCCTAGGAGCATCACAAACAGTGACTCATTTAACTCTCACGATGACTCTATGGATGGGTGCTATTATTAGGTCCATTTTACAGATGAGGAAACTGAGGCACCGAGAGGGTAAGTAATTGGCTTAAGGGCACACAGCTGAGAAGTGACTTTAAATCAGTGGTGGTAGTCACATCACAGTTCTGAGATGAGTTTTTGAGGAAGATGAGCTCAAAACAGGGAGATTCCCATTCTCTGGGATTTTCCTTGCCAATTGCATGAGGATTCTGGTGTCATGAGTGGGAGTCTGGACAGGGAAGGGAAGGGGAGGGTCCTTCAAGTTTAAGGGCCACCGCCTCAGCCAGCATCACTCACGTCCTTTATCCTCAAAGTATACAAAGGCCTTTCCAAGTGGCTTTTCACTGATCCACTCCACTCATTCATTTTATTAATAGACATTTATTGAGCACCTACTGTGTGCTAGGTACTGGGGCTACAACCATGGACAGAAGAGACAGGACTTATGCCCGGGGGCCAAGTTTCTGTCTGGTGGTGACACATAAACCAGGAGAGTGCTAGGTTTCAAGAAGCATCAAGGAGGAGGGAAAGCAGGAGGTGGCTCAGGGGTACCTCAGACGTCAGGCCCTCCTGCCCCCATGTCTCCTTGACTCAGGAATCTTGGCCCCTGCTTGGGCTATGGGACCACCAGTTGGCTGAGTGATCACACTACTAAGGGTAGCAACTCCCTTCTACAAGTAGGGAAACTGAGGCGCAGAGTAGGAAGGGGACACCAGTGGGGCCCCCACTAGGGTAGGAGCACATCGCGGTCCTGATTCCTCGCTCTCTCTCTGTCTCTCAGTGTCTTTGTCTATCTTCACGTCTCTGTCTTTCTCTCTCGATGTCTCTTTGTCTTGTCTCTGTGTCTGTGTCTGTCCTTCTGTCTGTTTAAACCCTCACCTTGGCTGGGCGCGGTGGCTCACACCTATAATCCCAGCACTTTCAGAGGCTGAGGCGGGTGGATCACCTGAAGGCAGTTCAAGACCAGTCTGGCCAACATGGTGAAACCCCATCTCTATTAAAAATACAAAAATTAGCCGGGTGTGGTGACAGGCGCCTGTAGTCCCAGCTACTTGGGAGGTTTAGGCAGGAGAATCACTTGAACCTGGGAGGCAGAGGTTGCAGTGAGCCAAGATGGTACCACTGCACTCCAACCTGGGCGACAGAGCCAAACTGTCTCAAAAGAATAAAAGTAAAAAAATAAATAAACCCTCACCTTACCCTCATCCCGTGCTAAGACTCTCTCTCTTTTTCTCTTTCACAGAAGTGGGTGGGTGCTCCCTTCACTGGCTCCAGGCTGGAGTTGGGACCCTGGAGCCCAGAAGTGCCCTCAGCCCTGGAGGTGTACAGCTGCCACCCACCACAGAGCCCGGCCAAGAGGCTGCAGCTCACGGAGCTACAAGAACCAACAGAGCTGGTGGAGTCTGACGGCGTGTCCAAGCCCAGCTTCTGGGCGACGGCCCAGAACTCAGGAGGCTCAGCTTACAGTGAGGAGAGGGACCGGCCGTACGGCGTGGTGTCCATCGATACAGTGACTGTGCTAGATGCAGAGGGGCCATGCACCTGGCCCTGCAGCTGTGAGGATGACGGCTACCCAGCCCTGGACCTGGACGCTGGCCTGGAGCCCAGCCCAGGCCTAGATGATCCACTCTTGGGCGCGGGAACCACAGTCCTCTCCTGTGGCTGTGTCTCAGCTGGCAGCCCTGGGCTAGGAGGACCCCTGGGAAGCCTCCTGGACAGACTAAAGCCACCCCTTGCAGATGGGGAGGACTGGGCTGGGGGACTGCCCTGGGGTGGCCGGTCGCCCGGAGGGGTCTCAGAGAGTGAGGCGGGCTCACCCCCGGCTGGCCTGGATATGGACACGTTTGACAGTGGCTTCGTGGGCTCTGACTGCAGCAGCCCTGTGGAGTGTGACTTCACCACCCCCGGGGACGAAGGGCCCCCCCGGAGCTACCTCCGCCAGTGGGTGGTCATTCCCCCACCACTTTCGAGCCCTGGACCCCAGGCCAGCTAGTGAGGCTGACTGGCTGTCCAGAGCTGGCCAGGCCACTGGGCCCTGAGCCAGAGACAAGGCCACTTGAGCTATGATGTGAAGACACCTGTAGCCTTTGGTCTCCTGGATGGGCCTTTGAGCCTGATGTTTACAGTGTGTGTGTGTGTGTGTGTGCGCGCGCCTGCACGTGCATATGCGTGTGTGTGTGTGCATATGCGTGTGTGTGTGCATATGCGTGTGTGTGTGCATATGCGTGCGTGAGTGTGTGTGTGTCTTAGGTGCGCAGTGGCACGTCCACCTGTGTGTGTGATTGCATGTGCCTGTGGGCCTGGAATAATGCCTGTGGTACTCCATACATTCACCTGCCCTGTACATATCTGGGCCCACGGAGCTCACCCATGTGCACGAGTGTGCACAGCAAACATGTCTGTGGTCAACAGATGACAACAGTCATTTTCCCTTCTAGGGTCTTGTGTTGCAAGCTGGTCCACAGTACCTCTGGGGCTTTGTGGGATCAGGGCATTGTGTGACAGAGGCCGAGTCCAGTCCTCCAGCTTCTGCCTCCAGGAGCTGCAAGAAGTCCACGTTGTTCCTTATCACCTGCCAGCAGGAAGGGAAAGGGGATGGAGTGAGCCCACAGTGACCCCGGGAATGGGAAGATTTGGGGTGGCCCATGGATGAAGGTCTGAATACCGACTCTGATACCTTCTGGCTGTGCTACCTGAGCCAAGTCGCTGCCCCTCTCTGGTCTAGATTTTCCTTGTCCGGACAATGGGGAAGGCATGACCCACCTGGGGAAAATTGGCAATGTCACCCATGTACAGTACACAGCCCAGAGCAGACCCTCAATAAACGTCAGCTTCCTTCCTTCTGTGGCCAGAGCCGAGGCGGGCGGGGGTGAGAACATCAATCGTCAGTGACAGCCTGGGTGCCTGAGGGGCCATCCCACTTGCAGAGGGCCACTCAGGGGGTTTCCAGGCTTAAAATCAGTCTGTTTCGTCTTGTGGAAACAGCTCCCCACCAACAAAGATTTCTTTTTCTAACTTCTGCTACTAAGTTTTAAAAAATTCCCTTTATGCGCTCAAGAGATATTTGTTAAACACCAATTACATAGCAGGCCAAGGCTCATGGGACCCTTCCCCTGTGGCATTCATGGAGGGAGGGTGCAGGCCAGAACCATGCAGTGTGCTCCAGTCACACGTCCTGCTGGGCCCCCCACCCCGCCCCAGTTCAGTCCTGCATCTTATTTGTTCAACCTGGGTAACTGAAGGGAGGTCAAGTTTTTTGTCACTGATTTGAGACAGAGTCTCACTCTTGTCGCCCAGGCTGGAGTGCAGTGGTGCAATCTCGGCTCACTGCAAACTCTGTCTCCCCGGTTCAAGCGATTCTCCTTCGTCAGCCCCCGGGTAGCTGGAATTACAGGCACCCACCACTACACCTGCTAATTTTTGTATTTTTAAAAGAGCTGGGGCCACCCTGGCCCGGGCCCGTCTTCCCCAAAGGTCAGACTGCAGGCTGCAGGGCCGCGCTGGAGGAGCCGGCTCTGGCTCTCTCATGCTTTTGGAGCAGGGTTGCGTTGGAACTCAGCAGAAGTCGGTCCTGCTGAAAGCTCCTTCATTTCTCATCTGTGAAATGGGGTGGTTGGGAGAGGTAGCTGACAGAATGCATGAGAGTCCTTGGTGCCTGGCAGGAGGCTGAAGGTTTTAGAACACTGATGGTTATAAGAGTGGGACTGTGAGCCTGGGATCCAGGGGTGTGAGACTTGGATGGGAGCACAGGAGTAGAAGCACAGCTTCTTCAAGGCGGGGCAGCCCTCAGCACCCCTGCACCTGCACCCTAGGGACTCTTGGGTCCAGATGTGCTGTGGTTTTCACACCTTCTTGGGGGCAACAGGTTCCAGGAGCCACCTGCAGGTGTCACCTGAGCCACAGGCTCCCAGGAAACCAGCGCAGCTCTCCTGCACCCGGAGCTTGCTGGGTGGGGGAGGGGAACACAGATGGCTGGGGAGGGCCTGACTGAGGCCAGACTGGGGGGCTCTGGACTGGGGCAGATGAAGTTTCTCAGGATCCCACCTTTGAAGGGAACTCAGTCCATAAACACAGAGGAGCAAAGTTGGAGGCCAGGCGCAGTGGCTCACACCTGTGATCCCAGCACTTTGGGAGGCCAAGGCAGGTGGATCACTTGAGGCCAGGAGTCCAAGACCAGCCTGGGCAACATAGCAAGGCCCCATCTCTACAAAAATTATTATTTTTTAAAAAAATTAGTCGGGCGTGGTGGTGCTTGCCTGTAGTCCCAGCTGCTCAGAACGCTAAGGTGGGAGGATCGCTGGAGCCCAGGAGTTTGAGGCTGCAGTGAGCTGTGTGATTGCACCGTTGCACTCCAGCCTGGGTCACAGATCAAGACCCTGTCTCTTAAAAATAAAAGTTGGAGACAAGAGCTGGCTCATCACCTGAAAGGACGGATTAGTAGGTAGGAGGGTGGGTGGAGGATGGTTGAATGTGTGGATGGATAGGAGGATGGTATTAAGTTGGTGCAAAAGTCTTTGCTATTACTCTTAATGGCTTTAATAAAGAACTTGAAGGAAGAACGGTTGGTTGGATAGACAGAGATAAACGCATACTGGAAACAAAGTAAAGATAAAACACAAGTCATACCAGGCCAGCAACTCTGTCTATTTTGTTCACTTTGTCTATGTCTTATTTGTTCATCCTGGATAACTGAAGGGAGGTCAAGTTTTTTGTCATTGATTTGTCAGAGAACCTGTTGAAGTGTGAATTAAGAAGCTAAGAAAATATTTCTTAGCAACATTTTCTTTTTCTTTTTTTTTTCTTTTGAGACAGAGTCTCACTCTTGTCGCCCAGGCTGGAGTGCAGTGGTGCAATCTCGGCTCACTGCAAACTCTGTCTCCCCGGTTCAAGCGATTCTCCTTCTTTAGTCTCAGCCTGGCACATAGTAGGCACTCAATAAAGCCTGATTTGTAGCATTTGCTTATTTCCATGGTGTAATTTAATGCTCCTGATTTGAGTCTAAACACAGAGTTGGGAAGAGATATGCACAGTCCGCTCTCTTGGCTGGTATGAGTGAGGCCCAGCTCACTTACCGATGGTAGCCCAAAGAGAACATCAAGAGGAGCAGGGGGCTTCAGGGAGGAGGTGGTGTTGGTTGGACTTTGAAAAATGAATAGGAGGCTGGGAGTGGTGGCTCATGACTGTAATCCTAGCACTTTGGGAGGCCGAGGTGGGCAGACCATTTAAGGTCAGGAGTTCGACACCAGCCTGGGCAACATGGTGAAACCCAGTCTCTACTAAAAATACAAAAATTAGCTGGGTGTGGTGGCGCATGCCTGTAATCCCAGCTACTCAGGAGGCTGAGGCAGGAGAATCTGGAAGACGGAGGTTGCAGCGAGCAGAGATTGCACCACTGTACTCTAGCCTGGGTGACAGAGTGAGACTACATCTCAAAAAAAAAAAAAAAAAAGAAAAGAAAAAAGAAAAATGAATAGGAGTTTTAGATGTACCAGCTATTTGGGGCAGAGGGAAGAGCCTGGACAAAGGCCTGGAGGTATTGACCAAGGGTCAGGAGCAAGTGGGACGGGTGGCTCCTTGCCCTCCAAAGACTAGGCCAGAATTGCTGACAAGCCTCACTTAAGAGGAAGGAGGACCAATAGCAACATCACTTTGTCAGCTGCCACATTCCTCACCTTGCAAGCTCTGAGGGGCAGAGTCATCCATTTGACAGATGAAATGAAGGCACACCTCAGGCTGGTCACCTGCCTGAGGTCACACACTGAATGAGTGGTCAGAGTTGGAACCAGAACTCTGGGCTCCTGATGCCAAGTTCAGCTCTTTTTCACCTTGCCCTGCTGGAAAGTACCTAGATTAAGAGGTGAGGAAGGTTTAGCAGACCCCTGTGGGTGCCCATTGCATCTGCCTGTGCAGCAGTTTGGAGACATGGCCGACCCCAGATCTGCGAGTGGCTACGTGACCCAGGCCTGCCCAATAGGACATGTACTATCCCCCTGGCAATAGTACAGTTTAAGGACAGACATAACCTAGCTGGTCCATACTCTCTTTCTGCTTGGATTACTAAGCTGTAAGGAGGGTACTGGGAGGGGCAGCTAGAAACACACAAGAAAGCAGAGCTGAGAGATGGAGACATAGTCCCAGTAACAGCTCTTGAGATCCTGGATCCAGCCATGCCTGAAACCATGTTTCTCCTGGACTGTTTAGATACATGAGTATGTAAGTCATTACGCTATTCACCAAATATTTCCAGCTTTTGGCCTTCGGGGCACATGGCAGGGTTGTACCTCCTGACCCTCTGTAGCCAGATGGGGCCATGTGACTGGCTGGGACTGGGCAGTTGTGAGCAGAAGTGATAAGTCTCACTTCTGGGCAGAGCATTTTTCAGATGGCTGCCACTCCCCCTAGGGGGTTTTTCCTCGCTGTCACAGAGACGGATGATGATGGTGACTGCTCCATCTGCCTGGGCACCTGGGCCCTTGAGTGAGGAGATACAGACTGAAGTTTCAGTTCACCTGTGATAGACGTGTGTCGTGAGCAAGAAATCAATCCTTTGTTGTTCTAAGATGGGGTTGTTTCCTACCACAGCGTAATCCTGCCTACCCTAGTTGAATCAGTGAGTTGATAAGTTTCCTTTTTATGCTTAAGCTGGTTTGAGGTGGGTTTCTGTCCCTTGCAGCAGAAAGTGTTCTAGCATTATTCTGATATTATCCCCACAGTAAGGACTCTGCTTCCAATCTAAGGAAGGACCCTGTATTAGTCCTTGTGTCACTATAAAGAACTACCAGGCTGGGCTGGGATCACGCCTATAATCCCACCACTTTGGGAGGCCGAGGCAGGCGGATTCCTTGAGGCCAGGAGTTCAAGACCAGCCTGGCCAACATGGCAAAACCCCGTCTCTACTAAAAATACAAAAATTAGTCCGGCATGGTGGCACATGCCTGTAATTCCAGCTACTCAGGAGGCTGAGACACGAGGATCGCTTGAATCTGGGAGGCAGAGGTTGCAGTGAGCTGAGATGTGAGTGACAGAGAGATCCTGTCTCAAAAAATAAAAGTAAAAAAGAGAAATATCAGGGACTAGGTAATTTACAAAGAAGCTCAATTGGCTCACAGTTCTGCAGGCTGTGCAGGAAGCATGGCACCAGCATTTATTCTGGGTGAGGCCTCAGGCAGCTTCCAATCATAGCGGAAGGTGAAGGGGGAGCCTGTGTGTCACCTGGCAAGATCTGGAGGAAGACAGCAAAGTGGGAGGTCCCAGACTCTTTTAAACAACCAGATCGCCGGGCATGGTGGCTCACGTGTGTAATCCCAGCACTTTGGGAGGCCGAGGTGGGCGGATCACCTGAGGTCAGGAGATTGAGACCAGCCTGAGCAAAATGGTGAAACCCCATCTCTACTAAAAAAAAATACAAAAATCAGCCGGGCTTGGTGGTGTGTGCCTGTAGTCCCAGCTGCTTGGGAGGCTGAGACAGGACAATTGTTTGAACCCAGGAGGCAGAGGTTACAGTGAGCCGAGTTCCCACCACTGAACTCCAGCCCGGGCAACATAGCAAGACTTCATCTCAAAAAAAACCCAGATCTCCCATGAAGTGACTGAGTGAGAACTCACTCATCACCAAGGGGATGGTGCTAAGCTGTTCAGGAGGGGTCTGCCTCCACGATCCAATCACCTCCCCACAGGCCTCACCTCCAACATTGAGAATCACAGTTCAACATGAGATTTGGAGGGGACAAACAGCCAAACCACATCACCCTGTTCAAAGGCCCCAGAAGACCAGGCTCTAGCACCTCTCATGAATGACCTAGGGCAAGTCATTTGCTGTCACCGAGCCTCAGTTTTCACTTTTATAAAGTAGAGGTTAGGAATAAGTCTCTCGGCTTGCTCTGTGAATGAAAAGAGAGGGTGGAACAATCCCTTATTAGATGTCGGTTGTCTTTTTTTTTTTGTTCGTTTGTTTTGTTATTTGGTTTTTAGACAGAGTCTCACACTGTTACCCAGGCTGCAGTACAATAGCGCAATGTCGGCTCGTTGAAAACTCCACCTCCCAGGTTCAAGCAATTCTCCTGCTTCAGCCTCCTGAGTAGCTGGGATTACAGGCACCTGCCACCGCACTCGGCTAATTTTTGTATTTTTAGTAGAGACGGGGTTTCACCATGTTGGTCAGGCTGGTCTCGTACTCCTGACCTGAAGTGATCCACCCTCCTCAGCCTCCCAAAGTGCTGGGATTGCAGGCGTGAACCACCGCGCCCGGCCAGAGGTGCGCTGTCTTTCTATCATCACCTTGAGCTAGGCTCCAGGTCAGAGGAGAGGGCTGTGGCCCCCGCCCTTCCCAGTCTCCTTCCCAGAGAGTTCATAAATGCTTCCCTCCAGAGGCCTTGAAGCTTTCATTGCTCTCTGCTGGGATTCAAAGAACACATAACCCCAGCTCTCCAACCATCGACAGTTCCTGCGAGATCTCAGTCTGGGATGCTGTCTGGGGGTCCTAGGTGCTTTAACGACGGAAGGAGACAGAGGGAAGTGAAGGCCCAGAAAAAGGCAGTGATTTGCCTGGAGTCCATCATGCCCTGCCCCATTCCTGAGCTCCTTTTGGCCCCCCTGCTGGAGGTGAAAGCCCCTTCCTCCCTCCTATCTGGGGATGTTGTTTGCCTCGGTCCGGCTGCTGGCCCCATGGTATGGCACAGCCCTGCACAGCCCGCCCAGCCCCAGGTGCACCAGCAGAACCCAGGATGGGGACTTCTGGTGGAAGATGGAGCAGTGAGCACATGCACTTCCCCTCCCGGGAGCCCATTCCACTGACAGTAAAGGAAGCGGGCACTTCCTTTAAACTCTCGACAGGGAAGAACAAGGAGAGGACTCATCTGCCGTCAGGAAACACCCACGCATTCATGCAAGATGAGAGGATGGAGTCAAGTGTGCTCGGACGTCACCTTCTCCACATTGGGTTGGGCCCTTTATTCAAAGTGCAACACCCCACTGCCTGGTTTTGTTTTTTCCATCACACTTATTATATCCTCTTATACATCTGTGTTATTTATCCATCATATTTACTGTCTACCCCACTAGAGCAGGGATCTGTCTCTGCTGGGTCTCAGAGCCTAGAATAGTGCCTGGTAAAGAGCAGGTGTTCAAAAACATTGAATGAGTGAATGAATGAATGAATCAATCAATGGTAGAGCAGTGACTGGCAAAGCAGTATGCAGAGAGGAGGGAACCATCTGCCCCAGACCTAGAAAGGGCATGGAATGAGGTGTGCAGATGAAACAGGCCGCGTCGTGGGGAGTCTGTAATCAGAGCCAAGAGCCCTTCCTTTATTGCTCAGACCATGGGGCAATCATAGGTCTTCCCCCTGTGTCTAAGGGTGACAAACGTGAAGGTTTTTCTTTCAAAAATCGATGGCCCCAGGCCAGGCACAGTGGCTCACGCCTGTAATCCCAGCACTTTGGGAGGCCGAGGTAGGTGAATCATCAGAGGTCAGGAGTTCAAGACCTGCCTGGCCAACATGGCGAAACCCCGTCTCTACTAAAAATACAAAAAGTAGCTGGGCATGGTGGTGGGTGCCTGTAGTCCCAGCTACTCTGGAGGCTGAGGCAGGAGAATCACTTGAACCCAGGAGCCGGAGGTTGCAGTGAGCAGAGATCGCACCACTGCACTCCAGCCTGGGCAACAGAGTGAAACCCTGTCTCAAAGAAAAAAAAAATTGATGACCCCAGGTAAGAAACCCTTTCATCCTACTCTTTAGGGAGTCTCCCAGCACAATGCTGGCTCCCCCATCACCCTAAAACAAATCCCATCCCTGGAAGGCAGTGTGATGGGGAGGTCCCCGAGGCTGGCAGACTGGGAATAGCAGCAGATCCGCTTTCCAGCCTCCAGCCCTGTGGACATGATTTTACCTCCTGTGCCTCAGCTTCCTCATCTATGAAATGGGTATACCGATCAGGCAGACGTCTTAGGGCTGTTGTGGCGTCAAGTTAATGTGTGTAATGTGCCCAGAACAGTGTCTGGCATCTGGCAGGTGCTCAGGAAATCTTGTTGCTAGGATATCATCAATTGTATGGGTAAGTCATGCCCTGCCCCAGTCAGCTCTCACTGGCCTCGCCCTGGTGCCTCTATGGACCAAGAGCACCAGACATTTGGAAACCAAGACGAAGTAATGGGAAACAGAGACGCTTGGGCGGCTGCTGCCACCTGCTGGTAAGCACTGCAATCTGCAGATGTCGGCTGAAGGCAGTGCCGTCGCGCTCTGCTGTCCGGGGGAAAAGGGACACACAAGTGTATCTGCCTGGCGCTTATACAGGGGACCCTGGACAATCGTCACAGCAGCCCTCTGCGGCAGACAACATGGGCGATGAAGACGGGGTGAAGCGGCAGGGGTTTGTTTAATTCAACAAAGTTTGGCTTCTACCCTTTGGGTGGATGGGCCTACATTGGGCAGTGGAGGTAAGGAGGGAGACTCCACACACGCACGTACATGCACACTCACACACACAAATGCCCCCACACACATGCATACACAGCATGCATGTGCACAGATACACACATTCGCGACTTCAAAACGTTTGTGGAGCCCGGGCGCGGTGGCTCACACCACCAACATGGAGAAACCCCGTCTCTACTGAAAATACAAAATTAGCCGGACATGGTCGCACATGCCTGTAATCCCAGCGACTCGGAATCTGAGGCAGGAGAGTCGCTTGAACCCAGGAGGCGGAGGTTGCAGTGAGCCGAGATCACGCAGTTGCACTCCTGCCTGGGCGACAAGAGTGAAAACCTGTCTCAAAAAAAAAAGAAAAAAAAAGTTGGTGGAAAATGGAATTCAAAGATTAAAAATAAGAGACAAATTTTCTTTCTCAACATAAGTTCCATCAAGGTCAAGACACTTTGGTGGGCGATGAGACCAGCCACTCAGCCCCTCCCTGAAAAACTGAGGGTCCTGGGAATGTCACCATGGCAATGCCATCTTTTTTACATTATTAACTGAAGAAAGGTGCCCTTTAAAGATTTTTTCTTTTTCTTTTAAGATTAGGAAACAAAAAGTCAGAAGGAGCCATATCAGGACTGTAAGGTGAGTGCCTCATGATTTCCCATGGAAACGCTTGCAAAATTGCCCTTGTTTGATGAGGAGGGAGCAGGGGCATTGCTGCAGTGGAGGACTCTCTGGTGAAGCTTTCCTGGGTGGTTGTCCACTAAAGCTTTGGCTGCTTCCTCAAAACACTCCCATAATAGGGCATGCTGATGTGGATGTGCCAGGGGGTCGCTGAGTTAGCCGTGCTGAGGGCGTGTTTTATGTCACGTAGCATCACAGGCCTGGGCTTCCCAGGGCGTGCACAGACAGATATGGATGGAAATGGGAAGAAGGAAAGTGGGAGGGGCCCTGAAGGGGAGGGGCCTTGAAGGAGAGGGGCCCAGAGGCTTTACCCAGATTTGAAATGTTGTATTTAAGAGAATACATTCATGTATTTGCTTATCTAAGAAAAAGAGAAAAGAATTAAGAGTGAGGAGGGCAAGACTGTGGGGTACAGGGAAGCTGGGGACACAAAGCCGTGGTGTCCAGGCCTCGTGCGAGTGCCCATCTGGGCTTTGCGTTCCCTGCCCTCTCTGCAGGAGACCTGGAGCCACCACCTAGCACTGTTGTGTCAGCCGCAAAGGGGCCAGAGAACCATTTTTGCCCCTTCATAGGTTTTGTTTGGTAGTTAGTGCTTAATGTTTCTTCCAAATTTGCATTCCTTCACAGCCTGGGCATACACATTTTAGTTTTCCACAGTTGCTATTACTCCCTAGTATTTAACCCAAGGCCCTTTTCCTCTCATTTATTACCTGCCTGGCCCCTGAAGGCATCTCAGCTCACAACTACTGGTCAATGCTGTGGTTTCTGGAGACTTCTGTGCAGAGAGCTGCCTTGGAAGGATGGATGGATGGGTGGATGGGCAGATGGGTGGGTGGATGGATGGATGGATGGACAGATGAATGAATGGATGGGTAGGTGGATGGATGGATGGACAGAGGAATGGGTGGATGGGTAGGTGGGTGGATGGATGGGAAGATGAGTGGATGGGTAGGTGGGTGGATAGATGGGCGAATGGATGGGTGGATGGGTGGATGGATGGATGGATGGATGGATGGATGGATGGATGGATGGATGGATGGGTAGGTGGACAGTTGGGTGGATGGATGGACAGATGAATGGATGGGTAGATAGGTAGGTAGATGGATGGATAGATGGTGGTGGAGGGGCGGATGGTGGAGGGAAGGAATGGAATGGGCAGTGGAATGGAACAGAAGCCCCATCTCACCATCTGAGAGCAGTCCCCACCATCCCTGTGTCTCATCTTCCAACACACGCCCACTCTCTCCATCATCTGGGAGGCACAGGCGAAGAAGGGAACCTGCCGAACCCACTATGCACTTGCACCCGGTGCTCTTCAGCTCACCTTGCCTCCCTCGAGGGAGACACTCTTCCCCGCTTTCACACAACAAAACTAAGGCTCTGAAATATGAATGCAGGGGTTGGTTTTTTAGAAACATTTACCGGATTCCCAAACCTTTCTTCCACCACACCACACATTCCCAAACACATTCCCATTTGTACAGCATTTTATATATGAAGCAGACCACATCCGCTACTCTACTTGATTGCCTCAAAAAATCCCATAGAACACTATTGTTTCTACACTTGAAACTTTAAAGAGAAAAAAAATGGACACTAAGACCTGACCAGGCTTGGCAGTGCAGGGACTCTCTCAGGACCCTGACTCCCAAGTCCCTGCCTTCATCCCTCCCCACCCAGAAGTGTGGCCTAGAGTGACCAGGGCATCCCTCGCAGAGGGAGGATGGAGACATAGGGTTGGAAGGTGGGTCAGGTCAGGGGTCCTAAGGGTACACGTTCCCCAGAGGGGACACTTTTCTAGGTGAGAGAAGCTGCAGGTGGGTGTGAGACACAGCTGGCCAGCGCGGGGCCCGTCCCACCTAGAGGGAGCGGCCTCTGCTCTGCACTCTGACTGCCACAGGCAGGAAGCTAAGTCCATTGTTACTGGAACTTTCCATTTTAAGAGAAGACATCTGAATTTTTTTAAAAAAAATTTGAACTCTACATTTTAAAACTGTTGGCAACTAACTTAAAACAATGTAACAATGTGAGCTCAAGAGAACTTCAGGTGTCAGACCCATCCGCAGGCCCT
Organism: Papio anubis; assembly: GCF_008728515.1. NCBI lineage: Eukaryota > Metazoa > Chordata > Mammalia > Primates > Cercopithecidae > Papio > Papio anubis. The sequence goes on along the minus strand of NC_044993.1, from coordinate 48,114,359 downwards.
GCCGCCGGCACCAGCTGCACTGAGCCGAGCTGATCATGGGCCTGGCACTGGGCTGGGAGCTGCTCTGTGGGGATGGGCCTAGGACCAGCTGAGAAGGCGGCGAGGGAGCCGCCTGTGCCCCTCTCCATCCTGGAGGCCATGTCTCACCGCTGGCTGGGGCCAGGCAGGGCTGCCGAGCTTAGGATCAGGGCCTCCCTCTTCCTTTGGTTTCAATGGGAACAGCCATTCCAGGTTGTTGTGCAGCCAAAGTAGGGAGTCCCCTAGGGGAATCACTGATTCTTTAGGAAACACACAAAACAGAATGCATTTTACTTCCCTTTAATCAAAAAATAAATAAATACACTCCACAGGGACTTTTTTTTTTAATGAGGAAAAAAGGTGAAAGAACAAAATAAACCAAACAAAACCCAAACCTCCAGGGACTCTTCATTTCCGGCCCGCAGGGAGTCACCAGCCAGGCCGAGGGACACGGACAGCCAGCCCAGCTGGGGCCTGCCAGGTGACTCGCAAGGTTGGAAAGGGAGCTGCTCTGCTCTGGGTCGTTCAGTCCCAGCCAGGGGTTGGAATGTCCTGCCTGCCGAGGGGCCACAGTCCCCGTGGGGACCCCCCGGCAGCAGCGCACACCGATCCCTATGCTGCAAGGCATATCCCACAAGGCCCTTCCTCTTGGTGGCGCTTAGGCACTCAAGGAGCCAGGAGATCCTGCCAAGATGGCTGGAGTCTGGAATGTGAGGTGTGCACAGGCGGGGCGAACTACGGAGACCCAGAGACAAGAAGCACCAACTCCCGGTGTGATGAGGCCAGTTCCCAAGGGGTAGGCCCAGAAAAGCCTGGGGGGCAGGCAGGTGGGGGAGCCCCTTTCCAGAATTCCAGGACAGTGGGAAATGTGTCGGGCTGTGACTCTGGCCAGAGCACCTGTCCCCTGCTGCAGGAGGCTCGGCAGACCCAAGGCCGGGGCACAGTGGTGTCTGCCGAGCATCAGGCAGGAGTGGTGTGGCAGGTGGTGGCTGGGAGGGAGGGAACGCCCACAGGGGTCCTAGAGGTGGATCCACTTGTTCCAGTTGACCTCGTGGGGGAACACACGGCCCAGCCGGAGGGTACAGTCCAAGGTGGGCTCATAGAAGGCCATGGGGCTCTCGTCCAGGCTGGAGGGCGCCTCCACCTCTTCCACCACGGGTGTGGAGAAGAGCGAGACGGCCCTCGGCTTTCTCAGCCAGCGCTTCCGGATGCAGCCGAGGGACTCCAGGCCCTGGAGACACCAGACACACCGGTTACAGCGGCACTACCCTCGCCTGCTTGATTTATTCTTCAAGCATTTAGGGAATGCTCTCTCTGTACGAGGAAGCCACTTCCCAGAGCAGGGGGCACCTGAACTGGGCATGAGTCAAGTGGGGATGTACCAGGAGGGTTCAGGCAAAGGCCCTGGTGGGAGAGGCAGCAGCCTGAGTAGCATGTGTACAGCGCGGGCCGGAGCCACCACACTGAATCTCATGTGTGGAGGAGAGGCCTGCAGCAGGGGCTGCATCCCAGCGTCCTGTGAGCCAAGACTGGCTTCCAGGTGGGGCTCCGTTTGGCTCGCAGGGAATCTGACACTGAACTTCAAGCTCCTAGCTGCTGGAGGAGCTAGAGGCCCAGAAGAGCCTGGGGGGCAGGCAGGTGGGGGAGCCCCTCTTTCCAGAGTTCCAGGACAGTGCGAAACGTGTCGGGCTGTGACTCTGGCCAGAGCACCTGTCCTCTGCTGCAGGAGGCTCGGCAGACCCAAGGCCGGGGCACAGTGGCGTCTGCCGAGCATCAGGCAGGAGTGGTGTGGCAGGTGGTGGCTGGGAGGGAGGGAACGCGCACAGGGGTCCTAGAGGTGGATCCACTTGTTCCAGTTGACTTCGTGGGGGAACACACGGCCCCAGGCGCACTGGGCCAACGGAGCACAGGGCAACTGTCAGCTGAGCAGGAGGCAGCCGCACCAGGGGGCAGCTGCTTGACCCATGGGGCCCTGCGGACTCATGAGTTAGTGACCCCCCGGCACAGAGAAAGCATCAGAGACAAGCACCGGGCACCCCCTCTTCCAGCCTGGCCAGCAGCATGGAGCTGGTGAAGGACACCGAGGGACGGCCTGAGAGGCAAGAGCCCAGGACAAGCTGGGGGAGGGGGTGCAGGCAAGCAGTATGGTGGTTCCGCATGCAGACTGGGGCCTGAACATCACGGCCGGGCCATTGAGAGCACCCAGCCGCCCCCACCCCCTGCTGAGCCTGGGAAGGCCCCATACCTGGAGCAGCTCCAGCACGGCGACGGGCTGCAGGACCCCCTGGTAGTGGCGCAGCAGGCAGTTCTCGGGGATGCCAGGCCTGGTCATGATGTGGTACAGCATGGCCTCCATCATACCCTTGCATACGGGCAGGTTCAGGTGGCCATCCACGACACGCCATGGCCGGCCGATGAAGCAGATGCTCTCACAGTCCCTGCAGGGGGAGGGCTTGGCATCAGGGCTTGGCGGGGGCAGGAGGGCAGCTCGTTCAGACAGAACACTGAGGCTCAGGGGTGTCCTGGGCCTGGCCCAGGTCATAGGGCTGAGACCAGCCACCACCTCTTGTTCTCTGCTCTCCAAACTCCCCGCTTCTCTCCTGTCTGGACAGAGGGGCCCTTGACCGCCAGCTGGGTGGAACCATGACGTGGGGTCCTGCTCAGATACAGCTGTAACTGAGGCTTCAGTGGGCCCACCCACGTTGGCAGGAGAGGGCCAAGAGTTGAGACTCCTGGACTTGACAGGTCTCCTGGCAGCCCGGGCAGCAGCTACCTCCAGGCTGTGGCGAAGCTCACAGGAGCATGACCCTGAAGCTCTGCCCCACACCATGTGCAGAGTTCCAGGAACGCTTTCCTTGAAACGGACGTTTCTGCTACTAACCCAGGGACTGAACAGCCACCCGGGGCCCAGGAGTGGGGCGGACCCAGAAGAGCTGGACACCTGGCTCTTATCGCTACGGCTGGGCCTTGGAGGAGCACACCTGAGCTCCTGAAAGCCAGGACACAGGACACTTGGGCCCTCCCAATCTGGGGTCAGCACACACACTCATGGGAGGCGCCCCCACCAGAGGGGCTTCTGTGGCCCCCTTGCTTCCTATAACTGTGTGGCACAGTTGTCCCGGGGGCAGCTGGGCATTCAGGGCTTATCCCTCTGTGGCCCCTGGCTCATCTGCAGGAGCGGGTGAGGTGCCTGTGGGCCGTGAGGAGCCAGTGAAGTGCAGCTGACGGCACCAGGTATGGTTCTCCGCCAGCGCCCTGGGCATTCTGGAAGCGCAGCCCTTGTTCCAGGCCGACCTGGGCACTGCTGGTGCTCAGCACGCCTGCTGCTCACCCACTGCGCCCCTCCAAGTACCCCTGCCGAGAACCACAGTGCTGGGCAGCCTGTCAGAGCTGGCACCTGGGGAAAGACCCTCAAAAACCCTCACACAAATCCTTACCCTCGGTCCCTGTCAAGAGCCCCACCCGAAGCCCTGGAGCCAGAACCCCACACCCACCTTTCCCGCACTGCCTGGGAGATGCTGCCGGCTCCAAAACTCTCTGCGAGCCCTGAGGGAAGAGGAAGAGAATGAGAGAGACTCGGAAAGTCAGGGAAGCCATCTCTGCCTCCCCACGTTCAGCATGGCACCCAGCATGAGCAGGGCACCTCGAGGCTCAGGGGATGAAGCATCAAAAAAAAGGACAACGATCATCTCACAGAGCAGCCACCTGGAGGTGCGGGGCCGGGGAGACTGCCGCACACAGTGCCACATGCAAGCAGCGTCCCAGGCCCGGACAAGCCCCACACCGGAGGAAGCCAGCGAACACCTCATTTTCCACCCAGAAGCCCTGACCACAAGGGTGGTGTAAACCCGAGGCAAAAACAGCCCAAAGAAAACAAAAACGCCCAGAGACGCCACATGAGAAGGCTGCTGCTGATGGCAGACGTGCAGGACAGGAAAGGGCGTGCTGCCACCCGAGGAAGGCGAGACCTCCATGCCGTCACTGCCCCACAGCAGCTGCTGCAGCACACACGCTGGCCCCACCGCCTGAGCTCCCGCTCCAGAACTCAGAGCGCTGCCTGGGGGTGTGGGAGGCCCGCGCTCCCCTGGAAATGCATTTACAGGCAGCATCCTCCCCCGTTGGGGCTCAGGCTCCGAGAAGCTGAAGTCAAGCCCCTTTTGTGTCAGTGGCAGTTCCCCTATCCCGGAGGAAGGCGTGGGGCCCATCAGGGCGGAGGGGAGGGAAAGCGCGGGTGGGGTGAGGTGGGGTGGGGGACAAGGCGCACGGTACCTCTGGGGTCTTCAGAGCCCTCTGGAGGCTGCGCCTGGCCACTCAGCTGCTCTTGGCCTGGGGAACTGAACTCTCCGACACCCTCTTGGTCTTCCCGTGCTGCCCCCGCTGCAGCGGTGTCTTCAAGAGCTGGGGGTGAAGATGGGGCCTGGGCTTCTGCCCCGTCTTCAGCTCTGGGCCCAAGGCTGGGGGCCAAGTTTGAGTCCTGGAGTACCGGCCTCTTGGCAGGGGTCATCTGGGTGCTCTCAGTGTCGGTCTCCCCATTCTCACTGGCCCAGCTGGCACGCCTCTTGGTGCCCCGGGGGCTGTGAGAAGGAGGTGCCTGCCCCTCGAGGGGGCTGTCCTCGCTGGAAGACCCCTCCAGGGGTCTGGCCTGGGGGTCTTCTCTCTGAATGTCAGCGTCCTCTCTGTCTTTCAGCCGCACCGAGTGCAGGAGCCAGGGCCAGGCAGAGCCCATGGCTACCAGGCGCGCGGTGTTGCCGCCGACCTCCAGCACCTGGTGCTGCTCCAGGAGGGCCTGGGGAGGCAGGAGACACAGGGGGTCTGTGGGGAGCCCGGGATCCTCCGCGCTGGTGACCTCTCGTCCCTGGCGGGTTGAGTGCCCTGAGCAGCCCAGGCTCGCGAGGCGGGCCTGGCTCCTAACCCTGGGGCTGCCCCTTGCTAGCCCTGTGCCCTGGAGCAGCCTCTCTTCCTCTCTGGCCGCTGGTGAGCCACATCAGCTGTGGTGCAGTTGTGGATTCACAACTGCACCCTCAAAGTGGATGTGAAATGCCCCAGTTTTCAAATGTTAATGACTAATTCAACGTTTAAAAAGAAAGCAGCATGCTATGCCCCAAATCAAGCCCATCCTCAGTGTGCACCTGGCCTGGGAGCTGCAATTTCCGCTTCAGTGATATCCGGCTAACCTAAGGCACAGCTCACCTGGACGCAATCTGCGAATGTCCTGGTGCGCCCGCCACCTGCCTTCTCCAAGGCCGAGAACCGTCTGCGCAGCTCCTCCTTGTCAATCCCAAAACAACCCGTGGCTATAATGACTTCCAGGATCTCCAAGGCAGCAGTCAGGTCTTCAGGACTATACCCAGACAGCTCCAGCTGGAGGACAAACTCCTCCAAGCTGCAGGTGTTTTCCTGGGGCTTTATCAGCTTGGTGAACGTGTCAGGGAGGGAGGAGGTTCCCACTGTTAGCTCTTCCAGAGGAGCGGCTGTGGGGACACGGAGGAAGATCAGAGGCAGCCCGACAGAGGCCCCCCTCCCCTGCCCAATGCACAGGCCACACTCAGGAAAGGCATGCTCCAGCACCAACTCACTGCTTCCCCGACAGCCACAGGGGTCACCTGCTGGGCGGACAGGCTGGGCCCCTGGCAGTCAGGCTCCTGATCCGCAACCCTGAGCCTCTGACTACAGCTGACTGGATTTCTCCTGGCCACTATGATTCTCGTGCTCAAGACATAAAGTGAAGGGCACAGAGGCTGAGGACTGGGGTTCGAAAACTGTAAAGCCCAGTGCTCTGAGGGGGAGTCCCTGACCAGGGCTGGCCTGGTCTCATCCCTTCCTGCTGCTCATGTGCCCACTGTTCCTTAGACCCTGTGAGATACTCCAGGCCCCTTCTACACACCCCACTTTTGCCTACACTAGCCAGAGCTGGCTTCTGTTGCTTCCTATGGAATATGTCTCTGCTAAGGCCATAATCAATAGGTTATCACTACATTTTTGCCCAGTCCAAACTCCAGACAAAGTACAGAATTCTAACTGTGGTTATGAAACATAGAGTGAATACCATCAACTTCAACAACGCACCTCACTTTATTGTCCTTCACGGATATTGTTTTTTGGGTTTTTTACATACTGAAGGCTTGTGGCAAGTCTGCACCAAGAGAGTCTATAGGCACCACTTTCTCAACACCGTGTGCTCGATTTGTGTCTGTCATGCTTGGGAATTCTCATATTTCATCTTTTTCATGATTATCATATCTGTGACAGTGGCCTGTGATCAGTGACCTTTGTCCTTACTATTGTCACTGTTTAGGGGCGCCATAAACCACACCCACATACGACAGCAAACTTAATTGATAAATGTCATGTGTGTTCTGACAACTCCAGGGTCCAGCCATTCCCCACTTTCCTCCCTCTCCTGGGACTCCCTATTCCTGAGACACAACAATATCGAAGTCAGGTTGGCTGGGCGCGGAGGCTCACGCCTGTAATCCCAGCACTTTGGGAGGCCGAGGTGGGCGGATCACGAGGTCAGGAGATCGAGACCATCCTGGCTAACATGGCGAAACCCCATCTCTACTAAAAAATACAAAAAATTAGCTGGGCGCGGTGGCGGGCGCCTGTAGTCCCAGCTACTCGGGAGGCTGAGGCAGGAGAATGGCGTGAACCTGGGAGGTGGAGCTTGCAGTGAGCCGAGATCGCGCCACTGCACTCCAGCCTGGGTGACAGAGCGAGACTCCATCTCAAAAAAAAAAAAAAAAAATTGACGTCAGGCCAGTTAATAACCTTACAATGGCCCCCTCTGTGTTCAAGTGAAAGGGAGAGTTGGACATCTCTCATTTTACATCAAAAGCTAGAAAATATCAGACTTCGCGAGGAAAGCATGGTGACAGCCAGGATGGCCGAAAGCTGGGCCTCTTGTGCCGAAGTCAGTCAAAGTTGTGAGGGCAAAGGAAAAGTTCTTAAGGAAATGAAAAGCGTTACTCCAGGGAACACACGAACAATAATAAAGCAAAAACAGCCTTGTTGCTGATATGGAGAAAGTTTCAGCGGTCTGGATAGATGAAACCAGTCACAACCTTCCCTTAAGCCAAAGCCTAATCCAGCGCAAGGCCCTAACTCTCTTTGATTCTATGAGGGCTGAGAGAGGTGAGGAAGATGCAGAAGAAAAGCTGGAAGCTAGCAGAGGTTGGTTCATGTAGTTTAAGGAAAGAAGCCGTCTCCGTAACATAAAAGTGCAAGGTGAAGCACCAAGTGCTGCTGTAGAAGCTGCAGCAAGTTCTCCAGGAGCTCTGGCTAGCTGAGATCAGCGATGAAGGTGGATACACTAAACAGATTTTCAATGTACACAAAACAGCTTTATATTGAAGATGCCATCTAGGACTTTCGTGGCTACAAAGGAAAAGGCAAGGCCTGGTTTCAAGGCTTCAAACGACAGCCCACTCTCGATAGGAAGTAATGTAGCTGGTGACTTTAAGTTGAAGCCAGTGCCCATTTCCTATCCCCAAATTCTGAGGGAAGAGAATTATGCTAAATCTATTCTGCCTGTGCTCTATAAACAGAACCGCAAAGCTGGATGACAGCACGTCTGTTTACAGTGTGGCTTACTAAATATTTTAAGCCCACTGTAGAGACCTACTGCTCAGACAAAAAAGATTGCTTTCAAAATGGTATGCTGATTAATGATGCCCCTGGTCACGCATGAGCTCTGATGGAGATGTTCAAGGAGATGAATGTTGTTTTCATGCCTGCTAACACAACATCCATTCTGTACCCCATCGATCAAGGAGTTATTTCACTTTCAAGTCTTATTATTTAAGAAATACATTTGATGGCTGGACACAGTGGCTCACGCCTGTAATCCCAGCACTTTGGGAGGCTAAGGCGGGTGGATCACCTGCAGGAGTTCAAGACCAGCCTGCCCAACATGGTAAAACACCGTCTCTACTAAAAATACAAAAATTAGCCGGGTGTGGTGGTGGGTGCCTGTAATTCCAGCTACTCGGGAAGCTGAGATAGGAGAATCACTTGAACCTGGGAGGTGGAGGTTGCAGTGAACTGAGATCATACCACTGCACTCCAGTCCAGGTGACAAGAGTGAAACTCTGTCTCAAAAAAGAAAGAAATTCATTTCGTAAGGCTATGGCTACTAGAGTGATTCCTCTGATGGATCTGGACAAAGTAAACTGAAAATCTTCTGGAAAGGAGTCACCATTCTAGATGCCATTAAGAACATTTGTGATTCATGGGAGGTGGTCAAAATACCAACATCAACAGGAGTTTGGAAAAAGTTGATTCCCACCCTCATGGATGACTTTGAGGGGTTCAAGTCTTCAGTAGAGGAAGTAACTGCAGATGTGGAAATAACAAGAGAACTAGAGGCGGAGTCTGAAGATGGGATGGAGTTGCTGCAATCTCAGGATCAAACTTGAACAGATGAGGACTTGCTTCTTATAGACGAGCAAAGAAGGTGGTTTCTTGAGTTTCTTGACATAGAATCTACTCCTGGTAAAGACGCTGAGAACATCGTTGAAATGGCAACAAAGGACTTAGAATATTACATAAACTAGGTCTGGTATGGTAGCTCACACCTGTTGTCCCACCCCTTTGGGAGGCCATGGCGGGAGGATCCCTTGAGGCCTGAGACCAGCCTGGGCAACAGAGCAAGGCCCTGTCTCTACCAAAAATTTAAAAAGTGGCTGGCTGTGGTGGCACATGCCTATAGTCCAAGCTACTTAGGAGACTGAGGCAGGAGGATGACCTGAGCCCAGGAGCTAGAGATGACTATGAGCTATTATTGTGCCACTGTACTCCAGCCTAAGCAACAGAGCAAGACCCTGTCTCTAAAAAATAGGCTTGGTGTGGTGGCTCCCGTCTGTAATCCCATCACTCTGGGAGGCAGAGGTGGGAAGATCACTTAAGGCCAGGAGTTAGGGACCAGCCTGGGCAACATAGTGAGTCCCTGTCTCAATCATTTCAAATAAATAAATAAAAATAAAAAGTAAAGTTTCAAAGGTCATCAATAGAACTAAAATAGCGTCAAAATTGGAAGTAAAGGAGGCAGGAGATCATGAATGTGAGTGGAATACTCATCTTTCCCAGCAAGGGGTCAAAAGATAATACCTAAAAGGTTCCTAAGAGCGCACACTTTACTAAGCACCAGGAGACTAGAGCCCCGCGGCCCCCCGGGGAGAGTGGGCGGGGTGAGGAGGCGGGAGTGCTCTGCTCTGCCTCGTGAGCCCGCATGGGTGACTGCTGGTGCCTGCGGCACAGCTGTGACTAAAAGACAGCGGTGGTGCGGGGAGCTCTCCCACAGAGGTGTGGGCACGGCACCGGCACCTGGGGAAGGTGTCCCTTGAGTCAGCTGCAAGGATGGGGTGTGTTTTTCTGTGTGTCCTGTGGCTGCACGCCTGGCCTGGGGAGCCTGAAGGTCTAGGTCTCAGGCCAGGCCTCAGGGTCCTCCTGGATGATGGCAAGGCCGGGCCCTCCCCCAGCACCAGCAGGAGCACTCACCAGCGGGCCTGAGCCGGGCAAGGCCGGGCCCTCCCCCAGCACCAGCAGGAGCACTCACCAGCGGGCCTGAGCCGGGCGGGCACAGGGCTGCAGCGGAGCTGGAACTTCATCTGGCAGGAGTTGACCACTATGCTGTCATTGGGATTGAGGTTGCGGGTGCTGACAATGCCGGGGGAGTAGTAGCCCCTCATCAGCAGGTAGTTAGTGTGGGAGGCCTGCGCAGGTTTCACCTCCATGCTCCGGCGCTTGCCCCCTATGCCTTCGTCCAAGTCATCCTCTTCATCCTCGTCATCCTCCAGGCTGCCATCCTTTCCCAAGCTAGAAGAGAATTGCGACCTGGATACCCAAGCACAGGCCAGCCAGCTACTACTGCAGCCTCTCCCCTCCCTCGAGAGGTCTTTGTGGCCGGGCCTCAGCAGTGGCCCCAGCAGCTGGCTGTGCTTCATTACCAAGGCTGGTGTGGACGGCTGCCCCAGATCCATCCCCTTTCCCACCTTCCCGTGCAATGCGCTCACCCCTTGTCACATATCTGCGTCTCTGTGGGGACTGTTCCTCTTGCCCGTCTCTCAGTCCAGAAAACACCCACTTCCCCAGGAATCCCCAGTTCTGTTGCAAGGCCCTCAGGACCAGTCCTCCCTTCTCTTCCCTGCCCTCCCCCGCCGCCCCACTGTGCTGCGTCCTTCTCTTTGGCCGATTCCCATAACACCTGGGAGGCATCAGCAGAGGACGCCTTGGACACTGGCCTATAATCCCCAGTCACTCATCTGCAACGCCCATCCTGCAAGCTCCCACAAGGCACTACCGACCCCTGCCGGTCTGTGTCTGGCCAATGCCTAGCACATGGCCAGACCTGATGCTGCGGACGCCGGGCTCTTACCTTTTGATGACCTCATTCTCCACCATTGAGCTATCTACCACGATGATCTGCTCCGGGATCCTGACATCCACGGAAATAAGGCCCAGAGAGAAGAGGGTCAGGACGGCCACACAATTTCCTCCAGGGCCGTCCAGTGAAAAGGCCACCATGTCATTTGTGGGCTCATTATTATCCTCGTCTTTGAAAGAGAAACGATCAGGCTGGTCCAACTTGCCGGCAGCCCGCATTCTGTCCAAAAACTGGAATGACTCCGTGCAGATGGTGCTTGGAAATCGCCACGTAAAAATCCTACACAGACAAAAAGGAAGGGCCTGACTGAGGGTCGGCCGTGGGAAGCCATCATTTGGACAGGCTATGAGCACGTCAAATCATTATGATGAGAACTAAACAAAACGTCCCATTTCTCCCATAAAGCTCTCCGTCCCATCCCAAATGAAGGCGCTGTGTTCCCACCTAGCGGTGTTCGTGTCTCTCTTCCCCGCTAGCCTGAGTACCTTCCATGCAGAGTACCGTCTCCTTGTCTAATTCAATGTGGCCTCACCTGGCGCTCCAGGAGGGCGCTGGCAGGCTCACCTCACAGGCACTCACTGTACACAGCTGCTGAACTAGGGATGGTGAGCATGCTTTCTGTAATAATAGTCCCCGCACAAAGCCAGCCCTGGTCTCACACGTGTACCCAAGCTGTCTCCATGCAGCACCTGGTGAGTCACTTCCCCGGCTCTGTCCAGAGAGCAACATTCCACGATCCTGCTACCAGGGTCAGAGGGAGGGACCCAAAAGGCCTTCCTTGTCTGCTGACCACTGCCCTCGGTTCAGATGGGGACATGCGGTCAGAGCAGTGTCTCCATGACAAATGGCCTTGTTGGACTTGGACATGTATCTTCTGCTGCCACACCTACTTCCCAGAGGCCTGAGGGTCATTTGGGGTGAGGGTTTGGGGAGGAGGAAGTGTCTGCCATCACGGGCAAGGGATGGTATCAAAGAACTGAAAGAAGATTCATGGTGCTGTCTCTGAGGATCTGACTGCAGCCCTGTGCAGACCTGAGGGTGGGCAAGGAGAACGGTGTGAAGGGGAAGCTGCCAAGGTGGCGGCTTGGGAATGTTCTCAGGGACTCTGCATGTGGTCAGGAGGCTGGTGGTACAACGCCCTCTGCGGCATGAAGCCACACTGCGTTTCAGGAAGGAGCCCCAGGAGGATGCCTGTCTGAATGCACCTCTGCACCCCAACCCCGCACCGGCTGCTGGTGCTGCGAATGGGCCCAGGAGACTTCCTGGGTCTCAGGGCTACGCGGAAGAGGGACTGAGGCTATGCTGGAACTGGAGGGTGAACTTCCAGCTGGGCCAATTATTAAATTCAAAACCGATTTCACTCCATCTGATGGGAGAAACGGAAACAAACCACCTGCAAAATGGCAACACCACCAACACAAAGATGCTGCTAGCACTCACCTGATCCCCACACCAGGTAGGAGGAGAGGGGCTACAGGAAACCCCAGAGCCTGCGTGTTGCGCATGAGGCTGCGAGGGGCCCCGGCTCCTACATGCTTTCATGGCCACGATGCTTCCTTTGCTCCTCTTTATGTGGCTCAACCTCGGAGTACCCAGGGCTCCTGACAGGTACTCACCTGTAGTAGGTCTGGGATAGCTGGTAGGACATTGGCACGAAGGGCAGGGCCCGGTTCTTCTTGGGGCCCAGCGTGTGGTTGACCCGGCGCCGGTTGACCAAGCTCCTCTTCTGGCACTCCATGAAGGCCTTCACGAGAACGTGGTCCTTGTACTCCCGATAGAGGCGGAAAGTCTGCAACACAGTGAGGCAAGAGGCAGAGGCTGATGCTTTATAGAGGAAGTGACCGATCGTGGGAGGCCCAGGCTGGCGTATGTGTGTGTTAGTGTGTGTGTGAGTGTGTGTATGCAGGGGAGGGTCGGCAATCCCAATTCTCGGACCATCACATCACACTTTCAGAGACCACAAAGGGCAGGGAACTGACGAGACGGGGGCTATTCACTCCCAAGCCAACTTCTTTTGATGCAGACAGACGGAATCAACACAGAGTCATCTGGTCTACCACTCTGTCCCCTGGCCTCCCACCCAGCCATCAGCACGTCAGGTGGGCTCTACCTTCCAATGCACTGGGTTCGTGCCACCTGCACTGGCCCATCTAATCATGCCACTGCTCTTTCTCACCACCGTCCCCAGCTGACTGGTCTCCCTCCTTCCCCACGTCACCTTCCCCCAACCCCTGACCATTCTCCATAGCAGCCAAAGTAATCCTTTGATGCCTACATCAGACCACACATTCCTGCCCTGCCTCAAAGCCCCCGAGGACTTCCCTCTGCAGATGTGACCACAACCAGGCCTTCACGACAAGGAGCCTGATGAGTGGGACCCTGGCCGCCCACCCGCCACTCTGGCCTCACCTCCCCCAACACCACCCTTTGCTCACTGCACCAGCCTCCTGGACCTTCTTACATTTCTTGAAAAAGCCCAGGCATCCTACCTTGGGACCTTTGCCCTGCCGCTCCCCTAAATCTCTGCATGGCTGACTCCTCAACATTCAGGGCTCAGCCCAAATATTTCCCCTCAAATGACAAATCCTTCTCCATTCTCCTCCTCTGCGGTCAACTGCCTTATATTATCCTGTTTTATTTTCTCCATAGCAGCTACCTGAAATGATCTCATCTGCTTACTCATTGTTTGGAAGTCCCAGGAGAACACAGATTCAACTCCTTTTTTTTGAGCCAGGGTCTCACTGTTGCCCAGGCTAGAGTACTGTGGCACCAACATAGCTCACTGCAGCCTCAACTTCCTGGCTCAAGCAGTCCTCCTGCTTCAGCCTCCTGGGTAGGCAGGACTACAGGCACTGTCTGGTTAATTTTTGTATTTTTTGTAGAGATGGGGTTCTTGCCATGTTACCCAGGCTGGTCTTTAACTCTTGGCCTCAAGTGATCATCGTGCCTCAACCTCCCAAAGTGCTGGGATTACAGGCGTGAGCCACCATGCCTGGCCTAGATTCAGCTCTTGCTGCTGCCACCCCAGTGCCTAGGCGGAAGGAAGTGCCTCTGCTGAACACACCATGGGGACTTCATGGCTCAGCGTGCTAAGTCTTGTGGACCTGGGCCCCACCTAGTGGACGAGCACCTGAAAGGACTGTGCGGTCAGCAGAGTCTCTGTTACTCCAAGCTTCTGCAAAGGGCAAGCAACAATCTGTTCCTGAGTATCTAGCATCTGCCAGCCTCTGAGAGAACTCCTACAGGACTGTCTCCTCAAAAGTGCTGGCTGAGAAAAATCCCTATCATGGTCTAAGGATTTTAGGCACTGCCTCCAGGACCTCGAGTGACAGAGAAGGTTGAGGCACACGGACTTTAAGTGATCCTCAGGTCACACTGTCAGGCAGGGGTGGGTCAGAGAAGAGAAGAGCAACCTCACCACTGCACCTTACTTCCAGCGGAGGGACACAAGGGGACCGGGGACCAGTGCAGTGGTCAGCTGGGGCTCTGAGGCAGCACTCAGGTATTCCCTGGAGCATGTCTGCCTGAAGCCTGTGCAACTCTGCTTCCCCAAACAGCACCTGTGCGCCAGTCCTGGGCATGCAGACCATCAGGCCTTATGGAGAAACACTCTCCATGTAGTGGACGGGAGAAGCTGGGAGTGGCCATTACACCATCATCCTTCCCTACAGCACTGGAAGGAAGCTGCATCTCACTCCTTGTGACAAGCCTTCTGCGCCTTTGATCTTCTGTTCCATTTGAATATAACTAGCGAATGGGTGTATTCCCACACAACAGGATAGGAGCGCTCAGGCCATGTGTGGTGAGTTGGGGGCTGTGGTCCACCCACTCACATTTCTAAGAGGCTGGGTTGTCACAGGCACAGTGAGCCCACCTGCAGCCTTCCACTGGCTTCCTGGAACCTTGAGGGGAGCCTCGCGGGGTCCCCTATGGGGCTCTGACTTTGCTGTTGGCCTTCTAGTCCTCACTCAGGAGTCACTGAAGAAGTCACTAAAGAAGTGTCCTGTTTCCTGCTCAGGGAGAGAGGCCATGCAGGCCGGTGGTCTTTCTAAGGTGACTTTCCATGCCCCTGGGGGTTGAGGCAGAGTGACTAGGCCTTCAGTACCAAACATCAGAGCCCAGGTGCCGCCTGGAGATGGAACTGGAGGAAAAAGCAGTGGGATAATATTGGGGACAGGCCTGGCTGGAAGGCAGGGGGCCTGGCTTTTGCCACTGGGGCTGGGCTTTCTTGTTTGGAGGTGGGATACAGTGGGAAGGATCCCCAAAGTCCCCTCCAGCTCTGAGCCACTAATGAGCAGGACAGCTGGAAGGCCCACCCCACAGCCAGAAGTCGGAAATTTGGACTCCTATGTGTAATGTTGGAAAAAACATTTTTTGAAAAAAAAAAATTGTGTTTTCCTTTTAAACAAGCGTGAGACCAATAAAATGCGGTCTGTGGACTGTTTATTTGGAACTTCACCTGATAACTATTTATTCTTTTCTCTGCAAGTTCAGGTTCAGACAGGGTTCTGCTTTCATCTACAAAATGCTGGGGTGGCAGAGGGGTGCATGGCACAGATGCTAGCCTTCCACTCCAAATGTGTAGACCTGACCATAAGCGTAAAACAGGCCCGAGGAAATAAAACATGGGGTTCAAGGGATGCACGGCAAGGGTATGGAGGACATTTCTTGGGCGTCTCTGATTGATGGTCCTACGTGTCCCTGCAGGAGGCACAGAGAACCTCCAGGTGGTGATGAAAACAGGAGAAATCAAATGCACACTCAGTCTTGGGTGTGCTGAGGCCTGGCCATGGCTGTTAAAGACTAGGGCCTGGGTGCTGCTCTGAAGCAGGGCATTCAAGCCCAGCCTGGCATTTTCGTGAACTAGCTCCATTTCCCTGTCCTCCCTGCCCTGCTGTGGCCAAAGTAACAAGCACGTGCAGCGCCCCAGCAGGGTCGACACTGCTGTTTCTGCAAGGGTGGCCCATGGGCCCCTTCGGGACTGGGGGAGGGACGGCACACTCTTATCAGGGCCCCACTCCGCTGCTCCTGACTGGAGTCTCTGAGGACAGGGCTTGGGCTCCACATGCTACAAGATCTCTCTGTGGACTCTGAGGCGCCCTGATGATCAGGTCCTCACCCAGCTGAATTCATCAGCGGGACTAGGAAAGTCCCTTTGTTTCCTCATTCTTTTTTCCCCTCATATTCCAAATCAGGTAACTTGTTAATGTAAGCCAGGAGCAGATTTTTAGGGTTAGTGATTAAATACAAAATGAATGGGTCCTCCTTAGAATTTCCTTTTGTGATGACTTGGGGGAGAACGAGGCCCTGGGTGGCACTGGCTGGGGCCCCTCAGCACCTCTCTGTTGGGGTCTTGGGTGATGACTGACTGAGCTATGTGGTCTCGGGCATGTGATTTAACTTCTCTGAACCTCAAGTGCCCACATTTGTATAAGAGTATTAAGACCACTGACTTCCTGGGCTCCACCAGGGGTTCAATGTGATTTCTCTTCCTCACTCTCATCTTCCTTCAGCCGCAGCAGAGTGGCCACGTGGACTTGTGTCCTCGGGAGACAGATGACTCACTGCCCATGGGAGGGCAGCTTTCCCATCCAGTGACCTCCCACAACCAGAATATCTTGGCATTCCAAAGTGATGATTTGAAAAGCTACGCCGTACAGCTCAATTACTTTCTCAGGTCCTTTGCCATGCCTCATTTCCTCCCCTGCTTCATTTTCTGTCTTAAACGTAAGACTTAAAAACCTCAGCTCTGGGAGGGATGGTGGAGGTCACTGGATCCCATCCCCACGCTTTAAAAACTAAAGAGAGAGATGAGGAGAACCTGGCCAAGAGGTGCGAAGCTTCAGTTCTATGAGATGCTAAGCCCTGGAGGATCACAGCTTGGTAATGACAGGTGACAATCGATGCTGTACACTTGAAATGCACCAGGAGGAGAGAGCGCCAAGCGTGCTCACCACAACGAGAAAAGCTACTGTGTGGGGGGATGTATGTGCTAATTGGCTTGATTGTGGCGATTACTCTGCAATGTATACGTACATCAAATCCTTCAGTTGTATACCATAAACATACATAATAAACACAAATAAATACAAATAAAACAACGATAAAAAGATAAAGTTGAAGGATGTGTGGGCCGGCATGTTGGGGGAATCAGCCCCTGAGAGCCCACAGCAGAGAAGGGCAGGGGCCAGCACCTCACGAGGCTGGCCTCAGAAGGGTCCACATCCCTGCTGTGCAGCTAGGCAGCCGGTACCCACCTGGAATGACTGGTAGGACTTCATCTGACTGTCCGAGAGGGCCAACGTGCTCTGGATCAGGTTCTGGAGCACCAGAAAGTGGATGTCATCCACGCTGAAAGAGAGGGGGCGGCAAGGCACCATGAGGCCACAGGCACCACTCAGCTCAGGCAGATACAATTCTTAGGGAAAAAATCTTGAATCTCACAAAAGGGACACAAATGCCAAAACTTCACAAAAGAAAACACAATAAATGATGGTTTCTAGGCTTTACTAACAGGTCCATTTTTGCAGGAGAAAAGTTTCTATTTAGTGGACAGGGGGTGACCTACCCAGAATGGGTTTACGTGACCACTAACAAATGTAGTTAGTACTTCTCTACAGAGCTAAAATCAAAGTGACTATTGATTATCCAAGATGGAAAAACAAAACCTGAGCTTTTGGAACTGAGTTTTGCTTGGAAAGCTCATGGGTTGAGAGTTTAAATCCTTTCCTCAATCTACGTTAAGGCTTGGCCAGTGATAGTCAAGGCTAGGGGGTCAGCAACTTTTCCTCTAAAGGGCCAGTTAATACATGCTTTAGTCTTGGTGGGCTCTGTGGAATCTGTTGCAACTATAGCTGACCCTTCTGCACTGTGGACTGAACTGTGCAGATCCACTTACACACGGATTTTCTTTCACCTCTGCCACCCTAGAAACAGCAAGATCAACCCCTCCTCTTCCTGTGTCCCTTCAGACTACTCAAAATGAAGACGACAAGGATGAAGACCTTTAAGATGATCTACTTCCATTTAGTGAATAGTAAACAGATTTTATCTTCCAATTTTGTTTATTTTTTGAGACAGAGTTTCGCTCATGTCACCCAGGCTCGAGTGCAATGGCATGATCTCAGCTCACTGCAACCTCCGTTTCCTGGGATCAAGTGATTCTCCTGCCTCAGCCTCCCAAGCAGCTGGGATTACAGGCGCCTGCCATGCCCACCTAATTTTTGTATTTTTTAGTAGAGATGGGGTTTCATCATGTTGGCCAGGCTGGTCTTGAACTCTTGACCTCAGGTGATCCACCCGCAGTGCCCTCCCAAAGTGCTGGGATTACAGGCGTGAGGCACTGTGCCCAGCCCCTTATTTTTGTTAATAGTTTCTTTTCTCTAGCTTATTTTCTTGTAAGAGTACGGTATATTATACATATAAAATGCAAAATATATATTAATCAACTGTTTGGTATTGATAAGGTTTCTGGTCAACAGTAGGCTATCAGTGGTTAGGTTTAGGGAGTCGAAAGTTACATGTGGGGCCAGGAGTGGTGGCTTACGCCTATAATCCCAGCACTTTGAGAGGCTGAGGCGGGCAGATCCCTCGAGGCCAGGAGTTCGAGAGCAGCCTGGCCAACACGGAAAAACCCCGTCTCTACTGAAAATACAGAAATTAGCTGGGTGTGGTGGCAGGCGCCTGTAATCCCAGCTATTTGGGAGGCTGAGGCATGAGAATTGCCTGAATCGAACAGGCAGTGGCTGCAGTGAGCTGAAATCAAACCACTGCATTCCAGCCCGGGCAATAGAGCAAGACTCCGTCTCAAAAGAAAAAAAAAGTTCTATGTGGATTTTTGACTGTGCAGGGGGTCGGCGTCCCCTCACCCCCAAGTTGTTCAAGGTCAACTGTACTCACCTCTGATGTTCTCGCATAAAAGCAGCACAGACAACATACAGAATGGGCATGGCTGTGTGCCAATAAAATTTTATTTACATAAACAGGTAGTGGGCCGGATTTGGCCCCAGACTACCCCAGTGCAATAGGCTGTCAGCCACCAAGTTAAGTAGCTGAGGAAAAGCTACTCTATATATCAGCACTTACCTGTTAAGTTCATCCTCCTTCCTGGTTTGATCTTTTTCATCCCCAATTGCCAAAACTCGGTACCTGCAAAAGAAACATAAGAACATGTCAATGAAACAAAGCAGCTCCTCACTAAGCAAGCGGATGCTGACTCAAGATGGCCATTTATTGGCTAAAGTGTTGGGAGTGGGAGAAATGTTGAACTCACCAAAAGTCGAGTGCTGTACATGTAAATTAAAATGCGAATATACCCTGTTCTGCCTGGTAGAAGGAGGGCTGAGAAAATGTGCAGTGTTCACCTACTGACAATTATGTGGCAACACGGAAAAATGTGAATTGGCAAAGATCCACTGTTAATTGTAAAAGGAACAGGATTTAAAACTGTGGGTGTGTTACAATCCAAAAAGAAAAAGCACAAGGAAGAAAATGTCCCAGAAGTAATCTAAAAAAATTATTCTCATAGAAAAAGGAAAAAGGTGGTCCCCAGAGGCTGGGAAGTGGAAGGGAAGGAATGAAGAAAGGAAAGATGTAGAGCGAAGGGTATAAAGTTACAGTTAGACCAGAGGAATAAGTTTTCATGATTTCAAACTGCATGGTGACCACAGTTAAGGACATATTACACATATTTTGAAATTACTAAAATAATAGATTTTTAAGGTTCTTATTGCCAAAAAAAGAAGTTGGTGAGGCGACAGATATGTTAGTTAACTTGATTTCGTCTTTCCTCAATGGACACATATATCAAAACATCACACTGTACCCCAAAAATATATAAAATTATTATTCATCAATTAAAACAAAGAAATATGAAAATCCCCAAAGAGTAGCCATATTAGGTGTTGGAATCACAAACTATTTCCCCATTTCTTTTTTGAGTTTCATGTAATATTATTTTACTGTATTCATACCATGCAAGTAAATTTAAGAATAAATCATAGAACTGTCTTTTTATAAAATATGGCAAATTGGCCATTTGTAGGACATTTCTTCATTTTCTACTAAACCAATGGAAAAATTAATCTTGATTGCAACAGTAAATTCCTCTCATAATTTAGTGCCAAGAAAAATAAACTTTTCAGAAAAATGTGAAAACCACCTTTGCTTCCTGGGTTCAAGTGATTCTCCTGCTTCAGCCTCCCAAGTAGCTGGGATTACAGGCGTGTGCCCACCACACCCGGCTAATTTTTGTATTTTTAGTAGAGACGGGGTTTTACCATGTTGGCCAGGCTGGTCTCGAACTGCTGACCTCACATGATCTGCCTGCCTCAACCTCCCAAAGTGCTGGGATTATGGGCGTAAGCCCCCACGCCTGGCTTGGAACCGTTTTCTATTTTGCCTTGCCTGCCAGAATGCTCAGGATCACAATCAGTATTAAACTGTTACACTTGCAACTTTTTCTTCTCTCTAAATGGTTCATGGACTCTCCTTTAAAAATCTCTGTCTTCTTTTATGATTAAAAGTTGCCCCATAACTTTACTAAGAATATGTGGAGATATAAATTACAAATCAGTAAACAGGCCATTGGACTGACCTGAAACCATGCCATTTGGGAATTCTGGGGAACAGTTTACTGCAAACCAAAAACAAAACTCGGAATGTGGGTAAAGGAGATCAACTCTGAAAACGAGTACAAACTGCTCTTTAGGCACGGCAATACAGTGGGCGCAACATACATTATCTGTTGAGTGAATGAAGGAATGAGGTCTTCAACTGAAATGTTGAGAGCAAGGGTGTTGTACAGTTCACAGGCAGAACTGATGGATGCCATCATTTTACAAGGAGAAATTCAGAAAAACAGTGGCTCAAGGGACTTCTTGGGTGAGGATGGTGGAGAAAAGGGATCTACATTTGGAAGATGCTGAGGAAACAGGCCTAGTTCACAGAACTTCAGATTTAAAAATTGTACAGGGTTCTGTGCTCATACCCAAGAATGTTCTTCCAAACGTCGAGTGGTTCCAGACCCTCCTATGTTCAAATCCTGGCCCTGATGCTTACAAGCACTGTGACCTTGGGCATGTTTCTTACATAGGAATTTCCTCATAGGTAAAGTAAGCAAGCTTAGCAAAAAGTACACCAACCAAACAAGGAAGCCTGAAGGACCAATGGGAGAATGAACATAAATGCCCGGCAGGGTGCTAGGTCCCACTCTGCGTTCAAGTCACCCATGAGAGGAGAGACAGGAGGGCCACTGCAAGGCCAAACGCAGCCAGGCGGGTGCTGGGCACTTCCCGGACCTGCTGATAAGGGATACAGGGCTGGCCTTTCCCTCTTGCCCTGTGAGGGCCACATGGAACCATCCCAGAAGCCACTTACCTGGCAAACAGCTCTTGCAGTGTGTCTGGGATTTCAAGGTTAGAATTCCTTAGGGCTGAACTGAACTTTTCTTTAAGCTTCTCCACAAATTCTTTAAACTCGTTGGCACAAACCTTTCAACATGAGAGCATGAGAGGTTAAGCCCTTACTCTTCCTGAAGGGAGGTTTTGCTAAGATGCACCAAGGAACATCTTGTAACAAACTCCTGCACCAGCTAAGTCCGAGAACCACCGACCAGGTGCCTCCCCTGGGCACCTGTCATCTGTCACCTGTCATCTGAGAAGCTTGGTCTATAGAGGAGGCAAAAGACCCTCACCAGTACGCTCAGGAAACTGGGGCACCTGGTGCCAACTAACCTGCAGACAGCCTCACACCTGCATCGCTGGCACTCTCCCAAGTCCCAGGTGAGAAGACTCAAACGTGCCCCACACAGTGCTCCCTCACAGCCTCCCTCCCAGGCCTGGTGCTCCCTGGTTCACCTTCTTCCTCTGCCCCAGCCTCACACTCCACGGGTGGCCCCGAAATCAATTTCCTCCTCTATACGCGCACTGCAATCGTCTCAGTCCAGACCCGGATCTGAGGAGCAAGCTGGTCACGTCACCTGGTGTGCAATGCGCGACATGGTATGCTCCCGCTCCTCCCTGGCCTGGTGGCTGTGCAGGACGTGGTCCCTGCTGCATCTCGCTGCTATCCTGATGCTGTGCCTGCCAGCCCTGCACTCCCTCTCCCCTTACTGTCGCTACCCCAGCTGCTGTGGTTTCCAGTCTCGCCCAGTGCTGACACCTTTGCCAAGCCCGCTGGCAGACACTGTGGGTGTCTGTGGGTCACCTATTCCATTTTTCCCCATGCTTTCTGATTAGCCAGCCTCAATTTGCTGTGGGGAGGGAGGATGCCCAGCCTCCTAGGATACACCAGGACAGTTTAAGCCACTCATGGCAGCCTGGGTCCCCTGTGCTGTGTCCCACTGTTTCCCAGCCGCGTGGCCCAGGTCTGCCAGGGGCTCCTAGGAAAGGCTGCCCCTTGAGGCAAGGGCCATGTGGGTCTATTGCAGCCCCTCTCCCCACTGCTTCCTGTTCTGGGATTCTGTTGTGAGGACTTGAGCTCTCATAGTCAACATTTGCAACCAGGGGGTCACTGGCATAGGATGGAAAGCTGGCCCCTGCTCCTGGAGGGGAGTGTGGCGGCAGGAACTTGGGAGCCTGATAACATCTCTGCTCCCCTGCACCAGACCAGGACTACCCTCAACTGCTTGGCATCTGGGAAAAAGGAAGCCGTATACACCATTAGGTTAGGTTTTTCTGTCACTTCCATCCAAAAGCATTGCTGAGCCTGCTCCCCGACCTCTGCGGGCCTGTGCCTTCCTCTTCCGGGAGCTGACTGCACTGTCCTGCAATGACCATGTACTTCTCTGTCTGTCCCACTTGCCTGTGGCTTCCTTGGGGAAAAGGCTGCCTCTCCTTGTCCACTGGCCTTACTTGGCACAAGTTCTGCCACACACACTGTAGAGTCCAGGGTTAGCACAAAAACGAAAGATGAGCAGCCTCTGAGGCAAAGGGCAGGAATTTGGGTCAGCAGACTGCTTCCCTCCTTGTCAGCCACCGCCCTGGCCCCTCAGGACAGAAAACTCAGAAAGAAAACACACACCCAGTCTGCAAGCTTTCTAGGAAGCCTGTAATTTCTGAAGAGATGTTCTATTTTCTAAACAAAACAGGCCCAAGGCACAGCAGCCCTTCAAAGTGGCCTGTTAGATTCTAATCATCTTTAAAAACAGATGCTTGAAGCCAGATCAAGTCAAGGCCAACACCAGAGAGCTGACTCAGTGATTTCTCAAGTGAGCAGGAAACAAAGTCCACGTTCCTAAGGCTGGCAGGGTCACTGTGGGACGAGAGGAGCTGACCGAAGTCTAGATGCCCCAACCTCCAAGCAGACCGAGCCCTACACCCACACAGGACCTACCTTTGGGTCATCGTAGTCACCTCTTCGATTCATGAAATCTCCAACAAGCGCTTTATCCTGGTACACCTCGGCCAGGCACACTCTGCAGGAAGAGGAGACAAAGCTGGAGTCTGGGAATTGCAATGATGCCGTATTCAGAAACTTCAGAGAGCTCCATTCTCACGTTTCTGGCCTTGGTTGACCGTGAAGCATGAGTTACTTATATGACTGTTGCGCGACTGCAGCTTTTAAGAACAAAGGATTTGGGGTCAGCCAAGCCTGACCTCAGTCAGGTCTGTTCACACTTTACACCTTGGCTTCTCTGAACTTCCGTCCTTCATGGGTAGCCGAGAACACTCAGTCCCAAAGTGTCTCTCACAGGGGTTTGGCCAGGACCGTATGGGCTGACCTACATGAAAGTGTATCATACATTTAGGCCGGGCGCGGTGGCTCAAGCCTGTAATCCCAGCACTTTGGGAGGCCGAGACGGGCGGATCATTTAAAAACACCAAACAGGCTTTGCAGTTTATTATTCTTAAGTTCTCTAATCTACTGCAAAGCAGGAGGTGTGTCCACTCCACAAACCTTCACATCCCCATGATATAAGGAGAGCCTGACTTGCCCAAAAGAAAATGCAGGAGAAGGCGACCAGCCTTTGCTGGGCTCCCATCCGCCAAGCACTGCTGCCTTCATAAAGAGCTTGCCAGGTAGAGACTCATTCCGCTTTACAGCCTGGTAAGGCGAGGGGACTCCCTGAGGTCACACACACAAGGGCGGGGCAGGAGGACAGTTCTCAGCTCTGCCAAGAACATGGTAGAGGGCATCCTGTCCAATGATCCCAGGTCCTGCCTAGCTTGCTGCTGGAGGGAGCCACCAATCAGAGCTCTCAGGAGCTGCTCTGAGGGCCGAAAACAGCAGGAAAAGCCAGCCTCTGCCTCAGCCTCCACCACCTGCTAGGCACATGGTATTCAGCGAGTCAGCCTATCTAGTCTCTGCTTCTTCATCCAAATAAAGGCTAACACCACCTACTTCTCAAGGCCACTATAAGGTCCAAGCAATACCTTGCATGGGAAAGCACCGAGAATCATGCTTGGCCCTCACCCTCAAAAAACCAAGGTCCATCTCCCCAACAGACTCCAACACTTGGCCACCCCATCAGACGCCTCAGTGTGCTCCAGCTGCACTTTCTGCCAGACTCTTAAGCAAACGGGATGAAGGAAGAGTAAAGAATGAATGAGAAGTGCTGACGTAACCACGTCCAAGAGTGATCAGGCTTCAATGAGGCTTACTTATAGTTGAGATAGGCCTGTGGGTTTTTGACTATGTAGCGAGCTCTTCGTCCAACGGAATGAGATGTTTTATCCAAAGACTCTTCGAACGTGGCATGCAAAATGTCCCGTACCACCTGCCAGGTGACAAATGGGCCCTTCACCTGGATCAAACACAGAGCCAAGACAAAAAGTCAGTATCCTCAGAGCCCACGTCCTGGGGAATTACCATTAAAAAGTGGACAAAATGTGTTTTGTGCAGCCTCCTTCCTCAGAGAATCCCCACAACTATCACCTCACAATATATACTGGTCCCACCATGTGCCAGACAGAGGGAGATTCTGGGCAGACAAGCACGGGACGAGGCCTCAGTGACCAGCGGGAAAGAGTGTATTCTGGCAAGTGCCATGTGTGACAAAGGTGCCCAGAGGAGCAAGGGGGAACTGCCTGAAAGGGTGCTGTATTAGAGGAAATCATGGGGATGTAAAATGTGTTTAGTTAGAGGTCTTAGTGTCCTAATTATGCATCATGTATGCTCAGAAACGTTCTGTATGTTGTGCTTGTATGCCACGTTAGTAGAAGCAGAATGTACAAAATTAGCGGACCTAGGAGAACATCTTGGTCAATAACACAGAAAGGCAAGGCCGACATGAGAAAGCCGCTTGATGACAGTTATTTTCTTACATCCCCAAGGATGAGGTGACCCAAGAAGGCTATAAGTTCCGGTAAGTGGTGACAGTCCACCAACACTGACCTATGCAGGACCCTCCTGCCTCCTCTAGCTGTACCAGGGCTGAAGTAGAGGGAGGGACGCCCCTCTCCCCCATCAGCTCTGCAATGACAAAGCCATTGCAGATGCAGGGAACAGAAATTAGGGATGACAACATGTCACCTTTCAGGTTCTTCCTTGGAAAAGAGGTTGGGTTGGAATTCAGGAGAGGACTGAGGGATGAGAGAACAGTGGATAAGCGGTCAAGACAAGGGATCTAATAGTTTGCAGGCAAGAAGCATCTGGGCACAGAGCCTCAGCTGGGTTTCTCCTGCCTGGCCTGGCTGAGACCCGGAGGCACACCTGGGCTCCTCTGAAGCTGCCTTGTGGCACTACTGCCTGAAGGGGCCCTGGACTGGCCTGGCAGAGCTTTTTCCTGGAATGCAAATAGGAGGTCTTTCTGCCTTGTGGACCAGCCACGCCAGTGAGCCAAGAGGTACCAGAGGTGACAGAAACAGTGTGAGAAGTATCCGGTCAAGAACAGAGAAAGAGCAGGGTAATGACATGCAATTGGCAGATCGTTCCAGACATGATGGGCAGTTATAGGAAGGTAAATAGGAGCTTTTCAGGCAATGAAGGTGGGAGGAAGGGAGCAGGACAGGGTTAGATTCCTGGTGAGGAGAGAGAAAGAACAGCTCTGAACTAGTTTGCCTGCAGCTAGGCAAACATTTATATGTATACAACTGAAAGCTAAAAAGAAATGTAGAAAAACAGAATGGTATTAATTTGTAGGATTAGCTGGGCATGGCGGGGTGCGCCTGTAGTCCCAGGACTAGGAGAGGCTGAGGTGGGAGGATCACTTAAGGCCAGGTTGAGGATGCAGTGAGCTGTGATCATGCCACTGCACTCCAGACTGGGTGAAAAAGTGAGGCTCCACCTCTCTAAAAAAGAAAACGTGTAGGATTCTGGGCAATGCTTTTCCCAGGGGCCAAGCAGAGCAGCTGAGAGGAGTGGTCCCTGGCTGGGAGTCCCCGGGAGGCTCAGACAGGAAGGAGCTCCGAGAGAGGGGCAGGCCCACCTCTGGGCTGGGCTGGTTGGTACCTTGGTGTTGAGGACATTGCTGGCAATGCGGCACAGCACGAGCAGCCCGTCCTCCTGCATGGACCAGGTGACGCGAAGCCGCGTCATCCGCTGCAGGGCGCTCTGGTCGGCTTCATCATGGTAGCGCAGCCTTTTGCTTTTTTCTCCTGGGAACTCTCCTAAAAACACCAGAGGGAGAAGGGAGGAGGCCTCTAACACCTGGTTTGGAGCTGTCACTCTGCAGAGGGGCAGGGTCCCTACCCAGCCAGTGAGATGTGACTAATGGTATTGGTTATTACCCATTGTGTCTAAAGTCACACAACTAACTGCAAAAGACTCAACCCTTTTGATAGATTTTATTTCTTTTTAAACCCCTTTCATCATTTATCTTGATAAAATTTCACAGGCACAGGTTGGAAGGCTCAATGCAGCCTCTAGTTAGTTATCTGCCAGTTTCCAATCTCCCCCACTGTGACAGAGTCCTTTGAAGGCATCTTGTACAGAAGCCTATGGCGCGTGCTCGGGGCGTATCCACCAAGTGAGCAGGACCAGGGACTGTGCAGTCACCGGGCCCCCACACTCCCTTGCTCTGTGACTGCACGGGCGTTGTGTAGACTTGAGTGCATCTGGGGACAATAAGGCCTCTGCTCCAGGGCCATGGAGAGGGTGGAAGGAGACTGTATATAAAACATCCAGCACAGAGTGGTGGCTACTAAATAACTAACATCAGCAGTGAGATCTGTGTACTTAATAACTAAACAGCACCACCACCACCACCACCAAAGCAGCAATCTACCATCAGGGAATATTCACTGTGTGCCTAGCATTGGTTTATGCTTTTTTCAATGTATTATCTTAGAATACTACTTTATAGCAACCTTATGAAATGGATACAATTGTTATCACTGTTTTTTGTTGAGGAACACAGAGACAGTGACTTGCTGAAGTCACACAGCTGAGTCAGCAGCAGAGGGAGGATCTGAACCTTGAGAGCGTAGCCATGGGGTTGCCAAGGTCTCCTGCCTAGGCGAGGTACTGATAGCACCTTCACAGGACAGACACCATATGCCACTGCCAATCTCAAAAGGCTGTTGAGCGAGTGTCTTCCAAATTAAGGCAGAAGAAAAGTGGGGCAAGGAAATTTGGACTCGAAGAGACACCATCACATTTTGCATTGTGATAAATTCTGGTTTTTGAGCCAAATTGGTGCTACACATATCTACGAGAGGCGAAACTGAGGGGGCCATTTCAACTGATGGAATGCTATTTGTTATGAATGCCAGCCAAATAAACCACTAAAAACAGGTTCCTGTTTAAACATTCTGTCTTTATCTGAAATAGCTACCGGCCATCAGTGGCTGCTGTTAAAACTCGTGAACCACTTAGGAAATACAAAAGTGGTCGAAAAACTAGATGCTGGTCTCCTTATCACCCCCTCTGCTACAAATACTGGCTGGATGAAGAACTCAAAATGGCAGTCTAAAAGGCACCATACAAGGGGTGCATCAAATCAGAAGGTGCTGCAGGCTTACACGACTCCCAGCTTCCCTCTAATTTAAAAATGTAACGGGCCCAGCATGGTGGCTCACTTGAGGTCAGGAGTTTGAGACCAGCCTGGCCAATACGGCAAAACCCCGTCTCTACTAAAAATACAAAATTAACTGGGTGTGGTGGCATACGCCTGTAATCCCACCTACTCAAGAAGCTGAGGCAGGAGAACTGCTTGAGCCCAGGAGGCAGAGGTTGCAGTCGGCCAAGATCATACCACTGCACTCTAGCCTGGGCGACAGAGTGAGACTGACGCAAAAAAATAAAAATTTAAAAATTAAAATGCAACATGCCTTTGAACTTTGGCTTGATTAGCATAAACACAGATATTAAAAGGTAAACCCCCCCCAAAATTAGGATTTGGGCTAGTTGTGATGAGGCTGTTGCTGACATTTTTTCAGCTGAGATGAAACTAGGCATTTGAACTGAATGAGTTCCTAAAGTCAGAAGCTCTAAAAGGGAAGCATATGGGACACTCGAGGCTCTCTCGTCTGCCAGATGGATGTGGAAATAAAGCAACCATCACAGAGAGTCAGTGCCACACATCAAGGGAAGGTGGAAACTCGCGTTGAAGGACAGAGCTCAGGCCCGGCTGGAGTGAGGCTGTTGCATGTCTCCAAGCCAAAATGTAAAGACAAGACCCAGAAAATGTAAATGATCACAACTTAACCTTTCTTTCTTCTCTTGATCTTCTTCCCAGGGTCCTTCTTCAGCCGCTTCCGCTTCTGGCTTTTCCCACCCCTCACTCTCCGGTTTCGGTCCAGCGAGGGCTCTCGGTCCACCTCAAACTGCTCCTCCCAGTCAGCACAGAGCTCGGAGCCTACTCTTGCTTCCCCCCAAATATTCAACCTGCTGTTGCCTAGACATAATCACAGGAGACAACAGTTTCAGGATGAGTGCTATAAAGGACAGGAAGACCAAACTGAACATAGGGTGGTCGTTTAGGCCCTGAACTGGTACCATATTTACTTCTGGGGTGAACCCTCAGCACACGTACCTCTGGCACTGAGAGGCAATGGGCGCTTAGACAGAAACGTCTGGAGCCTCACTGTGAGTCCGTTCTCTGCGGCAGTGTTCTCCTGTGAGACAAGCACAGCACTGGGATGAAGCATGAGCTTCCACGAATCCCCAGCCGCCCAGAGTAACAAATGCACCAAGGTCTCTTAGGAGCTAAGGGCCGCTGTGCACCGACAGCCAGGGGCTGGAGTCTCCTGCCACCCGCTTTACCATTGCTCATGTACTCCCTCCTGCAGGACCTGTGTCACCCAGATCTTCTGATCCTTCTTTAAAAAGGAATACCTGTCCACGTCACAGAGTAAGTTAGAATCCACTGGGAAAAAAACAGGCCAGGCACACATTTGAGGGGCCTGACGCACTTTCAATACAGAAGCCAGTATTTGTGTCTCTGGTCAGGCAGGGAGGGACAGGAGGGTGAGTAGCGAGGACCCCTGAGATTGTGGTCCATTGTGACACATGCCCACCTTTTTGGCCTGGTTGATGATGTAGCTGGTCCAGATCCAGTTGCGCTTGAGGTGTCCATAGAAGCTGGAATCAAGCCCTGCGGCACCCAGCCCATCTCCGGGGATCAAGCCTTCATCCACCACCTCACGACTTCCACTAAAAGACAGGAAATCAACAGAAAAGAACGCTTCTTGGTCATCACTGAAAAAGAGAGCCCATGGCTTGGGGTGAGGGACATTAATTATAACCAACTTTCACCTTTCCAGAAAAACACCCCAGAGGTAGCAATGAAGAATTTGGGGGCCCTAAGTGTTGACTCTTTTTCACTTTTGCAAGATAAGTCAAAAATCCAGATTTTTATATAAAATTCCTAAAATAAATTTTGATAACTGATTACATTTTTAACAACAAGATGTGGGCTAAATAAAGTATGTCTGGAGCCAGCCATCTGCAGCCTCTGCACCAGAGAGACAGGCCGTCTGGCCTGACATCCTAAGCCAGACAAGGGCCGGCAGGCATCTGAAATGAGCACCACCGCAGCCCAGTCCCGGCTGGCCGCACTTGGGACGGACACGCACGTGGTGTACTCCAGCATGGCGCACTTGCGCTCCAGGTTGTGCTTGTCCATGGCGCTCTCCTGCTCCTTCTGTAGGCTGCCCTCCTCGTCGCTGCCCTGGTCTGTGCTGCTGTTCTTCCTGACGCGCGGGCAGCGCACCACGCCTGGAAAACCAAACATCAGGGTGACTGATCACACCTTCCTGCTGCAGCTCTGGTGGCTACTGCCTGTGGCTGAGTGGGGAAGAAGAGTGGATTCCCCGCCTGTGAAAAGGCTCCCTGGCCCCTGGGAGGTCTGAGATTGGTAAGACCTCTTCATACAAAATATCCATACAAGACAGTCAGAGGGAACAGAGGAAGAGAGTTGGAGTACTGGTGGGTGACCTGAGGAAAGGGTTTATGCCAGACTGAACTCACTAAAGACAGAAGGCAGGCAAGGCAGTAGAGAGAGCCCGGCAGGCTCAGGGAGTCTAGCGCAAGGGAAACCCAGGCCTTCCTGTCTCTCAGAAAGTCCCGGGAGCTGCTGGCGCCAGGGTGGCAGAAACGATGGCCCTTGCTGGTGGAGGCAGGAATGGGGAGGGGCCTGCATAGATAGATTGCTGAGCTGTACTGCATGAAGCAGGCCTGGGCCCCACCTGGCTCCAGGAGCAGCCAGATGTTTCCTAAGTGCTCAAGAGGTTTGCTAATGGAGTTGAGAAATGATATCCACTTATTCTATAATACAGAAAATTGCATTTCTTGCAAAGAAATATAAGATACCACTAAAAGCACTGCTTGATAGGTGAGGGAAGGTTTGTAGACTCTAAAGACTCTCTCCTAGCATGCTCGGAGACCTCGGCTCGAGGGCATGGCTGGTGGGGCCTGGGCCGCGGGAGCTCAAGCCCCACACCCCGCAGCTGGAACTTTACATGAGACGCCTTGCCCAACTTCACCTTGGCCCATATGGTGGTGGCAGTGGAGTTCTCAGCTTAGAAATTAACTAAGATTCAGGGAGGTTACAAGTAGCTTGCCCGAGGTCACCCGTTTGAATGGACCCTTGAAACTAACAGTATTTAAGGCAAAGTTTCTCATATAAATAACAGCAGCACAAGTCTGCTTGTGAAAAACGCAGACTCTCCGGGTAGGGCCCAGTAATCAGCATTTAATATGTTCCTCAGGTGATTCTTACGCAGGCTAATGTTCATGCAGCACCTACTCTAAAAGATGATTGCATCTCATTATATGATGCTTTTTCCCTCGTCCTTGGGGCAGAACCTCTTCAAATGTTTATTGAATGAAGGGATAATCAATGCCTGATTAATGGGCTCAATAAGCCTCTGCCATTTCTGCTCATGAACACCTAAAGGGATGTCAGGCCTGAAAAACTCTGGTGCAAATTCATGCTGGTTCACAAATTTTTATCTACATATAAAATGCAGGGGAATTAGGGCATTATTAAAATCTAAATTGGCAAAAGCCTAGCTCACTGCTGAATGCCGAGGATTCTATGAAACACAATGTTCTAAAATATGTCTGGACCCATGAAAGTTTCTAAATACAAGTGCTATTACTCTTGGCATTAAATAATTCTGCCAAGTAAAATGTGTGACTCCCACTTTGCAAAAATCAAAATGTGATACTGGATCTTCCAGCTTCAAGAAGGGAGGAGCAGAATGGAACTCCTCTTGGAGGTGCAAGCTGAACGTGATTTCCTTTCCCTCCTGGTAGAGGTGGCAGGAAAAGGCCAGGTGGAGAGAGGCCTGGAGGAAAAGCACTGCAGGGGAGGCTCTCTTGCTTTCTGCAGACCCTCCATGCATTTGATCCACATTTACAGGAAGCCAACTGTGCACCCGGCCTTTGCGACACATCGTGGTGATGGAAGCCAACTATTCTAAACACGAGGAACTCACAGGATGAAATGGAATGATGCTAATAAAGCTGTGGACAGGCTTTCTCTGAGAGGTGATGCCTGAAGTAGGAGTGGGCATCTGAGAAGCAAGTGAGGGAGGGAGGGCCCTTCTAGGGAGGGAGAGGGGTGTGGGCAGAGGCTCCCAGCAAAGCCCAACTCAGCAAAGTCACCAGCACATCGTGTCAGTTCCCTCCAAAACACCTCTAGTCCTGCCCTGTCCTCCCCACTGTCACCAGTGGATGCCACTCTCCTCCCACCCACATGGCCTCCTCTCTTTTTCCAACATACCACTCAGGGCCTCAGCTTGTGGCACTGCCCCTGCCTGGGATGCCCTCCCCAGCTCTGGCCCTGGCTCTGCCTCATCCTATAGGATTCAGCTCCAATGTCTCCTCCACAGCAAGGCTGCTCCTGAGCCCTGGAATAAACACCCCTGCAACCAACACCCGGGCCCTCATCGCACTCCTGTGAGCTGTGTCTCCTCTTCACACTAGATTCCAAGTCTCATGGAGGCAGGGCGGGGTGTGTCCTCACTGCAGCATGGTCAGGCAGAAGAAGTGACACATAGCAGGTGTTTAATAAATACCTACTCAACGAACAAATGAAGACAAAGTGCAGCTACCTGGGCTCAACTGGGTGGGGGAACTGGGAGCACCCCACCCATTCAAGGCCCACCACTCTCCTTTCTGAGGGAGCCCCAGGGGTGCTCTGGGCCTCTGGGGAGCACTCGGAACACACCACTGGTCGAGGCGACTCCTAGGCTTTTCTAGCCCTAAATCCCAGTTAGCACACAGAAAGAAGCAAAAGCAGCCAGGTCCAGCCGAAACAGCCGACACCCACCTAGTGGGGTGTTGAGGCAGACGCACTGCAGGTCAAACCAGTAGTTTTCCACATCCTGCATTGAGTTCAGGACATAGAGGCGCCTCTCGAAGGGCCGGCTGCTGCGCGCCAGGTTGTAATGTGGGTCGCAGATGGTGGTGTCAACAATGACTGCATTCTTCTTCAAGAAGATAAAGACCTAACGGGAGACACCAGACAGGGAGAACCCATATTGGGTTTGGCTGCTTGGAGACTGTTAAACAATCAGAATCTCCTTCGTTTCGACTTGAGAGACATTACCTGATCTTTATCCTGAAACTTTTCCGTGGGACCAAACTGTAGCAGCCCCATGTAGCACAGCCTCTGAAGGTTCTCCACCACCGAAAAAATGTAACGCCTAGAAAACAGAGGGGGCAGGAGGTTCCCATCACCCCACACTCGCAGCCAGCCGCAGAGGTCTGCATGTGGGGTGAGGGGTGCGACTTCCTTCTTCTCTTTTCCACCTGGTGGTCACTGGAGGACCGGTCTCAAGCTGACACTGTACTGAGGCCCAGAACTACCCAACCTAACACCCAACCAGGGCCACAGAGATCAACCCGACACTGGGGATTTGATTTGGAAAGTAAAAGTAATGAAAGGGGAAAAAAAAAAACATTCCCGTACTTGCAGACATTAGCAGCAGATTTTACTTTAAAAGAACCTTCAAATCAAGTAATAAAATGTACCAGTCCATACTTCCATTAATATTAATAACTTAATAAAAATCTTGAGTTTTTGCAAGCTGGAAGTTAGAAACCTTTTCCTCTTCCTGGTGAATGATGGCTCAGAGCCCTGACTAAAGGGTTTGTTTAGACCTGCGGCCACTCTGGATCAGGTTCAATGGCCTCACCTCTTGTACAGAAGCTGCTGCCGGATGGGCCTGGGGAGAAAGCGGATCAGCGTGTGCTTCTTCAGCGGGTGGTTCAGAAAGTCCTCCAGGTTGTCCACCTGAAGAGGTGATGTGCAGGTTCAGCTCGCCCTGACCCTCAAGAAACTTGAAAAAGTGTTCGCCACTATTTTCTGAACATAGTCTCCCTGAACCTGCCCACTAGGCTCTCCTTCCTGCCTCACCAAGTGCCCGTGCATCTCTGCCTTTGGCCTTGCTGCCCCTCCCCTCCAGCCCAACTACCACACTGCAGGGAGCAATAAACAGGTGCCCTCCTACCCTGCTGGTGGGCATAGAAATTGCTAAACCTTTCCTGGGGGCAACACAAGAATATATACATTTATATTAAACAAGAAAAGATGAGATGGAGAACACGCGTTCCTTTTGAAGCCAGTGATTCTGCTCCTATCCTTACCCGAAGGAAATAATGCTGGAGCCGCCAATCTATGTCTACCAAAAGGTATTCATCAACATGTCATAATAAATACCTACTCAACGGTAGCAAGAAAGTGGAATTTAAATGTCCAAAAATAGAAAATATTATAGTTAAATAAATTAGATAAGAATACCATGAATCTACCTAATATCAAGTCTAAAAAAGTTAATGACGCAAAAAATATGAAACATTCTTTAGTCAAAAGCACAGACAATAAGAGAGAATACAGTTTCAATTCAGTTTTTTTTTTAAAGGGATATCACACACATACCCGTGTACACACAAGTATGTATGGCATAGCAATGAAAGACTACAAAAAACTTACCAAGATAATTACTTAGTAGTAATTATATCTCTGAGTGATACAGTTATGGGTAATTTCTATTTTATCTTTCTCCATTTACCAAATTTCTAAAAACAACATGTTTTATTGTTGTAATATAATTGTCTTCTTTCTGTCTACCTACCTACCTACCAATAGATCCATTTAGAAGAACGACTCTTTGAAGTATTTACCCCGATCAACCACCCACCCATCCACCCAATCATCTTTCTAATCTAATCTAGTCTAATCTATCTCAAACAAATCCTTAAAGTATTTTCCCTTGACTGAGCATCCATCTATCCATCCATCCACCCATCCATCCATCCATCTGGGCAACCCTGGGTCTTCAAGTATCCTCCCTTGCCCAGGTGAGTGTAGGCCTCCCAGCCCAGAGCCGAGGGGCCAGTCCTGTGATGGCTCCTGTCACCAATACCTTGTAGCTGACTTGCACAATCTGGACGAAGATGGAGAGGGGAAGGCAGAGGAGGATGTCGCTGACGAGAGCCCAGCCAAAGCCGAAGTCCCTGTGGACTGGGAGCGGGGGGATGTAGCGCATCCACGAGGCATCGTCCACATACACTAGGAAAAAACTCACAGTTACCCCCGGCAGCCAGGATCCCAGTCACCATGGTGACATATGGTGACATCATCTCCCAGGAGGTCTTGATGTCCTTACCCCCAACTCGAGGAAAACTCTACTTGTCAGGCAGGAAGGAAGATGAGGAAGAAAGCCTGCAGGTTCAGGAAGTGTGGATTATGTTTCCATTTGGATCAGAGGCTGTAGCCAGTTTATACAAGGATAAGGAACCATCATGTTTCTCCCTGGATCCTACTACTGGGCCTGCCTGCCCCAGGTGCAGGAGTGGCAGGGGCCTCTCACCTGTCTCCGTGGCGAGCTCCACTTCAGCCTCCCAGGTAACACTGCCTTGGCTGTCTTTAGATGGGGCTTCAGAGCAGGCCTCCCAGGCATTTCCAGAGGAGGACGGCCGGATGCCTGCCCTGCCCGACTCCTGCTTTATCGTTCTCCGTTCACTGATGAGGCTTGGTTTCTCCACAGTGCTGCTGCCAGGGTGCCCGTAGATGAGGTACCACAGAAACATGTGGACCATCCGCAGGCGAGGCATTTTGGGCAGAAACCCTAGAGAACGCCCCAGTCCGGGAACTAAAGCAAGAAAGGGAGAGGGCGGTGCTTGAAAAATCCCATATTGAATTCAGTTTAATTCATTAAAAAACGATTGAGTGCCATTATGTGCCAGGGCCCAGAAAGATGGCAAATATTCTTACTGTCTTAGAGCTTACTTTCTAATGGGCAAGGACTGATAATAAAATATAAGATCTAAAATAGCCCATCAGATGAAAACAGCTGGTGCAGAAAATAAAGCACGGATGGGAGGAGGGCTGCAATTCTACAAAAGGAGAGGCCTCATTGGGGAGCCTTAGAGTGAACTCCAGTTGGTGAAGGAGCTGGCGGCAGTGCAGACCCCTTGGGGCGTGCCTACAGGGCAAATGCAAGGGGCCTGAGGTGGGGGTGTGCCCCGCACATTCCTGGAAGGGGAGGCAGAGCAAGGAAGGAGAGTACAGAACCTGTGGCAGGAGGGCAACCGAGCAGGGCATCAGCAAGGAGGGTGGGAAGGTTTGGATGCCCCTCCACACCTCACATCGGCATGTAATCCTCAGTGCTGGTGATGGGGCCTGGTGGGAGGCGTCTGGGTATGGGTTATCCCTCATGGCTTGGTGCCATCTTCATGAGATCTGGTTGTTTAAAAGTGTGTGGCACCTCCCCCAACTCTCTCTCTTGCTCCTGCTTTTGCCATGTGATGTGCCTGTTCCTCCTTCACCTTCCATCATGGCTGGAAGCTTCCTGAGGCCTCAGCAGGACCCAAGCAAATGCTGGCACCATGCTTCCTATACAGCCTGTAGAACTATCAGCCAATTAAGCCTCTTTTCTTTGCAAATGACCCATCCTCAGGTATTCCTTTATAGCAGGCTAAGAACGGCCTAACAGAGGGCCTGAGAAGCTACTGGATAAGGATTTCTGGCTTGATGAGAACTGTGCCAAATATTCCATAATCTCAGTTTTTGTTGTCTTTTTTTTTTTTTTTTTTTTTTTTTGAGACAGAGTCTCGCTCTGTTGCCCAGGTTGGAGTGCAGTGGCGTGATCTCAGCTCACTGCAACTTCCACCTCCCCGGTTCAAGTAATTCTGCCTCAGCCTCCCAACTAGTTGGGATTGCAGACACCACACCAAGCTAATTTTTGTATTTTTAGTAAAGACAGGGTTTCACTATGCTGGCCAGGATGGTCTCAATCTCCTGACCTCATGATTCACCCACCTTGGCCTCCCAAAGGGCTGGGGTCACAGGCATGAGCCACAGTGCCCAGCCATCTCCATTATTTTAAAGGGGCTTATTTCTTTGTTGATACAAATGCACTGTTGCTTGGTTTTCCCCAGTGAGAGATGACGACTGTGAGAGGAGGTAGGCACAGCAAGAGGGTACAGGACAGGCAGTCAGAAAAGGCCCACCCGAGGAACACCCGTGCTGCCTCTGGTCCATTCGAGTGCAAATGCTGTCTAGCTGCACACACTCATGCTGCTGTTCCTCCTTCACCTGTGCCTTCTAACAGGGGAACCTTGAGAGTAAATGCCACACTGTGGGGCTGCAGCCCTGGGAAACGGAAATCACACACACAATCTCTTCCACTTGGAATCCCTGGGTCTGCTGTGTCTCGGACCCAATGCTGCCTGACAGACAGTCGGGCCCCGATGAGCCAAATTTTCCCTCCTTCCTGAACCAGCATATGTGCCGTGGCCTGGAGAGGAGCTAAGCATCCTGATTATAATGCCATGGCCACCTGCCTTGCTCAGCACAAGTTCAGAAATGAGGGAGGAGGGAATCCGTCAGCGCTCCAACTCTGAGGAAATTATAGGAGCACTCAGACTCATCAATGACTGTGCTGCTGGGGGATTTGTCGAGTCGGGACAGGGAGAAATTTTCTGTCGTTTGTAGAATGTTCCAGCTCAAGGACATTCAGCAGAAGAAATTATTCTTTCCTCATATTGACATCTAGCTGGATTTCGTCAGAGTCTATCCAAAGCCTTGTAAGGTATGGCAGGCAGAATTGTCCCCATTTTGCAGATAGGCAAACAGACGCTGGAAGAAGTTATGCGGCCAGAGTAACAGGATCCAGCCCACAGCTCAGATGCGATTCTTCTGACTGTGGCTCAGAGCTCGAATGGAGACGACCAAGTGCCTCAAACATCGTCATACAAACAACAAATCAAATGTAACTAAACACAGACAAGAAGCTGCTGCTTACCTACAACGGGGTGATAATTTCTAAGCTGGGTTATGCCCATTTTCTTATCACTTTTTTTCATCCGTCCACTTTCTGATCTAGAGGAAGCACTCAGCTGAGAGTCCCCTGATCCACTTGGGCCCTCTTTTCCTTGACTGTCTTCTTCTGCCTCCCCTTGGGGCACTGGAGGCTGGGAAGTTTTAACCCTGCAGTTCAAATAAACATGCAATAATGTACCGAGAAAATCAAGGGCTAAGAGAAAGGACAGAGTCTGTCTGCGTGAATCAGATACAGCCTCTTGGCCTGGGGGTTTCAAATTCTGCTCCCTGTAGGGGCCAGGGAGATGATGCAAACAAAATGTCAAGTCACTGAAACTTTTGGGGGTGGTAGGGATTGTGGGGCCCTGGAGAGGGCACCCCCACTTATGGGTGCTGCCTTGTGAGACAGGGAATCCAATATGCTAGATCTCTTGACATATGCATCAATGCTAGAAGTCAGGAATTATATGAGAAATTAACCAGCAACCTATTCAAAGTATGTGTGGCCAATACTTAGCAGATCCCACAAACCAGCATGTGCAAGCCAGATCAGCCCTCTGCCTGCCTGTGAGAGTTTCTAGCTGAGACACAGCTAAGAACTTTCTCCCTCCCCTGAGTTTTCTCTCAGCTCATTACATGGTTTATGAATGAAATTAGAGAAGATCTGAGAAAGGCAACCAGAATCACTGTGAGCCATTATGAGAGTGAGTGTCAGACTTCAGAGGCCTACGATGGGGAGTGCTCTGTCCACACTCTATCAGACAGAATAAAGACCATTAGGACTTTTTCCCCCCTACAGAATCCTGAAATTGGTCCTTATTTAGACTAGGATATCATGGACCATGAACTCCAAACCAACAAATCCACTGATCCATGAAGGTATAAAGAAAGGGCTCTTATGGACTGCTGCAGGCTGACACACAGGCCTGGCAGCCTTGCTATGGGTTCCTCCCAGGCGCCTCCACTTGCCTGTTGGCTGTGCTTGAATTGGAGATCCGGAAGCGGACCTGCTCGATGGCACTTCTCACCAGAGGGTCGTTCTGGTCCATGGACGGGTGCACCACCAGATCCACCTGGAGAGAGAGGTTGGAGCATCCCACAGGTCAGAGAAGAGCTGAGGAAAACTTGGCTCCACAAGTCGATTCTTGGTGGAACCTCAGTCACACCTGTTTTCATTAACATTTCCAAAACACAATTAGGAGATCGAAACAAAATGTGTTGCTGAACAGTATGCTGGTGCAGCTACTGGCAGCCAAACCCCTCAAGTGACCAAGCAATCAGGCTCTGCCATGGGTGCCGGGGCTGCTCAGCCCTACTGAGGAATCGGGCCAGGACACAGAGCCGTCCCCCTGCAAATCCCTCACTGGGCTGTCACAGCCCACTGGTTTCTGTTGCTACCTGGCGGGCTGCTCTGTGCCCCCTTCCCACTATCTGAGAATTTCCCAGTTGCTCGTGAGTCCTGAGGGCTTCCATCTGGAAAAGGTAAGCGGCTTTCATTGATCTACCCTTGCTGAGAGTGCCATCATGGGACTCCTGCCAGGCGCACGTCCAAACAAACCGGCAGAGAATTAGAGCTGTTTTTGTTGTTTTACCTTTTCCGAGCTACTGAAGCTGAACAGTTAAGGTGGTTATCACTTCATGAGAGATACACAAGATGAAAAACAGACTGTGTGCGGCCGGGCGCGGTGGCTCAAGCCTGTAATCCCAGCACTTTGGGAGGCCGAGGCGGGCGGATCACGAGGTCAGGAGATCGAGACCATCCTGGCTAACATGGTGAAACCCCGTCTCTACTAAAAATACAAAAAACTAGCCGGGCGTGGTGGCGGGCGCCTGTAGTCCCAGCTACTCGGAGGCTGAGGCAGGAGAATGGCCTGAACCTGGGAGGCGGAGCTTGCAGTGAGCCGAGATTGCGCCACTGCACTCCAGCCTGGGTGACACAGCGTGAGACTCCGTCTCAAAAAAAAAAAAAAAAAAAAAAAAAAAAAAGAAAAACAGACTGTGTGGAAGGGAAGTAACTTGAACGCTCAGCAGGGAGTCGGGGAGTGGAGCACGGTGTGTGTGAGCGCACCAGTCATGCTGTGGCAGGTGAGGATGGCCAGGACCCCAGGGAGCCATGCTTCTTGCCTGTCTCTGCTGAGGCAGGGGACAGCAAGGTCAGGCTGTCTGAGTATCCACTCTGGCCAGCAGCTTCATGCTGAACACGGGCTCAGATAGATCTGGAAACGGGGCAGGCAACAATGCCTAGACGAGGGCTCCTGAACGCCACTCTTGGCTCATTTTCTCCTGATCCTCATTTGTGAAATAAGGACCACCCCGCCCCCATCCCCAACCACCAGCTTTGTGGTTTTGTGAAGCTCAAATGAGATGCAGTGAGGCAACATTTCAGAGAAGTCAAAGGCAAGGGAGAAATATACAGCATTCACATTGCCCCACTTTCCACAGCCAAATGGCCCAGCAAACTTCCCAGAGGCCCCATGGGCGGGGGAGAACACAGGAGCAAAGGCAAAAGACTGACACAGGCACACCAGCTCCAGTCCACATGGCCCCAGCAGATCAAAGGCTGCCAGCAGCACATGCTCTGGGTGCCAGAGAAAGTCTTGCCTGGAAACCTACGCTGGTACTAGAGTTACATGCACACGACGGAAGCCCTTTCCAGCTACTATAGTGGGACCTTGTGGCAAGAGGCCTGGGCACTTTCATTTTTGAGGTTATGTGGTCCCGCATGCTTACCCGCTGCCCCCGTCCCTTGCCCACTCCCTCCAGCACTGCCTGGAGACATAGCTAATGCCTATGCCTGCCTGCCTTTCCCTAACCCTAGACTGGAGGGTGGGGGGATTCCTGTCTTCAGCGACTGTACTCTTTGAAGATGAACAGAAATCGAAGACACTGCTGCTACTGGGCTAGTTTTTCTCGGCCTTCACTGAGAGAGGGCAGCGCAGGAACCCACTGCCACTGCTCAGGGCACAAGTGGCAGGCTGGTGGGGAAGCAGGGAGCAGGGGCCAGGGAACATTATTGTTTTATTTTAAAAAGACTTACAGTAGATATAAAAACTGAGAAGAGCTGTCAATGTGGGAAGGATAGACACTGTTGTTTCTTAAGTCATTTTTCATACTGCTCTGCAGTTTTCAAATTTCTCAAAAAATAAAAGTAGAAAAGCAAAAATGACCTTGCTAGCTTATTAAGAAAACAAAATATCAAAGCAGAGCTTTCTTAAGGCAGAGATTTAAAATGCAGTCAGAAGAAAAGGTCAGGAAATTATGAGCGACTGTCCCCACACAACCATTCCCTTTGGCCCTGGTGCCTGGCTGTACCATCACAAATTACCCTGACTGTGAAAAACGTGTGCCTTAGAATGTCCATGAAGCTGCTGAGCTACAGTTGCTATGGGAATGCATCCCCCCAAACTTTAAATTTTACAGAAATAGACATGTCGAGGCGGAAGAGATGTACTGCTCCCATCGGATAACCCGGCAGCGCATCCTCACTGACTCGATGCCATTGCTTCCTCTGGGATATTTCCTCAGCTCTCTGAGGAAAGCGTTCTTGCTGCTTAGTCTAAATTTCCCACCTTCTAAATGTTATTTCATTTGTCCCACAATGACTGAACTTCAATATGCCTCTGCCTGCCTTCTGCTTCTTCAAGGATGGCTGCGGGGCTGGATGGCTGCGGGGCTGGATGCCTGCACAGCTGCTGCCTGGAGTTGACATGCTTTACAATCCTAGCAAATTTTTGCTCTTTTCTGTTTCCAGCTAACCTATATTCCCCAAATCAGGAGGCGTAATGGGAAATTCCCAGTCACTGGTAATAAAGCAACTACCAGGATACAGCAATGACAAGAGAAGCTAGACAAAAACTTGCAACAGCACTAGGCTGGCTCTGGACATCAGGGGAGGCCCTGGTTACCTTCTTCTTGATGCCATCTTGAATGACGGTGGTCCGATACAAGCGCAAGAGACCTTCCTCAGACAGGTTCCGCACCAAGCGGACGATGGACTTCTTGCAGCACTTGGTGGACACACCTTCCTGCTTCTCCTGATCCATGATCATCTTCTGAATCCTGGGAATCACAAAATAAGCAGATAACATTCCCAATCTCAACGTGGAAGGCCTTCCTCAACCCAGGCAACGGAGACATGCCTCACGGTACCAACAGAAACAGGCAAGGATCAAAGAGGGTTTCCCCACCCTGGAAAGAATGACTCCTTGAGACGTTAGTGATTGTTTCCCTCTGTGGCAAACGTATCAGATAAGGACGAGCCACCAAAGACAGCAGCTCCACAGCTGAGTCTTTCACCAGCAGCTTAAGAGACTACAATTTGAGATCATGATGGCAGGGAAACTGTGCACCATGATAGAAACCTGTCTTCACCAAGTCGAATGCTAATTTAACATCCAGATAAGGGCTGCTTCGGTTTATCACTAGCCCCTAAGATCTGAAGTGCGTTTTGACTACCTCTAGGTCTTACTGAATCACGATGGTGATCTTTCTAGATCACTGATCACAGAACACAGGGCCAGCGGGCGTGGTGGCTCACGCCTGTAATACCAGCACTTTGGGAGGCCCAGACGGGCGGATCACTTGAGGTCAGGTGTTTGAGACCAGTCTAGCCAACATGGTGAAACCCTGTCTTTACTAAAAATACAAAAATTAGCCAGGTGGGTGCCTGTAATCCCAGCTACTCAGGAGACTGAGGCAGGAGAATCGCTTGAACCCAGGATGCAGAGGTTGCAGTGAGCTGAGATTGCATCATGCACTCCAGCCTGCGCGTCAGAGCAAGACACCATCTCAAAAGAAAAAAAAAAAGAAAAAGAATAAAAAATAGAATGCAGGGCCAGAAGGGACATTAGGAACACCTAGCTAAACCTCTCATGACTCAGAGGAGGAGAACAAGGTGACAGTGTGTGCAGATGGTCCCTACCCCCTCCCATTCAGCCCTCGTTAGAGACGGAGTATGAGGAAGAAGCCATGTCCCTGATGGAAGGTAAGGCTCCTCCTCACCAAGTGGCTCTCACATTGGGTGCCTCAGAAGCCCTGAAAATGCCACCCAGGAGGTGGTGGTGACAGGAGGTTACAAGAACCACATCAGAGTTCAGAGCCTCTACTCCATCCCAAACACAGAAGCTCTACTTGTGTCTCTTGTTTTTTCTCCTCTAGAAGATTCTATTTGCACAAAATGCACCATGGAGAACTAAAAGTCTGGAAGTAATGCTACTACCCGCTTAAGTGTCTCCATAGCCCTTCTAGAGCAACCATCTTCCAGGTAAGGAAAAGACAAACGCACTTTCCCTGTGACTTCTGCTTCCTGCTCAGTCATTCTCTCTCTGACTAGTGTGCTGATAATTCCTCAGTATCTGCTCCTTTTGAATAAGAGTAAACTCTAAATCCTTCCTACTGCAAAGGAACGAGACGAGAATCTACACAGTGGGACACAGATTTGAAGGCCGCTCAGTGGTGTCCATGGCTTGTGATGACTAACTGGTAGAAGGATTACTGTTAGTGCAAGAAGACAGACAGACAGCTCCTTACGTGAATAAACTCTCGATTAAGCGAAGATTGGTGACAGCTTCTATGATCAGATTCCTGCGTTTCAGCAGTCGGTAAGTTTCGTGTGGTTTGTCTTGGCCTGAGCTGTGCCTCCCAGTCTTCAGGGAACTGGTACTCTCCTAGAACAGAGACCAAAAGCACAAGATGAAATGGGCTTGGCAAGGTTTGGGGGCCACACGCCACTCTTGTGGGTGCACTGGCCCTCTTCAAGGAACTTCTATCTTTCAAGAAGGGAAGCCGAGAAGCCTGTTCTCCTACACAGGATCCCACTACTCTACCATCTCAATGCTTTGAAAAAGACATCGGCCAGCAGAGGACCCTGGGCCAGTTTATGAAGATCAGCTGGTTTCAGGACAGAAATCAGAGGCATCTACTCCAGCAGCTCCTGAAGTGTTCCCTCAATTCCCCTTTGGTTCTCCCACAGTGGAATGGAAGAAACTGACATACTGACAATTACACGCCAGGTATTGTTGGGTTTTTTCCATCAAAAACTCTTAACACTTTTATCATCATAGTTCCCATGGTACAGAAGAGGAAACCAGGGCTGTGTGGCTAATTTCCAGGGTTTCATGGGGAGTGAACGTGCCAGGATGGGGCCTCTGACTCCAGATGGAAGAAGCCAGGGCAGTCTCTGGACAAAAAGTGACATGAGGCAGAAGACGGCTTTTGAGTTCAGAATAGGGTTCCTCTAGGAAAATTAGGATGAGTGGATCTGTGCTTCCTCTTCTATCCCCACTAAATCATCTACTTATCTTGTAATGTCTTTCTCTCTTAATGAGCTTAAGATGAACTGTTTCACCCAACATTGGATCAAAATGTGAAAGCCCAAATGTGAACCCTATATGGAAAAGAAATCCTAACTCTAATACACATCTTGTGAATCACTGGACCCAAGTCAGCGCCTTATGGTAGCCCCAGGGCATGTTCTGCTTGTCA
Source organism: Papio anubis (assembly GCF_008728515.1). Lineage (NCBI taxonomy): Eukaryota > Metazoa > Chordata > Mammalia > Primates > Cercopithecidae > Papio > Papio anubis. Next base: position 48,070,821 of record NC_044993.1, on the reverse strand, counting down.
CCTCCCAGCTTGGAGTAGCAATTTCAGGAAATGAGGAAGTGCCCAAGGAGGTCACTCGGTGATGGCATCTGAACAGCCAGGCCCCAGCCCACTTCCCTGTCCACTGTGGGAGCTCCAGGCAAGACACAGTTCTTTGTTGAAGGGGGAAAGAATCAAAGATTCAAGAAGGGTCCCAAGAGGGGCAGAAAGTCCTTTGTTCACCCTTGTGTTTCAGGGTGAAAAGTTTGGGGGAAAATCATGTGAGTAAATCTAGCCACTTTCCATGGGGCTGCTGGACAGCAAAGGGAACGTGCTCTGCCAAGAGCCTCCAGGAAAGCAGTGGGTGCCATTCTTTTCAGCAAGGATGTGGGGAGGACCACGGTGCTGCCATTACTCTGGGAATGGACTTCCATGAGAGAGAGGAAGAGCTGAGCTAGGAAACAAGTCAGGGATTTTAAGACCTGGTGGAAGTGCACAGAGGTACAAAGGGGATGGCAGGGGGAGGAAGGCAGGCGGGACTCTAGGGGACCTGCTGGGTTCCACTGCTGGCAGGCCCGGCCTCCCTGGTTAGAAAGAATGCCAATCCTCACTCCACAGAGAGTTGTGGCATCCAATGAACAGAAAAGGCCTGAAAGGGTCTAGAAAAAAATCAACCCCACGCCCCATCACCTCTGCCATAGAAATACTTCCAAAGTACAGGCTACCATTCCAAAAAGGGAGAAGTGGCATAGGGTAGGGACTGCGCAGGCAAGTTACTCTATCCCTAGGGGCCTCGCTTTCCTCTCACAGACCAAAGCTGACATTGACCTTACAGGGCTGAATGAAACAGCAGTGGCCAGGCGCAGTGGCTCACACTTGGAATCCCAGCACTTTGGGAGGCTGAGTTGGGAGGATCACTTGAGCCCAGGAGTTTGAGACCAGCCTAGACAACATGATGAAACCTCATCTCTACAAAAAAAATACAAAAATTAGCCAGGTGCAGTGGCACGTGCCTGCAGAAGAGAAAATCTGCAGTCCCAGCTACTCAGGAGGCTGAAGCAGGAAGATCACTTGAGCTCAGGAGGCGGAGGCTGCCGTGAGCCGAGCTCATACCACTGCACTCCATCCTGGGCACCACAGCAAGACTCTGTCTCAAAAAAATTAATTAATTAAAAAACATACATAAACATCAGCAACACCATCAAAAGCCACCCCAGATCATGCATCTACTACTCCGTGCTAGGTGCCTCATTCTCTACTCAGTGTTTCCAAAATACAGGGGGTGGCACTGGCAGTGTCTGAGGTAGTTATGTGTCCAGTATTGACATGGCATTAGGTGAACTGAATCACATAATGGGAAAGGCATTCCTTATCAACTATCTTTTGATCCTTCCAATTATATTCATGAAAGTACTGGTTTGACTTCACTGTGTCTTTAACTCCTTGATACATAACAGTAACTGGCTGGAATGTACTAATACAGTTTTGACTTTATTGTATCTATTCTATGATTACTTTCTTTTTTACGACAAATGATATTGGCCATTTATCTAAAGCAGAGTTTCTCCACGTTGCCAGTGCTGACATTTGGGCCAGGAAATTCTCTGCTGTGAAGCTCTGTCCTGTGTATTGTAGGATGTTTAACAGCATTCTAACCTCTCCCTATTGGATGCCAGTAGCAGCCTCTCCCTAAGTGTGGCACTGAGAACTGTCTCCAGATATTGCCAAATGTCCCCTGGGGTAAATGCCAATCCTGACTCCATAGAGAGTTGTGGCATCCAATGAACAGAAAAGGGGTAAAACTGGGTAAGAACCATTGATCTAAATTAGGCATATAGGTTTCCCTCTAAAACAAATCTAACTGAAAAGAATAAGTTGTTGGAAATTAATAAGCCACTGGGTGGATAACCATGCAGACAATCTCTGCGTAGGGCCCAGGCTGCATGAGGGTGGTGTGTAAATGAGCACCGCGCTACTGCCCGGGAAGCACAGGCAGACCTCGGCGGGAAGCACAGGCAGGCCTCGGCACGCAGCACTCTCGCTGTGGATGACTCCACTGCGATCATGTGATTCCTAAACACAGAAACCATGAGGCCACAGGCTCCTTCTCGGAGACAACTCCCTCCCTCTGCATGCACTGACCTTTGGGTTTTCCATCCGGACCTCCTCGATCACAGCTATGTCACCACTGTTACTGTCCGCACAGTGGGAGACAAAGGACACACTGGGTTCTGAGACGCTGCTGGTATCCAAGAGGTTGTCCCTGCTGGCAAGGCTCTGGCAGGCTCTCTCTTCAGCGGCTCCTGGGAAGGAGGGTGGCTGCTTTTTCAATGGGTGTAGGTTTACAACTTTCCACCCACCTGTGGTGGAGGAAAGAGGTAGAACAAATCAAGGGGGAGGCCAGGAGGGCATTCCTGCTTGGCAGTCAGACCAGACCCACACGGGCCAGAGGATTCTGCTGAGAGTCAGTTGAAAGATGAGGGAAGTAGACCAGCAGTAGCTTGGGCTCCTCCTTCTAGCCTCTCATCTACAGCAGGGCTTCTCCACCTGGCCAGTGCTGACGTCTGGGTCAGTTAATTCTCTGTGTCAGGGGCTGTCCTGTGTATTGCAGGATGTTAAACAGCATCCTGGCCTCTACCTATGAAATGCCAGTAGGAGTCCCTCCTAAGATGGACATTTAACAATGTCCCCAGGGGGCTCAGAGCTGGGTACCAGATTTGCAAATGGGTCATCAGCACCACTCACTATGCATTTAAAAAAAGTTTTCTATAACTAAACTAAAAACTTGGAGGAGTCTTAGACTGTTGGAGGGGAGGGGGCAGAGGAAGCTTATGAAATTCCATCCTTTAATAGTAAAAGCAAGCAAACAAAACATCGGCCATGAAGAAATGATTTGCAAGCAGCCAGGAGATACCACAGGACCCTCTCCTCCAAACCCATGATGATGTGGTACAAGTGACAGCATCGGGCCTCTCATTAGGATGGTTCCAAGGGCAACTGCAGGCGTTTGCTGAACTGAAGGGGTGTTTCTTGCAGGTGCCCAGTAGTGCAGTGCACGCAGCCCCCGCCCGCCCCACGCGCTCCCTACCCTTGGTTGGGGTGGAGTGATGAGGCTGGGTCTTAGCCCGGAGGTTCGCAGAGGCTCTTGTGTCCTTCTGGGACCCTCTGCGTCTCCGCTTGCTGCTGCTCCTCTCCTCCTCACTGTCCGACTCAGAGAGGAAGGTGTCCTCGCCTTCAGGCAGAAGCGACTCCTCCTGCATAGATGCCAGGCTCACGGTGGTTAAGAGCTCACTGCGGGCCTTCTCTCTTTGGTACTGCCGGCTTAGGTCGCTCTCCTCTGCAAACACGCAGGAAATGTACTTGGTGGTTCGCTGCCGACCTTCGTCTTCCATGAATCCCTAGAGGGAATAAGATGTGTTTATCCCACTGCAAAGAGGGCATCACACCCACAGGGGTTCAGGTGGTCTGTGGCGTCTATTTCCTCATTGTCTTTCTTCTGTGTCTCCTGTCTTACTGCCTGGGCCCTGGGTTGGGCAACACTGATGCTTCCTCCAGGCTCTTCCTCTCTGTAATCCCCCAGGTCTTGCTTCCACAGGGATCCTTTTCTGAAGTACAACCCTGAATGTGTGTTTGCTCTATGAGGCTATGAGCTTCTCAGGGGCAGGGCCCTGACTTAACCTTCCATATAGCCCCAGTGCCTGGGACAGGACGTGGCCCACACAAAACGGTCAGTAAGCAGCAAGTGTTTGTGATGCAGACTGAAAAGTTAGCCTGGAGAACTCGAGCTCCACTTAGCCACTGCCATGAGGATTGGTGGACAGGGCATCAGTGATCCACACCCATTTTAACTTCCAGAAAAGGGCAAGGGGCTCTTCCCAGGGCGTTTGACAGGAAAAGAGTAACATCTAGGTACCACCACATGCCAGGATGGGGCTAAGTGTGCTGCAGTCATTCACCCAACTATAATACTGCCTTCCAGCCAGATGACCAGATCGTGAGCAAGACGAGAGTGGCATGTCAGGGGCTGAGACCACAGGTCTGAATTACAAAAGAAGAGTGCCAGACGGGCATAGCTGGACAACTCGATGTCCCCAGGCACCCGGCAAGTAACATGCATGAGAAGGAGGGCCAGGTGGGGATGGTGGAACCCTGGAGAGCACTGCTTTGTCTCAAGCAGGTGAACAGAGTGGCCAGCCCCAGCTGACTGTCCCCACATGGGAGTAGGCTCCTGGGGTGGCCACATCACCTTCTGACTTTTCTTTCTTTTTGAGATGGAGTTTTACTTTTGTTGCCCAGGTTGGAGTGCAATGGTGCCAACTTGGCTCACTGCAACCTCTGCCTCCTGGGTTCAAGTAATTCCCCTGCCTCAGCCTCCCGAGTAGCTGGGATTACAGGCATGCACCACCACGCCTGGCTAATTTTTTGTACTTTTAGTACAGACAGGGTTTCACCATGTTGGCCAGGCTGGTCTCGAACTCCTGACCTCAGGTGATCCACCTGCCTCAGCCTCCCAAAGTGTTGGGATTACAGGTGTGGGCCACCATGCCCGGCTACTTTCTGACTTTTCAAAGCTGACAAGTCATTCAATTCTTAAAAAGTGAAGACAAACAGGAACCACAGTGAGGGAGAGACATAACATGGCTATGGACTGCACTCAGCCCCGGGGAGGCCAACTGCCTCCTTGACACACATGTCAGGCCATCGAATCTTCTGACTGAGATGCTCCTTAGCGAATACACCGCATGTACCTCCAAAGACAAGGAGTGTTGGGGGAAGGCTCATGATGTTACCTTGACAACTTTGAATCTTTGAAGGAGTCGGCACAGCATTCTTGCTTCTAGTTTTCCCACATTCATAGCCACTCGGATTTCAGCTTGGGAAATTCCTTTCGTGCCTCTGCGCTCAACTGTGAGAAACAATACACATGAACCCAAACGGCTGCAAAGGAGCTGTTCTGCACAAGTCAGTTTCCAGCCCACTTTTTCAGCAGACATTTCAATGCTGTGAAATTAACAGACAGAACAAAACATACGCCATTTCTCTCCCTTATCCTCCCAAGTGTGCTTCCCTCCCAAGCCTCTGAGTAACATACTATGCTAGGCTAGTAACGCTAACAGCTAATGTTTGAATGCTTACTATCTCACGACACCACGTTAAAATACTAAATGTCAGGTGATCAACAGCTGAAATACGAAAATGCAGGAACCCAATAGGCTTTACCCAATGGCAAGAAATTAGCCCTTTCGCATGAATGAACTGTTTCAGATCAATGAAACTGACCTCTTTAAGAAGCATCAAAATAATTTTTAATTCAGAACTTTTTTTAATGTGTATTCTTCATTTCCCAGTGTTTCTTGATAGACACAGAGGCATTGTGGACTCTGACTACTGCACGGTCCCGTAAGAGTCGTGCAAGCGGGGACTTTGAAAGGAAATGGTATTCCTCGACTCTGGAGTAAATGACTCGCAGACCACTGGGCCCCACTGTTGCTGTGTGTAGCTTGTCCACTCCTGGGCTGTCATAAGCTGGTGTATGTCAGGATTGTGAGTATATCTGCCGCTCAGAGGCCCTTTAAATGCATCCTACTAAGCTGGAACTAAGAACTCCAGGAAGGAGCTGGCTTAGGAACTGGGAGGTAGGCAGGTAGTCCCAGCAGTAAAGCACACGAGCCGCAAGGCAGACGTGGTGGCAAAGCTCTTTGACTTTTCAGAAGTATCTTCCTTTTGGCCGGGTGCGGTGGCTCACGCCTGTAATTCCAGCACTTTGGGAGGCCAAGACGGGCGGATCACGAGATCAGGAGATCAAGATCATCTGGCAAACACGGTGAAACCCCTTCTCTACTAAAAATACAAAAAAATTAGCTGGACGTGGTGGCGGGTGCCTGTAGTCCCAGCTACTCGGGAGGATGAGGCAGGAGAATGGCGTGAACCTGGGAGGCGGAGCTTGCAAGAAGCCGAGATCGTGCCACTGCACTCCAGCGTGGGCAACAGAGTGAGACTCTGTCTCAAAAAAAAAAAAAAAAAAAAAAACAAATCAGCCGGGTATGGTGGCACATGCCTGTGATCCCAGCTACTTGGGAAGCTGAGGCAGGAGAATCACTTGAACTTGGGAGGCGGAGGTTGCAGTGAACTGAGATGGCGCCATTGCACTCCAGCCTGGACAACAAGAGTGAAACTCCATCTCAAAAAAAAAAAAAAAGAAAGAAAGAAAGAGAAAAAAGAAAGGGTTAAGGGCAGCGTTTCCCCAGTTGTGCTGTGAGGAACCCATTCTGAGAGATGTGAAGGGAGCTACCAAACAGCCCTCCAAAAAGGCTGGGCTGACCCCACAGCTCAGTCAGATCCCCTGTAGCCGCTTCACCTTCTGCTCTGTCCTCCCTGCAGGGACCTGAGGCCACACCACCTATGACACTAGGTCACTGCTGTCCTACACAGAAGTTAGGGGACCTGGGGGAAGGGTTAGGAATTGGAGAGAATGTTTTCTTTGCTACACAGAAGTTAGGGGACCTGGGGGAAGGGTTAGGAATTGGAGAGAATGTTTTCTTTGCCCATTTATCATAGATTCCTGGCCTGTGGTAACACCAGACCAATCTTAGAAAACAACAGATAGCTCTTGAACCTTTGAATAATAATAGTAATAGCTTTCTTTTTTCAGTGCTTTCTATGCACCAGACCCTATAGCAGCTCTTTTATTTTGATTCATTTATCCTCATAATGTGCTAGTGTTGATGCTCTCGACATGTGATGGTTAACCTTAGTTGTCAATGGGACTGGATTAAGGGATACCCAGATCACTGGTCAGGTTTTATCTCTGGGTGTGCCTGTGACGGTGTTTCTGAAGGAGACTGGTGTGTAACTCAGTGGACTACGTGGGACAGATCTGCCCTCCATGTGGGCGGGCACCATCCCATCAGCCAGGGGCCCAGACAGAACAAGAAGCCAGAGGAAGGCGAACTTGCCCTCTCTCTCTTCTGGAGCTGCAGCCCCCTCTGCTGCCGCTCTTGGCCATCAGAACTCCAGGCTCTCCAGCCTTAGGTAACTGGGACATGCCCCCGCGGCTTCCCTAGTTCTGATGCTTCCCTGGGCCTCCAGCTCACAGATGAGCTAGTGGGACTTCTCAGCATTCATAACTGCACGAGCCAATTACCTTAATAAGCTCCTTTCATACATCTACATATATTTTTCCTACTGATTCTGTGTCTCTGGAGAACTTTAAAATGCCTGCTTTTACAGATGAGGAAACTGGGGCTCAGAGACCTCATTAAAGTCATATGGCTAAGTGGCAGAGCAAGGATTCAAACTCCAATCTGACCTCAAAGCCTGAACCCTTCTGGGGAACCAAGGCGCTTCCCATTGTATTACATTCTCTATAGCAGAGTCCTCTCTCCACATGTGGGCAAAGCACTTCTTGACTCAGATTCTCGGGAACCACATCCAAGCTGATGTGGGAACAAGACTTACTGAGGTCATAGGTCTGCGTGAGCATATCCCGCTCGAACACGATGTCCACAGGAGGCACTGTCTTGGAGATGACCTCCTCGTCCTCGTCATCGTCATGGTCATTCCGTTTAAATTCCTTCAGCAGCTTGAGGCACCGAACCATGACATCAGTCCCTGGCAACACAAGCACAGGTTTTCCAGCAATGAGTGAAAGCAGCGCTGCCTGGGGGAGGTGAGGGGTTCTGAAATATCACAGCACATGTCGGCAGAGACAGAGATCCCCACAAAGGTCATACACATCACCATGTCCGGAGGTTTAAAAATGTGGTCAGGACCACAAGACCTGACAATGTATTCCATAAAGCTGCTTTTTGTTTTTAGAAGAATGAGGGAAGAAAGCAATGCAAATGGAAGGAATAACGAGGTGCTATTAGTTCTGTTAAATCAACAGTCGCCCTCTCCTGCTGGAGACCAGCTCCATGACAACAGGAGACGTGCCTGTCTCTTCCCAGCACCCAGGACACGGCCCACACTCAGCAGGCACGCAAGCTGTATTTGCCAAAAGGATAAAAAACATCTTTTTCCTTTTAAGCTAATACTCACTGCCAATAAGGTGTGGCAGCAGTGTAAATGAGCTGTATAACCCTTCTAGAGCATTTCGAGGGGATTTTACAATGATTCCAAGTGTAAACGTTTATTCTAAGAAAACAACTCAAAAGTAGGACAAGGCTATCAGTACTAATAGGTTCACTATAGTACTCTTTATAGCACCAGAGCAATCTTATGAGTACTACAAAAAAATCAGCAACGGGGGTGGAGGGTGGCATACCTACCAGCCACCTCACTTTCTGTGGACTAGTGTCTGCCTTCAAATCATCGCACTGCACCTATACTGCAACCTACAAAAGTAAAACATGGGGAAAAAATAACACACTTGTGCCTACGGCTATAACAAGAGAAAGATAAGTGTACATGTAGGTAAGAACTAGAAAAGGTACAAGGAAAAATGGGGACTTCTTGACACTTGACATGTGCTAACTCATTCGGTCCCAACAACCCTTGGATGAAGATGCTAGGGAACAGAGGGGTTGAATAACTTGTCCAAGCTCCCAACAGCTTGTAAGTGACGGGAAAAGTGACTCAGTTAAGGTCACCGGTCTCCAATATGAACACCAAGATATCCTGTGATACACGATAACCCGGAGTGGGAAAACTGCCCTGCAAAGATGTTCACATCTTCATCCCCGGAACCTGTGAACATGTTGCCTTCCATGGCCAAAGGGACTCTGCAGAAGTGATTAAATTAAGGCGTCGTGGATTTTTGGGGGTCATTGTTGTCAGAGTGAAGTTAAGCATTTCGAGATAAGATTATCCTGGATTATCTGGGTGGGCCCAATGTAATACCACAGAGTCCTTAGGCTGGGCATGGTGGCTCACATCTGTAATCTCAGCACTTTGGGAGGCCAAAGCAGGGAGGATCACTTGAGCCCAGGAGTTCAACACCAGCCTTGGCAACATAGCAAGACACAACTCTATAAAAAATTTTTTAAATCGGCCAGGTGTGGTAACATGTGCCTGTAGTCCCAGCTACTCAGGAGGCTGAAGTGAGAGGACTGCTTGAGCCTGGGAGGTCGAGGTTGCAGTGAGCCCAGCTCACACCACAGCACTCCAGCCCAGGTGACAGAGACCCTGTCTCAAAACAAAACACTAAATAACAACAAAAAGTCGTTAAAAGAGAGAGGCAGTAGGATCAGAGTGAGACTGGGAGATGCTACACTGCTGGGTTTGAAAACAGAGAAAGGGACCACAACCCAGGGAATGCAGGTGCCTCCTAGAAACTAAAAAAGGCCAGGGAATGAATTCTCTTCTAAAGCCTCCAGAAGGAACACTGCCCTGCAAACATCTTGATTTTACCCCAGTGAAAGCCATTTCAGATAGTAATCTATCTGTGTGGTTTGAAGTCACTAGGTTGGTGTAATTTGTTACAGTAGTCATAAGAATAATAGGGACAGCTTCTCCACCAACTTTCATCAGCATGTGGATGCACAGAATCCTGGGTGCTACAGCAAGGAGTGGGCACTGACTCTGGCCCTGGAGCCCAGCCCTCTAGTACAGGACCCTGCCCGCAAGTGTGAAATGCCACCCCTGACAGCACACAAGACTGAGGTCCAAGGAAAGTCAGGTCCAGCCACCTCCACTTGAGCAGGAGGTTCTTGTGGGGGCACAGCATGTGGCTTGCAGGTGAAGTTCACAAATAAGCATCTTAGGGCCTGGAACTCAGGAGATGCCTGGAACTCAACAGACCTCAGGAGACACTCTAGGGGGAGCCAGCCTAGGGCAAGCGGCCAGCTGAAGTGGTCCCCAGGCACCAACCTGCTGCTGACCCCTCCACTCCTCAGAGCAACAGAAAGTCCCCCAGGGCATGGCTTTTCATTAGAGGCAACCTAAGGCCCCAGCGCAGGCCTGAAGCCTCGGCTCCTGCCAAGTCCCCGCCGGGCCTCCTGCCGTCCCTCTTGGCTCTGCCCTGTGCTCCAGGCCCCTGCCCTGCCCTCTCCTGCAATCCCTCTCTTTCAGAATGGGAGGCTTAAGCAATCAGGAGGGGAAATATGGGGACAAGGGGACTCTCGGGACTGTGGACATGAGTAAGAACTATCTAAAGCCTCGGGCACTGGGACAGGGTCCCCTGCCAGGCTCCCTTTCTACAAGTAGCACCTCTAGCAGCTGGTGGCCAACACACCCAGCACAAAGGAAGACAAGACCACCATGCCATTCCCCCCTAGACTGTCCGCTAGTCAACCCCCTCCCAACCCCCACTCCACCATGCTGCTCACACAAGCAACCTATTGCTCCTAATAACACTACGACCGTTTATCCAGTACTACATCCTGGATGCTATCCTAGGCTCCCTGTGTGCCCTATGAACTGACCCTCACCATGGCCAGAGGAGGTAAGGGTGATCATTCCAGTCCCACATGAGAACACTAAGAAGCTGAGGAATTCACACAAACAAATGTCTCTTTGCCAGTAAGAAGCTGGCATTTACCAGGCAATCTGGCTCCAGAATCCAGGCTCTAAACCTTTGGTTTAGACTCCCCAATTCAAAACGTCCCTGAGACTGGGAATAGCTGAGTGACCCGGGGTCAGGGACGCTGGCTTCTGCCTGAGCAGCAGCACAACACAGCACTTAGGGGAGTCAGACCCAAGGCGTCCTCAGCCAGTGGCCCAGCGTTATTTCTTCTCCTTTTAAACTTCTTTAAGAGGCTAATTAGCTAGGAAAAGACCCACAGGACAGCCCTCAAAATAAACACAGTGGAAGGCAAGAAACGGTACTAGTAAACGCGTGACCTCAGTAGGCAAAAAAGAGAAAAAGCCTCACAGCCTTCAAAGCTTCTGATCTTGGCCGGGCGCAGTGGCTCATGTCTGTAATCCCAGCACTTTGGGAGGCCGAGGCGAGCAGATCACTTGAGGTCAGGAGTTTGAGACCACCCTGGGCAACAGAGCAAGACTTCATTTCCCTAACAAATACAAAAAATTAGCTAGGCTTTGGAGGTGTGCATCTGTAGTCCCAGCTACTCAGGAGGCTGAAGCAGGAGGATCGCTTCAGCCCAGGAGTTTGAGGTTGTAGTGAGCTATGATCACACCACTGCACTCCAGCCTGGACAACAGAGTGAGACCCTGTTTCAAACAAAACAAAACAAAACAAAAAAACAAAAAAACCCCTTCTTCTCCCCACCAAGTTGGTTCACCGTCCTCACCTCTCTACTAGTGGAGCAACTGACATCCATCCCATGACCCCCTCCAACAAATGGCACAACTACCTCCTGAATAAACGTTTGGAGGGAAGGTGGGGATGAAACTTGGGCTCCAGGGCCAGGCAGAGAAGTGTTTCCATCTCAAGTTCCACAGCTCCCCATGTCTGTGACTTTGGGGAAATTACCAAGTATGACTCTTTGTTTTCCGACCTGCAAAATGGGATGACAGTGTTCTCTGTGTCACGGGGTTAATGTTAGCATGGCCGAGACAACATCTGTACAGAGGCTGGCATGGAGCAATCCCTCAACATGACCACCCAGCACTTGCTGGGAGCCAGGCACCATGCCAAGGGCGGTACATGAATTAACCCATAAAATCCCACAACCCCAAGGGAGGCAGGTCCCTGTAAGCTCCATTTCACAGATGCGGAAGCTAAGGCACTTGCTCAAAGTGATGGCGCTATGGAGTGAGTGGCAGAGCTAGGATGTCAGTCAGCCCAGGCTGCCAGCCTGCAGTGGATGCACTCGGCCAGTAGGGGAGTTACTCTGATTAGTACCACCAGCACCTAGCACAGCGCTGAGGCATGACAAACATCAGTGGCATTCAGGGTGGCGGGCCCCCTCTTATTGTGGGATAAGCCCCAAAGCTGCCCTCTGGTCATGATGGTTTGCCTCCTGGAGACTCGCGGGAAGGCGCCCCCCTGCTCTGGTTCTGAGCATAAGGCTCAGTTGTTGGCCACGGGGGCTGAGGGCGATGCGGGAGGACTATGAGCTGTTCTGTGCAACCACAACAGGCATCATCAGCCCCAGGACCCACAAAGCACCCACAACCCGGAGCAGGTGCTGAGGCTGGGCCCAGCGTGAGGTGGCTGTGCTTCCAGAAGGCCTGGAGTGACTCTCCGAATGTTTTGGCCATGGGATCTGTGGCTCTGCCTGCCCCACAGGGCATAGCTGATTTCTCTGCTGTGAATCCCAACTGCGCTGACTCTCTTCTGTATCTGCCCAGCAAGTAAGCCCTGTTTTATTTAACCAAGCTGTGTCTAGCTTTGCTCTTTCACAACATACCAATCACAGAAACATTTTCCTTTCCCCATGCCATGACATCTTTTTTTTTCTTTTGAGACAGAGTCTCACTTTGTTGCCCAGGCTGGAGTGTAGCCGCACAATCACTGCAGCCTCGAACTCCAGGGCTCACACGGTCCTCCCACCTCACCTCCGAGTAGCTGGGACTACAGGCATACAACACCACGCTCGGATCATTTTTTTTTTTTATTTGTTGTAGAGATGGGATCTTGCTTTGTCACCTAGGCTGGTCTAGAACTTCTGGCCTCAAGTGACATTCTTACCCTGGCCTCCCAAGGTAGAGGGTTACAGGCATGAGCCACCGAGTCGAGCCTGGTGCACATGTTTCCTTTGGAAACCTTGTGCTGGAGAGGCAGCCCAGCACTGTGGTGGGGAAGCCAGACTCTCTGCCACAGAGCTGGCTGTGAGCCCTGCTGCTGTGTCGGGTGGGCCTGGACAAGGTGGCTGACCTCCCTCAGCCTCAAGTGTCTTGCCTGAAAACTAGGGCTGATGACAGTGTTTAGCCTTGTGGGGAGAACTGTTAAGAGATCAGGCAGGTAAACGATGGAACAGTGTAGTGTGTGCCTTGTGATTCCAAGGGACCATCCGGAAGGAGTTTCACCAGCCCTGTGTGCCTTTCCCACAGTTCTAGAGTTTTACCAGCTTTAGAATTTCAGTTTCTATTATTAAAATCCCTCTGGCTCCTACTTGCCTTTTTGAAGGTACCTGTTCCAGACTACAAGTCAGCTAAAGCCAAAAGCCACAGGGGCAGAGCAAGACCCGAATAAGCGCACGTCATCCAGGGTGACTGGGGCGTATTGCCCCATTTAAGCTACCACCTCAGTGACCAGCAATTCCCCTGGGAGGAACTGGGGACTTGCTAATGGCAACCCCTGGTCCCTGGACACAGGGCTTTCTTCCCAGGAATGAAAGGCAGTAAGATAAAACCAGCACCCGCTCACAGGCATGAGGAGTTTCAGGCATTTTAAAGACATGGCATGCTAATATTAGCAGTCCAACACAAAGGAATCACACAGATCTTTTGTGTCCAGGATCCAAGATGGACTTCATTCCGACATTCTGAAGACCCAGACGAGAAAAAGAGAAGGAGTGACTCCTTAAGGAGCACCTAGTAGGAGCCAGCCATTGTGTTTAGTGTTTTCGGAAGCGATTTTACTAACCACGTGGCTTCTGCAAGTTATTATTGCCATTTTAAGACAAAGAAAATTGACACTCAGAGTGGTCATATGATCTAACCGATGCCTTCCACACTAGGCCACCTGACTAGGCTAGAATTTCAAATTTCCATCAGAGAGCACGATTCATTGCAAAGGAAAAACCAGAGTAGCTGTGAGGTGGAACCAACAGTCTGTGTTTCTCCCGTTCCCAGTGAAAAATCCATCTGGCCTCCTAGTAAAATGACACTGTCAACTGTGATCAACCCAAGAAAGAACAAAAGCAAGATGGGAACGAACGAACCCCATGGCAGCTTTCCTCTTTAAGGATCACAAGCAATGGGAAAGTCCTACTGGTAAGGCAGGCAGATGTCCCGTAAATTCAGTGTGTTACCTCCCCGCCACCCCCGCCCAACACACACACACACACACACATACACACACACACACACACACACACGCCTGGCCACAGGCTGAAAGCACAGAATTCAGGGAACACTGAATGACAGAGGTGGGGGTGCTGCAGCACACACCCCAGGGCAATGGTGGGGTACAGGTTAAATTATGGGCTCCGGAGTCAATCTGTCTGGTGTTACCCTGCCTCTGGCAGCCTTTGCTGGTTGTATAACTTGGCTATGTAATACGGCCTCTAGGCCTGTTTCCTCATCTATAAAATAGGGATAATAATAGCATCTTCCTCATAGAAACCTTAGGACAGCGCCTGGTGTGGAGGTAGTGCTCTGTCAATGTTTGCTACTGCTTTTACAACTCTGATCGTTCAACCTTGGAAATGCACAGCTTTGGAGGATCAAGTGGCATACCCAGTCACCTGGGCTGAAAATATCAGACAGTGCTTGGGGCCTTTAACTCGATTTGACTCCACAAGCATTTATTCTGTGCTGGGCCCAGAACACAAACAGATGAGAGAGACAGGTTTCCTGCCCCTGCAAAAGGTTGTGTGTGTGAGAGAGAGGCTGGCGGGCAGCACAGGAAGGACAATGTGCTCAGGCTTCACATGCCTGGGTTTGAATTCTGGCTCAGCCATGGGGAAGCTCCTTACCTCTCTGAGCCTCAAGTTCTTCAGGGGTAAAATGAGGGTAATTCTAACAGCATGCCTAGAACAAGCTGGTAGTAAGGACTAAATGAATGAATGCATTCAAGGGCCCTAGCGTAACACTTGAGGCAAATTAGGCACTCAACGCATGCTCTCTGGTTGGTTGACTACTAGCAGCGCCAGCCAACCATGCTGGGAAATGTGCTACAACACCCTCAGGACCCTGCTTTAAGCATGCACAGAGCCTGGAAATGAGAAAGAGGCAGGATGGGGCTAGGCAGGGGACAGCAGAGACAGGAGGTGGCATTTGGGTGGGACAGTAAAGGATACTAAGAATTGTCTGATAAGGCAGAAGAAGACAGGTATTCCAGGCAAAAGGAAGGGTATGAGCAAAGGCGCTGAGATGGAAAAGGGGCCTACAGGGTAAGGGGAGGGGAGAGGGCAGGAATGAAGGTGAGGATACAGAGAAAGGTAGCTGTGGAAGGTTTCTATGCCAACCATAGTATATTTTCTTGTTTATTTTGTAGGCATGATGTTTGGGACTGACTGGAAGCTATTTCTGCAGTGGACAAGGAAGCTGGCTTGGAGGGAGGGAGGCCTGAAAGGGAGTCCAGATCCACAGACCCTCAGGCCCATGGGAGCTGTCCTCGACTGGTTTTACCCTTAGCCAGTGTCCCAGCCAGGCTCAGGCCCCAGGCACTCAACTACCCGATTTCCACTTCCTCCTGAGTTCAGCCTAGTCTCACATGGGAGGCAGCAGAGTAAGTAACCGACACTCTATCCAAATCCCTGCACCAGCACTGCCCAGCTCTGCGACCTCAGGCAAGGGACGTGTGCCTCTGTTTTCTCATCGGTGAAATAAAGAAAAAGAAAGGGGAAGAGAAAAGAGAAAAACAAAAGAAAAAAGAGAGAGAGACAGAAGGAAAGAAAGGAAAGAGAGAGAAAGAAAGAAAGAAAATAGTACTGACAGGATTGTATGGTTAGAAGGACTAGAATGAAAGAAACAAGGCTGGACATAGTGGCTCACGTCTGTAACCCCAGCACTTTGGGAGGATAAGACAGGAGGATCGCTTGAGCCCAAGAGTTCGAGACCAGCATGGACAACAAGTGAGATCCCATCTCTACAAAACAACAATTTTTTAAAAAAATTAGCTGGTGTGGCAGCACACCCCTGTAGTCCCACTACTTGGAAGGCTAAGGGGTAAGGACTGCTCAGCCTTCGAGGCTAAGGCTGCAGTGAACCATGATCACAGCACTGCACTCTGGCCTGGGTGAGACAGAGTGAGACCTTGTGTTTGGTCTGGTTTTGTTTTGCTGACATGGAGTCTCACTCTGTCGCCCAGGCTGGAGTGCAATGGCGTGATCAGCTCACTGCAACCTCCACCTCCTGGGTTCAAGCGTTTCTCGTGCCTCAGCTTCCTAAGTAGCTGGGATTACAGGCGCGCACTAACACACCTGGCTAATTTTTGCATTTTTAGTAGAGATGGGGTTTCACCATGTTGGCCAAGCTGGTCTCCAACTCCTGACCTCAAATGATCCACCTGCCTCGGCCTCCCAAAGTACTGGGATTACAGGCATGAGCCACCATGCCCAGCCAGCCTTGCCTGGACTGTCATCTCGATGTTTTTTCTACTTCCCTCCACTCCAAGACTGACCACAAAATGGGATAACAATATGGCATCTCACCCAGTTCTTTCCTCTTTTTAGTGCCTCTAGACAAGCCCACAGGGTCTTGGGTTTTTCTCACTAATTGTTCGAGGAAACAAGGGTACTGACAATAGTACACATGGCGGTTTACAAGGGTTCAGAAAATTATAAACGCTCTTGAAACGCTCTTCGTGTACAGCTTCTGAGTCAATCACCTCCCCAAACCCTTGGGCTGAGTTGGTAGCTGACTTGAGGTCCCCAATGCTCTCTTTTTTTTTTTTTTATTGAGATGGAGTTTTGCTCTGTCACCCAGGCTGGAGAATAGAGGTGCGATCTCAGCTCACTGCAACCTCCACCTCCCAGATTCAAGCAAGTCTCCTGCCTCAGCTTCCCAAGTAGCTGAGATTACAGGTGCCTGCCACCATGCCTAACTAATTTTTGTATTTTTAGTAGAGATGGGGTTTCACCATGTTGGCCAGGCTGATCTTGAACTCCTGACCTCAAGTGATCCGCCCACCTGGGCCTCCCAAAGTGCTGGGATTACAGGTGTGAGCCACGGCGCCCAGCCTCCCCAGTGCTCTTAAAGTGTGATCAATAGATGGGAGGGGCTGGTGTCAACTGTGCAGTGCTAACAGCAGCAGCGAACCTCTCTTGAGGGCTCTGAGCCAGGGGCTATTTAAGGAGGCCATATCCCTCACTGAGAAACATCCCAGTCGCTGCACTGGCCCCATGGATACCTCCGTCCGCTGCCAGGCCCTCACCCTGTACGGTCATTTCCCCTGCTCACAAGTTCTGGCACCTGCCTTCAACTCTTCCTAGCGCAGGGAGCATTCCCTTCTCAGCCTGCAAAGGCATCAGCCAGCTACACCTTAGAGAGGTCTTACAAGAAAATCTTAGGGCCCCTCCCTCAGCGCACGGCCAGTCACCCATCCTGTTCCAGCCTGCTTCTCTTTCCCAGTCCTCACACTCCTCCCACCTGTCCCCAGTGTGCTCTTCCAAGAAACACAACACATTTCTCTGCTGAGGGAGGCCAAAGCCTCCTGCTGTCTGCAGGACTGAGTGGCTGGTCCCTCCTGGGGGAGAGCAAAGAGGAGGGAAGAGGCCAGTTCCCGGCAAAGGGCGCTCCCCGGGTGCCTGGGTCCCTTCCAGAGAACTGTCTAGGACTCAGCAGAAGTTACTCAGCCCAGAAATTCACACCCTTGGGGTTCTTACCCCTCTTTAAAGTTCTTGCTTTCAACAGAGCTTCTGCCATATTACCATGTCTTTCTTTTACTTCTCTTGTTCATTTTTTAAGCTAGTGTTCTTTAATCACTTTTTAACTGTTTTAACCATTTTCCCTCCAGCATAATCAATTTTCTAGGCTTTTAACATCTCTGACAATCTTTTTCTGCTCTTTTTCTGTTCATATTCACCTTTTATCTTTTTTGTTTTTCTAATCTTGATTCTTTTTAATTCATTTTTTGGTTTCAAAGCTCCTTTAAACTTTTGGATTTGTTGCATTTTAATCATTCTTAATATGGTTCATTTCTTTTTTCTTAGCTTGTATACATCAATCCTACTTTAACTTTTTAACTGTGCCTGTTGGCCATTTTAACTATCATACTTTAATTTGCTATACCCTGCTAGGTTTCTTGGTTATTATTTACTTTTTAAAATTTTAATAGCTTTGTTGAGATATAATTTGCATATCACACAATTCATCCATTTAATCTGTACAAGTCAATGGTTTCTTACTATATTCACAGGCCCCTGCATCCATCACCAGTCGATTCTAGAACATTCTCATCACCTCAAACCCTTTCTCGCTCCTCTCTCCCCGCACCCCTGCCCTAAGCACTCACTATCTACTTCCAGATTCCCCCATTATGGACTTTCCTATAAATGGAACCACACAGTCATGGCCTTTCATGACTGACCACACCTTCCCCATTGAATGGGCTTGGCACTTTTGCCGAGAATCATTTGACCATAGATGTGTGGTTTATTTCTGGACTCTCAGTTCTATTCGGTTATCTGTCTACCCTTGTGCCGGTATCACACTGTCTCCATTACTATTGCTTTGCAGTAAGTTTAAAAAGCAGGAAGTGTGAGTTGTACTTTATTCTTCTTTTTCGGGATTGTTTTAGCTCTCTGGGTCCCTTTGCATTCCCTGTGAATTTTAGAATCAGCCTGTCAATTTCTGAGGAGGAGTCAGTTGGGATTCTCACACAGGCTGTGTGGAATCAGTAGATTCCTTATACTGTGAAGTCTTTGGATCCAGGAACCTGGGATGTTTTCCATTTACATAAATCTTAACTTTCAGCAACATTTTGTAGTTTTCACAGAGTATATGTTTTGTACTTCTTTTGTTAAATTTATTCCTAAATTACCGTGAACAAAATTGTTTTCTTAATTTCATTTTCAGATTGTGCACGGCAGGTCTATAGAAACACAATGGACTTCTGTATACTGATCTCATGTCCTGAAATCTTACTGAACTTTTTTTTTAGAGTCACAGGGGCAACAGCTCTGAGGAGAGAGTCCATCTCATTCACAGCTACTTCACTCCACAGTCCTTTCAATGCTGAGCTTGTGACAACCTGGAAAAACCAGCCAGTTGACCGCCTCAGTCATTAGCCCCAGGGAGCACAATTTCTGTGAGTTGTTTCCAACTGTGATCATTTTCCGACAGACTGCTGAGTTCACTTCTACTTCTCTCCCTTTCTTTTCTCAGCACAATTTAATAAACACAGGATGACTGGTAAACACTTGAAGAAAATAATCCAAATTTGCAAAACAGATCAGTTCAGCGGGGCTGTTTACACTTCCAAAGTTTTTTTGCTTTTTGCAAAACAGATCACTGAAGCCTTCTGTGCAGTGAAATATGCATTTGAAAGATGCCTAAATCCAAATTCGTTAAGGAGTTTTAGAAATAATTTATATACTAGATCCAGGTATACCTGTAAATTTAAATGAAACAATACATCATCTTTATTTATTATTTGAGCTTTGTCTCCTCCATAATGCCTTAGAGGGAAGGTTTTATGTTAATTTGGCAAACTGGAAAGACAAAGCTCAAGGCAAAAAAACCCTGAAAACTGCCTTCATCTCTTGCCTCCTGCGTATGGAAAGTAACTGAAGTGGCACTTAATTAAATTAAATTTGCTCAGCATCTGCTTAGCGCCTACCCTGTTTCAAGCAGACACTGCACAGCCTTTAAAAAGGACATAAAGCATGAAAAGCGTGTGGTCACCACCCTGAAGGAGCTCAGGAGCTAGCTGGAAAGAATTCACACAGATGAGTAACTGAGCTACAGCGTGCCATGGAAGTGAGGGAAGGACTCACCATGAGCCCAGGTTTCCAGTCGCAGCAGCAGAGAGGTGGGCGACAGTGTGGGCAAAGACATCCCTCCAGCCATCAGAATGGCTCCTTGTGCATGCATGTGACAATCTAAACATCCTGACCATCGCCATCTTGGTGCCTGCTGCCTTAATCCAGCACAAGGAGCCAAAGCCACCACTGTCTGCGCTGTAAGTCATGCTGATCTTTCTTCTGTAAAGTCCTCTTGTCCCAGCCCCAGGCCTCAAGATGATGGAAACCACTCACTGGGCAATGGGTCCTATGCATGAACTTACTTTCAACGGTCAGGCAAATGACATCCCAGCATGAAGCAGGCCGCGGGCTACACAGTGGGAAGCAGGTGTCCATGGTGAGAGGGGAAGGTGAGCCCCTCCGAAATGGGGCAGTTCCCTCTGCCTAGCCAACTGCTAATAAAGGAATGAAGTTCAACGTTGCCTAATTGCATTTTTACAGAGAAGTTGACAGTCAGACTTTTTAGGTGAAAATTTCTGATTTTTAAATGCCAGCAACAAATTCAACACAAACAAACACTGTGAGCCAAACAAAACACACGGCTAGATCCAAACACTGTGAGCCAAACAAAACACACGGCTAGATCGGGCCTGTGTGTCATGAGCCTATGGCCCTGCTCTATGTCTCCTGTCACCTGTAAGTCTCACAATATTCTGGAAAGCGGGTACTACTACCCCTTAGATAATTCAGGTGAGGAAACTGAGGTATACAGAGATCAAATCACTTGCTAAAGGTCACCTTACCAGACAGTGACGGAACAAGAATTCTAACCCAGGGCTGTCTTACTCTCAAGTCCATTCAGGTGTGAGGTGTTAGTTTCAAGTTAGTTTGGTCAAATTTCCAGGGACCTTAGGCTCAGGAGAAGCCTTTCTCTACAGTTGCCTGTCTAGCAAAAAAGGTTCTTTAAGGAACTGAGGTTTCTCCTTAGTTTCTCTTTACTTTAAATATAAATTACTTCTGTCTTTTCCTTAACACCTTTCTTCCAACGGGACAGGAAATAAAAATGATTACTAGCTCCACAGGCCCTGAGTATTTTAGGCATTCAGGCCATTAGACTTCAAAGTCAAATACTGAGGGATGAGTGCAGTGGCTCACGCCTGTAATCCCAGCACTTTGGGAGGCTGAGGGGGGCAGATCACCTGAGGTCAGGGATTCAAGACCAGCCTGGCCAATGGTGAAACCCCGTCTCTACTAAAAATACAAAAATTTGCTGTTGTCATTTCCTGTCCTGTTTTCTTTGTAGTTGAGGGTTTACTCCTCTTATATCCCTTTCATCACTATGGTGAAATTTGGGTGGAGTGTAGATAAATGCGTATATTCCAACTATCACCTTTTACTGAGAACTCTGACCCGCAGCTTTTAAAATGATTCTGGTTAATCAGGAGGAGTAAAAAGGATGGGACAAAAATCAAGAATAGATAAAAATAACTGGACTTGGTGTCTCATGCCTATAATCCCAGCATTTTGAGAGGCCAAGGCAGGAGATCGCTTGAGCCCAGGACTTCAAGACCAGCCTGGGCATGATAGCAAGACTTTGTCTCTACTAAAAATAAAAATAAATTAGCCCAGCATGGTAAAGTGTGCCTGTAGTCTCAGCTACTCATGAGGCTAAGGCAGGAGGATTAGCTTGAGCCTGGGAGATCAAGAGTGCAGTGAGCCATGGTTGTGCCACTGCACTCCAGCTTGGGCAACAGAGACAGACTCTGTCTAGGAAAAAAATATAATGGAGGCTGGAGTGCAATGGCGCGATCTCGGCTCACTGCAACCTCCACCTCCCGGGTTCAAGCGATTCTCCTGTCTCAGCCTCTGGAGTAGCTGGGATTACAGGCACGCGCCACCATGCCTGGCTAATTTTTTGTATTTTTAGCAGAAACAGGGTTTCACCATGTTAGCGAGGGTGGTCTCCAACTCCTGACCTCAGGTGATCCGCCCACCTCAGCCTCCCAAAGAGCTGGGATTACAGGCGTGAGCCACCGTGCCCAGCCTAAGGAAGGTTTTTAAAGTTTCATAGTCTGTTCCTTAAGTTAACTTTCTTAGAAGGCTCAGATCCTGCCTCTGCTGAGTACTGATTGTTTAACCTTCTGTAAGTTACTCAGCATCTCTTCACTTTAATTTTCTTACATATAAAATGGTGACAATGCTACCAACCTTACAGGGCTAGATAACAAGATCATGCAATACAGAGTAGGCACTTCACAAAGGCAGGCTAAAGAATGACAAGTGGCTGGGAGTGGTGGCCCACGCCTGTAATCCCAGCACTTTGCAGGGCTGAGGCAGGTGGATCACTTGAGTCCAGGAGTTTGAGACCAGCCTGGGCAACACAGCGAGACTCTGTCTCTACAAAAAAATACAAAAATTAGTCGGGTGTGATGAGGCTGAGGTGGGAGTATCGTCTGACCCCAGGAAGCGGAGATTTCAGTGAGCCGAGATGACGCCACTGCATTCCAGCCTGAGCAACAAAGAAAGATCCTGTCTCAAAAAAAAAAAAAGGCTGAGTGTGGTGGCTCACACCTGCAATCCCAGCACTTTAGGAGGCCAAGGTGGGTGGATCACCTGAGGTCAGAAGGCAGAAGTTGCAGGGAGCAGAGATCGCACCATTGCACTCCAGCCTGGGTGACAAGAACGAGACTCTGCCTCAAAAAAAAAAAAAAAAAAAAAAAAAAAAGAATAGAGTGGCTTAGTATAAGGAGGAAAAGATGAACTTGTTTATTTGGCACCATAAAAGTATGATTTTGGAGGACACCACAGAGATGTTTGCTGGAAGTTTGTTCAGCAAACATTTTCTAGGCACTTTTTATACGGACAGTCCTGAGCCAGGCACTGAGGTATAGAGTTGAATAAATACGTGAAATCGTTATGCCGCAAGGCAGAATGTGATCGGAGAGAGAGGCTGAAGCTTAGAAGAGAGAAGTGAGAGCCAGCCAGCCAAGGGAACAGAAGCTGAGACTCTGCGTTACCTTTCTTCGTCTTACAAGGTCCGCATTCAGGGTGGATCTCTTGCAAGCGAAGAGACACCACCTTGGCTAGGCCAGCGTTCAGCATATACTGGTACAGACGCTTAAACGTCCTTTCACACAGCCCCTGCCAAAACACAATTTAAAGGCTACTATTAGACACGGCAAGATGTCTGAAATGACTAGAAAGTCATGTAAATGAACACAAGTTCAGGACCTGAATTAATTGATTATCTTGAGGTACTAATGAGGAAAGCCTGCCAAGCTACCTTGTCAAGGGACCAAAACAAGGTCCAGAGCAGGATATAAACGATTCTACCTTTTGATTAGAGAGGGGGAAAGAGATTCACTTCGCCAGATCCTGGAAGGGTATCCAGGGGTGGGAATGAGGCAGGCGGGAGTGGAGGCGTGGAGACTGAAGACTTCATTTGATACCTTTTCATGTTGTTTTGATTTTTTAACCATGTAAGCGTATTACTAATACAAACACACACACACAGACACACACCCCTGTCCCTCAAAGGCAGTAGAGAAAAAGGAGAAAAAAATAGGTTAAAAAATGCTATAGGCTGGCTGCAGTGGCTGACACCTGTAATCCCAGTGCTTTGGGAGGCCGAGGCGGGCAGATCACTTAAGGCCAGGAGTTTGGACCAGCCTGGCCAACATGCCGAAACCCTGTCTCTACTAAAAATAGAAACATTAGCTGGGTGCGGTGGCATGTGCCTGTAATCCCAGCTACTCAGGAGGTTGAGGGTGAGAACTGCTTGAACTTGGGAGGTGGAGGTTGCAGTGGGCCGAGATAGTACCACTGCACTCCAGCCTGGGTGACAGAGTGAGACTCTGTTCAAAAAAAAAAAAAAAAAAAGAAAAAGGAAAAAAAATTGTAAAAATTTACATGTGGTCTGTGAAGTTACAACAGAATAATAATGGGTATTTCCATCTCATAACTCCTATTTTTGCAAGACTGAAAACCAAAATGATCCTAGGAACATCTCCCCTGCAGGGGTGACCAACAGCAGCCTCCAGTGCAGGCCTTGCTTTTAAAATTGATACAATGTTTTTCTTCAAGAAAGTAATTTACTTGCCAAAATTGAAAAGTGAGTGATTTCACATAAAAAAAAGACCTAGATTCTGGCTTCTCTTGAAAGGCTAAGATCTGGCAGCCAATGCTAGGACTGTAGCTTCACAGCAACAGTGAACAGGAGCCTCGATCAGCTGCTCTTCAGCGGGGCCCACGCGTCTCCAGGGGGTCACAGCCTTTGCGCTCCCCCATCAGAGCCTCCAACAATGAAACTGAAGGTCAGTTGCCATTTATCATCATTTTTGTGCTGATTTTCCCTAATGGTAGTTAGAGGAAAGTTAATTTCTTAAACCTATATTATATCAAAAATTTATTTTACACATGGTCCATTTTGCTTGTGGGTATCACCCTCCTGGGCACTGCTGCCATGTGATTTTGCAGTCCCTGGAGGAGTAAGGCAGGTCACCACGGCTCCCAGTGAAGGAGCGAACAGCAGGAGGCATTCGCGACTGAGAGCTGTTTGCTGAGTCTTACAGGTTTCCTCTTACACTCTGGGGAGAGACAGGGAGCAAATGTCTGTGGGCTGCTGCCACCACATATGTGTGGTTACCCCCAGGCTAACCAGCACTCCAGCCCTTGGGTGACAGAACATATGGCTATCAAAACAATACAGATGACTCACATATGGCTCATTCAAAGCCACTGGCTTGTACGTGGCATCTATCGTTAATCTAGCCGTGCCCCCAGCACCATAAAAAGACCCCATGGAAACGCATCCATCAGATCCCAGCCCTTGACATATGGCACTAAGCCCTGGACCATCCTAAGAGAGGAAGGATGATGTAGTCTTTCCTTCTGAGGGGCTGCCATCAACAACTCACACAATCTGGCCAGCTAAAAGAGAAAGAGGCAGTGAGTCTTCGTACCAAATCTCCCCCAAAGGCAGCATCCATATTCATGGCCTCAGCTTCATCTACAGGCTAATTTTCACTGAATCCTGCTCAGCTCTCTGTGACCCCAATTTCCAGCTGTTGACTAGACATCACCAGGGGAAAGTCATAGATCTTCATACCCAATACGTCCAAAACTCAGATTTGTCCTGTGCCTCCTCTTCACCCAAATCGGCTCCTCTTTCTGACCTCTCTATTTATTCAACTCTCATTCAGCAAATATTTACTGAGCATCTACAGGGGGCCAGGCACTGTCTTCATCGTGGGGGCTCACAGTGAGCAAGCAGATGTGATCCCTGCCTCACAAGCCTGCCTTTGCGCTGCCTCGGTGAGCAGCAGCCACTCCAGCAAATCCACTGGCTTCATCTTGAGATCCTCTTTCTTCAAGTCACCTCTACATCCCAGTGTAGGCACTCACCACATCCTGTTAGTTCCAGCTCCAAAATGTTTCTCAAACAATTCCAGCCCTCATGGCCACAACCTCGCCACCTTCCTCCCATCCCCTTCCCTCTAACAGCTCATCTGCCTAGACTGCAACCTCCACCTCCCAGGCTCAAGAGATTCTCCTGTCTCAGTTTCCCAAGTAGCTGGACTGATGCATACCACCACCCCTGGCTAAGAACTTCTTCATTTCTACACGGCCAGCAGCAGTGCATAAGGCTAAAGTTTCAAGGCTAAAGTCCCCACTCCTCAGTCAGCACTCCAGTCTTTTCTGATCCGGCCCCTACCTTCCTATCCAGTCACACAATGTGCCGGCTGCCCTCTGGATTACTGCCCACTTCTAAGCATGTTGCATGGCCTTCCACAACTCATGCCTTTGCACCAGCTCTTCTCCTTTCCGTCAAATGCCACTTTCCCTCTGTGTGGGGGAAAAGCCCAGCTCAACTGTGCTTTTGGCACAGCTCTATGAGGCTTTCCCCAGTTCTCTAAAGAAAGCACCCCTCTCCCGCTACTGGCTCGGCTACATCCTTCCAGGTATGTGTTCACACGCCTACCCTTCTGGTTAGACAGCTCCATGACAGTGTGAGACCTGTTGTCATCCTGGCTAACTTTCACCATCTTATTGTGGAACACAGTTCTAACTCAGCATACACACTCCCTGAAGTATTTGTTGAATGAATAAGTGAAAGGCTGTCCAGTAACAGTCAAGGCTTGCTGCTAACACAGACCACAGGCTGACCTGAAACCAGACTAGCCCTGTCTCCCTGCCCCTGAGTGACTTAGTAGGAGGGAGGGTTTCAATCTCCAGAGTCTGCATGGGCTGGACAAGCAACATCAATCTACACAGTGGCCAGTTATTTGTTTATTAAGCTGGTAGGAAGTTCCTTAGTTTCTGCCAGGGTTTCCTGAGAGGTCTTCTCCGTCTATCTTTGATTTTCTACTCTGATAAACTCAGACACACAGAAGCAAAACACTTCTCCCCTATCACAAACAGCAGTGCTCAGGGAATGACAAAGAGCCCTGCCGCCCTGCCTCGTGTCTGAGAGGTGACAGAAAGCAGGTGGACTGCAGGGGACCCAGCCAGTGCACAACTAGTTCCAGCTAACTGCTGTCAGGAGAGAGGGCAGACCCAGGCTTCTCAGTTCTCGAGACAGACTAGAAACCTAGATTTTTATGGAAAGTCTCAATTTCTTAAAAAATGCTAGGTCAAATTGATTTTTAACAGACTAAGTCTGGCCCACAAGCCTCCAGACTGTAACCACTGCTTTAAAGAGGCTTAGGCAGACAGCGAATCTAGCAATGCGGAAGATACCTCCTTTCCCTGTGAACAATGAAATCAGAGACTACAACTCCACCGATGCAATGCGGGAAAAGAACAAGGACTGTCCTGGTGCCTGTGGTCAGACTGAAGACCACTCATTAGGGGACTAATTACTAGTCACCAAAGAGCTTGACTTCAAATGTTCAGTTTTAAGTTCTGGTTTCACACACAGGGCAATCTTGTTTTCCTTCCATCTCTAACGTTGGCTCTTTCCTGACTTGCACTGAAACCTTCCAGTCAGATTGGAAGCAGCACCCCTCCGCCTTTCTCCCTCTCACGCTCCCTTCACCACAGCCTCTGCTCCGGGGCCCAAAGACAAAGCAGGTCAACAGCTGCCTTCCTCCCTGCATCCTCTCCCCTCCCCCTCAGGACAGCCACTCTGCTATTTCAGTACAAAACCACTGGGAACAAGATCACAAGCTTGATTACAGAAGTAAACCTAAATGCCACGTTTTCCTATTCCGTCTGAACTTTGATAATAGGTCCTAGAAAACTCCAGGGGAAAAATGGAAGTCAGGCAAAGGCAAGAATTTAAATGAAGGGCAAAGCACTCTCTCATTCTAAAAAACAGCTGGGCGCGGTGGCTCACTCCTGTAATCCCAGTACTTTGGGAAGCTGAGACATAAGCATCACTTGAGGTCAGGGGTTCAAGACCAGCTTGGCCAACATGGTGAAACCCTGTCTCTAATAAAGATACAAAAATCAGCAGGGCATGGTGGCTGGCACCTGTAAGCCCAGCTACTCAGGAGGCTGAGGCAGGAGAATCGCTTGAACCCGGGAAAGACACAGTCCATACTTGCCCAACCAGGGCAACAGAGCGAGAGACTCTGCCTCAAAAAAGAAAAGAAAAAAACAACAAACAAAGGAAAATCTTATTTGCATCAAATCCAGAATAGGGCGTTGGGTTGCAAATCATTCATCTATGCCTGACAAGACCTCCCGGCTATGGTACAGATCACACCCAGCCCTGCCCGTGGGAAACCCCAGGCTCACCAGTTCTTCCCTCAGCTTTCCCAGCGTCTCTATACAGTTAGTTCGTGTGCTCAGCATGCCTGAAAGCTTCTCCATGAGGATGTCGTATTTGCTCCTCCTGTAAGAAACACCAAGCGATTCGTTTTTTCAAACCTGTTGCTGAAGTCAATATTTACTGCCTGTTTCTTAAAGATGACAAAGCAAGACTTGACTTAATCATTTGACAATACATGACAGAATCTTTTAGGTCTCAAAGATCATCCGGCCCAACTCCTACCTTCTACAGGCGGAGAGACTGTGGCTGTGAGAGGTTCTGTCATATCTAAGGCCACCTTTCTAGAGGAAACGTATAGACTAGACTCTAGGACTAAAACTTGCATGACATGACTCTGTAAAACATCTTTCATTTTTACAATACTTTTAAGTTTAGGAAGTATCACACATATCTTCTTACAAATCACTTGGTGAGGGGCCGGGCAAAATCCCAGCACTTTGGGAGGCTGAGATAGGCAGATCTCTGGAGGTCAGGAGTTCGAGACCAGCCTGGCTAACATGGTGAAATCCCGTCTCTACTAAAAATACAAAAATTAGTCAGACATGGTGGCAGGCACCTGTAATCCCAGCTACCTGGGAGGCTGAGGCAGGAGAATCGCCTGAATCCGGGAGGTGGGGGTTGCAGTGAGCCAAGATCGCACCACTGCATTCCAGCCTGGGTGACAGAGCGAGACTCTGTCTCAAAGAAAAACAAAAAACAGATCACTTGGTGAGGAAGGATGGGGGTTATTCTACAAAGTTAACAGACTTTATTGAAGTTCAGGCTGGAGACACAAACCTAGGTCTTCTTTCTCTAAATCCAGTCCTCTCCTTACTCACTGGGACGCCACTCTGATTCTGAGGCTCCGGTTCCTGCTCCTGACTACACTGGCGTGGCAGAGGCCACCTTCCATCTCACTTCTACTGTGAAGCGGATGTCATGATCAATGCTTCCAAGCTAACGGCCAGCAAAGGAAGCTATTTAAAAACACTGAGGGCCCTTGACTGTGTAAGTCTAGGGGGAGTTCAGGGAGGGGTGCAGGGAGAAATCTTGTAGCCAGTTCGGCTGGACAATAGCTTGGCTTGACTTATAGTCCTAGGGGGAGAGAGAGCACACGTATGGGATCCAGTGACTGTACCCACATCCCCATCTGTACTGCCTCTCAATGAATGAAAGAATAAATGGAGGAACAGATGGTTAATGCATATGAGCCACTCTGCATAGGAGGCACTGTGTCACAGCCATTTAATACAAGAGGCAATGGTGGTTCAAAGAGATCAAGTGACTGCCCAGGTGAGGGGCAAAGATGGAAATACAGATCTTGACTTGATCCAGTGTTCTCTCTCCTACGCCACAGCTGCCACCCTGTGTTCTTGGCAGAGCACAGGTTATACACAAGTGAAGGGTTTGGTGAGACAGTTACTTAATCAATAGATAGTATAACCCAATTAAAATGTGAATTCATAAAAGATGCTTCTCTCTAATACTGTACAGTTGGCTCTTGGATAACATGGGTTTGAACTGGTCGGGTCCGCTTATATGCAGTTTTTTTTTTCATATTTATTGAAAAAATATTAGAAAATATATATATATTAGAATTTTTGGAGATTTGTGACAGTTTGAGAAAACTCAGACAAACTGTATAACATTAGAAATATTGAAAAAATTAAGAAAAAGGTATGTCATTAATGTATAATGTATGTGGATACTAGTCTATTTTATCATTCATTACCATAAAATATACACAAATCTATTATAAAAAGCTAATCAAAACTTACGCAACCATTTACAGACCATACATGGTGCCATTTGCAGTGGAGGAAATGTAAACAAACATGAAGATGCGGGATGAAATCAAACCTGCATAAAATTAACTGTAATACAACAGTGTACTACTGTTAATAACTTCGTAGCCACCTCCTGTTACTATTGTGGCAAGCTTAAGTGTTGTGAGTATTGGCTTAAAAATGCCATGACAGGCCGGATGCGGTGGCTCATGCCTGTAATCCCAGCACTTTGGGAGGCTGAGGTGGGCAGATCATCTGAGGTCAGGAGTTCGAGACCAGCCTGACCAACATTGTGAAACCCTGTCTCTACTAAAATTAGCCAGGCGTGGTGGCACAAGCTTGTAGTACCAGCTACTTGGGAGGCTGAGGCAGTAGAATTGCTTGAACCCAGGAGGTGCAGGCTGCAATGAGCCGAGATCGTGCCACTGCACTCCAGCCTAGGCAACCGAGCAAGACTCTCTTAAAAAAATGTGATGCTCATCATCTCTGTGTGAGCAGTTCCTCTCTAGTAAACAGTAAAAAGTGATCTCTTCTGAGGTCAGGAGTTCGAGAGCAGCCTGACCAACATGGAGAAACCCTGTCTCTACTCAAAACACAAAATTAGCTGGGCGTGGTGGCGCATTGCTTGATCCCTGGAGGCAGAGGTTGTGGTGAGCAGAGATCACGCCATTGCACTCCAGCCTGGGCAACAAGAGCAAAACTCCGTCTCAAAAAAAAAAAAAGGTGATCTCTTGCAGTTCTCACGTATTTTTCCTTGTGTTTAGTGCAATACCATAAACCTTGACTGACACCATGGGACCCATACAAAGGGCCACTAGTGATGCTGGAAATGCTCCCAAGAAGCTCCCCAAAAGTCATGACACTTCAAGGAAAAGTTAAATTGCTTGACGTGTACTGTAGAGTGAGGTCTGCAGCTGCGGCTGCCCGCCATTTCAGACAATTTGTCTTGTTAATGGACAATGTAAACTTATGGTATCAATAAATACGGTACAGTATTGTAAATGTAGTTTCTAAATAACATTTTTTCTCTAGTTTACTTTATTGCAATAATACAAGAATGGTATAACACATGGAACAAAACGTGTTAATTAACTTTATATTATTGGTAAGGTTTCTGATCAACAGTAGACTATCAGTAGTTAAGTTTTTGGGGAGTCAAGAGTTATATGTAGCTGGGCACGGTGGCTCACGCCTGCAATCCCAGCACTTTGGGAGGCCAAGGTGGGTAGATCACTTGAGGTCAGGAGTTCGAGACCAGCCTGGCCAACATGGCAAAACCCCGTCTCTACTAAAAATACAAAAATTAGCCAGGTATGGTGGCAAGTGCCTGCAGTCCCAGCTACTCAGGAGGCTGAGGCAGGAGAATGGCTTGAATCCAGGAGGCGGACATTTGACAGAGATGCAGCAATGATGATTTTCACCCCTGGAGATCCCAGGTCAATAAAGAGTCTACACACATGCATCAAGCACTTTCTTTAGGCCAACCCATGTGCACTGTAAACTTTAACATTTACATGTAATCATTCCCCGCTCTTTTGGAGGATGCACCTCCCCTCCCCACTATCCCTCATTGCTGCCTACCTCCACCCCAGAGAGCTGCTGGCCAGGTACTAAGGGGCTCAGGGCTTCCTCAGCCAAGGGCTGCTCTTCCCAGGCCCTGCACCAGCTTGAACTTTTCTTATCCTGGCTTCTGCCCCTCCCATAAAAAAGGGCATGAGTTTGTGCAGTGTGGGCTGAGACCTCTGCAGAGTGCTGAAACTTTTCTGTCCCTCATTCCTATGCCAGGTAATTAGCCACCCCAATGGCAAGGATGAAGAAGTCAGAGATAACCTACTCACTCCCCCAGCCTCCCTGGTCCTCAGAAGGGAATGTGCACATTTAACTAGTTTGCTGTATCATCTGGACAATATCCCGCTAAAATAGCAATATCACACATTGTTATTGCTTAGCAGAACCTTGCCATCTCGTCCATATAGGTTATTATGGTTGAGTGCTGCAAAACATCCTATTTGAAACTGACATAATTCAACTACAATCCTGCCACCACAACAAATCAAATCTGACTCACTTTTATTTTTACATCTCCCCAAAATGTCACCAAAATGTTAATGGTTCCCATTGTTGGCTGTGAAGTTACAGATTTATTTTTCCTTCTTTTCTGTATAGTTTTCTGGTTCTCTAAACAACCAGGACTTATTTTCACACACACACACACACACACACACACACACAGATAACAAATATCATTTTTTAAAAAGCTATAGTGATATTCTAATTTGGCTTCTATTATTATTATTATTTTTTAAGACACAGGGTTTCGCCCTGTCACCCAGGCTGGAGTATAGCAGTGCAATCATGGCACACTGCAGGCTCAAATTCCTGTGCACAAGCGATCCTCCAACCTCAGCCTCCTGAGTAGTTGGGACTACAGGTGTGCACCACCACACCCAGCTAATTTTTTATTTTTATAAAGTTGTGGTCTTGGTATATTGCCCAGGCTGGTCTGGAACTCTTGGCCTCAAGCGGTTCTCCCACTGCAGTCTCCCAAAGTGCTATGATTACAGGTATGAGCCACCATACCCAGCTGCCCCTACGATTTTTAAAGCATACTACACATGGCTGCAACTAAGAAACCTAACATTTTGATCACTACAAACCATACCTGTCCACATGAAACCGGTTCAGTAGGAGGAGGATTGAGTGTTGCTGGGCTCCAGTGGGTAATCGAATCACATGGGACTGCATTGTAATCAGCCCGTTTTTGTTCAAAATTTTTCTGTGATAGTGCAGCTTCCCAGCATCAACCCTGGAGGAGAAGAAGAGCCATGTCATTTGCTTTGCTGGTAGCTTTATCAACGTATAGAATCTCTCATTTGGACATAAAACACCAGAGACACAAACCTCCTGTCCAGCCAACCTAAGAAAACAGTCACTGTGCAACCATGGCCTTGAAACAAAAAGCCATGCCTCGGGGAAGATACCGCAGCAGGCCCCTGCGTTTGGGGTTCAGGTTGCAATGATGTATAATTTAAAGCAGAGAAGCAAATCCTCCCACTTACTTGAAAGCAGTGGTATGAAGGTCTCGCTGGAGCTCCCCTTGCCACCTGGACCGGCCTAGCCGTTCCAGGATGCAGTAGGAGAAGTCGGGCAGCTTCAGGTCCGGATCCCCTTCCTGGCCTATCAAGGCCCTGTACCGCATGGCCTGGGAGGCAACGATGATCAGTTTCTTCCCCCACCTGCAAATCAGAAACAATCGCATGAAGAAATGTTTAACTGATTTTAGGTAAACAGAGATATGAAAAAGAAATGTATAGAATCCTTACTTTCTGCTTCTTCCTAGGAGTTCACAAGATCCCAAAATTAAGCTAAGCAAGTTTTCAGTCTTAGAAGTGTAGTGTGCTAAAAAAGACAAAAAGGAGTATAGTGTGCTGAAGGAACACGGCCAATCTTATTTCCTTGCTGAAAGTCCTTCAGGGCTTGCCAAAGTGCTCAGGCCAAATCCAGCTCCTCCTCCTGGTCCTCCTGGAAAGCTCTCCAAGGCCCAGCCCTCCCTGCCTTGCTCATCTCATCCTCCACGGCTCTGCCCCTCACTCACAGGAGGCTTCCTATTCCTAAGACAAGCCTCAGGGGTGCTGCCCTTGCTGTTTCCTCGGCCTAGCTGCTTCTCCTCCAGGTCTTCAGGTGACTGATTTCTTCTTATCATTCAGGTCACAGCTCAGTTGTCAATTCCTCAGCCTTTCCAGAAAATGCCAACTAGAGTTCCAGCCCCACCCCCACAATTTCCATATTCTTCATAGCACTTAGCGCTCTCAGAAATGACTATATATATATATATTTTTTTTTTTGTGCCAAGTTTCTTATCAGTTTCCCTCATTCAAATATAAGAGCAGGCACATTGTCAACCTGTTCAGCAGGACATCCGTAGTGCCTAGAATAATGAATTTGGGTGATAACAGGGGCTCTGTGTGTATTTGTTTTTTTTTTTTTTTTTTTTTTTTTTGTGTGTGTGTGTGTGTGTGTATTTGTTAAGTAAATGAACTAGGCTAGTGAGCTGGACTGATAAAATAATCTTCAGAGTCAAAAGCCCTGAACGGTGCAATCAGTGGACCTGCAGTCTCATTTTGACTTCACTGTTGAAGGCCAGACCTTGCACAAATCATTCGTTCCTTCTACCAAATTGACATGTGAGAAAGAATGCACCAAGAGGCCAAAACCACTTTCGAGCAAGGCATGTGAGGACAGCCCAAGTGAGAAGACTCATTTCTATGCTGACATCTAACAGTCCTTACTGTGCATTCCCCATCACTGATGATGGAGACTCCACCACAGTGCCTAGCCTGCTCAATCTAACATCTTGAGCAAATTAACCTGTTCCATTCACCCATTCTCAGAGTCCAAGCCCTGGCCCTGCAGCTGGGAGATCCCACAAGGATGTGCTGCTGGGGAACCCATCCCTCATTCGCTCCTTGGCATCAAGTTACTCAACTGGAGAAGACTCAAGTTTGAATGTGTCCTCCGAAAGTTCATGTGTTAGAAACTTAATTTCCATTGTAACAGTAGTAAGAGGAAGAACCTTTAAGAGGTGATTAGGCCATGAGAGTTCTGCTCTGCCCTCATGAATACATTAATGCATTTATCGTGGGAGTGGGTTAGTTATCTCAGGAGTGGGACGTCCTTGCCAGATGCTGGTGCCATGCTCTTGGACTTTACAGCCCCTTGAACCATGAACCAAACAGACTACTGTTCTTTATAAATTAACCAGTTTGTGGTATTCTGCTATATCAGCAGGAAATGGCCTAAGGTAGAGGATCCCCCTTTCCCAGATGAAGGAGTCACCAAGGGTCCACGTAGAAAAGCTCACAGGCTACCAATCCCATTTATTGGGAGCCAACATCCACTCTTTTCAGCCCCAGGATTTACAGATGCCTGGTCACGAGGTCCTTCTGCAGCACCCCCCACTCAGTAACTCAGTCTGACAGTTTTCCTTCCTTCTTCCCCACACCAGATGACTTTACTTCTACAACTAAGTAGGTACAAAGGAAAAAAGAGGCTGTTTTAACTTAACTGCATCTTTCTTCACATTGTTTGAGACCTGAAATCAGTATTTTGCCTAAGTCACAGAAGCCCATATAGTCCATCTTCAAAAAGAATGTTAGGTTGTGAATATACATGACAGAGAGTTCACTTTATGTATCTGAATTTCACGAACTTAGGACCTATGCTCTTTTGTTCTCAAAATAGGCTCATTAAGTTAAATTGTAAGAGGTCAGTTGGGGGAAAAAAGTTTAAAAACAGGGGCACTGGTTTGCTGCTTTTAAAACATCATTACTCTGACTAGTTTACTGTCCTTCACTGTCATGATCCCTGTGTTTCTGTTAATTATTGCCAATTAGCTGATTCGATGACTCCTGCTAGCTTTAATTTGCTGACTATGGTCATCTTACAGGTTATCAAATGCCAATGAAGTACCATGCAAAGTCCACCAGTATACCAAGACAAATAAAAATAGTTTCTACCTTCAAGGAGCTCACAGGCTACTGAAGAAGAAAAAAACGTAAAATGAACAATTCTAGTATGAGGCCATAACTTCTCTGACAGAAAGAGGCTCTAGTTGTCGATGGCATAGATGAGGAGCCCTAATTCAAATATGCGTGTATATACAAGAGTGTGTGCACAGGGATTAGGGAAAACCTCTCAAGGAGATGACTTTTTTTTTTTTTTGAGACACAGTTTCCTCTGTCGCCCAGGCTGGAGTGCAGTGGCGCTATCTCGGCTCGCCGCAACCTCTGCCTCCAGAGCTCAAGTGATTCTCCTGCCTCAGCCTCCTTAGTAGCTGGGATTATAGGCACTTGCCTATATGGGGTTTTGCCATGTTGGCCAGGCTGGTCTCGAACTCCTGGCCTCAAGTGATCCACCCCCTTCAGCCTCCCAAAGTGCTGGGATTACAGGTGTGAGCCAGCGCACCAGGCAAGGAGGTGACTCTTGTATTAGCAGTGAGCTGGGTGGATGAGAGAGAGAAGAGGAAGGACACAGAAGCTGCATGGCTATAGAGGCACGAAGCAGCACACCTGCTCCAGGAGGTAAGAGGTGCAGCATGGCTACAAAGTCTGGAGTGTGATACCCAGCAAAAAGCAGAAGGAAAGCTCGAGAGGCCAGCAGCGTCTACATCCCCAATGGCCCTCTGATGCCGTGCTGGGGAGTTCAGATTCTATAACATGGGTCAGGGGTTACAACTTCAAACGTGTATTTCTAGAAGCCGGCTTTGTGCCGGCATATTATAGAACTAAGAGACAGAGCAGTGAACAAGAAGGATGGAGTCCCTGCCTTCGAGCAATGTATAGTCTAGTGAGGAAATAGTGACATAAACAAACACTTAAAAACCATTTTTGGTGCCATAAAGAGTACTATGATGCTGTCTGGGCAATGGGGGACACTTCCAGAGGAGTCAGGTTGAAGCCTGAATGATGTGGCGATGTGAAGATTTGTGGGCAGAATATTCTGGGCAGAAGGAACAGCACAAGGATTGCCTTGAGACAGAAAGAGTCCAGCATGTTGAGGCTGAAGTGCAGTGCAGAGTGAAGAAACTGAGGTTGGAGAATTGTGTGGGCAGGGGCACAATCACATAGAGCCTGTTGGGACCTGATCAGGAGGGCAGGGAACACACACGAACACAACACGAACACAACATCATGGTGTATGGAACCAGGCGGTACACGGCCAGCTGAGGGGAACTCTGGCCTATAACCCCCTGTAAAAAATTGGTCTCAGTGCAGCTAGACCTTGTGATTTTTCAAGAAAAGCTAGAAATCCAGGTTTTTAAATATTAGCAATGAAATGAAATTAAAAACCGAACAGAATACCATGCTGGGCACACAAAGCTCATCTGTGGGCAGATTTGGTCAGTTTGAAACCTCTGCCTAGCGTGGTCAGGGTACATCCCATCACACTGGGGCCTAGGAGAGTCCCACGTTTATGGCTTGTACAGCCACATGCATGGGAGTACATCTGACCAGAATAAAGAATGAGAAAAGGCAGTGCTATGGTTTGGATGAGGCTTGTCCATATCAAAACTCATGTTGAAGTATAACTACCAAGAAGTCGGGCGCTGTGGCTCACACCTGTAATCCCAGCACTTCGGGAGGCCAAGGTGGGCGGATCACCTGAGGCCAGGAGTTCAAGACCAGTCTGGCCAACACGGTGAAACCCCGTCTCTACTAAAAATACAAAAATTAGCTGGGCATGGTGGCAGGTGCCTATAAACCCAGCTACTTAGGAGGCTGAGGCAGGAGAATCGCTTTAACCTGGGAGGCGGAAGTTGCAGTGAGCCGAGATCACGCCATTGGACTCCAGCCTGGGCGACAAGAGCAAAACTCCATCTCAAGAAGGGAAAAAAAAAAGTTTAATCACCAGCACAGCAGCACTGGGAGGTGAGGCCTAGTAGAAGGTGTTTGGATCATTGGGGTGGATCACTCATAAACAGATTAATGCCACCTGGAGAAGAGAATGAGTTCTTCTCTTGGGAATGGATTAGCTCCAGTGAGAGTGGGTTGATGTAAAGCAAGGATGCCCTCTGGGTTTTGCCCCTCTGCACATGTTCACTGTCCCTTGGACCTTCCACCATGTTATGAGGCAGCACGAAAGTCTTGCCAGAAGCCAGTGCCATGCCCTTGAGCATCCCAGCCTGCAGCATTGTGAGCTAAACAAGCCTCTTTTCTTTGTAAATTATCCAGCCTCATCTTCTAGCAACACACAACACACTAAGACGGGAAGATAAGGCAGGTTTGGGGTGAAGGAGAGTGATGATCACACTGAGTATGCACAGCAGGTTATTGGAATAACACATATGCTGCTTGGGAGAGGTCTGGGACTAGACAGAGAACCTTTAGAAGCAGTCAATGTGGTTTTTTGTTGTTGTTGTTGTTTTTAAAGAGATAGGGTCAGCCAGGCGTGGTGGCTCACGCCTGTAATCCCAGCACTTTGGGAGGCCAAGGCGGGTAGATCACCTGAGGTCAGGTGTTCGAGACCAGCCTAGCCAAGATGGTGAAACCATGTCTCCACTAAATACACAAAAATAAGCCGGGCGTGGTAGCATGCACCTGTAATCCCAGCTACTCGAGAGACTGAGGCAGGAGAATCACTTGAACCTGAGAGGTGGAGGTTGCAGTAAGCCGAGATCGTGCCATTGCACTCTAGCCTAGGTGACAGAGTAAGACTCTGTCTCAAAAAGAAAGAAAGAAATAAAGATAGGGTCACGCTCCATTGTCCAGGCTGGAGTGTGGTAGTGCAATCATAACTCACTGAAGCCTCAAACTCCTGGGCTCAAGCAATCCCCCCATCTCAGTCTCCCAAGTAGCTGGGACTACAGAGTGTGCCACCATGCCCAGCTAGTTTTTTGTTTTTTAATTTTTTGTAGCAATGGGGTCTTGCTATATTGCCCAGGCTAGTCTTTAACTCCTAGCCTCAAAAAATTCTCCTGCCTTGGCCTCCCAAAGTGCTTGTATTACTGCTCAGCCCACCAGCCAACAGTTAAGTGGTGGAAGTAGGTGAATCCACAAATAAGCTGGTGAGGAATGGCAAGGAAAGTAGAAAAACAAATTAAGGCAGGAAGACACTGGCACAAAAGCTTTGAGTCCTTAATAGTGTAGCAGGGTCAAGGACATTAGGGGCCTAACAGTGTTCATGGCTTATTAACTGGGATCTTAGAGGATAAAATCGTGAAGTGATAGTCAGGAATCAGGACTGCAGTGGGCAAAGGAGTGAAGGGGAGGTGAAGAGGGAGAAACAGTGAATGGGGCTGATTCATCAAAGAAGCATGGCTGCAGAGTCAAAGAGACAACCAGTTACAAGGGCGTTGAGGTCAAGAGAAGGTTATTCTGTGAGATGGGTAAACTGTTCATGTGCTGAAGGGAAAATTTCAGTAGAAATCAAGGACAGACGGGGCAGTGGCTCACACTTGTAATCCCAGCAATTTAGGAGGCTGGGGTGGGAGGATTGCTTGAGCCCCGAAGTTTGAGATCAGCCTGAGCAACACGGCAAGACCCCATCTCTACAAAAAATAAAACTTAGCTGGTTGTGGTGGTATGCGCCTGTGGTCCTAACTACTCAGTGGGGAGGTGGGAAGATCACCTGATCCCAGGAGGGCAACGCTGCAATAAGCTGTGATCACATCACTGCACTCCAGCCTGGGCAACAGAGTGAGATTCTGTCTCAAAAAAAAAAAAAAAAAAAAGAAAAGAAATAGAAAAAAGAAAATCAAGGAGAAAGATGAGCTAACTGAGAGGTGGGAAAGAGAGGGGTAAAGGGAGCTGGGCTAGGGAGAGAAGGAGGAAGGGAAGCATCCAGATCACAGCCTTAGACAGGGCCACCATTTCTCACCTCCTCCAAGATGAGAGTAGACAGGGAAGAAATGTGGAAAAGTCTGCAAGTCAAGGAAGAACTTGGAAGTTAGCAGAGTTCACATTGCCTTGTGAAGTAAGAAGGAAGGCAGCAATGGGGTTAGGTGCTTGAAAAATGATCATCTGGATTAGACACTCTGGGGAATTGGGATACTGACTGAGGATGCACAAGAGAACGGCTGGGCGGCACAGGGCCCAGCTAGGAAGAGAGAAAGGGCACCATTCAAGTGTTCGAGGACTGTGAGCACAAAGGAAAGAGAAAGGCAGGACCCCTGACCCCAGTGAAGAAGGCAAGTGAAGGCCAAGAACTGGCTTAGGGCAGGGCTAGTGAACTCTGACAGACTCCAAGGTTGTAGGCCAGATCCAAGTGCTCTGACTACACATTCAAAGCACTCAGATTACTAGAAATTTCTTTTTTTCCTTTTTTTTTTTTTTTTTGTAGACAGGGTCTGACTCTGTTGCCTAGGCTGAAGTGCAGTGGCATGACCTCGGCTCACTGCAGCCTGCCTCCGCCTCCTGGGTTCAAGCGATTCTCATGCCTCAGCCACTACAGTAGTTGGGATTATAGGCATGTGCTACCACACCCAGCTAATTTTTGTATTTTTAATAGAAACAGCGTTTTGCCATGTTGGCCAGGCTGCTCTTGAACTCTTAGCCTCAAGTGATCCACCTGCCTCGGCCTCTTAAAGTGCTGGAATTACAGGCGTGAGCCATGGCACCCCAGCCAGATTCCCAGGAATTTCTGATGGTGCAAAATAGTTACCTGTCAAAGGCTTCTACCATCGTACAGCGAGGCTGCAAGGACTTGGTTCTGATGTCATTGGTAATGTTTTTCCTCTCCTTAAAGTAGCGGCATGAGCCCTGGATGCCATCCTTATTCTCTAAGATCATATGAATGGGGTAGACGTCCTCCAAGGCCACCGGGTCCCTCCTAGACTCCAAAATTCCAGTTTCCAAATCAATTTCTTCATACCTAAGGAGAAAAGCACAAATATCAAAGCACAATTCAGCTTCAGAAATAATACGTGCTTGGCTGTGTTCTTTTGACAACCTCCAGCAGAGATCAGAGAGAAGTGAGATCACTCAGTTTTCCTGCCTTATAAATGCAGATAATCTTGACAAGCAGGTTCCTGCCTTTCTATCCCACAGAACGCAGACCTTTCCAGGACTCCCCAGACTATTCCAGAAGCTGGGTGCTGGGACCTAAACCTCCTTACTGGCCAAGTTATGGGCTTTTGTTTCCTTCCAAATCTAGTGCTCAGTCTCCAAACCACCAAATTGGATGAAATTATTTAAGGCTTTCCTCCTCTTTTTTGAGATGGAGCTTTGTTCCTGTTGCCCAGGCTAGAGTCCAATGGCGTGATCTCAGCGCACTGCAACCTCCACCTCCCGGGTTCAAGTGATTCTCCGGTCTCAGCCTCCCAAGAAGCTGGGATTACAGTAGTACGCCACCATGCCCGGCTAATTCTGTATTTTTGGTAGAGATGAGGTTTCACCACGTTGGTCAGGCTGGTCTCGAGCTCCTGACTTCAGGTGATCTGCCCGCCTTAGCTTCCCAAAGTGCTGGGATTACAGGTGGGAGCCACCACAAGCGGCCAAAGCTTTCCTCCCTTTAAGATCTCATCTTTCCATCTCTCTTTAGTTATCTCTCTAATATCCTAATCCATTTTCATGGTTTGTATTACTGTCTGCATGTCAACAAGTCTCACTTTTGAATCCTCAGTCCTTTTTCTCCAAATACAGATCCAATGTCTTCGATTGTCTATTAAACACCTCCTATTCCAAATATGATTGCCTCTCTCCAGCTCCAATTAAGTCCCTTCTTTCCCCTCTTGCCACCGCTTTCTCCTAGGTGCCTCTTACAACACCATGGGGCCGTTTTTCATTTGTGCTTCTTTCATGCAGTTAGCTAAGCTTGTCAAGTTTTCTTTAAAAAAAAAAAAAAAAATACATACATACATATATATATAATTTTTTTGTCCTCACTATGTTGCCCAGATTGGTCTTCAACTACCGGGCTCAAGTAATCTGCCCACCTCAGCCTCACAAAGTGCTGGGATTCCAGGTGTGAGCCACCTTGCCTGGCTGCTTGTCAAGTTTTTTCTTTTGAAATCTCACTCACATCCTATATTAGTCTAATTGCAGCTAAATCCCATGTACATGTTTCAGCCCTTTCCTTCCTTGTCCCCTCCGTGTTCTCTGTACTATTTAACCCTCTATTCTCTTTTTTTAGAGACTGAGTTTTGATCTCGTCGCCCAGGCTGGAGTGCAGTGGCACAATCTCGGCTCACTGCAACCTCCGCCTCCTGGGTTTAAGCGATTCTTCTGCCTCAGCCTCCCTAGTAGCTGGGATTACAGGCGCCTGCCACCACGCCCAGCTAATTTTTGTATTTTTGTATTTTTAGTAGAGAGGCACCACACCCAGCCCAACCCTCGTTCTTAAATTATCCTGTCTTCTCCCAAACTTCCAGAACAACACTCTGACCTGACCTCTGCCTCTCCAGCCACACCGCCTCAATCTTCTTTTGAAAGTCCCTCACCCTCCATCCAGCCTTGAAATGTAGGTGCACTGCAGGGCTATGTCTCAAGACCTCCAACCACACGACACTCTCTCTTAGGGCTGATCTTGGCCAGCCACTTTAATTACCAGCTGCACAGAATGACTCACAGATGCCTACCTCAGTCCCTCCCTCTGGCCTGCTTTCACTCCCACGAAGCCAGATGTTTACTAATTAAGACTCTTCACTTGGACAACTCAAAAGAACCTAAAGCTCAATGTGTCACATGTCCCTTCAGCAAAGTCCCCACCTCCCCCAGACTCAACCCCCACACTGTTCTTTCATGTTCCCAGCCTCAGAAATGAGAATCAGGGTTTGCTCAGTTGCCCAAACAGCAGCCACCAGAGGGCATCACCCTTGATTCCTACCTTCCTTACACTTCACATCCAATCAGTCTCCAAAGCCTCTTGATTCTCTGGCCTGCTATGTCTTGACTGCCTGTGCTCTTCATCCCCACACCCACCATGGTAAGCCAGACCATGACTAGATAACTAAAAATCTCTCAACTTCACTCTTTGGTCCTAGTCTGACCCCCTCTTCAGTGACTTCTCACTATCCTTTTGATAAAGGATAAACTTTTTTTTTTTTTGAGATGGATTCTCCCTCTGTCACCCAGACTGGAGTGCGGTGGCACAATCTTGGCTCACTGCAGCCTCAGCCTAGCTGGGATTACAGGCGCCCACCACCACGCCCGGCTAATTTTTTGTATTTTTAGTAGACACAGGGTTTCACCATGTTAGTCGGACTGGTCTTGAACTCCTGACCTCAAGTGATCCGCCCACCTCTGTCTCTCAAAGTGCTGGGATTACAAGCTGATAAACTCTTTAAGTAGGTTAAAAGACTTGATTCCAGTCCAATTTGGCTAAGGGCAGAGTACATTCTGAACTCAGACCTTCCTCAAAGTCTGGGTTCTTCCCTTGCTAGTTGACCTTTAGCATGCCATTTGACCCCTCAGGGCCTCGATTTTCTCTTCAGGAAAATGGGGAGAATATTACCCATCTCCTAAGGTTGCTGTAAACATTACATAACATGTTGTGTTAAGGATCTTAGCACAGTCCTAGCTATTCCTCATTCCCTACCTCCAATTCCACACTGCAGCCACTTACTTCACATTTGTTGTTCTCTGTCCAACAGTCCTCTTTGCCAACTGGCTGTTTTGTCTTGGACATTATTTTATTTTATTTTGGAGACAGAGTCTCACTCTGTCACCCAGGCTGGAGTACAATGGCGCAATCTCAGCTCACTGCAACCTCTGCCTCCCAGGTCCAAGTGATTCTTCTGCCCCAGCCTCCTGAGTAGCCAGGATTACAGCCATGCGCCACCATGCCAGGCTAATTTTTGTATTTTTAGTAGAGATGGGGTTTCACCATGTTGGTCAGGCGGGTCTTGAACTCCTGACCTTGTGATCCGCCCACCTCAGCCTCCCAAAGTACTGGGATTACAGGCATGAGCCCCGCCCATCTTGGACATTATTACCTCTTGGAACCTCCCCTGACCCTCACAATATGGCTTAAGAGTACAGCCGCTGGAAACAGCCTGGGTTCAAATCAATTCTTAGTCACTTATTGCCCCCAGAACCTTTGACAGATTATGTAACCCCTCTCTGTGACTCAGTTTCTTCCTCTGTAAAATGAGGAAGATAACAGCACTCACCTCATAGGTGACTATCAAGTGGATTTAATCTCCTGTTTAAAGGAGTTTAATCAAGTGAGGATCAAGTGAGTTTAAGCTCCTAAGCTTCTAGAACAGGTTCTTAGAACAGCACTGTGGCCGGGCGCGGTGGCTCAGGCCTGTAATCACAGCACTTTGGGTGGCCAAGGCGGGCGGCTAGTCTGAGATCAGGAGTTCGCGACCAGCCTGGCCAACATGGTGAAACTCCATCTCTACTAAAAATGCAAAAATTAGCCGGGCGTGGTGGAACACGCTGTAATCCCAGTTAGGAGGCTGAGGCACAAGAATCGCTTGAACCTGGGAGGCGGAGGGAGGTTGCAGTGAGCCGAGATCGCGCCACTGCACTCCAGCCCGGGCCACAGAATGAGACTCTATCTCAAATAAGAAAAAAAAAAAAAAAAAAAAGAACAGCACCTCACCCATAAAGTCCCTGATAAATGTCAGCTTTTAGCATTATCGCTAATTGTGCTGATATGCAGATCTCGAGTTGCCCCAGGCTCTCTATCTGCACTTAATGAATACTCCATGAGCGTCCGTTGATCTCCAGAGTCTCCAGTCTGGCTCTAAAGTGTCTTCCTACTCTAATCCTACCCTCCAATATCAAGGAAGCATTCTTTTAAGCCTGAAGAATATCCCCAATCCTGTTCGCCATTACACCAA
The DNA here is from genome assembly GCF_008728515.1 of Papio anubis. Lineage (NCBI taxonomy): Eukaryota > Metazoa > Chordata > Mammalia > Primates > Cercopithecidae > Papio > Papio anubis. The sequence continues at coordinate 48,027,621 of NC_044993.1, read as the reverse complement.
AACACACACAGGGACAAAACGGTACATCACTAGATTCTCCCCCTCCCCGCGCCAACTCCATCAGACTCCAGGGCCCTGCCAGGCCTGAGGGACCCCAAATTAGCCTAACCGCCGCGCCCCAACTCAATCATCAGGCCTACGGTACTTACACGGCCCCACTCCATTCTCCCGCCCAGCCCCCAGCTCCATCAGCCCCCGGGCCCTACGCCCGCCCGCCCGCCCGCCAGGCCAGGCCGCCCGCTGACCGGTCCTGGAGCTGTAGGTCGGGTCGCTCCCGAGGCTCCTCATAAAAGCTGATGCCCGGGTGCGTGGCGAGGGCGCGCCAGAGAAACTCCTGCGTGCAGGGCTCCAGAGGCAGCGGGAAGGGCGGCACTCGCGTCTCCAGACGGCTCCATAGCGCTGGCAGACACAGGCCATCGAGCCCCTCCAGAGCCACTTCGTCCAACAACGACTCCAACGCGTCCATTGCTACTTCAGTCGGCGGCGCCCGGGGCGCATGCGCAACGCACCTCCAAGGCCCTTGGTCCAGCGCGCCTGCGCACAACGATCCAGGGGGCCCGGGGTGGGTCAGACGGGGGTTCGGAGGAGGAGTTCCAGTGCGCCGGCATGACGTCACTCCCCGGGGGCGGGCTCAGTAATTGGAGCTCTACCGTCATTGGTCCGGGGCCCTGCAGTAACCAGGGGAACTGCAAACAGTGTAGAGGCCGCTTCCGGTTCGAGCACCCGGAACCGCCGCCTCTGGGGATGGACGGTGAGTGTCCGCGGGCCCCTCCGGGAGGTCGGGCTGTTATTCTCCCATCCCTCCCGAGCGCGCCTTGGGCAGAATCCTAGGCTATAAACCCCTGGACCACCACTTCCTGACCCAAGGGGGTCTCCGAAATGAGGGATAGGGAGGCTTAGTGGTCCGGAGCGCGGAGGAGAGGCTGGGGGAGTGGTCAGTGCTGTGACCATTCTGCCCGGCTGTGGTCGTGAAGGAAACCGGTACTGGCCAGAAGCTCAGTGAAGAGATGTAGGGTGGGGAAGGAGAAGTAGAGGTCTGAGGAGGGTCTTGTGAATGTTGGGATGTGGCTGTGGGATTTGGGAGTTGATATGAAGGTAAGCTTGATTGTGGGAGTGCAATCGTCAGGTGCTGGGAAAGGGAATTGGTATGGGGTGTGAAGGGCGTTTAGGAAAAATCCCTTTCTGTGCCTTGGCGTTAATAATAATAGCCCCCTTTAACAAAGTGCTGTCCAGTACCAAGAACTCTGTAAGTACTCTTGGGCAACACCTCGCTAAGCTTCATACCAGCCTTTTGAGGTCAGCATTGTTCCATTTTACAAATGATGAAACTGAGGCTCAGAGGTGTTAAGGAACTTGCCCAAAGTCAAACAGCCAGCATGTAGCAGAGTGGGTGAGAAACCCAGACACTCTGTCTCTGGAGCTGAATTATAGAGTTTGAGATTTGGACCGGTTTTGAGGGGCCTCTTATTCCAGAGGTTGTAAATGCAGGTGTCTGCAGAGGAGAGTCTAGCGAGCTGGACTGAGACCGTAACTGAAAATCAATTTCTCACCTGAAAGGAAAGCTGCTCACCAAGCACCAGCTGATTGTCCTCATGGGGTACTTCTCAGAAACAGGGATGGCCAATCAGTCTGAAGGCCAGAGACAGCTTATGGGTCCCTACTTAGGGATCCCTGGTTAGAGTCATGGTATTGATAATTGAAAGCAAATGGAAAATAGGCTATTCTGATATCTCACTTTGCAGATGGGAAGACCAAAGTCTGGAGAGACTGGTAGGGTCTGGGCTAGAATCCAGATCATTTCTCTAATTACAGTACTGTCCCTCACTTCTCGGGAATTTGTTCCTGGGGAATCTACCTTCTTTTTATATTCACTGAATGTAGTGTGGAAAAAATGTTTTCAATTGAACATTCTGGCATATGCTTAAAATACATCTTTGCCCTTTGTACTGTGCATTACCATTTTGCCCTCTGGAAAGGTCAATGTAATGTTGCTATAGGACGTCAGTTCTCAAACCTTTTAAGCCTTGGGACCCCTGTATACTCTTACCTCAAAGAGCTTTGTTTGTATATATTTATGATATTTATGTATATTTATGATATCAGAGATTTAAACTGAGAAAATGTCCATTAATTAGTTCCTTTTAAAATAATAAAAATTGGTCCAGGCACGGACTCATGCCTGTAATTCTAGCACTCTGGGAGGCCGAGGCGGGTGGATCACTTGAGGTCAGGAGTTTGAGACCAGCCTGGCCAACATGGTGAAACCATGTCTCTGCTAAAAATTAGCTGTCGTGGTGATGTGTGTCTATAATCCCAGCTAGTTGGAAGGCTGAGGCAGGAGAATCGTTTGAAGCCGAGATCGCACCACTGCACTCCAGCCTGGGCAACAGAGCAATCTGTCTCAAAAAAACCCCAATAATAATAGCAATAATAATAATTGGCCAGGTGCAGTGGCTCATAATAATAATTGGCTACGTGCAGTGCCTCACACCTGTGATCCCAGCACTTTGGGAGGCTGAGGAGGATGGATTGCTTGAGCTCAGGAGTTCAAGACCAGCCTGAGCAAAATAGCTAGACCCTGTCTCTAATTGGCCCCTTGCAGTGCCTCACACCTGTGATCCCAGCACTTTGGGAGGCTGAGGTGGGCGGATTGCTTGCTTGAGCTCAGAAGTTCAAAACCAGCCTGGCAATATGGCTAGACCCTGTCTCAAAAAAACTCCAACAACAATAAACCTGTTACTTCTGAACATAAATAATATTTTTAATGGAAAACAGTTACATTTGCCTCAAAAAAGTTAATAGGAAGAGTAGCATTATTTTACATTTTCTCAAGTTTATTCAATAGAAATAGAAAAAAGTACTCTCATTTCTGCTTCAGGATTCAAAATGTTTTGTTACGCTGTTTTGGCTGGTGTATATGAAGAAAATTTGGCCTTATCAAATATATAATTGGAACATAGAGAAATGTTTTAATTGTCTTTTCAGATAACTGTAGACACTCTTCTTTGATACTATACAAAAGTTAGCAAATGGCAGTTTCGTTTCTTTTTTTTGTTTTCTTTTTTCTTTCTTTTTTTTTTTTTTTTTTTTTTTGAGAAAAAGTCTCACTGTCGTCCAGGCTGGAGTGCAGTAGCATGATCTCAGCTCACTGCCACCAACCTCTGCCTGCTGGGTTCAAGCGATTCTCCTGCCTCAGCCTCCTGAGTAGCTAGGGTTACAGGTATGAACCACCACGCCCAGCTACTTTTTTTTATTTTTAGTAGAGATGGGGTTTCCCCATGTTGGCCAGGCTGGTCTCAAACTCCTGACCTCAGGTGATCAGCCTGCCTCCACTTCCCAAGGTGCTGGCATTACAGACCTGAGCCGCCATGCCCGGCCTACAAGGTGCAGTTTTTTTTTTTTTTTTTCTGAGACAGAGTTTCGCTGTTGTTGCCCAGACTGGAGTGCAATGGCATGATCTCAGCTCACCACAACCTCCACCTTCCAGGTTCAAGGGATTCTCCTGCCTCAGCCTCCCGAGTAGCTGGGATTACAGGCATGTGCCTCCACACCCAGCTAATTTTGTACTTTTAGTAGAGATGGGATTTCTCTGTGTTGGTCAGACTGGTCTTGAACTCCCAAGGTGGGTGATCTGCCTGCCTTGGCCTCCCAAAGTGCTGGGATTACAGGCATGAGCCATCGTGCCAGGCCACAAGTGGCAGTTTCTTAAAGGTTAGTCACAGTGTGTCATTTGAAGCCTTATAGGTGAACTTTTATACTATGTTACATTAAAATCCAGTGGTCTATCTTGCCCTTTCATTGACTGTTTTACCCATATATGGTTTTATAACATCAGCCATTTGTTGTTTAGAAAATGTTGGTTCAGTGAGTTATGCAAATCTAAAGGTTGACCTTTCAGGTGCCATTATACAGTATTTTAAAAAATCACATTTGTTAATATCACCACCTAAAAAGGAGTTTAAGTAATTAGGAAACTATCAAACTCAAGGTAATGGAAACAAGTTTTCAACTTGTTTTCACTTGACAGCTTGAATTTTAACATTGGCAACAAATATTGTCAGCTGTTTCCTTGAAGTGACAGACTCACTTATTTCATATTTGAGAAAATTTCTGCCAAATCCCAAAGTCTGAATAACCATAATTTGTCTATTATATTCTTTACTGCCATGTACTCACAGTAAAACAAACAAACAATTGTTTTTATTTAAGAATGTCCTGCAGGGAAGGCCAGCCCTGCATCCCTCTGGCCATGCCTGGAATGACTTTATTCTTGAATTTGTAGCTGTCGTTCACTTTTTACCCACCCATTCAATAAACCTTACAGAATTGCAAAAAAAAAAAAAAAAAAAAAAAAAAAAGAATGTCCTGATGGTTGGGTTCAGTGGCTCACACCTATAGTCCCAACACTTTGGGAGGCCAAGGCAAGAGGATCTCTTCAGCCCAGAAGTTCAAGACCAGCTTCGTCAACATAGTGAGACTCCATCTCTACAAAATAAATAAATAAATTCATAAATACATAAAAATAAATAAAATAAAATTAGTCATGCTAGCGTGCACCTGTGGTTCTAGCTACTCAGGAGACCGAGGTGGGAGGATCACTTGAACCCTGGAGGTCAAGACCAGCCTGGACAACATAGTGAGACCCCATCTCTACAAAAAGTAACAAATTAGTGGGGTGTGGTGGCTCGTGCCTATAGTCCCAGCCACTCAGGATCACTTGAGCCCAGGAGGTTGAGGCTACAGTGAGCCATGATTGTGCCACTGCACTCCAGCCTGGGCAAAAAGACCTTGTTGAGAGAGAGAGAGCAGGGGGTGGGGTGGGGGGAGAGAGGAGAGAGAAAGGAAGGAGGAAAGAAGGAAGGGAGGGACGAAGGGAGGGAGGAAGGAAGGAGGGAAGATGTCTAGTACATTGTGGTAACACTGCCTTGATTCAGGCTGCAAGCAGTTTTACCCACCATTGCTTTGTGTCGTAAGTACAAATGTCAACACAGGGCCAGACGGGGTGGCTCATGCCTATAATCCCAGCATTTTGAGAGGCCAAGGTGGGCGGATCACCTGAGGTTGGGAGTCTGAGACTAGTCTGGCCAATATGGTGAAACCCTGTCTCTACTAAAAATACAAAAATTAGCTGGGTGTGGTGGCACATACCTGTGGTCCCAGCTACTCAGGAGGCTGAGGCAAGAGAATCCCTTGAACCCAGGAGGCGGAGGTTGCAATGAGCCAAGATCATGCCACTGTATTGCAGCCTGGGCAACAGAGTGAGACTGTTTCAAAAAAAAAAAAAAAAATCAACACAGTGAAAAACCCTTCAAATTATGATTAAAATACTTTTGTCTTTGTGGACCCCTCCTCCCAGGATCTGCAGAACACACTTTGAGAAACATTGCTGTAGACCATTTTCAGGAAAGCTGCTTTGTGCCTTCCAATGAGCATCTCTGCACTTGCAATCTTAGGACATTATTGTAGCCCAGTGGAGGAATATGTTCATTTTCAAATTGGTCCCCAAAAGGAAAAATTCATTCTCCGAAGTATTTACCTAGGGTCATATTTGACCTCCGAAGAATCCCATTTTCTGTTCCAATTTTTAAAACTTTATTTATACTTTTTTTTTTTTTTTTGAGACAAAGTCTCGCTCTGTCACCCAAGCTGGAGTGCAGTGGCATGATCTTGGTTCACTGCAACCTCTGCCTCCCAGGTTCAAGCGACTCTCTTGCCTCAGCCTTCTGAGTAGCTGGGATTACAGGCACACGCCACCACGGCCGGCTAACTTTTTGTCTTTTGTGAGTAGAGATGGGGGTTTCACCATGTTGGTCAGGCTGGTCTCGAACTCCTGACCTCAGGTGATCCACCCGCCTCTGTCTCCCAAAGTGCTGGGATTATAGCGGTGAGCCACCGCACCTGGCCCTGATTTACACATAATTTTATAGGCACATACCTATTTATTGGATAAAGTGAAGCATACCTTGTTGTGATTCTAACCAACTAGATAAGCCAAGCCTGGCCTTATTAGAAAGATGTTTACTTCCTAAACCCACAAAGGCTTCAGTGTCTAGCAGATGCCCTCCAAACTGGACTATGGTTTAGTTTATTCTGCGTGTCTTAATCACCATAGCTTTTCACAACCCTTTCCCTGGCCTTTTGATTTTGACTTTGGGCAGGTCCTATCTGTCTCTGTGATGCAGCGTGATGTTCTCAGGTTTGGGGGCCAGATAGCCCTGGGTTTGAGTCTCTGCTGTACACTTGGACCTCTCTGAGCCTTGGTTTTCCCGTCAGTAAAATGGACATGATAATGAAGCCTACCTTGTTTTGTGGCTTCAGTGAAACAATGTGTCAAGTCTGGCATATAAAAAAATGTTCCTGGCCGGGGGCGGTGGCTCACACCTGTAATCCCAGCACTTTGGAAGGCCAAGGCAGGTGGATCATCTGAGGTCAGAAGTTCGAGACCAGCTTGATCAACATGGAGAAGCCCTATCTCTACTAAAAAAATGCAGAATTAGCCGGGTGTGGTGGCACATGCCTGTAATCCCAGCCACTTGGGGGGCTGAGGCAGGAGAATCGCTTGAACCCGGGAGGCAGAGGTTGCAGTGAGCTGAGATTGCGCCATTGCACTCCAGCCTGGGCAGCAAGGGCAAAATTCTGTCTCAAAAAAAAAAAAAAAAAAAGTTCCTACGGCCGGGTGTGGTGGCTCACACCCGGCCTGACTTTGGGAGGCTGAGACGGGTGGATCACGAGCTCAGGAGTTCAAGACCAGCCTGGCCAAGATGTTGAAATCCTGTCTCTACTGAAAATACAAAAATTAGCCAGGCGTGGTGGTGGGTGCCTGTAATCCCAGCTACTCGGGAGACTGAGGCAGAGAATTGCTTGAACCTGGGAGGCAGAGGCTGCAGTGAGCCGAGATTGTACCACTGCACTCCAGCCTGGGCCACTGAGACTCTGTCTCAAAAAAAAAAAAAAAAAAAGTTCCTACATAGTGGCTGATGCTATCATTATCTGCAAACAGGAAGACTTCTTCCACACCGTTGACAGAAGAGGGAAGTGTGCTGATGAAACTTTCTAGCAAATGATAACTTTTGTAATTAGCACACTCTTTGCTTAACAGAAAATCCAATGTTTGACATTTTTTATTTACATGAAGGTACATTGGCAGTGTGTGTGTTCTGCCTATGAAAATGTTCGCCTTTCTGTTAAAGTTGAATATTCCCCGGTGCTTTAAACATATGAAATGGTTTAGGAAAAAAGATTGTACTTCATTTTCAAGGAACATAATAATTAGACAAAAGTTCTGCACATCGATATAATTAGAAAGGATTTGGAAGCTGTTCATTTGCTTTTCACTGCTCCCCTAGAGCAAATATTCAACATTTCCCCTGTTTATACTGTTCATTTGCTTAGCAAACTTTCTCAAATAATTAATAATGCCAAGATGAAATTTAGCCTCGCTTGTCCAAATAATCCCAGACTGCAAACAGGTGATGGTTGAATTAGGAAGGTTTTGCTGAGGGTACACCATTGGTTTAGCTGGTCTCTCCTGTCCTTGTGTGGTATTTACCTGGCTTCTTGGTGATTTGTCTGTTTCTCTTACTACTTAAACCCAGCAAAAATAAATAAATAAATAAAATGACAATCAAATGCAATAAAACAAAGCAAGCATTCAGCAGGTGAAATAAACGTGCATCCCATATAGCCTTTGTGTCTGTTCTGTTTTCTTTTCTTCTTGTTCCGATCCTTCTATCTAATTAATTTCTTTTCTCTCAGATTTTTTCCGAGTTCATTCCTCCCTGTCACTTTAACTTATAGGAAGTCAGCACATAATGTTTTGCTTGTTTTTCCTTATGAGATTCATTCCATGATTCAACATTTCGGTGCCTTCTGTGTACTGGAATTCAGAGATACCAAAATGGGTAAGATTGAATCCAGGTGAAGGGGATATGGGAATTCATTGTACTATTCTTGACATTTTTCTGTGAAGTTGATTTTTTTTTTTTTGGAGACGGAGTCTCACTCTATAGCCCAGGCTGAAGTGCAGTGGCGGATCTTGGCTCACTGTGTCCTCCACCTCCCGAGTTCCAACGATTCTTCTGCCTCAGCCTCCCAGGTAGCTGGGATTACAGGCACGTGCCACCATGCCCAACTGATTTTTGTATTTTTAGTAGAGATGGGGTTTCACCATGTTGCCCAGGCTGGTCTTGAACTCCTGACCTTAGGTGATCCAACCCCACCCCTTGGCCTCCCAAAGTGCTACAATTACAGGTGTGGATTTTTTTTTTTTTTTTTTTTTTTTGAGACAGAGTCTTGCTCTGTTACCCAGGCTGGAGTGCACTGGTGAGATCATAACTCACTGATGCATCCATCTCTTGGCTCAAGCGATCTTCCTATGTCAGCTGTCCAAGTAGCTGGGACTATAGGTGTGTGCTACTATGCCCAGCTAATTTTTTATTTTTTGTGGAGATGGGGGTCTTGCTGTGTTGTCCAGGCTGGTCTCAATCTCCTGAGCTCAAGTGGTCCTCCCAGTTTGGCCTCCCGAGTTGCTAAGATTACAGGCATGAGCCACTGTGCCTGGCTGGAAATGAATTCTTTATATCAGAGCTTGCACAGTAATAGCCTCTGGGCTGAAACAGCCCACATGTGTGTTTATTTGGCTCATAATGTTTTGTTTTTTAAATTGTTGAATTAGTTGTCACCCTTGGAAAATGAGCAGATTTCTCATAAATACCTGATTGTGGTGTTTTCTTGAAAATATCAATAGAGTCTGTTTACACCAAATCAGAATTCTGCATGGCAACAATTGTCCCACCACCTGAGTTAAGTGGAGACTTTCCCCCTTAGGAGAGAGGTGGCCTGTCTAATGACTGGCTTCTCTCATTGTGTCTGTCAGCATTTGTACTTAGAATTCTACTTTCGTATTAACTTGTACGGTTTTGAAAACTCCTGTGGACTTCCTTGTGTGCCATACTGGACTATACTTATTCTTTTTGTTTGTTTGTTTTTTGTTTTTAGATAGCGTCATGTTTTCTCACCCAGGCTGGAGTGCAGTGGTGCGATCTCAGCTCACTGCAGCCTCTGCTTCCTGGGTTCAAGTGATTCTCCTGACTCAGCCTCACGAGTAGCTGGGATTACAGGTGTCTGCCACCACACCTGGCTAATTTTTGTATTTTTTGTAGAGATGGAATTTCACTATGTTGGCCAGGCTGGTTTCAAACTCCTGACCTCAAGTGATCTGCCCACCTTGGCTTCCCAAAGTCCTGGGATTATAGGCATGAGTCACCATGCCCAGCTTCTTTTTGTTTTAATCTGAAAAAATGAATATATTATCTGCCTTTAGAAACTTCATAGTATGGTGAGAAAGCAGACATAAACAGATGACTACATTTCAACATGGGAGTCCTTAGAAGATAATATTTGTAGAGGTCTTCCCCTTTCCCAAAGCAGTGTGGCCCACTGCCTGCTATTGTAAATAAAGTTTTATTGGAATGCAGCTATACCCTTTCACATACATACAGTCCGTTGCTTTTTCTTGAGAGTTGAATATTTGTGAAAGAGACTGTGTGGCCCATAGGTCAAAAATATTTACTATCTGGCCCTTTAGAGGAAACGTTTGCTGACTGTTGCCATGGCGGATCTGATTTGACTCCTGAGACAGCTCAATGGGATACTCTGATTGTGTCTGTTTTATACCACACACCTAGTAGGTACCAGAGCCAGGACTCAGTCAAATAAGGCCTACACTTGTTAGTATGTTATGGAAGGCCCATCTCAGCCCTGTCACTGCCAGGTTCTCACACCTGGAGAGTAAGTCTGTGGGGCCTGGCCACTGGGCTGATGGAAGAATATACATTTTGAAAGGCACCCGTTTTGACTACATTCCCAGCTCCCTCAGCATCTGGTCCCATGACTGCTTCTCTGTCTCCAAATGGGAGTAGGCTAATGCAGAGCAATGTGGTTGGTTGTAGGAAACAACTTGACACTGTTTGCAGAGCACTTTATGTAAAAGTAAGGAAGTATGACTACTGATGTCCCATGGGGCTTTGCAGCTTTAACAATTGCCCTGTGGATCATATCACCTTGAAGTACATAATTTCTCTAGGAAATTAGCTCCCCTCCAGCCTCATCTTTTTAGACACTTGCCTACCTGCTCTCACACCCAGAGGTTTTATACCGGACTATACAGCATCTATCAATATGTTTTTCCATATTCAAAAACAGTGATTTCAGGCCAGGCATGGTGGCTCAGGCCTGTAATCCTAGCAATTTGGGAGGCCGAGGCGGGAGGATCAGTTGAGCCCAGGAGTTTGAGATCAGCCTGGCCAACACAGTGAGACCCCATCTCTACAAAAAATTGTTAAAAATTATTTGGGCATGTCAACAGATGCCTGTGGTTTCAGCTACTCAGGAGGCTAAGGTGGGATCACCTTAGCCCAGGAGGTTGAGACTACAGTGAACTGTGATCATGCCACTGCACTCCAGCCTGGGCAACGGAGCAAGACCCTGTCTCAAAAAAAAAAAAAAAAATAGGTCATGGTGGCTCATACCTATAATCTCAGCACTTTGGGAGGCCCAGGCAGGTGGATCACTTAAGGTCACAAGTTTGAGACCAGCCTGGCCAACATGGTGAAACCCCATCTCTACTAAAAATACAGAAATTAGTCGAGCATGGTGGCAGCTGCCTGTAATCCCAGCTTCTTGGGAGACCGAGGGGGGGAAAATCATTTGAATCTGGGAGGCAAAGGTTGCAATGAGCCTAGATTGCGCCACTGCACGCCCAGCCTGGGCAACAGAGCAAGATTCTGTCTAAAAAAAAAAAAAGAAAAAAGCCAGGTGTGGTGGCTCACGCCTATAATCCCAACACTTCGGGAGACTGAGGCAGGCAGATCACGAGGTCAGGAGTTTGAGACTAGCCTGGCCAACATGGTGAAACCCCATCTCTACTAAAAATACAAAATTTAAAATTAAAAATAAAAAATTAGCCAGGCGTGGTGGCGGACGCCTGTAATCCCAGCTATTCGGGAGGCTGAGGCAGGAGAATCGCTTGAACCTGGGAGGCAGAAGTTGCAGTGAGCCGAGATCATGCCACTGCAGTCCAGCCTGGGCTATAGAGTGAGACTCTGTCTCAGAAAAAAAAAAAGAAGTAATTTCACATAAGAACCTGGACTTCTCAGTCTCTTGATAAACAGGGTGCTTTGGGCCCTCAGCACTTCCTTGTCACATAGCTCTGGTCCTCTAGCACTGAACAGTGGCCACCCCCTTGACCTGGGACATGTGTCGATGACCCCTTCTGGCTGGTGTTACCTGTCATCTGGTGCTCACTTCTTCCATTGAGCATATTGCCTTCCTTTGCAGGCATCTGAGATTTCAATCCCAGCCCAAGACACTTGGGGAGGTTGGCCATCTCTGGAGTACACCATTTATTTCCCACCTCTCTGCCTTGCCTGTGCTGTGTTCCCTGCCAGCTGTGCCATTCTTTCAAGTCACTTCCACACTGTAAATTGCAGTGACCAGCACCACCTACAGAATTAGCTCCTCCCCGATGGCGGACCCCATAGTTAGTCATGCATGTGTTGTATCACAGGGACGGGCTCCATGCCTTTCTCCATCTTTGAGGGTAGGGACTCACTTCTTTCCTTTGTATGCCCAACACTGGCACAGGCAGATCCCATGAGTGTTTGCTGGGTTGACACTGTAACCAGGAAAGAGATTAACGGATTTATTCCCTGGTGAATTGCTGGACAGTCTCCATAAAGTAGACAGAGGAAAGGGCCTCGTAGCCAAGCTTCTAGGCCAAGCTTCCAGGGACCGTGGTTGGATCCTTTTTCTCTCTCTTTTTTTTAAATCTTTTTTTTGAGACAGTCTCGCTGTGTCACCAAGGTTGGAGTGCAGTGGTGTGATCTTGGCTCACTGCAACCTCTGTCTCACGAGTTCAAGCAATTCTCCTGTCTCAGCCTCCCGAGTAGCTGGGACTGCAGGTGCCTACCACCATGCCCGTCAATTTTTTTTTTTTAGTAGAGACGGGATTTCACCATATTGGTCAGGCTGGTCTTGAACTCCTGATCTTAGATAATCCGCCCACCTCGGCCTCCCAAAGTGCTGGGATTACAGGCGTGAGCCACCTTGCCTGGCCTGGTCCTTTTTCTCTAGTGGATATGTATGGTTTCCCTAGACAACCCAGTCCTCATACTATTCCCGGTCTTAGCTACCTGTCCTGTCCCCCACAGCTGCTTCCCGTGCTCTCCCATTAGCATTCCTGTCCTAGCCCAATTTCCTTTCCTAGTGAAGTCACTTTCTCTCCCAGCTCCCACTTCGCTTCAGAGCCCACTGCTGCTTTGACCACTCTTAGCAGTGGACCCTCTGATTTAACATGTCCTTTGGGGAGAGGAAAGTTGTGGGTAAACGTAGCGCCTGGCAGGAAGTCAGAGCACTACAGATATCTGGTCACCTGCAGGGCCCACCACACTTTTCTAAACTCTAAGTGAACCTGCAGTGCAGTGTGTGTGTGTGTGTGTGTGTGTGTGTGTGTGTGTGTATGTATGTGTATGTTTTTCCCCTGCAATGAGTCCCAAACTATTTAAAAACATTTCATGAACTCTCTAATATCCCAAAAGTTAGAGCTAGAAGGGACTTGACAGATCTAGCCTAGGGTCCTATTTTGGGGACTCTGAAGTAGCTCAGAACCCTGAAGTTCCCTTGCAGGGGTCACAAATGTAGAGGCCTGCAGGGGCCAGGTAATGTAGATGACTGTCCTGACCAGAGTTTATTTCCTTACACTGCTTATGTCAGTTTCCAACACCTAAATACACATTGCATACCTAAGAATATTCTTCGGTTTCATAAAGAAATCTGTTGTTGGCCAGGCGTGATGGCTCACGCCTGTAATCCCAGCACTTTGGGAGGCCAAGGCAGGCGGATCACGAGGTCAGGAGATCAAGACCATCCTGGCTAACACAGTGAAACCCTGTCTCTACTGAAAATACAAAAAATTAGCCAGACGTGGTGGCAGGTGCCTGTAGTCCCAGCTACGCAGGAGGCTGAGGCAGGAGAATGGTGTGAACCCGGGAGGCGGAGCTTGCAGTGAGCCGAGATCATGCCACTGCACTCCAGCCTGGGCAACAGAGCAAGACTCTGTCTCAAAAAAAAAAAAAAAAAAATCTGTTGTCAGCCAGGGGCAGTGGCTCATGCCTGTAATTCCTGCACTTTGGGAGACTGATGCAGGAGGACTGCTTGAACTCAGGAGTTTGAGACCATCCTGGGCAATATGGCAGACCCCAGCTCTACCAAAAAATGTTATAAATTAGCTGGGCTTGGTGGCACATGCCTGTAGTCCTAGCTCCTTGGGAGGCTGAGGTGGGCGGATCACTGAAGCCCAGAAAATCGAAGTTATTATGGTGAGCCATGATCACACCACTTTGACTCCAGCCTGGCTGACAGAGGGAGATCCTATCTCAAAAAAATAATAATGCTAAGGCTGGGCAGGGTGGCTCACACCTGTAATCCCAGCACTTTGGGAGGCCAAGGCAGGCAGATCACAAGGTCAGGAGATCGAGACCATCCTGGCTAATACGGTGAAACCCTGTCTCTACTGAAAATACAAAAAAAATTAGCCGGGCATGGTGGCGGGTGCCCATAGTCCCAGTTACTCAGGAGGCTGAGGCAGGAAAATGGCGTGAACCTGGGAGGCGGAGCTTGCAGTAAGCTGAGATCGCACCACAGCACTCCAGCCTGGGCGACAGAGCAAGACTCTGTCTCAAAAAATAATAATAATAATAATAACAATAATAACAGTAATAATAATAATAGGACCTTCCCGTAGGGATGCTAGGCAAATCCTATGAATTCATCCATCTAAAACCCTTAGAACAGGGCCTGGTGCTTGGTAGCCTCTCAGTACAACTTAGCTATGTGGAGAAGGAACACATCTTCTTTCCTTAGGATTCTGGGAGATCTCATGCACTACTTCCAGCCTTTATCAAGGCAGATTGGCAGATCATTTTTGGGAGATGCAAATAGTCAAAAGACACTTTAATTAGGGTACACATACACACCCGTGCACGTTTTCACAAGTGCAAAGTCTTCACTTGTACACTATGGGGAGCTGGGATGGCTGGATGAGGCTGGGTTGGAGTGCAGAGTGGGAATGGGTTTAGGAGCTTGTCTGATGGATACAGAGGTAGATTAAAATATATTTCAGCCTGGGAAGCGTGTTGACACATAAGCCGCTGATTAGATTAAAGAAGTGTAGCATTTACTTATCTTTACTATTTCAAATGGAAAAAAAAATCAATATTTTCCAATTATCTTCAATGGGGTATTAAACTGACTTTGTCATATTTTGTTCCACCATCCCAGAAAGAGCAGGGGGAAGGGGTCGGGAAAGCACATTGCAAGAGCAGAGTGGATGACGTCTTCACCGCAGTACATGGCCATGCCTCCCGTCCCTTCCAGCATTGTCTATTCAGAAATTCAGTCATTCACTCGTTCATCCATTTCAGAAATTCCTACTGATGCACACTCCATTCTAGGCACTATTCCAGGTGTGGAGAATTCAGTGATAAGCCAGACAGCAGCCTCTGGTTTCATGGGGCTTATTTTTGGTTGGGTAGACAGACCACAAACGTATTAATAAGAAAATGTCAGTAAGCGCCATGCAGAAGGTTAAGACAGGGAGGACTGAGGGCTGGGTCCCTCTGGAGAGGTGGGTTGGTTTAAGCTGAAATCTCATTGCTAAGAAGGATCCCTCATAAGACCAGGGCATGAGTGCTCTTGGCCCAGAGGAGAGGGCCAAGGCCCTGAGGCAGGAAGGAGTCTTGGGTCTACGGAGCAGAAGAAGGATGTGGGACTTGGTGCACTGGCCCATGCCTGTGGTCCCAGCTACGCAGGAGTCCACTTGAGAGGATCGCTTGAGCCTGGGAGGTCGAGGCTGCAGTGAGCTGTGATCACACCACTGCAGTCCAGCCTGGGCAACAGAGCAAGGTTCCTTCTCTAAATACAAAGAAGAAAGACAGCAGGGCTGCAGGGAAGAGGGACGAGAGGTCCAGAATATCCCATGGGCCAGGCCACGCAGAGCCTGGTCAGAATGGGGCTCGGATTCTTTTCTGCATGCACAGGGAAACATTAGAAGGTCAAGCAGGCAAGTGGTAGGGTCTGGTTTTTATATGGCTGCCATAGGAAAATCCGGGCAAGAATGGAGGCAGGGATGCCTACTAGGTGGCTGTTGAAAAAGTTGGTCATGTGTGGTGGCTCATGCCTCTAATCCCAGCACTTTGGGAAGCGGAGGCGGGTAGAATTGCTTGAACCCAGGAGTCCGAGACCAGCTGAGCAACACAGTGAGACCTCATCTCTGCTAAATTAAAAAAAAAAAAAAACTAGCTGTGGTGGCATACGTCTGTGTCCTAGCTACTTAGGAGGCTGAGGCAGGAGGATCACTTGAGCCCAGTAGGTTGAGGCTGCAGTGAGCCATGATTATGCCCACTGCACTCCGGCCTGGGCAGCAGAGCAAGACCCTGTCTCAAAAAAAATAAATAAATAAAAAATAAAAATAAATAAATAAATAAATAAATAAAATAGAACAGAAAAAAAAAAGTCCAGGGGGAGTTGACGGGGGCCTGGTTTGGAAAGAGGGAATGATAGGAATGAACAGATTCCAGATCTATTTGGAAGCCCAAGTTCAATTGAAATGGCTGAGATCCATGAATAGTCAGCAGTTTATGGGAACTAATACCTGCTAAGTACTTACTGTATGCAGGGCGCTGTTCTGAGCATTTTACGTGTAGTGCCTTAACCCTGACAATAGACTTAAATGGAGTTAGGACTAATAGGACTCCCAAATGGGTAGTAGCTAAGTGAGACCTGCTGACCCAGAGCCTCCCCTCTCAGCCACCACGCAGCATTGTCCCCAGGCTGTTATCTAATTATGAAGCCCAAAGCTCACGGAAGAACACATGGCTAAGCATTTCTAAACCAAGCAAATGCGCGTTACCAGTGTGCAGGTTATAAATAACCATTTCTGTCTGCCAGCTGCTGTTTGGATTTGGAAAGGAAAAGAGGATCTTAGCATGACTTGTTTGTCCCAGGTAATTTGGTAGTAAACTGGGCCCCAGAAGTCAAGTTACACAGAAAATGCAAAGGAAAAGTGACAGGGGTTTTGTATCAGGCTTTCCATGAAGGAAGGTAACTTAAAGGCCCACATCAGCCTGGAGGCACACGTGGGGAATGAAGGGAAGGGGTGTTGCAGAGCCGGTGTCTACCTGGCTGGCTTTCTTTCTCTCTCTCTTTCTTTTTTTTTTGATGGAGTTTCACTCTTCTTGCCCAAGTTGGAGTAATGGCACGATCTCGGCTCACTGCAACCTCAGTCTACTGGGTTCAAGTGATTCTCCTGCCTCAGTCTCCCTAGTAGCTGGGATTAAAGGCATGTGCCACCACACCTGGCTAATTTTTTTGTATTTTTAGTAGAGACAGGGTTTCACCATGTTAGCCAGGCTGGTCTTGAACTTCTGACCTCAGGTGATCCACCCACTTCGCCTCCCAAAGTGCTGGGATTACAGGAGTGAGCCACCACACCCGGCCCTACCTGGCTTTCAAACAGTCCTGCTTTTTGTCTAATAGATTTATGTTGTTTTAGTGGGATGTCCTTAAAGAAGTCCCCTCAGAACGGGTCCATGGCATCAAGATAAAGAAATAATAGGAGTCCGGGCGTGGTGGCTCATGCCTGTAATCCCGGCACTTTGGGAGGCTGAGGCGGGTGGATCACTTGATGTCAGGAGTTCGAGACCAGCTTGGCCAACACAGTGAAATGCAAAAATTAGCTGGGTGTGATGGCATGCCCCTGTAATCCCAGCTACTTGGGAGGCTGAGGTGGGAGAATCACTTGAACCTGGGAGGTGGAGCTTGCAATGAGCCAAGATTGTGCCACTGCACTCCAGCCTGGGTGACAGAGTGAGACTCTGTCTCAGAAAAAAAAAAAAAAGAAAAGAAATAATGGGAAAGTCAGGCGCACTGCTTCATGCCTGTAATCCCAACACTTTGGCGGGCAAAGGTGGGAGATTGCTTTGAATCCAGGAGTTTGAGCCCAGCGTGGGCAACATAGTGAGACCCCCATCTCTATAAAAATAATTTTTAGCCAAGTGTGGTGGTACATGCCTATAGGGCCAGCTATTCTGGAGGCTGGGGTGGGAGAATGGCTTGAGCCCAGGAGTTTGAGACTGCAGTGAGCTGTGATCACACCACTGTACTCTAGCCTGGGCAATAGAGCGAAACATCTCAAAAGAAAAAAAAGGAAGAATGGGAAAGTGGGAGATTTTTCCATTTGTCTGCCTAGTTATTATGTACGTAGTTGGAAACTAGAGGCCTGATTTTTTTAGCCTGTACAGAGCCTTAAATTTTTTTAAATTATTCATCACCATTTAAAAATTAGAAGACTAGATTTATTTACCACTTCTCTGGAAAATCTAATCCAACAAAACCAGGCCCACCTTTCTGTATGGAAACCAGCAGCTGTTCTTTTTTTTTTTTTCTTTTAAGAGATGGAGTCTTGCTTTGTTGCCCAAGAGCTGCTCCTACCTTAACCTCCCAAAGTGATAGGATTACAGGCATGAGCAACCATGCCCCTCCTAGACAGCTGTTCTTAGCCTGCCTTGTTCCCATCCTGCTACCTTCCTCTGTTTGCCTCACTCCGACACACGTCTATCTTTGTGAACGCTATAGGTAGAAGCAAGAATCAAGGTTCAGGAAGCTGGCTGGGCGTGGTGGCTCACTCCTGTAATCCCAGCACTTTGGGAGGCCATGGCGGGCAGGTCACCTGAGGTCAGGAATTGAAGACCAGCCTGGCCAACATGGCAAAACCCTCTACTAATACAAAAATAAGCTGGGCATGGTGGTGGGCGCCTGTAATCCCAGCTACTTGGGAGACTGAGGCAGGAGAATCGCTTGAACCCGGGAGGCGGAGGTTGCAGTGAGCCAAGATTGCGCCACTGCACTCTAGCCCCAGGCGACAGAGTGAGACTCTGTCTAAAAAAAAAAAAAGGAAGTTGAAATGGGGGTAGGGGAGTGGGGGTAGTAATGACAGGGGGTGCTCTCCTTCCTGTACTGGAAGAATGGTGTGCAGGCAGCAGGGTGGGGCAAACATGCTGAGCACTGGGTCGGCCGTTGGACTAATGGGTTGCTAACCCTTCCTTGCTTCTTTGTTGTGTGATCGTGGGCAGTTTGCTTTGCTTCTGTGACCCATGTGGCTTTGTCATTGCAAATGGTAGGAAATCTCAAGAGCTATCACCCGGGGAAGAAGCTGACAATGGCAGGTGCTCAGAAAGCACTGGAAAAACTGACTCCCAGTGAAATCAGATCGTCAGACAACCCATCTTTATCTTTTTTTATCTTTTTATCTTTTTTTAATGCACCTTCCTTTATCTTTTTTTGTTTGTTTGTTTTTCCCTTCTCGTCTTCTCTAGCCATTTCATAAAAACTTTGCCCTCAAATAAATGAGCAGGTCACCAATAACCTATTGGCTTCACTAAGGAACTGTTGTTTCAATTTCCAGAAACCATATTTTGTCATCATTTCATTCTTATCTCTCACACATTACTGATTGATCTCTTAAAAGAAGGCAGTTTGTCCTCCAAAAATACTGTGTTCTCTTTCCAGCAAGCTTTGGGGTCCTGAGGTTCACAGAGGCTCCTCCATCTCCCTCTGACAGACCGCCTACCCCATCTTAGGTCTTGGATGGGAGACTCTATAGCATTTCTCATTATGTTATGTTTTTTACACATTTAAATCAGCCTTTGGACATTGCATATTTTTAGTTTGTTTTAGCTTTTTGAATAGGAAATAAATCCAAATAGATAATTCAGAAATAAAAGTAAGACCAGGCACGTGGCTGACGCCTATAATCTCAGCACTTTGGGAGACTGAGACAAGAGGATCAATTGAGCCCAGGAGGCTGAGACCAGCCTGGGCAACATAACAAGACTCCACCTCTACAAAAAAGTAAAAAAGCTGGATGTGGTGGCACATCCTTTTGGGTTTTTTTTCTGTTTTTTGTTTTTGTTTTTGTTTTTGTTGTTGTTTGAGAAGGAGTCTCCCTCTGTTGCCTAGTCTGGAGTGCAGTGGCGCTATCTTGACTCACTGCAACCTCCGGCTCCCAGGTTCAAGCGATTTTCCCACCCCAGCCTCCTGAGTAGCTGGCATTACAGGCATCTGCCACCATGCCTGGGTAATTTTTGTATTTTTAGTAGAGACAGGGTTTCACCATGTTGGTTGGCCAGGCTGTTCTTGAACTCTTGACCTCAGGTAATCCGCCCACCTCAGCCTCCTACAGTGCTGGGATTACAGGCATGAGCCACTGCACCCAGTGGTGGCACACCCTTGTATCCCAACTACTCAGGAGGCTAAGGTGGGAGGATCGTTTGTGCCCAGGAGTTCCAGGCTGCAGTGAGCTATGTTCACACCACAGCATTCCAGGATGGGCAACAGAGCAAGACTCAATCTCTAAAAGATAATAGTAATAGGAAAAGAAAAATAAAAACAATATAAAAAATATACATTAAGAAGTCCCTCACATGTCTCTCTGGGTAGTTCTTTATGCAAATAGAACCAATATGAGTATATATTTTGATCTTCCCTTTTTCTTAGAGAAAAAGTTACATACAACATATACTTTCTTGTCTTGATTTTTTTCACCTAAAATATGACCATCTTTTAAGGATTTATGAAGAGTAGAATATAAGAAGCTTGCTCATTCTTTCGGCTTTATAATGTTCAATTACGTTGTGTAGATTCATCATACTTACTCAGTGACTTATTATTTCTAATATTTGCTATTGCAAATCATGATACAGCAAATACCTTGCGCATACGTTTGTTTCCTATTTGTGGACACATTTCTTCACGGCTGATTCCTAGTAGTGATACTGCTAGCGTAAAGGAAAAATGCATTTGTGCTTTTGAGGGATTATAGGCGTGAGCCACTGGGCCTTGCCCCGGGAATAAGAAATAAGTTTTTTGAGACCAAGTCTAGCTCTGTTGCCAGGCTGGAGTATAGTGGTACAATCTCGGTTCTCTGCAACCTCCGCTTCCTGGGTTCAAGTGATTCTCCTGCCTCAGCCTCCTGAGTAGCTGAGACTACAGGCACATGCTATCACACCCAGCTAATTTTTGTATTTTTAGTAGAGACGAAGTTTCACCATGTTGGCCAGGATGGTCTTGATCTCTTGACCTCGTGATCTGCCCACCTGGGCCTCCCAAAGTGCTGGGAATATAGGTGTGAACCACCACGCCTGGCCAGAAATAAGTTCTTAATCCAAAACTCTTTTGTGCTGGGGAGGCCCTTACACTGGATTTCTTTACCTGCAGATTTCTATTGAGTTCCTTTTATTCTCCAAAACCTGACCTTCCGTGCCAAGGCTGAGCATTTTACCTGACTCGATGGGCGTGAGGGTCTAATGTCAAGCCTGCCTCTGCACATTTGGTATTTTCTGCTCCTTGTCATCTTCTAGATCTTTTCAGTAAGCCATCTGGCTAGAAGGGAGCTCCACCTTCACTGGGGAATTCTTTCCTTCCAGTCTCTTTATTAATTGCTGTGGGAGTCCAAAGCACGTTAAACAGCTGCATCCCAGAAGAGTTCCTTACTTGGAACTTCCTCCTCAGCATATGCTTGTACTGCCTTTGTTCTTGTACCAGCCTTTACTGACCTGGCCGAGGGACAGTTAGAGTCTAGTGCTTAGGAGTGCAGGCTCAGGAGCCAAATTGCCCAGATTGAAATTAAATCTCTGCCACTCACTAGCTATGTGGTATTGGACAAGTTTCCTAATCTCTTTGGGTCTCAGTGCCCTCATCTGCCAAGTGGGATAATATAGTCCCTATTTCATAGGGTGGTTGTGAGGAGTAAATGATTTGATGTATGTGCTTAGCCCCGAGCCCACAGTGCCTGGCACGTAGTAAACCCTGACTACAGGTGAGCTCCCACGGTAATGGAGATGATGATAATGATGGCAGTGGTGATGATGGCTGACAGTGACAGTGAGGGTAAAGTCAGTGGTGATTACAGTGACAGTGATGATGATGACCTGACCGTGACAATGATGTTGATGGTAATGATGATGACGGTGATGATGGTGATTAAGAGCACACTGAGCCCTGCCACTTAACAAGCTACATTTTTGTGACCTTGAGCAAGCAGTGCAATCACTTACCCTGTTTGTTTCTCATTTCTTCATTGTTTTGTACCAATGGGAATGGTACTATTCATCTAAAGCAAGAGTCAGTTAAACAACAGCAGCCTGTGCGCCAGATCTGGCCTGTCACCTGTTTTTTTGTTTGTTTGTTTGTTTGTTTTAGACAGAATCTTGCTCTATCACTCAGGCTGGAGTGCAGAGGTGCCATCTCAGCTCATTGCAACCTCTGCCTCCCAGGTTCAAGCGATTCTCTTACCTCAGCCTCCCGAATAGCTGGGATTACAGGCACCCGCCACCACACCCAGCTAATTTTTTTGTTTTGTGGAGACAGGGTTTCACCATGTTGACCAGGCTGGTCTCAAACTCCTGACCTCAGGCAATCTGCTCGCCTCGGCCTCCCACTGGGATTACAGGCATGAGCCACCATGCCCAGCCCCCCCGCTTTTTTAATTTTAAATTTTTATCTTTATTTTAGATTCGGCGGGGGTGCATGTGCAGGTTTGTTACAGGGTATACTGCATGATGCTGAGGTTTGGGCTTCTATTAACCCCGTATAGTGAACCCATATAGTGAACATAGTATCCAACAGAAGTTTTTTTTAGCCCTTTCTCCCTCCCGTTTTCAAGTCCCCGGTGTCTATTGTTCCCATCTTTATGTTCATGTATACCCAATGTTTAGCTCCCACTTGTAAGTGATAATTTTTTTAAAATAAAGTTTTATTGGAACACAGTCATACCCATTGATTTGCATATTGTCTATGGCTGCTTTTGCTACAGTGGTGGAGTTGAGTAGTTGCACCAGAAACCTTGTGGTCTTATGACCTTATGGCATACATAGTGAAAAATATTTACTATCTGGCTCTTTACAGAGACAGTTTGCTGACCTCTGGTCTAAAGGAGTGGTTGTGAGGATGCAGGAGATGATGCCTCCGCCTAGAAACTCGCCACATAGTAGGTGTCCAATACAGTGGCCCTGCATCAACCAAGCATTGAACTTTTATGAACTCAATGCTGGGCTCTTACCTCCACCCCCACCACTCTCCTCCCACCTGAAGAGGATAAATAGAGGGAGTGATTACAATATGAATAGTTTAATTAGGAATATAATGAAATGGTATTTTGCATATATATTTTTATCATGTACTATACATTTCCATATGCATCAAATATGCATGCATATTAGTCTACAGCAGTGGATATAAAAAACTATGTCCTGTAGACTGTACTTTACGGGTTGCTTAAGACTCTTTATCAAGGGTAATTTTGGCACTGATTTTCCCTTTGCCTGATGACTTCAGAAACTTACATCCAAGGAAGATGCGACTCCCCTCTAAATGGTAGCGATGAAGATTATCTTCATCTAGAGCAAAGTGTCAGAATGTGCTAACCATTGAAAATGAATCCTATGTGCAGATAAAACCTTACTGAAATCATAAGTGGGAGAATAGTATTGTAGTTACAAAATTCAATGCAGTCACTTCTTTTTTTTTTTTTCTTTTCCCCAGACAGACATCTGTTCTGTAAAGTGAAGTACACATGTATCGTTTACATTTGGCCTTATTTATTGCTTCATAGTTGAAGCAGGCAGGTCACCTTGCAAAATGCAGAGGAACACCCCTTAATTTTGCAAGTGGCATATATTGATAATAATGTCACCTTTTTCCACTTCCTTCTTTGAGTTGTTGTGAGAATAAATGAGATATAGGTAGGAAGATGCTCAGAGAAGCTAAGTGCGGTAGACAGGCACAGTGTAATCTGGTTACAGCGCTTCCATCCTTGACAAGCAGGAGCTGTCTTCGCATCAAGCTAATCTGGAGGAGAGAGAGAGGCTCAGTGATGCGAGGACTGGGCCAGCCAATCTTCTAGGGAGCTTGGATAATAAATGCTCTTAATTGAGTGAATTCTCTTCATTAGAAAATAAGCAAATTATTTTCTGATTTAATGAGTTAAAAAGCTTCTAATTAACTCCAGTAGAAAGATTTTCTTTTATGTTTTATTTTATTTTATTCTTTTTGTTTTGTTTGTTTTTATAGAGATGAGATCTTGCTATGTTACCCAGGCTGGTCTTGAACTCCTGGCCTCCAGTGATCCTCTTCCCTTGGCCTCCCAAAGTGCTGGGATTACAGGCATGAGCCATGACATCTGTCCTGCTTTCACATTTTAGTAGTTAAGCTCTGTGTTCTTTGCATTAACATAACTGGACGACTAAATGCAGGTCTCATGCTTGCTGCTTGCAGAGTTCAATTAATAAGAGTGAGGTCTTGTAATAAGAAAGTGAATTTATTAACCAAAACTAGTAAAGGGGAAGTGGTCCGATTCCTATCCAAAGTAACCACTTCCATTTTGCGGGGGAAGAAAACTCCAGTTTTCCCTTACAGGAGTGAGCCAGGCACAGTGGCTCACTCCTGTAATCCCAGCACTTTGGGAGACCAAGACAGGCGGTTCACCTGAGGTCAGGAGTTCGAGACCAGCCTGGCCAACATGGTGAAACCCCATCTCTACTAAAAAAATATAAAAATTAGCCAGTGGACACCTGTAATCCCAGCTACTTGGGAGGCTGAGGCAGGAGAATTGCTTGAACCTGGGAGGCAGAGTTTGCAGTAAGTAGAGATCATGCCATTGCACTCCAGCCTGGGCAACAGAGTGAGGCTCCGTCTTAAAATAAATAAATACATAAATAAATAAACAGGGAAAACTTGATAAGGAATGCATGCAGGAATTGGGCTGAGTACTATCTGTGTGTCTTGTTCTGGTGACCATCTTGGGTCCCAGTCTACCTGGACATTGGGCTGGTGTCATCTCAACAATGGCTGGGTTGTTAACTCACCACTGTGAAGTCATCTCTGGAATTTTGCAGCTGGGTGTCCAGGCTTGATCCAAGATTAGCCCCTGGAACTTCTAAGAAGGCACATAGGCAAATACTAGTACTGTGTGATCCACGCCCTCCTGTAAATTCTCCAGTGGCCTCATTTCGAAATTCTTTTACACATTGGCCCTAGAGTCTGGCCGTGTCCAGTGGTTCATCCTAGGCCTTGGCTCTTCCCTTTATTCACACTTGCTTGGCAAAAGCATCATCCCTTGAGCTTTATCACCAGACGTGGCCTCTCCTCTACCCCTCACTCACGTGCAGACTGACTAGAAGTGACCATGTCCAAAGACATGTGTCTTCTCTGAGACTCAGTCCCCATTGCCTTCCTCTTGCTAAGCTGTCACTAAGCATTTTTTGCTCCTGTCTTCTGAGTGCTCTTACCTAAGGGGACACTGGTTGTGGCATTTTCACAAATAGCCACCGGAGAGTGAAGTTGGGCAGTTTAGGAGATACATTGACAATAATGCAGTGACTCTTGTTTTATATTTTCAAACCAAAGTAATCTATGAGTTTTGCATCAAGGCATTCTTTTATAATAGACACTCGCATAAAAGTTGTGAAAACTGCATTGGAAACGGCATATTTAAACATTATGATGTCAGTCTGTTGAATTTATGCAGACCTTCAAATGTTAGTCTTCTGGCTCTCCCAGAAAAGCAACAGTTCTCTCTGAAATTGCCCATTATGTGAAATGCAGGTGATTACCACTCATTCACATCTGCACTGTCACCTGTGTGGTGGATTTGGGGGTTTGGTGCAGCACGTTGGTATGCTGTCATCAAAGGTTATGTGTGTATGCACAGAGGAAGGCATTTTTGTGGAAGGCATTTTATGTAATTCCAAACAATTTAATAAAAATGTAATTCAAAGGGGGAACTACAGTCCCTAGGCCCTTTCAGAGTACAGATAATGTTCCAGATTAAAGGCTGAAGCTTTGTTCATTATAGTCAAACAACGTAAGTGTGTGAATTACCATTTTCCTTGCTGTTGGTCTATTTCAAAAGTGTGCCATTTTCCCATTATAATAATAGGCTGCATTTTCTTAAAATCATTTGATTATGATTGGTCCCATCTATTCAGTTTGCAAATAAAAAGCTTTTGTGGTGATAAACTAGCTGTTCTAAAACAGCCTTAATCTTGGTTCTGCTTTTGAACTGCGACAGGTCAGACTCTGCGAAAGGCTGAGAGAAGCCGGTCCTGCTCACGAGAGAAAAAGGAGGTAAATGTGTCCCTGGCGAGGGCTGATGGGAGGCGACTCCATTTGAAAGGACCTGAGGGAGCAGGGTGGTGAATAAGTGTCCCTAAATCTACTGTTTTCTCTCGGGGTCCCAAGCTTGAATCCTGGAGCAAATGACAGTGAGCAACTAGGCTTACCAACCCAGTATCACTTGTAATAACCATCACTTGTAAT
Source organism: Papio anubis (assembly GCF_008728515.1). Lineage (NCBI taxonomy): Eukaryota > Metazoa > Chordata > Mammalia > Primates > Cercopithecidae > Papio > Papio anubis. The sequence continues at coordinate 48,002,190 of NC_044993.1, read as the reverse complement.
AATCATGTCTGAGTGTATCGGTTAGCTTCATCTGTGTAACAAATCATCCCAGATTTTAGTGGCTTAAAACAGCAACCAGATATTTAGTTCTGGATTTGGTGGGTTAGCAATTGGGGCTTATCTGGGCAGTTCTGCTGCTGGACCAGGCTCTGCATGGGGCTCACTCATGCTTCTGCAGTTCATGGCTGTGTTGACTAGGGGGTACTTGAGTGTCAGGGTGCCTCAGTTCTCCTCCAAATACTTCTCGTGTGCCAGCAGTCTAGGCAGGTTTTTTCACATCATGCTTCAAGGGCTCAAGAGTGCAGCAGTGGCAACTGCAGGACTTCTTGAGTCCTAGGCTTACAAGTTACACAGTGTTGCTTCTACCACTTTCTATTCTATTTTTTATTTATTTATTTTTTTTTAAGACAGGTCACGCTCTGTTGCCCAGGCTGGAGTGCAATGGTGCGATCTCAGCTCACTGCAACCTCCGCCTCCCGGGTTCAAGCGATTCTCCTGCCTCAGCTTCCCAAGTAGCTGGAATTACAGGCGCCTGCCACCACACCTGGCTACTTTTTGTATTTTTAGTAGAGACGGGGTTTCACCATGCTGGCCAGGCTGGTCTTGAACTCCCGGCCTCAGGTGAACCACCTGCCTCCATCTCCCAAAGTGCTGGGATTACAGGTGTGAGCCACCACACCCAGCCCCACTTTCTATTCTTGAAAGCAGGCCACAAGGTCCCAGATTCAAGGAGTGGGGAAATAGACCTCACCTTTTGATGGGAAGAGCTACAAAATATTGTGGTCATTCTTGAAACCCACCACCCTCCCCCGTCTCCCCACCCCCCTGCCTCTGAACCCACCTGCTCTGTGCCAGGCACCAGGGGGACCTGGACTAGAGGTTGACTGAAACACAGTCCTTGATCTCGGGATATGCACTGTCTAGTTGGAAGAGAGCTACAGCATGATCATTACAATACAGTGTGAGAAGTGCCATCATAGAAGGACAGAGAAAGTGAGATTTTAATACAGAAACCAGTCACCTGACTCTTCCAGCAATATCAAGAAAGCCTTTGCAGAAAAGGTGATGTGCAGGCTGCTTCTTGAAGGATGACTAGGAGTTTTCCAGGCCAAGGAATCAGTACAGTCAAAGTCAGAGAGACATAAATAAGGAAGGTTGCAAGATCATGGCGCCTAAAGCGAGTGGGAAGTGGTAGCAAGGAGCCATAGGTTACTCCAGGGCCCTTTGATCAAGTCCCAGGCTTATGAGAATATAAAATTGAGTCTTATTTAGTGGAGATGGGGCAGGAGTGCCAGGGAGAGAAATTGTGTGGCTCATCAGAAACATTGACCAATCCAGAAATTCATCCACACATATCTGCTAACACTTTTGATTGTAAAGTGTCATCATTCCTATAATGAAAGGGCATTTGTCCGGCTCAGCTGGGTCCAGGGCCTCAAAAATGGCAAGAAGACGTGGTCCTTCTCCTTCCATCTCTGGAGCTGTCCTGGCCAGCTCTGAGGAGGAAGCTGGGACTAGACTGCACTCAGCATCGTGTGAGTTACATGACCTTCACCTTCTCCTATTGTTTCCTTCATCAGCTGTAACCAGAATAGCCAGTTTGCGTTTTGTTTTTCTTTCAATCAGCCCACCTGGGATGAGGGCTGGACGAAGCCTTAGGAACTTCGATGCTGCTGAAAAGATCTAAGTGTCGCCCAAGTGGGCAGTCTAGGGGCAAAGCCAGGGTGGATTTTCCCACTCCTTCTGGTAAGGAATCTTTCTCTGGAGGCAGAAGCAAGTGCCTGTCTTCCCACAACATCCTTCCGGAAACCCCTGAGGTAGAGGAGCAGGGATGGAAGTGAGCCCAGACCTGCGGGCCTCCCTCAGTTAACTGACCGGGGGTGAAGACCAGCCCGCAAGCCGGGGAGGAAACCTTGAACCTGCCCCTGGCCTTTGGTCACAGAATAGCAGCATCCCATTTATCCACATTAAGAAATTAACTGGGAAACCACAGAGCAGGGCAGGGGAAACTAGTTGAGGCTCTGTCTCTCTCTAGCAATGCAACTCCCCTAACTGCTGCTTTCCCAGCCACTCCCATTGTGCCCATCACGGGAGAGCATTTCAGATCATTTCTCTTCTGAGAAGTGCTTGTAGTGAGAAATGGAGAGTGAGGCTGTTTATCACAATACCCAGGCTTAACCTGGAAAGATATTTCACTCGGTTTCAGGCCTTCTGAAAAAAGGAGAGTGCTAGCTCTCTTAACAGAGCTTTTGTTCGGTTACAAAACCAAAACAAAAAACCAGCCCCAAACAATTATTTTCAAAAGCAAACAAATAAATAAAGGCTGGGCACAGTGGCTCCCACCTATAATCCCAGCACTTTAGAAGGCCAAAGTGGGTGGATTACTTGAGCCCAGGAGTTCAAGACCAGCCTGGGCAACATGGTAAAACCCCAACTCTACTAAAAAATAATTATTGGGGGGGAAAAAAAAAAAAAAAAAAGAACAGCAAGCTGCTAGGACTCTCGTCTGATAGATTATAACATGCCTTTTCCACCCACCTCTTCTTTCTTCATCCCGCACCCTCTCTCCTGACTCCCCAGCCCTCTGTGCCTCACCCAGGATGCCAGGTATAGATCAAACCATGTCACCATGAAAGGCACGGAGACCAGCTATCTCTTTCCCAGACCTGGTTAGAACAAATGTTGTATTTCTCAAGGTGGTGAGGTAGTGCGGCCAGCACACTCCCTGGAGGATGAACACGTGGTGGTGAGGTGGTGCGGCCAGCGTACTCCTTGGAGGGTGAACACGTGGTTTCCATCCTGGGTTGGGATCAGGTACTTCTTTGAGGGATCTTAAGCCACCATGATAAAGGGAGGATGTGGCTGTTGTCAATGAACTCGCCAGGCCAAATTCAGCCCAAAGGTGTGTTGTATCTAGCTCGTACCCTGTTATAATTTTTAAAAAGTAGATGTCTACATTTAAAAGTTGTGGATTTTTAAAAAAATGTTTAAATCCACATTTAAAATGGTTAAATCCACATTTCAACATTGCCAACCATGGTACTTAGCAACCTCTGGATATTTGAAAGCTCCCAGGTGGCCGGGTGTGGTGGCTCATACCTGTAATCCCAGCACTTTGGGAGACTGAAGCGGGAAGATTGCTTGAGCCCCAGGACTTTGAGACCAGCCTGAGCAACATAAGCAAGACTCCTTCTCTACAAAAAAATTTAAAAAATTGAACAGGTGTGAGGCCAGGCGTGGTGGCTCACACCTGTAATCCCAACACTTTGGGAGGCCGTGGTGGGCAGATCACCTGAGGTCAGGAGTTCGAGACCAGCCTAGCCAACATGGTAAAACCCCATCTCTAGTGAAAATACAAAAATTAGCCGGGCGTGGGGGCGGGTGCCTGTAATCCCAGCTGCTTGGGAGGCTGAGGCAGGAAAATCACTTGAACTCAGACAGCGGAGGTTGCAGTGAGCCGAGACCGGGCCACTGTACTTCAGCCTGGGCGCCAGAGTGAGACTTGTCTCAAAATAAATAAAATAAAATAATAAAAATCAGGTGTGGTGTCTTGTGCCTGTAATCTCAGCTGCCCTGGAGGCTGAGGCGGGAGTATCACTTGAGCCCAGGAGTTCAAGGCTGCAATAAGCTATGATAACACCACTGCATTCCAACCTGGACAACAAAACCCTGTCTCAAAAAATTTTTTTTTAATTAAAAGAAGTTCCCAGGTGATTCTAATGTGCAGCAGTTTGAGAACCACTGGCATAAAGCACTCAGCACAGGGCCTGGTGCAGTTTATTCATTCATATGTTTATTCATTCATTCGTACTTACATAACTAACCCAATGTCCAGGCCTCTTTCCAAACCAGTTAGGTTAAAATATCTGGGCATGCAACCTGGGCATCAGAATGTTTTAATCCCCCAAGTGGTTCCGATGTGCAGCCATGGATAAGAACCAGCTCTTTCCATGGATTAAGTAGACTCTGGCATACAAAAATTAGCCAGGCGTAGTGGTACATGCCTGTAGTACCAGCAACTCGGGAGGCCGAGGCAGGAGAATCTCTTGAACCCAGGAGGTAGAGGCTGCAGTGAGCCAAGATCACACCACTGCACCCCAGCCTGGGCGACAGAGTGAGACTCTATCTCAAAAAAAGAAAACAAAATAAATAGCTCTGGCTCTCGACCCAGGTGCTTCTCTGTACCCTGTGCCTGGCTTCCCTGGCCCCGAAGGCACCTCAGTTCTCCACCGCTGTCACAGATACCAAGAGGCAAAACCAAAGAAGAGAATGATAAACATTATAGATGAGCCCCAAATAAAGCTCCAGGGAGCGCCAGAGGAGGGAAAGACTTCCTGGAGAGGTGGCCTGAACTGGGGTATTGGAAAGGTTACAGTCATTTCTTTTTTTTTGAGGCATAGTCTTACTGTGTCACCCAGGTTGGAGTACAGTAACACGATCTCAGTTCACTGCAACCTCCACCTCCCGGGTTCAAGCGATCCTCCTGCCTCAGCTTCCCGAGTAGGTGGGATTACAGGTGCATTCCACCATGCCTGACTAATTTTTGTATTTCTAGTAGAGATGGGGTTTCATCATGTTAGCCAGTCTGGCCTCAAACTCCTGCCCTCAAGGGATCCTCCCGCCTTGGCCTTCCAAAGTGCTGGGATTACAGGCTTGAGTCACTGTGCCTGGCCAGGTTACAGTCATTTCTGAAAAATGTAGCTTTGACGGTTGGCTTGAAGGCAGTAGATAAGTTCAGTTCAACTGGTAAAAATATTCTCAGCCTCGTTTCTAACAAGTATTCATGGTTCCTGCCTGTGGAGATTATGTAGTGTTTATGGCCCTTGGACATGAATTATTAATGATTTTGAAATTGTGGTCATTGTAGTTTACTCAAAAATCATTAGGAAGTGAATTTATCATGCAGTGTTAGAAAAAAGGAGATCACAGAGGAGGAAGAAATATATATTCATCATCCAGTTCATCCCTACAGCATCCACACTGGTGCCTAGGGCACTGTGGGGCTCATGAGCATGGTGCTGGGGACATGTCCCCTTACTGCTCAGAGCCACTGAGGCCCCTGGTGGCTCTGTGAATTAATACCTCCAGTTTGCTGTGAGGGCTGCAGTTCAGGTCCTGGGGCCAAGCAGCTCTGCCTCAAATCCCAGCTGTTGACCTTGGACAAGTCTCTTGAGCCCTCTCACCTTGTTTGATAATGCCCACTTTGGAGAGAGTTAATACAGTCATGTATTAACGTAACTAGCACAGTGCTGGGCACACAGTAAGTGTTCCATAGATGTTAGTTGTTACATAACTTGAAGTGTCTAGGATTTAACAGAGAGATTCCCAAGGAGAAGGCAGCACAATTAATTACGCTTCCTACAGAAGAGACCTCCCTCACTCCAGCCGAAGGCTGATTCCAGCCTTCCTGCTTCTTGGCTGTGTGTCCCCAGGCACCTGGGCCTCAGGCAGGCTAGCCCCAGGGCCCTCATTCTTAACCACTCTGAGAGCCTCCCATGATAACTGACGGCCATTTTTGCAGTTGATTGGAGATTCCAAAAAATGTTCTTGACAGCACACTCATCTGCTGAACTGACTTTGCAAGGATTGCAAAAGTCATTGAACTCACCCAACTAGAAAATGTTAAGCCTTCCTTTTGCATGCATGCACATGCACAGACACACACACCTTCCTGCTATTAACAGAGACTTCTGGTGCAAGGCTAGAGGCTTCCTTCATTTTTCCCAAGCAAAAGAGGAGACTGGGGTCTGAGGGGAATACAACAACATTAAAACATTAAAACACAGCAAGTCCAGGATCCAGGGTGCCTCCAGGGACAAGGTTATCCGGACAGCCCTCTCTGTCTCTTCAGTGTGCAACCACTAACACACCTCTGCTCCCGTCTGGGTCTTCTGGGTCTCTTGACCTTGTTGCCATCTTTTTTGCTTTTTGTTTGAGACAGGTCTCGCTCTGCCGCCCAGATTGGAGTGCAGTGGTGCTGTATCAGCTCACTGCAACCTCTGCCTCCCAAGTTCAAGTGATCCTCCCACCTCAGCGTCTTGAGTAGTGGAGACCACAGGTGTGCACCACCAGACCCAGCTAATTTTTGTAGAAACGGGCTTTGGTCATGTTGCCCAGGTTGATCTTGAACTCCTGGGCTCAACAGTCCTCCCTTCTCGGCCTCCCAGAGTTCTGGGATTATAGGCCTGAGCCACCTAGCCTGGTCCTTGTTGCTGTCTTGATTCTCCTATTAGCTGTTCCTCCTCTATAAGCCCAGGCCACAGGTCAGTGAGAGAGGCTGGCCTGGCTAATCAATACTCAAGAGTATTCAGGAAATACAATATTCCTGACACCAGCCTTCAGTTGCCCTCCCAAGAGGCAATAACTATAATCAATGTCTTATGTGTCCTTCCAGAAATATTCTACAGATATACAGCTATGCAGAACATATGCTTTGTCTCCTTTACCCACCCATCCATCCCCCTCATGCAATACATATTGTTTTCTTCTTTTTTTTTTTTTTTTTCATTTAACAACATGTCTTAGAGAGCATTCCTCAGCAGGTCATATGGACAGACCTCACTCTTTTCGTGGCTGCCTAGTACTCCATTGTGGATTTACAGGAATGTAATTCTTTACTTGAAATATTTAAGGCCAAATATATTTCACTTTTTTATATTTAAAAAGTTATACCATCCTAGGAGGACCTGGAAAAGCATTCTATAATCAAATACATTAATATATGCACAGAGCTCATTGCAGTGGCTCCTGCTTGTTATCCCACCTGCTACTTGGGAGGCTGAGGTGGGCGGCTCACTTGACCCCAGAAGTTTGGGTCCAGATTGGACAATATAGTGAGGCCCTATCTCTAAAACATATATATATAGTGTGTGTACAGCCAAATATGAATATGTATACTAAGTGGGTAAATAAAAGCTATAAATTTTATGTCATTTCAGATCAGGTTTTGGTCCTAAATAATTGCATAAATGTATTACTAATTCCTGATTAATGAATATCTACTCTATTAATAGTCTTTTGCTACTATAGGAATACTCTAAAGAATATTCTGGAGCAGACATCCCTGTGTACATAGGAATAGCCAAAGGTTAAATGCTTTAAAGTAGAACTAATGGATCAGAGGGTGTGTGCTCTATTTAAATTGATGTTTCCAATTCGTCTTTTAACAGTGCATGAAAGGGATAGAGCTTTTTTTTTTTTTGCCCCCCAGGTTATCTCATAGCAAGCTGGCCAGATTCAAGTGTGGCTGTCCTTGACTGAGGTGCCCACAATGGAGCCATTCAGTGGCCACCCCTATGAACTAGAGTGACTAATTCACTTGTCTTGTGGGGGTGAGAGGAGGGGTGTTTACTTGGGAAGGACTTGGGGACATATCTAGCACTTGATTTCTGTTGTTCTCCCATAGGTTTTTGGAGAACAGGTGGTATTTGGTTAAATGAGTAAGTTCTTTAGTGGTGACGTGTGAGATTTTGGTGCACCCATCACCCACGCAGTATGCACTGAACCCAATTTGTAGTCTTTTGTCCTTCACCTCCTTCCCACCCTTTCCCTCTGAGTCCCCAAAGTCCATTGTGTCATTCTTATGCCTTTGCCTCCTCATAGCTTAGCTCCCACTTGTAAGTGAAAACACACAATGTTTGGTTTTCCATTCCTGAGTTATTTCATTTAGAATAATAGTCTCCAGTTCTATCCATGTTGCGTGAATGCCATTAATTCATTCCTTTTTATGGCTGAGTAGTATTCCATCGTATATACATACCACAGTTTCTTTATCTACTCATTGATTGGTGGGCATTTTGGTGGGTTCCATGTCGCAATTGCGAATTGCAGCACCTCTATTTCTGCAAGCCATCTCTTGCAGCCCTGAGCTCATAAGATTTGTCTTGGCTGATTGCAGGCACCAGTGAGACAGGAGACTTTTCTGTAAGTTTCAGACTCCACTAGCGCACAAACTGCAGATACTCCCTTCCCTTTTCTCTATTCAGTTCTCCATGTTCTTTTAACTTCAGTTTTGTGGGGATTCAGGAGTTGCCCCGTCCATACTTACAGATCTCAATTGCTTTGTTTAAAAAAAAAGTTTTTGTTTTTGTTTTTTTTTTTTTGAGACGGAGTCTCGCTCTGTCGCCCAGGCTGGAGTGCAGTGGCCGGATCTCAGCTCACTGCAAGCTCTGCCTCCCGGGTTCACGCCATTCTCCGGCCTCAGCCTCCCGAGTAGCTGGGACTACAGGCGCCCGCCACCTCGCCCGGCTAGTTTTTTGTATTTCTTAATAGAGACGGGGTTTCACCGTGTTAGCCAGGATGGTCTCGATCTCCTGACCTCGTGATCCGCCCGTCTCGGCCTCCCAAAGTGCTGGGATTACAGGCTTGAGCCACCGCGCCCGGCCAAAAAAAAAGTTTTTTTAAAGGAAACAAACAAAAAAGAAAAGGCAAGTTGGTGGTGTTGCATTACAAAGAGCCTGATACGACAGCTCACATTCCAACTCTGCACTTCTACTGGAATGAAACCTTTTAGTTCATATATCTGGGCAGAGAAGAACAAAATCTATTTTAGATTCAACTGCCAAATGCGTTCCCAGTTGCGAAATTATTGTTGTCAGTCTTTCTGCTTCCTGAGGTCTTGGTCTCTCTGCAGCTTTGAGAACTCGAAGACAGGGGCCCCCGTAACATTGACAAATTCTGATTTATGCAGGGCAATAAGACACAGGGCAGGATTAGAAGCAGTGCAGCAGAGGAATTGAGCCTGCGAACCCTGGAACCAAACAGCCTGGATTCCTAGGCTAGCTCTACCACTCAGGCAAGTGACTTACCTTTTCGTGATTCAACTTCCCTCTCTGTAAGATGGGGATGATATAAAACCTGCATTTCACAGGACCGTGGCAAGGATTCAGTGAGTTCGTACGTATCAAGTGCTTAGGACAGAACCTGGCACATACTCGGAGCTCAATAAATGTCAACAATTATAATTTAGGACTGGCAGGGCAAAATAGCGTATTTGCAAAACGAATCCCTTGAAAGTCACAGGTGGAGAAGTCTTGCTGAGAAAAAGCAGGACACAGATTGGGCCCCTTTGGTATGATGGAAGAATGGTGCATAATCCCTCCCTGTTGGAATTCCTTTGTATGTGAGTCCCCAGCCTGCCCCGGTACCTCTGCAGTCAGGCTGGGCGCTGCAGGAGATGTGTACACAAACACCCAAGTTTAACAACAACAGGGCCAAGACTCCAGCCCCGAAAAGCAAAGAGAATCAATTTCTGCTAAAATGCCAGGAAGGAGATTGACATGTCTAAAACCTTCCTGGTATCGGCTTAGCTTCCAACACAAGATTAAACTCTAGGAAAAACCCATCAGAGAGCTGCAATTTGTGACCAGACAGAGATAATGTTGACAGCTTCCCTTTCCCGAGTCTGTTTTGGATAAACAATGTGCCCTTCAACAGAGCGCCATCAAAGTTTTCTCTATCCTCAGATCTTAGGCATGAAATAGCCTTTCAAATAGCTCCCTTTACCTCCTCCCTCCACCCCCAGAAATCACTGTATGGAATATGGAATATGATTAGAAGAGAGAATGGTGCTAAGAGGAGGTTCCTGCAAGTTACTCAGGAAAGGTATGTCTGCAGGATAAAAACACCCCATGAAAGGGCCGGGCGCGGTGGCTCAAGCCTCTAATCCCAGCACTTTGGGAGGCCGAGACGGGTGGATCACGAGGTCAGGAGATCGAGACCATCCTGGCTAACATGGTGAAACCCCGTCTCTACTAAAAAATACAAAAAACTAGCCGGGCGAGGTGGCGGGCGCCTGTAGTCCCAGTTACTCGGGAGGCTGAGGCAGGAGAATGGCGTGAACCCGGGAGGCGGAGCTTGCTGTGAGCTGAGATCCGGCCACTGCACTCCAGCCTGGGCGACAGAGCGAGACTCCGTCTCAAAAAAAAACAAACACCCCATGAAAACCGTCACTTTCTCTGGGGACACTTTTGGAGGAGCAAGACACAGGTCATGAAAGTGCCAGGCCATGTGGGCTCCGGTCCTGGCTGCCATCACTGACCATGGACACACTTGCTTTCCCCACTCTGAGCCCCTGTTTCCTTTGTGATCCCCCAAGTCTGACAAGAGCCAATGCTTCTGTGACTTCAGCTTTATTAGTGTCCACAGGCCATGTCTGTCAGCTTCTGTTTAAGTGATAGAAGCCTTCCTTAAACCAGCTTCTGCAAAAAAAGGGAATTTGTTGCCTCACCTAGCTGAAAAGTTCAGGGGTGGACATCAGGCATGGATGGATCTAGGTGCTCTGACTTAGTCCCTCTTGACTCTGCCTTCTTCGGTGGCAGGTCTGTTCTCCACCAGGTGGCAAGATGGCCACCAGCAGCCTCAGGCTTACAGTATAGAGGCCAGATGGCATGGTGGGGGAAGCTCAGGTGCTAGATTTAAAAGGTTCGGGGATGAATCCTGGCTCCTCACTCACCCCAGCACCTCAGCCACCTCAGAGCTTCAGTTTCTTTCTATATAGAATGGGGATAGTGGGAGCACCTGTCTCACTAGGTGGTTGGGGTGCCTAGAACAGTGCCCTACAGGTCGCGAATCCCTGAATAGTGAGCGGCGCTTCCTCCTCCTCCTCCGCTTCCTCCTCCCTTTCCCCTTCTCCTTCCTGTCATTATCAGAATTCTCTCAGCAACTTCAGCAAAGAGTGAACACTCTCCAAGTCTAACTGTTCAACCACGGCCCCAGTTCGAGACTCGCTGGCCCATCGAGGGTTGTGCACTTGTCCTGGAGACAAAGGTTGGGTGGGGTCAACCCTACGTTAAGCACATGGTTAGGAAGGGATATTTTCCCAAAGGAAAATCAGGATAGTGGTGCCAGAAAAAGGGGGAAAGGCAAAAAACAGCAACTCTCCCCTTCATGGCCACTGTGTGGTGGGGATAGTAACTGACAGCACAGTTGTTAAAAATTATGTTCACAGCCAGGCGTGGTGGCTCACGCCTGTAATCCCAGTACTTTGGAGGCCCAGGTAGGTGGATCACCTGAGGTCAGGAGTTTGAGACCAGCCTGGCCAACATGGCAAAACCCTGTCTCTACTGAAAATACAAAAAGTAGCCGGGCCTGGTGGTGGGCGCCTGTAATCCCAGCTACTCAGGAGGCTGAGGCAGGAGAATTGCATGAACCCATGAGGCGGAGGTTGCAGTGAGCCAAGATTGTGCCACCACACTCCAGCTTGGGCGACAAGAGCGAAACTGCATCTCAAAAAAAAAAAAAAGTGATATTGACATCTGTTGTCTTGTTGACTCTTCACAATGTCCAAGAAGGCAAGCAATATTACCTTACATGAGAAAAAGTCTAGGCTCAGAGCGGTGAGACAGCCTGCCCTGGGTAACACAGCAAGTACAGGGCTCAGCTGACAGCCTGTGTTCTGTGTACCCTGGCAAAGTGGCAAGAGTACACTGCTCCCCCTCCTCCCCACAGGCCCCTGCTACTGGTTCACAGCCAGACAGGAGGACCCTGTACTCCTGTGACCACAGGGCCGGGCAGAGGCAACGACTGCCTGGTTAATGTGAGCCTCAGTTTCCTCATCTGGCAAAGGGAGCTGGTCTGATACTCAACGCCCCCAACTCAATGCAATTAACTACAGCCAGATTCCAGTTAGAAGCCACTAGACACAAATCAAAACTACAGTGAGATATCATCTCATCCCAGTTAAAATGGCTTTTATTCAAGACGGGCAAAAACAAAATACTGGCGAGGATGCAGAGAAAAGGGAATCCTTGTGCACGTTTGTGGGGAATGTAAATTAGTACAATCACTATGGAGAACAGTTTGGAGATTCCTCAAAAAACTCAAAATAGAGCTACTATACGATCCAGCAATTCCACTCCTAAGTGTATACCCAGAAGAAAGGAAATGGGTATATCGAAGAGATTTTTCCACTCCCATGTTTCTTGCAGCACTGTTCACAATAGCCAAGACTCGGAAGCAACCTCAGTGTCCAACAGACACACGTGTGAAGAGAATGTGGTACACACACACAATGGAGTCCTATGCAGCCATAAAAAAGAATGAGATCCTGTCATTTGCAACAACATGGGTGAAACTGGAGGTTATTACGTTTAGTGAAATAAGCCAGGCACAGAAAGACAAACTTCGCATGTTCTCATTTATGGGAGCTAAAAATTAAACTCATGGATGTCGAGAATAGGAGGATGGGTCCCAGAAGCTACGGAGGGTGGCAGGAGAAGTGAGGGTGGTTAATGGGCACAAAAAAAATTAGAAAAAATGTGCAGGAGCAGTGGCTCACACCTGTAATCCCAGCACTTTGTGAGGCCGAGGCAGGCGGATCACTTGAGGTCAGGAGTTCAAGATCAGCCCAGGCAACGTGGTGAAACCCCATCTCTACTAAAAATACAAAATTAGCCGGGCATGGTGGCACATGCTTGTGAACCCAGCAACTCGGGAAGCTGAGGCAGGAGAATTGCTTGAACCCTGGGGAGGGGGCGGAGGTTGCAGTGAGCCAAGATCATGCCACTGCACTCCAGCCTGGGCAATAGAGTGAGACTCTGTCTCAAAAAAAAAAAGAAAAAAAAAAAACTAGAAAGGATGAATAAGACCTAGTATTTGCTAGCCCAACACGGTGACTATAGGCAAAAACAATTTAATTGTACATTTAAAAATTATTAAAAGAGGCCGGCCGGGCGCGGTGGCTCAAGCCTGTAATCCCAGCACTTTGGGAGGCGGGGCAGGTGGATCACAAAGGTCAGGAGATCAAGAGACCATCCTGTAGCTAGCTGCAGTGAAACACGTCTCTACTAAGAAATACAAAAAACTAGCGAGCAGTGGTGAGCCTGTAGTCCCAGCTACTCGGGAGGCTGAAACTTGGGAGAATCGTGAACCCGGGGGCCCGGAGCTTGCAGTGAGCTGAGATCCAGCCACAGCCTCCAGCCTGAAGCAGAGCGAGACTCCGTCTCAAAAAAAAAAAAAAAAAAAAAAGAGGCCAGGAGTCAGGCGGTGGCTCAAGCCTGTAATCCCAGCACTTTTGGGAGGCCGAGGCAAGGTGGATCCGAGGTCAGGAGATCAGAGACCATCCTGGCTAACACGGTGAAACCCGTCTCTACTAAAAATACAAAAAACAGCCCGGTGAGGTGGTGAGGCCTGAGTCCCAGTTACTCAGGAGGCTGAGGCAGGAGAATGGCGTGAACCGGGAGAGTGAGGCTTGCAGTGAGAGCTGAGATCCGGCCACAGCACTCCAGCCTGGAGCCACAGAGCGAGACTCCGTCTCAAAAAAAAAAAAAAAAAAAGAGGCCAGGTGCAGTGGCTCACACCTGCAATCCCAGCACTTTGAGAGGCTGAGGTGGGCAGATCACATGAGGCCAGGAGTGACTGGCCTGGCCAACATGGTGAAACCCCGTCTCTACTAAAAATACAAAAATTAGCCGGGTGTGGTGGCACGTGCCTGTAGTCCCAGCTACTGGGGAGGCTGAAGCAGGAGAATCACTTAAACCCGGAAAACAGAGGTTGCAGTGAGCCGAGATCATGCCAATGCACTCCAGCCTGGGCAATAAGAGGGAGACTCTGTCTTAAAAAAATAATAACTAAAAGAATATATTTGGGTTGTTTATAAACACAAAGGATAAGTGCTTAAGGGGATGGATACCCCTTTTACCCTGATGTGCTTATTATGCATTGCATGCCTGTATCAAAACAGCTCATGTAACTCATAAATATATATACCCATTATGTGCCCACAACAATTAAAAATAAAAATAAATTTTAAAAATTTTAAAAAGAAGCTACTGAAGGTCAGATGTGGTGGCTCATGCTTGTGATCCTAGCATTTTGGGAGGCTTAGGCAGGAGGATCACTTGAGCCCAGGAATTTGAGGCCAGCCTGGGCAACATAGTGAGACCCTGCCTCAAAAAAATAAAAATTACAGTTAAAAAGAATTACCGATAAAAAAAGAAGCCACTGAACTGTGCCTTCCTCCTCACCACCACTATATAATTCAAAACAGAAACTGAAATAAGGTTGGGTGCAGTGGCTTACACCTGTAATCCCAGCACTTTGGGAGGCCAAGGCAGAAGGATCACTTGAGCCCAGGAGTTCGAGACCAGCCTGGCCAACATGGCAAAACCCCATATCTATTAAAAATACAAAAATGAGCCAGGCATGGTGTCGTGTGCCTGTAGTCCCAGCTACTTAGGAGGCTGAGGTGGGAGGGTCACCTGAGCCTGGGAGATTGAGGCTGCAATGAGCCAAGATTGCGCCACTGCACTCCAGCCTGGGTGACAAAGCGAGACCCTGTCTCAAAACAACAAACAAACAAAAACAGAAATTGAAATAAGTATAAGGAAATTCAATAAAGTTCTGGACTTTTCCAGCTTTTTTTTTTTTTTTTTAAATATAGAAACCTAAACTCTTTAAAAAATACATTGTTTGGGCCAGTCGTCTTTATTGAAGTCCTGGGAGATGGCTTGGCACTGAGGGGTGGAGCGATCCCAGGCAGGCAGGGCAGGAGGCTGGGACAGACAGCCTAGGTTCACATCCTGGCTCTACCACTAGCTGTATGGTTTTCAGCAATTACCTAACCTTCCTGCATGTCAGTTTCCTCAGCTGCTGAATGGAGCTGAAAATAGAGTACCTCCTCCTGGGTTGTTGAGAGAATTAAAAGACTAATACATGCAAAGCACTTAGAACCATTATCTGTAAGGGCTGTTTAAGTGTTTCCTGTTTATCATTCATTGACTCCCTCTGTCGGATCCTGTCCACACCGTGTTCCATCAGCTGGAGTAGTTGGGGTTGGCGTAGGAAGGCAAGGTTAGTGGTTGACATCTGCAGATACCCAGCGCGGTGGGCCCTGCATTCGACATTTAATTTATTTCTGATTCCACAATTAATGCATGCTGATTGTCAAGAAATTAGAAAATGCAGAAAGGTACACAAATGATTTGTCATCCTACCACCTAGATAATCACTGTTACAGATGCTCCTCAACATACAATGTCCCGATAAACCCATCCTAAGTTGAAAATACTGTAAATCAAAAGAAAATGCATTTAATATACTTAACCTGCTGAACATCATAGCTTAACCTAGCCTACCTTAAATGTGCTCAGTGCACTTATATTAGCCTACAGTTGGGCAAAATAATCTAACACAATGCATATTTTATCATGAAGTGTTGAATATCTCATGTCATTTACTGAGTACTGTACTCAAAGTGAAAAACAGAATGGTTGTATGGGGACTTGAAGTACGGTTTCCACTGAATGTATATTGCTTTCATACCACAATAAAGTCGAAAAATCCTAAGATGAGCCATTGGGATTGTCTGTATTTATTTTTATATTTCTTTCTAGCTTTTTTTTTTTTCTTTTTCCTTTTCCCTTTCCTTTTTCTTTTCTTTTTTCTTTTTCTTTTTCTTTTTTTTTTTTTTTTGAGGCAGGTTCTCACTTTCTCACTTTGTCACCCAGGCTGGTGTGCAGTGGCATGAACATGGCTCAAGCGATCCTCTCACTTCAGCCTCCCGGGTGTCTGGGGACTATGGGCATATGCCACCATCTCCAGCTAATTTTTGTATTTTTTGTAGAGACAGGGTCTTACCACATTGCCCAGGCTGGTCTTGAACTCCTGAACTCAAGTGATCCTCCTGCCTCTGCCTCCCAAAGTGCTGGAATTACAGCCGTGAGCCACTGTGCCTCTAGCATGTTTTTTCCATGCAACTACATATATTTCAGAAATAGGACCATACTAAGGGACAATGAAAAATACCTACTTTGCATTATTCTTTTTAAAATGTATTTATTGAGGTATAACTTATGTGCAATAAAATAAACAAGCTTAAGTGTATAGTTTTATGAATTTTTATATATAAATATATAAAATCAGTTATTCACATCAAATGTAGAATAATCTATATTTAAGAGGTTTTCACATGTCCCCTCCCAGTTAATACCTCTCCAAGGATAAACACTATTTTGACTCCTTCTTTTTTTTTTTTTTTTGGAGAAGGGCCTTGCTCTGTCACCCAGGCTAGAGTGCAGTGGTGCAGTCACAGCTCACTGTAGCCTCAAAGTCCTGGGCTCAAGCAATCCTCCTGCCTCAGCCTCCCAAGTAACTGAGCCACCATGCCTGGCTCCATCCACGTGTTTTAATGCATCAGTAGTTTGTTCTTTATCATGGTATAAGACCTTCAGTTCTTCTCGGAAAAATTAAATTGCAAAATAATTTGAGCATGTTGTTGTTAAAAATTCTTCAAGTTTGCACGTTAAATAAAAATAGTCCATCAAATTTACCCTCAATCTCATTCCCCTTCCCAGAAATAACTGCTGTTATACATTGGATGTTCGTCTTTCTGGAGCTTTTTCTATTTATGCAACTCTATTTTTTTTTTTTAACCAGGGTCTCACTCTATTGCCCAGGCTGCAGTGCAGTGCAGTTCAGTGGTGTGATCTCAGCTCACTGAAACCTCCGCCTTCCAGACTCAAGAGATTCTTGTGCCTCAGCCTCCTGAGTAGCTGGGATTATAGGTGTGCCCCACCACTCCCAGCTAATTTTTGTATTTTTTTTAAATTTATTTATTATTATTATACTGTAAGTTGTAGGGTACATGTGCATAACGTGCAGGTTTGTTACATATGTATACTTGTGCCTTGTTGGTGTGCTGCACCCATCAACTCGTCATTTACATCAGGTATAACTCCCAGTGCAATCCCTCCCCCCTCCCCCCTCCCCATGATAGGCCCCGGTAGTAGAGACAAGGTTTCACCATGTTGGCCAGGATGGTTTCAAACTTCTCGCCTCAAGTGATCTGCCTGCCTTGGCCTCCCAGAGTGCTGGGATTACAGGCATGAGCCACTGCGCCCAGCCTATGCAACTCTATTATTTATTTCAAGTAGGAGTAGCTTTGGCCACGAATAGCAAAATACCTAACTAATAATGGTCTAAACCAGGGGTCAACAAACTTTTTTCTGTAAAGGATCAGATAATAAATATTTCAGTCTTTGTGGGCCACACAGTATCTTGTCACAACTACTATGCCATTGAGCACAAAAGCAGCCACAGTCAATATGTAAATGAGCATGGCTGTGTTCCAGTATAACTTTATTTGCAAAAGTAGGTGGCTGGCCAGATTTGACCTGTGATTAATTTGCTTACCCTTGGCCTAAATAATAGGGATTTGTTTGGCTCAGGTGGTGGAAAATCTGGAAATAGCTTCATGAGAAAATCTGAATTTACACTTCTACCAAAAAAATCCGAGAAAGCCTGTCTTTCTAATTGTATGGAATAGCAATTAACAGCTTTTTATATTTTTGCCAGTCCTTTTTGTCTTTATTCCTGTGTTTTGGAAAAATGCCTCTGTTTAATCTTCAGATCACTAATTTTCTCTCTATCTGTATCTGTTCTGTCCTTCAGCATGCTTTGATTTCTTTTATTTTTTATTTATTTTATTTATTTATTTATTTATTTATTTATTTTGAGACAGAGTCTCGATCTGTGGCCCAGGCTGGAGTGTAGTGGCATGATCTCCACTCACTGCAACCTTTGCCTCCCTCCTGCCTCAGCCTCCCAAGTAGCTGGGATTACAGGCACCCACCACCATGCCTGGCTAATTTTGTATTTTTAGTAGAGACATGGTTTCACCATGTTGGCCAGGCTGGTCACAAACGATTTATTTTGATGATTAAATCTTTTATTTGTGATTTTTTTTATGTTTCCCAAGTTACTATCAATGTAATTTTTAAATTCTTTTTCTGTAGTAGGCTGTTCTTGTTTGATATATGCAATGTCCTTCCTCTTTTATTCTTCTGATAATATTAAATATATTTTAAGTGTCTCTGCTTGCATTATTATCTGTTTGTTATTTCTTCTATTTATTAAGTAAGTCCCTGTCTTTCATGGATGTTGGTTTTCCTGAAATGTTTTGTGATTTGTGGATATGTGCTCTTCTGTGTAGTATGATTTCCTGTTTCATATTTTCTTTTTCTTTTTTTTTTTTGTTTGTTTATAGAGAAGGTGTCTCACGTGTTGCCCAGGTTGGTCTGAACTCCTGGCCTCAAGCATTCTTCCTGCCTCGGCCTCCCAAGTGCTAGGATTACAGGCATGAGCCACTGATTTCCCATTTCCTTCTCTGTAGATGCTATAGATTGCTGCCAATACTTAGGGGCAGAGGGTCAGAACTTGCTGCAAGAAGTATGATGTAATGCTTGGTCTTGTGAGCACAGGGTCTCTTTTTTCTTTCTGGCTACGTCCTGCCTTTCTGTCCCGAAGACCCATAGTCACAACTCCTGAAGGCTGGTGGGATTGACAAGCTGCCTCCTGGTATCCCCATGGGAGCTCTCCGTCAATCTATTTGACCCTTGGCCTGGGGCTTTCTCCTGTCCCTGGAGAAGGTGCTGCCTCTAGGTTTGGAGCAGCCCAGGCCCACCTTCACCTTTTGCAGCTGTCCTTCCTAGCTTCTGTTTTGGCCTGTATTTTTGTTCATTAATTCAGTTCTGTCTGCCATTCATTTCTCAGGGATTTCTCAACATCTTTAATTAAAAGATTAAAAATCTTTTTTTTAGTGGCACCCCTTTTTATTTTCCACTTTGGCCTCCCAAAGTGCTGGGAAATAAGCATATGCTGCCATAGACTTTAAATGGTGTCATTTCTGTGGAGTCGGGTAGGAGAGATTGATATATGGACTTGCTGTTGGTTTTCCAAACTTGATTCATTCTCAAGGAGACTTCCTGTTTTCACCTGCCTGGTCACCTTCATCTGGAAAAGTTCATCTTTCTCTAAAAATACACTAAGAACCAAATGAGATGTTCCAATTTTGAACTGATCAGTATAGAATATAGGAATGGAGTTGCACTTTTTTTTTTTTTTTTTTTTTTTGAGACAGAGTCTCACTCTGTTGCCAGGCTGGAGTGCAATGGTGCGGTCTTGGCTCACTGCAGCCTCCGCCTCCCGGGTTCAAGCAATTCTCCTGCCTCAGCCTCCCGAGTACCTGGGATTACAGGCGCACACCACCATGCCCAGCTAATTTTTGTATTTTTGGTAGAGATGGGGTTTCACCATGTTGGCCAGGCTAGTCTCGAACTCCTGACCTCAGGTGATCGGCCTGCCTCAGCCTCCCAAAGCTGGGATTACAGGCGTGAGCCACCGTGCTGGCCAGAGTTACACTTTCTAATGAAAACTGGGTTCAAATACCATATCTGCTCTCTGCTACCTTGGTCCAGTCACTTCACCTCTTAAGCCTCAGCATTCTCACCTGTCAAATGGGGGGAATGATAATAATACCTACCTCCTAGGGCTAATGAGAGTGTCAATGGAAATAGCAAATGTCAGGTATTCAGCATGGGGCCTGGCACATCTACGTTGCTAAAATATGTTAGCGCCCTTCATCTGTCTTAGTCTGAGCAAATATTTCTCACACACTCATTTTGTGCCATGGTAGTGGTGGTTTTGACAGCCATACCATAATGTTAGCTTATACTGAGGACATCAGCTAAAAGCCCTGTCTTTTGCCTCCTGAACTTTTCTCAAGCCACCCTTCCCTCGCAGTGCCTCCCCTTGTACAGGACCTTTACCTTGGCCATGATGCATTTTATGAAGCTACTCTTGCTCCATCTCTAATCTGAAGAAATTGATCTGAACCCAGATTCCGTCATCCAGTTTATTCTGTGTGCCTCCCATCTGAATGTCATCTGCCAACATAATAAACAGCTTCCAACAGCCAGATCCAGCCATTGATAAAATTATGGCCTGGGAGAGGACCAAGGACAGAACCCCACGATATGCCACCCTTCCAGGGAAGAGTAATTTAGATGACTGGGCACGATGATTAATTTGTCTAGTTCCTGTAATAGTATGTCCTTGTGGCTTGATTATAATATTAGCAACCATGTATTCCATGTTATTTACCATGGGCCAGGTACTGAGGTAAGGGCTTTGCATATATTACTTTTGCGTATGTGTGTGTATGTGCTTTTGTTGCCCAGGCTGGAGTGCAATGGCCTGATCTTGGCTCACTGCAACCTCTGCCTCCTGGGTTCTAGCAATTCTCCTGCCTCAGCCTCTCAAGTAGCTGGGATTACAAGCATGCATGGTAAAGCCCTGTCTCTAGAAAAGTACAAAAAAAATTAGCTGCATGTGGTGGTACGCACCTGTAGTCCCAGCTACTCAGGAAGCTGAGGTGGGAAGATCACTTGAGCCCAGGATGTCGAGACTGCAGAGAACTGAGATCACGCCACTGCACTCCATCCAGGGCAATAGAGTGAGACCCTGTCTCAAACTCTCTCTCTCACACACACACACACACACACACACAACCAGATGTAGACACAGGAACCTATACAGGAGTGTGGGGGACCAGCATGTTGTTCATTGTGATAGAGGCACCATCACGCCCGGCTAATTTTGTATTTTTAGTAGGGATGGGTTTCACCATGTTGGCCAGGCTGGTCTCAAACTCCTGACCTCAGGTGATCCACCCGCTTTGGCCTCCCAAAGTGTTGGGATTACAGGTGTGAGGCACCGCACCCAGCCTATTATTTTTATTTCTTACAGCAGCTCTCCAAGGTAAGTATTTATATGACTCAGGACTTGGTTGAAAAAATAAACTTAGTCTAGTTGAGCAGAAGGGGAACTTCATTACTTTCTCACAGGCTCTGAAGCAGTGGAGCTTCACAGAATCATCTGGATGTGAAGAACAGATGGAGCTCTCCAGGGTCCTGGGAAGTCCTGTCTCTGTAGCTCTTCTCTGTCTACGTCTCTGCTTCTGTGTCCTTCTTACTTGGTACGAATTGACTTACTTTCTCAGTTCACCTGGCAGAAAATAGTTTCCACCAATGACTCCTAAGTTCACTTACCCACTTAAAGAGAGTAGCCAGATCTGCCCTAAACCTCCCCCCACCTTTTTTTTTTCTGAGATGGAGTTTTGTTGTTGCCCAGGCTGGAGTGCAATGGCACGATCTCGGCTCACTGCAACCTCCACCTCCCGGGTTCAAGCAATTTTTCTGCCTCAGCCTCCCAAGTAGCTGGGATTATAGGCATGCACCACCATGCCCAACTAATTTTATATTTATATTTTTAATTTATATTTTTAGTAGAGATGGAGTTTCTCCATGTTGATCAAACTCCTGACCTCAGGTGATCTGCCCACCTTGTCCTCCCAAAGTGCTGGGATTACAGGTGTGAGCCACCTTGTCTGTCCTAAACCTTTTTTTTAAGACAAGATCTCCCTCTGTTGCCCAGGCTGGAGTGCAGTGGCATGATCATAGCTCACTGCAGCCTCGACCTCCCAGGCCAAGTGATCCTCCTACCTCAGCCTTCCATGTACCTGGGACCACAGGTGCACCACCACACCCAGCTAACTTATTTTATTTTATTTTATTTGTAGAGATGGAGTCTCAAACTCCTGAGCTCAATTGATCCTTCTACCTTGGCCTCCCAAAGGGCTAGGATTACTTCAGGTGTTAACCCCGGCACCTGGCCCACCCTAAACCTTTTCATCCAAACCTCTCAGGATTATTGGCCTTACTTGGGTCAGGCACCTGCTCCTGGTTCAGGCACCTATGGTTAGCGGTGGGGTCACACTGTCCCGATATGGCGTCCAGGAATCTAAGTGCTGTGACCTCGTGGCTGATGGGACAGTGACATCCAGAATCCAGCTGCACATTTTACAAATAAAAGTGAGGCCCTAAGTCACACAGCTAAAAAGAAACCAGGGCTTGTTCAAGACCAGCCTGGGCAACATGGCAAGACCTCGTCTGTACAAAAAAAAAAATTAAAAATTAACCGGGCGTGGTGGTGTGTGCCTGTAGTCTCAGCTACTTGGGAGGCTGAAGTGGGAGGATTACGTGAGCCCAGGAAGCCAAGGCTGCAGTGAGGTGTGTTCATGCCATTGCACTCCAGTGTGGATGACAAGAGTGAGACCCTATCTCAAAAACAACAACAACAACAACCAGGGCTTGTTCCAGGTCTGTCTGATGCTGAAGCTCATGTTGTTAATGCTCTGCTCCTTACGCTGGGCCACACTGTCCCAGGATGGCTTTGGTTGTGGTGTCTGTGACTCACATCTGGCCAGTGACTCAGGCCAGGGAGCCCAGGGACCCACCTTGTGTCATCTACCATGGTCCAGTCCCCATTAGGGGCTCTAAGAGTCCTGGTCGGTTTACTTTTTTTTTTTTTTTTTTTTGGTGACTTGAAAATCACCTCGGCCCTGGCTGAAGTCTCAGATCTCACAATTTCATGGTGGAACCTGACACTAAAGGTGACAAGCAGAGACACTGGAGTTCAATAAAGCTAGGTGTTTTTTAGTTTATTTTGGTTTTGTAGAGACAGGGTCTTACTGTCTTGCCCAGGCTGGTCTTGAACGCCTGGCCTCAAGCCGTCCTCCCACCTTGGCCTCCCAAAGTGCCGGGATTACAGGTGCGAGACTGTGCCTGTCCATGGCTAGGTTTAAATTCTAGCTTTGTGACTTCTCATTGGATGACTCTCTATGCCTCCGTTTCCTTAACGGTAAAATAGAGATAATCATAATAGCCAGTTTATCAGTTGCTATGATGGATCAGTGAGATAAAACATGCAAACCACTGCACACAAATCCATTACTCAGCACAGAGCAATCAGTTCTCTGAATGGTAGCAGTTTATGAACTCTGAAACAATGGGGAAAGAACGGGAGTCCAGAGGAGGAAGTCTTTACTCAGCTAACAGGACACGCAGTGGGAAGGGGACTGGCCAGGGTTTCAGGAGGAATTGACATTTTTTGAGGCCTGAATAGATGATGGCAGCAGATAAGAGCAGATGTGGGCCAGGCATGGTGGCTGACACCTGTAATCCTAGCACTTTGGGAGGCCTAAGCAGGCAGATTGCATGAGCCCAGGAGTTCGAGATCAGCCTGGGCAAAAAGGTAAAGCCCTGTCTCTACAAAAGTACATAAAAAGTTAGCTGCATGTGGTGGCATGCACCTGTAGTCACAACTACTCGGGAGGCTAAGGTGGGAGAATCACTTAAGCCTGGGAGTTCGAGGCTGCAGTGAGCTGAGATGACACCTGCACTCCATCCAGGGCAATAGAGTGAGACTCTGTCTCAAACATACACACACACACAACCAGATGTGGACATAGGAGCATATACAGGAGTGTGGGGGACCAGCAAGTTGTTCATTGTGATAGAAGCAAAGAAAAGAATAGGTATTGGGAGCAAATGAGCATCACCAAGGCTGGTCGTGTAGACTGGGGCCCTATAGAAAAAACTTTGTGTACTCATTCTTTCATTTATTTGGCAAATATTTATCAAGCACCTGCCATGTGCCAAACATTGTCCTGGGCCCTGGAGATTCAGCAGTGAACAAAATAGACACAAATCCATGCCCCTGTAGAGTTTATGTGCCAGTGGCTGCAGGCAGACGCTAAGCAAATAAATAAGCAAAATATAAAGGGGTGTCAGAGAAGAAATAAAGAGGGAAGGGGGCTGGGGAGGACTGGGGAGGGATGTGACATTAAATAGGGCCCTCAGAAGGGCCTCACTGAGAATGTGAGCAGAGACTACAGGAAGTGAGAGGAAGCCACGCAGATCTCTGGAAAAGGAGCATTTCTGCAGAGGGAACAGCAAGGGCAAAGTCGTGGGGACAGGGGCATCCGTGTGGCTGATGGAGGAGGAACGAGGATGGTGGGAGAGAAGGACAGAGGGGTCAAGGCCAGGTCGTGTAGGGCCTTGTGTCATTTGTAGGGCCTGGCCTTTTACTCTGGGCACGGTGGGAGCCAGGGGAGCATTTTGAGCAGAGGAGGACCGGGACCTGGCAGGCTTTAACAGGATGCACCTCCTGGTCATGTGGGGAGAATGACCATAGGCGAAGGCGAAAGGAGGAAGACCAGGTGGTGGCTGCTGCAGAATCTCCGTGAGAGATGACGTGGCTTGATTTGGGGCAGCAGCTGTGGGGGTGCTGAGAAGCAGCCTGATCCTGGGTTTTGTAAAGACAGAGGCAGCTGGACTTGTTGTTGGATTAGATATGGGTGGGAGAGAGAAAAAAGACAAGACCTTTAAGTCTTGGTCTGAGCAGTGAGAATGATGGTTGCTTCATCTCCTGAGATGGGAGAGAGGGTGAGAGCAGGCTTTAGGGGGAACATCAGAAATTCAGCTTAAAACCTAGGAAGACCTCTGAAGGCACCTGGAGATGGGAATCTTGGGCTCAGGGAGAAAAGCTGTGTTAAGCTGACTCTGTCTGGAGTGTGGAACCATTGACAACTTTTTTCTTTTTTGTACACAGTGGTAGAATGGGCTGAGGTCATTAGTTATGCAAGTAATGCATGAAAACAGCTTTCTTTAAAAATGGTAGCTCACACTGTTTTGCATCAAGCTGTTTTCATGCATTACTTGCCTGAGCCCAGGAGTTCGACACCAGCCTGGGCAACATAGCAAGACCCCACCTCCACAAAAAATAAAAATAGGCCTGTCACGGTGGCTCACACCTGTAATCCCAGCACTTTGGGAGGCCGAGGCAGGTGGATCACTTGATGTCAGGAGTTCAAGACCAGCCTGGGCAACATGGTGAAAACCTGTCTCTACTAAAAATATAAAAATTGGCTGGGAGTGGTGGCCTGTGCCTGCAATCCCAGCTACTGGGGAGGCTGAGGCAGGAGAACCACTTGAACCCAGGAGACAGAGGTTGCAGTGAGCTGAGATCGCACCACTGGGCTCCAGCCTGAGCAGCAGAGTGAGAACGTCTCATAAAAATAAATAAATAAAAATAATTAGCTGGTCATGATGGTGCGTGCTGTGGTCCCAGCTACTCAGGACACTGAGGCAGGAGGATTGCTTGAGCCTAATAGTTCAAGGCTGCAGTGAGCCATGATCACACTGGTGTACTCTAGCCTGGGCAACAGAGTAAGAGCATGTCTCTAATAAATAATATAAACATTGTCACCTTCTAGATAAGGCTAAAATCCATTTTGCTAATCCCACCCCTACCTAAGGCCAGTCTTCCCATCCTGGAGTAGCTATTGCTATGAGCTTGGCATGCATCCTTCCAGGCCTTTCTCTGTGCAATTGTATACCTTAGTGTATCCATAAAATGTATGTGGTATTTTTAAATTTTTTTTTTTTAACCAGAAATGGTGTCACACTGAATGTACTGTTTTGCAACATGCTTTTGTAACTTGTAACTTGCCTATTGTCCCTGGGCTATGTGTCTTGGAGATCTATGCTTGATGTTATCTGCTCTTTTATTTTTTAACCTGTTGCATCGGATTCCCTGGTATTCAGCTGTTCTCCAGCCGGAGGACATTAGAGTTGCTTTCAACTAGCATTTTGTCCATTCTTCTCAGGCACCTGTGTGGCTTTCTCTAGGCTGAATTGCAGAAGGGAAATGGCCAGGTCTGAGTAGATGAAGGGTCTGTGGGATTTGGTGTCTTGTCTCAGTGGATACTGCCATGTTGCTTCCCAAAGTGCCTCTGTCTATTTCTCTGCCCAGCCGTCAGGTTTTGAATGAAGAAAGCCATAGAGATCTGGGTTTTAGAGCAAAGCACAGGGAAGGGTCTATGGGTTGGAAGGTAGGACCAGGAAGCCAAGAAATCATGGACTTTGTGAGCTGCAGTTCCACTCTTGAGAACATGCATTTGGGCCAGGCATGGTGGCTCAGGCCCATAATCCCAGCACTTTGGGAAGCTAAGGTGGGTGGATCGTCTGAGCTCAGGAGTTCAAGACCAACCTGGGCAACATGGCGAAACCCCGTCTCTACAAAAAATACAAAAATTAGCTGGGCATGGTGGCGTATGCCTGTTTCCCTGGCTACTCAGGAGGCTGAGGCGGGAAACTCACTTGAGCTTGGGAGGTGGAAGTTGCAGTAAACTGAGATTGCACCACCATTGCACTGCAGCCTGGGTGACAGAGCGAGACTCCATCTCAAAAATAAATAAGTAAATAATAACGTGCATTTGGAGAGAACATGAGCTGCTTTAGGGGCTGACCAGACTCTCCCAATCCCCTCCTTCCCTCCTGAAAACAGAGCAGCACAAATGAAAAACCATCTCTCTCCCGTCTACACACCTGGCTTCTTCCCAGGCAACTGGTTGCCATTCCTAAGCCAGCTTCACAGCCCAGAGTTGCGGCCATACCCCATGTGGCTGCTCAGCCACTGAAGGAAGACCCAGGAGTTGAGGGCCTTATGTCACACGCCACCACGGTGACCATATTTCAGAAGTAAAATTGGGGCCTGTGACCTGAGGAGTTCATTGGACTTTGGGGATTTGGGCCTGGCCTGTTTGAATTCAGGACCACTGTAGGAAATCCTGGCCATCAGGATCATCCATTCGGTTCACAGTACATTTATCAGTGACTTTTGATGTCAAGGCTCAGCCTGCCCTGGGAGCTGATGGTCAAGGAGGGATGATGTGCTGTCTCAGGGTTCCCAGGACGCAGACTCTGAGCAGGAGATACACATGCAGGGGTTTATTGGGAGGGCTCTTGGATGACACCTGTGAGGGGCAAGAGCCGCAGGCTTGGGCAGAAGGAGGAGTTGTGCAGTGCAGGCCTTGGGGACCCCACAGATCCTGGGTGGAAACAGGTGGTCCTTCAGAGATGTCCCAGTTGAGACAAGGAACTGGGGTCTTTGCACCTTTGGCATCAACCAACATCAGAGATCTGGCATAACCTGAGGAAGGATGAATTTCTTCCTGGGAAGGGATACGGCTGTAAGCCACCAGCCATCTGCACTCCCAGCAGCTGGGGTATGTGAACGATCTGGGCCCCGCAGCACAACACCTGCTGGCCATGCAAAGCCCACAGCCACTGCCTTTGATAATGCTCCAGCAAGGGGTGTGTGAAAATGCTTCAGGAACACAGCTGAGGGAGGGGAGAAGCCATCCTGGGATAGAGGCCAGCAGGGAGGAAGTAGACCTTAACTGTGCCTCGAAGCCCTAAACTCCAAACCTGCACACCAGACACGGCTCCTCTGGATGCTTCGAAGACTCCTCAAGGCAAGGCAATGACCTTGCAAGGGCAGTCAACACAAGGGCAATGAGCTTGAGAAGCAGCCAGAAGGGCTGAGTGGCTGTTGAGATGGGGGTGGGGAAGGTGGGAATGACGTCAGCAGGGTGGTGAGAGCAGATTACATTCATGCGCCAGGCCACACTCAGACCTGCTCTCCTTCCAGCCTTTGCTCCATGAATGGTGCCCCGTCCCTCCAATGATGCAGGCCTGGAATCATCCTTGATAGACGCTCTCCCTTGTCTCTTCTTTCCAGCCTCTTATCAAGTCCTGTGCCTTCACCTTGGAAGCCTCTCCTCCCTGACCCTCCACGTGGCTGACACCTCTCATCTGAGCACCCGCAGGAGCCTCTCACCTGCAGCCTGGCACCCATTCCCTGCCATCCAACCCCTTTCTTACTCCAACTTCCGCTGTCCGCTCCAGGAGCACCATGTGGTCTGGGTCTCGGGGCAGAACTCCTGCTGTGGGCACGTGGTGTTTGTGGTCCGTCCGGCTCAGTTCCGTGTCTCTGTCCCACGCGCCTTCCTTGTCCCTTCTGCTCTGTGCTCGCGTGCGTCTGCTGCCTTAGCACGCCGCCACTTTGCTTTGAGCACTCTCCCCTCCCCTCCACAATTAACCCGTTCATCCTTCAGGATTTGGTTCTGTTGTCTCCTACAGCCAAGCTTCACGTGCCCCCCTTTTAAAGCCACTCACGGCCCCCGCCTCCCCCACCTTCCGAGCGCTGATGTCATATATTTGGTAGGTCATTTGATTAAAATCTGTCTTCCTCACTAGACCACCAGCTCCATGAGGCTGGGGACATGCCCTGGCATGGATTAGGAGGAGTTTAGTAAATCTGGAAGAAGGTAGGAAAGAAGCGGGGTGAGGAAGGAGGAGGGAAAGGAACGCAGTTCCACATGGTCAGGGAGGGGACTGTGGTCAGAGGGAGTGAGCATTTACTGTCACCTTTAAATTCCTAGATGAACATTATCTCACATGGCAAAAATCTTGACTGCCATATGTGAGAGTAAATCCAGTTTGAGGCCCATGAACCCCACTGCACTGCCCTACACTTGACAGTGATATTTCAGCACCTGCCGTTAGCACAGACAGGCTTTGCTCTTAAGCACACCTGGGATGTCAGAAGCCAAGACTCTCTAGCCATCCCCTGGGATCAGCCAACAGGCTCTGATCACTCTCCACCCCAGCCCAAGACAGGCTCCTGGAGTCTCGGGGCATCTGCTTTTACACACACTGTTCTCTTCTGGCCCCTGTTCCACCCTCCCTCCCCCATTTTCCTGGCGAGCTCTTTACAATTCTGTGTCTTGTTTTCTCTTCTGCAAAGCCCCCCCAGCCCCGCCAGTAATCCCAGGCCCCCTCCACTCTACCCACTGCCCTTGTGGCACAGGTGCCTCCTCTTTTTTTTTTTTTTTTCAGATGGAGTTTCACTCTTGTTGCCCAGGCAGGAGTGCAGTGGGGCGATCTCGGCTTCCCACAACCTCCGCGTCCCGGATTCAAGCGATTCTCCTGCCTCAGCCTCCCGGGTAGCTGTGATTACAGGCACATACAACCACGCCCAGCTAATTTTTTGTATTTTTTTTTAGTAGAGACAGGGTTTCGCCGTGTTGGCTAGGCTGGTCTTGAACTCCTGACCTCAGGTGATCCACCCGCCTCAGCCTCCCAAAGTGCTGGGATTATAGGAGTGAGCCACCGCACCCAGCCTCAGGTGCCTCCTCTTGATAGCACCTGCCGCACTGCCCTGGAGCAATTGTTCCGTTTCCACCTCTCTACTCCACGTTCCTTGAGGCCAGGGATTTTTGTCTTCCTCCCTTTCCTTCTGTTCGTCCTCATTCTCTCCTTTCTGCAAATCCTTTATAAGCTCCTTGTACACACCAGGAACTGGGAGATAAGCAGTGAGCAAGCTGGCATTGTCCCTGCTCTCGTGGGTCTGGCATCCTGATGAGGGAGGCCATGTATAAATGAACAGAGATGCTTTCAGAGAGTGAGAGGTGCTACTGGGTGAGGAGGCAGACAGGGGCAGAGGTTGTTGGGAGAGGCCCCTAGAAGAAGGGATGCTACTAAACAAGCTTAGCCTTGAGCGAGGAGGGAAACATTGCAGGCAGGGGGAACAGCAAGGGCAATGACCTTACTTATTTACTTATTATAGAGATGGGGCAGGGGAAGGGGAGAGGGTGCTCTCGCGATATTTGCCAGTGTGACCTCGAACTCCTGGGCTCAAGTGATCCTCCCGCTTTGGCTTCCCAAAGTGCTGGGATTACAGGCATGAGCCACTGTGCCCGGCCGGCAATGACCTTGAGAAACAGCCAGAAGGACCACGTGGCTATTAGGATGAAGGTGGAAATGAGGTCAAGGAGGGTGGCAAGGCCAGATTACACTTGTCTGTCTATCTGTGGCCCTTGCCTGATGCCCAACCCGTAGGAGAAGCACAAGGAATATGTGTAGGATCAATAGGAAGGGAGTGCCCTCCCTTCTTCAGGGGGCCGGCGGCAGCCCTGGGGTGTGGGGGAATGAGCATCTGCTCAGACAGCCCTGCCTGCTGGGCTGGTGGTGATAGATGCCCTGTGTTGGGAGGTTCATTTCGTTAGAAGGAAAAGTTCTTGGATGGAAATCAGGTGGATGGAGGCAGAGATTGGCAGAGGGTGGCTGCCTCTCTCTTCCCATCAGGACCGGTGGCCAGTCCTGCAGGACTGAGAGGCTCTGACAGTCTCTAAAAGTGGCCCTAAATCAGTTCCACTAATAGCACCAGCCTGGGAGGGGGAAAGCAGCTTGCCTCTCTTCTCAATAATTAGAGGCTGTTTATGCTGCCCCAGGCCTGAGCCCCCTCCTGGGCTGTCCTCAGGCAAGGAGGGTAGGGGCAGCCTCAGCCCTTCTACCTGCAGGCCGTGTGGAAACCTTCTGAGCCTCCCTCAGCCCTTCTCAACCCAGGACTCGCTTAAAATGCAGTTGAGAGGATGTCAGGTCTGCCCCAAGCCCTCCAGTAGCTTCCCAGCCGCCTCAGCATCAGGCCAGAGTCTGCAAGGCCTGGCAGCCTCAAGGTCTGTCCCACCCCATCTCCTCCCACTCTCCTGCCTTGTTCACTCTGTTCTGGCCACACTGGCCTCTGAGTTCTTCCCCAAATGTGCTGAGCCTCCCGGCCTCTGCACTCATTGTTCCTGCCAACTAGAAGCCCCTTTTATCCCGATATCCTTGTAACTGCCCAACGGATTCATTCTGCCTGCTGCCCAGATACAGGCAATTTATCAAAACAGGGGACTTTAAACAGAAACAGAGTTTAATACATGTAGAGCCAGCTAGACAGCAGACCAGAGTTTTATGATTACTCAAATCAGCCTTCCTAAAAAGGTGGAGGCTAGAGTTTTTTGTTTGTTTGTTTGTTTGAAATGGCTTCTCTCTCTGTCGCCCAGGTTGGAGTGCAGTGGCGCGATCTCAGCTCACTGCAACCTCCTCCTCCTGGCTTCAAGTGATTCTCCTGCCTCAGCCTCCCGAGTAGCTGTGATTACAGGCGCTCACCACCATACCCGGCTACTTTTTGTATTTTTAGTAGAAACAGGGTTTCGCCATGTTGGCCAGGCTGGTCTCAAACTCCTGATCCCAAGTGATGTGCCCACCTTGGCTTCCCAAAGTGCTGGGATTACAGGCATGAGCCACTGTACCCAGCCCCCACCCACCCCCCCTCCTTTTTTTTTTTTAAAAGAGACAGCGTGTGTGGGGAGGGGCTCACTTTGTTGCCCAGGCTGCTATTGAACTCCTGGGCCCAAAGTGACCCTCTCACCTCTGCCTCCCAAAGTGCTGGGATTACAGGCATGAGCCACTGCACCCAGCTGAGGCCAGGGCTTTTCAAGGATAGTTTGGTGAGCAGGGAGCTAGGGTCTGGGTGCCCTCGAATGGTTGGAGGGTGCAATCATAGGGGTGTGGCTTGGGCCATCTGGTTGTCAGAAATGCAAAAGCCTGAAAAGACATCTCAGAAGGCCAGTCAGGATCCACAATCATGATCTGCTGGAGTCCTCGGGGAAGTTGCAAATCCAGTGGCCTCTGGAATGATGGCTGGCGATCGGTGAACTATGCCTACATTTCAGCAGAATTCAGGCCCCTTTCATCCTCCTCACCTGGTGGCCTTTCATTAGTTTTACAAAGGCGATTTAGTTTTGGGAAGGGCTATTATTATGTAAACGATAAACTAAATTTTCCCAAAGTTAGTTTGGCACACGCCCAGGAATGACCAAGGGCAATTTGGAGGTGAAAGGCAAGATAGAATTGGTTATGTTCAGAATGTTCTCTCTAGTATAATTTTTACAAAGGTGATTTTACCCTCAGGGTGCACCTCCCAAGAGAGGCCTTCTTGGAGCCCTGAACCCCACCACCCCCAACTGCAGTGAAGGAAAGAGGGAGCCCCGCCCCTTGCTCCTACACTCTTCTGCCCCTTCCTACTTTCTTCTTTTTTAGAGATGGCATCTCACTATGATGTTGCCCAGGTTGGTCTCCAACTTTTGGGTTCAAGTGATCTTCCCACCTTGGCCTCCCAAAGTTCTGAGATTACAGTGTTTCCCACTTCCTTTTTTTTTTTTTTTTTTTTTTTTTTGAGATAGAGTATTCCTCTGTTGCTTAGGCTGGAGTGCAATGGCACGATCTTGGCTCACTGCAACCTCCACCTCCCAGGTTCAAGCAATTCCCCTGCCTCAGACTCCTGAGTAGCTGGGATTATAGGCATGTGCCACCACGCCTGGCTAATTTTTGTATTTTTAGTAAAGACACGGTTTCACAACATTAGCCAGGCTTGTCTCAAACTCCTGACCTCAGGCGATCTGCCTGCCTCGGCCTCCCAAATTTTTGGGAATATAGATGTGAGCCACTGTGCCTGGCTGCCCTTCCCGCTTTCTATTCTCCATAGCACTTATTGTCAGGTAACATACAATATACTTTAATTTTAAAAACTGATGGATTGAAACAGGGTCTCACTCTGTCACCCAGGCTGGAGTAGAATGGTGCAGTCATAGTTCATTGCAGCCTCAATCTCCTGGGCTCAAGTGATCCTCTCGCCTCAGCCTCCCAAGTAGCTGGGACTACAGGCACATGCCATCATGCCTGGCTACTTTTTAAAATTGTTAGTAGAGATAGAGTCTCACTGTGTTACCCAGGCTGGTTTGAATTGCTGGACTCAAGCGATCCTCCCAACTCAGCCTCCGAAGTAGCTTGGACTGT
Organism: Papio anubis; assembly: GCF_008728515.1. Lineage (NCBI taxonomy): Eukaryota > Metazoa > Chordata > Mammalia > Primates > Cercopithecidae > Papio > Papio anubis. The sequence goes on along the minus strand of NC_044993.1, from coordinate 47,970,046 downwards.
AGGCACACACCACCACACCCAGCTACTTTAAAAAAGTTTTAGTACAGACAGTGTCTCACTGTGTTGCCCAGGCTGGTCTTGAGCTCCTAAGCGCAAGTGATCCTCCTGCCTCAGCCTCCCAAAGTGGTGGGATTACACGTGTGAGCCACTGCACTTGGCTGTTTTACTTTTTTGTAAATCATCTGATTCCTTTTGCTAGAATGTGAACTCTGTGGTAGTAGAGACTTTGCTGGGCTCACTGTTGTATCTCCAGAGGCTAGTTCAGGGCCCAGCCAGAGGAAGTGTTCAGCCAATACTGAAGAAACGCATCATTGTGTGAAATAAAGTCAATGCCACCTACCTCCCAGGGTTGTATGAATGTGGAAATTCTGGCTCTGTGTTTTCCACTGTGCATTTTGCCTACCTCTGCCACCTTGTAGTAGGTGGCAAGTAAACATTTTCTCTTTTAGTAGGTCTGTATTTATGTCTACAGTTACCTTCTGGCAAGCAATAATTATTTTCCATTTATGGCATTAATATAAACTTTCCTTTTTAAAGTAAACTCATTCAAGTTTTTTGTTTCTTTGTTGGTTGGTTTGTTTTTGAGATGGAGTCTCGTTCTGTCACCCAGGCTGGAGTGCAGTGGCATGACCTCAGCTCACTGCAACCTCTGCCTCCTGGGTTCAAGCAATTCTCCTGCCTCCACCTCCTGAGTAGCTGGAATTACAGGCATGTGCCACCATGCCCAGCTATTTTTTTGTATTTTTGTTTTAAATAGAGATAGGGTTTCACTGTGTTGGCCAGGCTGGTCTCAAACTCCTGACCTCAAGTGATCCACCCGCCTTGGCCTCCCAAAGTGCTGGGATTACAGGCATGAGCCACCACACCCAACCTCAAGATTTTTTAAGTCTTCTGTATTTGTGAATCTGAAAGATAATTGATAACACCTTACAATTTTAGAAGAAAACTTTTCTGAGAATAAAAGAAATGCTCGTTGTTTTCCGCTGGACATGGATTGAAAATGATGTTTTAGATAGCTATGTAAGAAAAACATTTTTATAAAAATACACCATAACTGTGTCCTGCGGTCGTAGATTCTGGATCTGCCTTGATAGTCTATAAAACCTGAGACTAAGTATAAAATCTCAAGGTACGTATTGGTAGCGATAAAGAATAGTACATAGCAGGTAGGGTAGTAATAAATGTAACTGTAAGGTATTGGAAAAATAGCCCAAACGCTCCCTTTGATTATCCATCTGGTGTGTGCATAGGATGTAATATTTTGATAGGACACCTACTCCAGGGCGTGAGAAACTGCAGTGTTTTGTGCTGTTTCATTCCACCTCTAGGGGGCAGTATCAACCGTTGCTTTAGGTCTTTGTTGCTTGGCTTCTGCTGGCGTGATGGAAGCATTGATTGCAGAGTATTTATTGCTCTTTTTTTGAGGATGGGAATATAACCGATGTGTTAGCAAATGCAGTCAAAAGTAGGCTCAGGCCAGTGCGGTGGCTCACGCCTGTAATCCCAACACTTTGGGAGGCCAAGGAGGGTGGATTGCTTGAGTTCAGGAGTTCAAGACTAGCCTGGTCAACATGACAAAACCCTGTCTCTACTAAAAATACAAAAATTAGCTGGGCGTGGTGGTGGACGCCTGTAGTCCCAGCTACTGGGGAGGCTGAGGCAGGAGAATTGCTTGAACCTGGGAGGTGGAGGTTGCAGTGAACTGAAATCAAGCCACTGCACTCCAGCCTGGGCAACAGAGTGAGACTCTGTCTCAAAAAAAAAAGAAAAAAAAGAAAAAAACAGCAGGCTCAGATGCTTTCTCATTTAACTCATATACACTGAGGACGGGCTACACAGCGCTGGGACACGCAGACTGCCCCAGTGAGTGGGTCTGAGCGCTTGGGGTGGGTTTTGAAAGAAGGCTATGAGTTTTGTACTGTAAGATACATTTGAATCATCTCTTCTTGTGGGCTTGGGGCCACTGGAGCATGCATCAAGGTATCATTTAGTCCTCTATGAAATGCTTCTCTGAGCCCTTAGACATGGCAGGGACTTTGGATTCAGACACCGTCTAGTATTTGTTCTACCACTGTACCTCCCAGTACCTACTTGGGTATAAATCTCTCTCATACACATACACATGCACACACTTCAAACTGACCCAAGGAAAGAAAGGGATGTATTCACTCAAGTGACTAAAAGGTTAGTGCTGGCTTCGGGCATGGCTGGATATGGTGGATTAACCACCATTAAAGGATCTGGTTGCTGTCTGGCCTCTCACTGTCCTCCATTCTGCTGTCTCTACATTGGTGTCATCACTCTTGGACAGATTTTTGTAACTTTTTTTATTTTTGTAGAAGTGGGATCTCACTATGTTGCCCCGGCTGGCCTCAAACTCCTGGGCTCAAGTGATCCTCCCACCTCAGCCTCCCAAAGTGCTGGGATTATAGGCATGAGCCACCATGCCTGGCATCTTGGGCAGATTTTTTCATGGAACATTTAAGGATGCTCATAATGGTGAACCTAAGAAGTTGGTAAAATGACTCCTTCCTTTGTGTGTGAAGAAATGACATCTTCCTTCCTTCCTTAGTAGCCCTGGCTCATATCAACTAATAATTGTGAAGGAGGAGAGATAAGGACTTTTCCAGGAGGGTCCTTGGGAGGCATAGCTTGGGAAGCACACCTAGCCCTGAACCATCACGTGGCCGGGGAGATGGAATGCACCGGCCAGGCCTGCGGCACGTGCTTTCCCTTGCAGCACTGGGAGTGTTATTTCCACCCACTCCACGTGGACTGAGAGTGGACGAAAGGCAGTTTCCTAGAGAAAAATCAAGGTGTTATACCCAGAACAGGAATGGATGCTGGCCCCACATAAACAAGGGTTGTCTGCTATCTCCACTTAGAGGCTCTGATACCTTCAGGCAATTTGCTTCAGCTTTCAAGGCCTCCGTTTCCTCCTCTGTAAAATGGGCATAATGATCTTAGAGCATAGGATTGCTGCATGCGTTAAATAAGCACCCACAGACAGCATTGATAAACGGCAGTAAAGGATGCCTGAAAAGCTGGACCCCAGTAACTTCAAGCATCAGCTTGTCACCCATAACTCATCCCTTAGTTAGGATGTGGAGCCTACAGGGAGGCAGCAGGGGATCAAGTGACTTGGGGATGTGGAAGAGCTCTGTGACCCCGGACAGTCAGTGTCTTCTTTTTTTTTAATTTTTATTATTTTTTGAGAAGGAATCTCACTCTGTCAGCCAGGCTGGAGTGCAGTGGCACGATCTTGGCTCACCACAACCTCGGTCTCCTGGGTTCAAGCCATTCTCCTGCCTCAGCCTCCCAAATAGCTGGGATTATAGTCCTGCATGGCGCTAACCACCATGCCCAGCTAATTTTTATATTTTCAGTGGAGAGAGGGTTTCACCACGTTGGCCAGACTGGCCTTGAACTCCTGGCCTGAAGTGGTCCACTCGCCTCCCAAAGTGCTGGGATTATAGGTGTGAGCCACTGCGCCCGGCCACAAATAGTGGCTTCATGGTCTCAGTGTTATCCCATCTAAGTGATGGTTCTCTGGTGGGATCTGCAGTCAGCAAGGTTGGGTATCTGACATTCTCAAGCCCTAGAAACCAACACTACACTCTCAGCTGCTCCTGAATGCAGCTCAGGCTTCTGTATTCACTAAATCAGCCCCATTGAGGAGAATTCCAGTACGCTGGCCTCAGAGGAATACGTGATCCTTGAAATATGGACTCTGTCTTTAAGTATAACTGATTCTTGGCATTTCATTCCAGTTCCAGTTTTTTTTCCCCTAGAGAAAATGAATAACATGGCCGTTGGTAAAATTCCTTTTTTTTTTTTTCCTGAGACAGTGTGTTGCTCTGTCACCCAGGTTGGAGTGCTGTGGTGCAGTCTTAGCTCACTACAGCTTCAACCTCCTGGACTCAAGCCATTCTCCCACCTCAGCCTCCCAAGTAGCTGGGACTACAGGTGCACGCCACCATGCCTGATTAATCTTTTTTTTTTTGTATTTTCATAGAGATGGGGTCCTGCTGTGTTGCCCAGGCTGATCTCAAACCACAGTCCTAACTTCTCCCTTACCTCTACAGTGCCTAACTCTTGGTAGGAATTTTTTTTTTTTCCTTAGAGAAAGGGTCTCGCTCTGTTGCCCAGGCTGGAGTGTGGTGGCACGGCCATAGCTCACTGTAGCCTTGAGTTCCTGGGCTCAAACTGTCCTCCCACCTCAGCCTCCCAAGTAGCTGGGACTACAGCCTCACACCACCATACCCAGCTAATTTTTAAAAAACATTTTTGTAGAGACAGCCCTTGATAAAATTCTGTGCCTTCTCCAGGGCCAGCACTGGGGATAAAGATAAGGGTACCAATAAGGACATTGAGACTCTGCTTTTGTGTCACATCCAAACTCCTTGGACCCTCTGCTGTAGGTCACTTGTGCCTTCTCAGCACCCAGCACTCTAGCCAATTCTTGATTCCCCCTTACCCCCCTGCAACCTCCACATCCTAACCAAGGGATCATTTATGGGTGACAAGCCAATGCTTCGGGTGACTGGGGTGCAGCTTTTCAGGCATCCTCTGGCCCGTGCGTGAACATTTCATGTTTCTTCACACCTCCAAACCTTTGTTCATGCTGGTCCTGTTGCTTGGAAGGCCCTTCCCTTTTCTTGTTGCCCAGGTAACGTTTCAACTTTCAGATCCCCGCTTCAATGTGTCCTCATGGATTCATTCACTCAACAGTTTCATTGGAATGCACAATGAACAAAATAGAGAAAGCTCTCTGCCTTCATAGAATTCTCATTCTAGTGCAAGGACACCCCAATACATAAAAGGTATAATAAGTAAGATAAATTAGACATGTGTTAGTGCAGGGAGGGATGCAGGAGATGGGGCGTGCAGTGTGTGCACAGTTTGCAAGTTTCACTATGATGGTCAGGGGAGACGTCACTGAGAAGGGAGGATCTGTGTTAAGTCTTTTTTTTTTTTTTTTTTTTTTTTGAGATGGAGTCTTACTCTGTCGCCCAGGCTGGAGTACAGTGGCGTGATCACTGCAACCTCCACCTCCCAGGTTCAAGTGATTCTCCTGCCTCAGCCTACTGCGTAGCTGGGATTACAAGCATGTACCACCATGCCCAGCTAATTTTTGTATTTTTAGTAGAGATGAGGTTTCACCATGTTGGCCAGTGGGTTAAGTCTTGAAGGAGGTGAGGAATGTGGGCATTTTCCTGAGAGAAGAGCATTCCACATGGAAGGGATGGGGCCTGAGGAATGGGGGGTGTTGAGGACACTGTAGTGAGAAGGAGGGGCGCAGTGGTGAGAGGTGGCTCAGAGATGGGGGTTGAGGCCTAGAGTGCAGGGCCTCATGGCCACTGGGATGGCCTTACCCTTGACTCTGAGTGGGACAGGAACCCCCTTGGGGTGCTAGCAGAAGAGTGATATGATTCCACTCACCTCTCATCAGGCCCCCTGGGTGACAGCAGGGAGAACAGAAGGCAGGGAGGAGGCAGGCACAGGAGTCCAGTCTGGGCCCAGACCAGCCTGGGAGGGGAAAACCGGGAGAAGGGGTCGGATTTTGGATACGCAGTAGTTTTCCTGTGGAGCTGATGGGTTAGATGCGTGTGGGATGGGAGACAGAGTGGGGCTTTGAAGATGACTCCAAGGATTGGAGAGACCTTCCTGGGGATCTAATTCAGACACTTGGCATTGCATTTTGTGTATTTTATTAGAATTCTCTCCTTTGGGAGGGGCCCAGGTGCCTTTGATAGTCTGATGAAAGTTACGGGTTCTTCCAAGAACACCCTTGTGCATGCAATTAAATGGGTGTTCTCAGGACCCCCGCAGGGATCCCTAGACAGTGTGTGGTTGCTTGACTGGCTGCAGTTGCAGCCCACTTTTGTACAACGTCAGGGGGCACGATTCACACTGCACACATGATTGGGAGCTGTTCAGTCCAGCAGCCCTAACCAACAACCAGCAGTTGATTACAGTTGTGAAAGGAAAATAAATCTTGAGGCCCCCAAATCACTAAACTAGAGGGAAAAGTTAACCTGGGAACTGCTTAGAGCAAACCTGCCTCCCATTCTCCTCAAAGTCACCCCTCTGCTCACTGAGATGAATGCATATCTGATTGCCTCCTTTGGAGAGGCTAATCAGAAACTCAAAAGAATGCAACCATTTGTCTCTTATCTACCTGTGACCGGGAAGCCCTCTCTCTGCTTCCAGTCGTCCCACCTTTGCTTCAAGTTGTCCCACCTTTTTCGGACCGAACCAATGTTCATCTTACATATGTTGATTGACATCTCACGTCTCCCTAAAATGTACAAAACCAAACTGTGCTCTGGCCACCTTGGGCAAATGTCGTCAGGACCTCCTGAGACTGCGTCATGGGTGCGCATCCTCAACTTTGGCAAAATAAACTTTCTCAATTAACTGAGACCTATCTCAGCTATTGGGGGTTCACAGAGTCTACACAGGCAAGTTGGTATCTGAATCTACACTGGGTCAGAGCTTTTGTTAAGCCCTGATCGCATATGCAAAGGGGCCAGCCACACAGTAAGCCCTTGATAAATGTTTGCTGAAAAACTGAAGAGGAACTTGGCGTTTTTTCAGGGTTCTCACACCTTTGCTGGATGCCTTAAGTATTCATACACCCCTTTTGTAGGCAAGGAAGTAAAGCCTCAGCACAACGAGGGTTAACTAACTTAGGCACGAAAAGGGGTAGAATCTTGCCTGGCGCATAGTAAGTGCTAAGTCAACCTTGGCAATTGTCGTCATAGAGCTGGACAGCGGTGAAGCCAGGATTGGAGCCCAGGCCTCCAGGCACTCAGGCGAAACTCCATCTCCTTCCCTGTTCCATGGGTCTGCCCTCCAGGAATTTATAATCTGATTGGGGAGCCAAGATGAGCGAGAAAGAAAATAATCCCAAATTACTTCCACTTTAATCCTAGTTTATCCACATAGCAGCCCTGTGAGGTAGACCTTATCGGTATCCCCCATTTGCAGACAAGGAAACTGAGGCTCAGATGAGATAAACAGCAGAGTTCAGGGCTCACACCCAGGTCTCCAAATCCCCTGATAATTAGTGAGTAGTATATATAGTTAAATGCTAACACCTTAGCACTTAATTATATCAGATTTCACACTGTATTGAATATAATTTAATACTAATTTCAGGCTTTCAGAAGGAACTGAAGTGAGTGGGGTGGGGAGAATGGCAAGGGAAGCCTTCATGGGGACTTTGGGAACTGAGCTGGCCCTTGGAGAGTCTGGGAGTGGAGACTGGAGGGTGCTGGGGTGAGTTTCTGGAAAAGGAAATAGAATGATTAAGACATCAAGTTAGGAGTGAGAATGGGGTGGGGTGGGACTCGGATGGTTCTGTTTTGGAAATGGAGTTCCATAAATGCACTTATAACTAATGTTCATTGAGAATTTTGTAAGTGCCAGGTACTGTGCTAAATCCTTTCCACTGTTATTGCATCCAATTCACTTAACCCTGTGAGGGAAAGAAAAGTTCCACCAGACAACAGGTACAGGCATCACTCCATCTTATAGGTAAAGAAACTAAGTGGCAACCTTGTGTCATGGAACCGGCTGGACTCCAGAGCCCTTGTACCTCCCAGCTCGAGTTCAGAGACCATCTGACTGGAGGTGGGGGTGTTGTGAATGGTGGGAAATAAAGTTGGCTAGTTTAGGGCCTTGCTACCCAAAGTATGGGCCATGGGCATTACCTGGGAGCTCATTAGAAATGCAGACTTGGGGCCAGGTGTGGAGGCTCACACCTGTAATCCCAGTACTTTGGGAGGCCGAGGTGGGTGGATCACCTGAGGTCAGGAGTTTGAGATCAGCCTGGCCAACATGGTGAAACCCCGTCTCTACTAAAAATACAAAAATTATCCAGGCATGGTGGTGCGTGCCTGTAATCCCAGCTAGTTGGAAGGCCAAGACAGAAGAATCGCTTGAACCCAGGAGGCGGAGGTTTCCGTGAGCCATGATCACACCACTGAACTCCAGCCTGGGCAACAGAACAAGATTCCTTCTCAAAAAGAAAAAAAAAAGGAAATGCAGACTTGGGTACTTCCCAGTCCTACTGAATCTGCATTTCAAAGCAGGCATGGTGCTACATGCCTGTAGTCCCAGCTACTCAGGAGGCTGAAGTGGGAGGATCACTTGAGGCCAGGAGTTTGAGACTAGCCTGGGCAGCATAGTGAGACCCTGTCTCCAAAAAAAAAAAAAAGAATCTGGGGCATGGTGGCACACAGGCACACGCCTGTAATCTAAGAACTTTGGGAGGCTGAGGCAAGTGGATCACTGGAGCTCAGGAGTGCGAGACCAGCCTGGGCAACATGACAAAACCACGTCTCTACAAAAAATACAAAAGAAAAAAAAGAAAAAAACATTAGCCAGCCATGTGTTGTCACCTGCCTGTAGTCCCAGCTACTCAGGAGGCTTGAGCCCAGGAAGTTGAGGTTGCGGTAAGCTGAAATTGCTCTGCACTCCAGCCTGGGAGACAGAGTGAGACCCTGTCTCAAAAAGGAAAAAAAAAAAAAAAAAAAAAATCTGCATTTCACCACGATCCCTAGGTGATTTGTAGGCACATCAGCATTTAAGAAGTGGAGATGGATGGATGTTTCAGTTCCTCGAGTCTTTCTGATGACATCTCCCTCCTGGCAAAGGAGGATCGATGCATTCCCTGGAGAGTTTGAGGTGAAAGCCCAGGGCAGCCAGCAAAAGCTGAGATTTCTTTGAAGTCCCATATTTCATCTAAAAATGTCATCCACTGTTTCATTCCATACCCATAATATATCCACGGTCATTTTAATGTTTCAAAATGGTTATGTAAATTGCCATGGAGCAGCATCTGTGTTCTGGGAAGATGCATGGGAGGGTTTCCTTGTATCTTAAATGGGGTAATAATCACTACTTCAAGGGCTTCTGTGAAGATCAAAGGAGAATCGTGTCTATGGAAATGCTGGATAAACTGTTTGCGCCATTTATGTGTTATTATTCCGGAAGAAGGCGAGAATCCTCCCCAGACCCACTCTCATAAAAACCCAGTTCTCCCGAGGGCTGAGGCCTCCTGTGCTTTTCTTGCACTCGGGATGAGGCAGGACTCAGGCCCAGGGGAGAACAGAGTAGTGTCTGTAGGCACCTCCAGAAGCCAGGAAAGCTAGTTTGTTTTTTGTTGTTTCTCGGGTGTTTTAGAGAGACAGGGTCTCACCCTGTTGCACCAGCTGCAGTGCAGTGACACAGTTATAGCTCACTGTAACCTTGAACTCCTGGACTCAAGCACCCCTCCCACCTCAGCCTTCCACATAGCTAGGACTACAGGCATGCACCACCACACCAGCTTTTTTTTTTTTTTTTTTCCAAGACAGAGTCTTGCTGTGTTGCCCAGGCTGGAGTACAGTGGCGCTATCTCAGCTCACTGCAGCTTCCGACCCCCGGGTTCAAGCGATTCTCCTGCCTCAGCCTCCGAAGTAGCTGGAATTACAAGTGCCCGCCACCTCACCTGGCTAATTTTTTGTATTTTTAGTTGAGATGGGGTTTTACCATGTTGACCAGGCCGGTCTTACACTCCTGACCTCAGGTGATCCACCCACCTCAGCCTCCCAAAGTGCTGGGATTACAAGGGTCAGCCACCATGCCTGGCCATACCCTGCTATTTTTTATTTTTTATTTTTAAGAGACAGGGTCTTGCTATGTTGCCCAGACTGGTCTCAAACTACTGGCCTAAAGCAATCTTCCCGCGTCAGCCACCCAGAGCACTGGGATTACACGTGTGGGCATGCCCAGCCTTGTTTTTTGTTTTTGTTTTTGTTTTTTATTTCTTATAATTTCATTGTATCACCCTTTCTTATTATTGCTTACTTCGTGATTGGCCAACTTAGCCAGAAGGAAAGCCCCAGTGAAACTCAGAGGTTGTAGAGATGTCAGAATAGGATGCATGAGGGTACAGCATCCTGTTCCTGGGTGGGTCTAGAGAGAGGGAAGTCAGGAAGGGAAAGTAGAGGCTCCGGAGCAAGAGGGAAGCAGATGGCAACAACCTGGGGCCCTACAGGAAGCAGGAGGAGAAAGGGCATCAGGGTGTTAGCCCTGGACTAGGCATGACTGGGCTGCACATCCGGCTCTTTTCCTCGAAATTGGAGGCAGAAGTGAAGACGGGAGGGAGAAAAACCCAAGACTGGTGAAATGGAGATGCAGGCAGCCACTGACCTTCCACAATTGAGGGCACAGGGTGAAGGCTAGCTAGAGAAGGCACAGGCAGAAAGCTGCATGGGAAGAGCAGCTCATTCAGCACTACAGATGCAGAGGAAGAGAATTTGGCAAGTAGGACGTTTTTTAGAAACGGGGTCTCACTCTGTTGCCCAGGCTGCAGTGCAGTAGTGCAATCATAGCTGACTGTAATCTTGAACTCCTAGACTCAAACCATCCTCTCCTGCCTCAGCCTCCCGAGCAGCCGGGACTACAGGCTTGCCACCACACCCAGCTATTTTTTTTTTTTTTTAAAGAAATGGAGAGGGAATCTTTTTTATTATTTATTTATTTATTTATTTATTTATTTATTTATTTATTTTTTGAGACAGTCTCATTCTGTTGCCCAGGCTGGAATGCAATGGCACGATCTCAACTCACTGCAACCTCCACCTCCTGGGTTCAAGCGATTCTCCTGCCTCATCCTCCCAAATAGCTGGGACTACAGATGCACACCACCACACCTGACTAATTTTTTGTATTTTTAGTAGAAAGGGGGTTTCACCATGTTAGCCGGATGGTCTTGATCTCCTGACCTCGTGATCCGCCTGCCTCAGGCTCCCAAAGTGCTGGGATTACAGGCGTGGGCCACTGTGCCCGGCCTGGAGTGGGAATCTTAATGATTATCATGAGGATGAGAGCGAGAGGAAAGGAATGCCCATCATTCTCAACTTGGGGTGGCATGATGGGTGATTAGTTTCCCGTGCCTCAGAGCAATTGGAAAGGTTGGAGAGAAGACCTATTACATTAAGTTAAGGTGGTCCTGGGTCTCTCTTGGGTAGAATTCTAACAAAATAATGGGGCTAAAGCCAAATTTGAAAAGTTAAGAAGAGAATGACAGAGATTTCTATTTTTCTCTCTCTTTCCTTCCCAGGAGAAGCATTAAGGTTCCCACACAAACTGCACTTCTGATACAAATGCCCTACTTGCCATTTAAAACTTAATCCCCATAACTTGCTATAACTTGGGACCAGTGCCAAGCTGATATTGTACTGTTAATCCTCCCCTTGACAACAAAGTTAAAAAACAGCAAATTGCCCAGGTGCGGTGGCTCGCGCCTGTAGTCCCAACACATTGAGAGGCCAAGGCGGGAGGACCACCTGAAGTCAGGAGTTCAAGACCAGACTGGCCAACATGGCAAAACCCTGTCTGTACTAAAAATACAAAAATTAGCTGGGTGTGGTGGCACACACCTGTGATGTCAGCTACTCAGGAGGCTGAGGCAGGAGATCTGGGAGGTGGAGGTTGCAGTGAGCCAAGATTGTGCCAGTGCACTTCAGTCTGGGCCACAGAGCAAGGCTCCATTTCAAAGAAAAAAAGGAAAAGAAAAAGAAACAGCAAATTGCAAAGCATTGTTTATTGTATGATCCCATTTTTGTTTTAAAGAGTATATGAGGTCTGGCGCAGTGGCTAATGCTTATAATCCCAGCATTTTGGGAGGCCAAGGCAGGCAGATTACATGAGACCAGGAGTTAAGAGACCAGCCTGGCCAACATGGTGAAACCCTGTCTCTACTAAAAATACAAAAATTAGCTGGGCATGGTGGCAGGTGACTGTAGTCCCAGCTACTTGGGAGTCTGAGGCAGGAGAATTGCTTGAACCTGGGAGATGGAGGTTTCAGTGAGCTGAGATCACGCCACTGCACTCCAGCCTGGGTGACAGAGTAGGACTCTGTCTCGAAAAAAAAAACCAAGAAAAAAAAAAACCCAACAAAAAAACAAACAAAAGAAATAGAAGAGTATATGGGGCTGGGGGCAGTGGCTCATGCCTGTAATCCCAGCACTTTGAGAGGCCAAGGCAGGAGGATCACTTGAGCCCAGGAGTTAGAGACCAGCCTGTGCAACATAGTGAGATGCCATCTCTACTAAAAAAAAAAAAAAAAAAAGCTTTTTAAAGAGTGTATATGTAGATATGTATCTTTGTATATTATGAACAAAGAAAAACACCGGAGGAAGATATACATATCAAATTACAATAGCAGTTTTACTGGTGCATGCATACATCACTTGAAATAGGTGTAGTTTATTATACATTACTCTCCCCCAGCCATAATAAATTAGACCAGGGATTATCTCTGATGGTCAGATTATAGTGTGTTACTTAAAATTCTTTTGTCTGCAAATGACAGAAACTCAGTTGAAACTTCTAAGGCAATAACTGAATTGTCCAGATACTTCTTTAGGCATAGGTGAATCCAGGGACTCAAATTATGTCATTAAGAATCTGCCTCTGCATCTCTTGGATCTGCTGTCTTTTTTATCAGCTTCACTCTCAGGCAGGTCCAGGCCTGCATCTCACTGGCACAGCATTCAAATGGGAAGAGAGCAGCTCTTTTTCCAAGGGTATTAGCAAAGTCCCGAGGCTGACTCGGGTCTTGGTTCACCCCTAAAGTGGTAAATCACTGTGACTGGGGGAAGCCCTATGTTGATTGGCAAGGCCAAGGTCATGTGAACCAAGCGAAGAACAAAGTCACTTTCAAGGTCATCTAAGGAAGCCAGTGAAGTGCAAGAAGGGGCTGAGCAGTTCCCCAAAGGAAACCCAGGGTCCCATTGGCAGAAGAGGAGACACAGAACCACAGATGTCCACTCCAAGAGGGACTCCAGTCTGGGTCATAGATTTCTGTAACGACTGCATTGTTTATAATTAACATATATTTCTCTTGAAATGACAAGGGGAAAATAAGATTCCCCTCCCCTTTTTGTTCTTTGAGACACTCTGTTGCCCAGGCCGGAGTGCAGTGGTGCAATCATGGCTCACTGCAGCTCTAACTTCCCAGACTCAGGCAGTCCTCCCCCTTCAGCCCCCCAAGTAGCTGGGACCACAGGCATGCACCACCGATGCCTGGCTAATTTTTAAATTATTTGTAGAAATAAGGTCTCCCTAGGTTCCCCAGGCTAGTCTGGAACTCCTGGGCTCCAGCAATCGTCTCACCTCAGCCTCCCAAAGTGCTAGTTTTTTGTTTTTTTTTTTTGAGACGGAGTCTCACTGTGTCTCCCAGGCTGGAGTGCAGTGGCGCGATCTCGGCTCACTGCAAGCTCCGCCCCCCGGGTTCACGCCATTCTCCCGCCTCAGCCTCCCAAGTAGCTGGGACTACAGGCGCCCACTACCGCGCCCGGCTAGTTTTTTGTATTTTTAGTAGAGACGGGGTTTCACCATGTTAGCCAGGATAGTCTCGATCTCCTGACCTTGTGATCCACCCGCCTCGGCCTCCCAAAGTGCTGGAATTACAGGCTTGAGCCACCGCGCCCGGCCCCAAAGTGCTAGTTTTACAGGCATGAGCCACTGTGCCTGTCCAAGATCCCCTTTTAAACAACTGATTTGGGTTGCATCTGGTTATGACAATTAAGATAACTAAATAATGAGTGTTGAGAAAACAGTACAGCCCAAATCATGTCAGAGCCCTTGATCTTAGAGGGCATGGGAGGAATGAAGAGCAGTGAGAGGTGAGAACTGACCTTCTCCTTTTCATAGACAATTAAAGGTGTGTACGCCTAAGACCCATGGGACCATCAGACAATCTCTGGGGCTCTGGGTCGCTGGAGCGATGCGCCGGGGGAGCTGGGCCTTCGTCAAGGTCAGCCTCCGCCTCTCAGCCTCCTGTGCCGGTGTGTGCCGCACCTGCGCTCTCAGTCAGCGATTCCCTGCATTCCGATATCACACTGCTCTGTTTCTTCATTTCAGGGTTACGCTAAGGACATGGTGACAGACTTTGATGAGAAACATGATGAGTATTTAATATTGCTTCAGCAGAGGAACCGGTAAGAGAAGCCGCTCGACGGCAGCCCTTGATATTAGCCAAGTAAAAATCTATTTAGATTTATTAACAGCAGGCAGGCCCTGCCTCACATAGGAATGGGATGCAGAGTCCCCCTCCACTCAGAGGCTTAGAATATTATCTGCAACCCCAGCTCCTATTTCTCCATTCACTGATTTAATTGCATCTTTTGACTGAGCTGTAGCAAACTGTTCGATGTGTAAGTACCGCCTCTTCCCTCCCAGCTCCTGTTCTGGGAGAAGATAAGGTTGTCAAAAAAAAGCTCGAATTTGGCAGGGCTTGTGCAAGAACCACCTGAAGAGCCCAGTCTGTGATCGCACAGGCTTTGACAATCCCTGAAATCTGAGCCTATAATCATGTCGTGTTATGCAAAAATGGAGTCATTTGACATTGGTGTTTGAAGTTGGTCGATAAGTCATTTGAAGTTAAAGTAGGACTGATTTTGTCTCTGGAGTGCTGGTTCTTAAAAAAGCTTGCAGTAGGTCCAGTGTGTAGCAATCAAGGTCAAAGCATCATAGTCTGGTTTGAAAGAGGCATCATTCCTCGGTTCTTTCGTAGGGCTGAGGAAGTTCATTTTCAGTTCATCGCAGTTTGTCTTCAGGCCTCAAACCTTGCGATAAGCTGGAGATTTGCGAATTCAGATTCTAGGGATGGCCAGGCAGTGAGTGGAGCCGGCTCAGTGGGCCAGTGGGTACCTGGAGCTCCTGTCTCCAAGCTGCTCAGCCCAGGCCAGCTGTCTGTGAGACCACAGTTCCCCCAGGTCCTGATCCTCCCAAGTCTGCCAGAGTAGCTGGAGATCTGGATTTGGTCTGTGAAATCTCCTGACTTTTAAAATGTTGGTAATGAATTCAAATTAAAGCACAAAGCAAACAGAAAAACAATGCAGGCCCACAGAACTGGTGGGAGGAGGGGGAAGAAAGGGGGATGGGTACGAATGTGGGCCTCTGTGTTATGGGAGTGGGCTTAGGGTCTCGCAGACAACAAAGTCTGGGATAGGGAGGTATCATCCTGCATGTGACTTCAGCTCTGGTCTCACTGACTGGACTCGGTGTTATCAATAGGGGCTCTGGTGGCATGTTGCATGGAACAAGTTTTTGTAATCTTATGAATTGCAGGAGTTTAGCGTCCCTACCCACCAGCCCCTTTACTACATTTCATTAAGACCCTAAATTCCACCTATGACAGCACCCACCCACTTTCCAGACACCCACCCACTGAGGCAGCACCACCCCTGGTGGAGATCTTCTGAACAGACAGTCTATCCAGGGCCAGCCAGAAACACCACAACAGCGTCCTCTGTGCCCAGCAGCTCTGCGCTCATCCGCCTCCATCCCCACATCAGCCTCAAACTAGAACAGCGAAGGCTGGTGCTGATTAGACCGACGTGAGTTTCCATCATCATTAATGCCACGGAGCAGGATGTTTTTATTCAATCTCTGGCAGACTGGATGGTACCACTGAACACCTGGGTGATCATTTAATCATCTGCATGTGACTTGTCTGGGGAGAGGCTGTCACAGTTCCTTATGAACAAATTGTTTCTCATTAATTGGGGGATCAATAAGTGTGCAATCAAAGAGGCACTGGCCCATAGTATAAATGAGAATTTCCAGAGACAAGGTTATAGCACAAAGACAATTAAAAGCTATATCAAAACTGAGGTGCCATAAAATTTGGGGGGATGTGTTGTCACCAAGAGGGAGCTGTCACGATGACAGGAAATTAGAAGGTAGAGCTGGAAAGAAACACCTTCCAGTGGAGACTTGTGAAGAATGGGAATCCCTGTGAGCCATCGTCGGTGAAATCTCAAAGGCACCTTTTGCAGAGTGCCAGCCATATGCCAGGCACCTCACCCCATCATTTTACTTTATCTGCACACTACCCAATGGGACAGAGTTACTGCACCCATTTTACAGGCAAGGAAGTGGAGGCTCCGAGCAGTGAGCAACTTGCCCAAGGTCTCACAGCCAGAAAGTGGTGGAGCCGGGCTGGACTCTACCTTTTGCTTAATGTTGTCATAAATAATCAAGAGGAGAAAAAACCTGCCGGATTGCCAGTGGCCCTAAGTTAAGTGAGGAGGGATTTTGTGGGAAGAGCCGCAATTTACTTGGAAATCTAGTTGTAGGACCTGATAGAAAACTAGCCTCTGAGCTTTACCCTGGACATTGAGGGAGATGAAAACCCAGGCTGCTTATCTGGGTTGTCTGTAACCTGAGAAGGGGGGATGTAATCGTTGGAGTGAGTTCTGAACAGAGATCTGCCTAGAACACAGCTGCCCATAAGAAGCAGGGCAGCATTTTTCTTTTATTCATTCAGCAGGATTTCACTGAGTACCTTCTAAGTGCCTGGTGTTGCCATTAATGCAAAGGGAAGCATTGTGATAAGGAAGACACACACTGTATTAGTTGGTGTTTTTTGGCTGTTAGAGACAGAAACCGAAGGTAAATGGACTTAAGCAGCTAGGAAACACTGGCTCATTAAATTAAGAAATCCAACATCGAGCTGGGCACGGTGGCTTCTCCTTGTAATCCCAACTATGCAGGAGGCGAAGGCAGGAGGATCGCTTGAGCCCAGAAGTTCAAGACCCTGTCTCTAAAATACTTTTTTTAAATAGCCAGGTGTGGTGGCACCCACCTATAGTTCTAGCTACTCACTACTTAGGAGGCTGAGGTGGGAGGGTCACTTGTGTCTAGGAGTTCAAGGCTGCAGTGAGCTCTGATCATGCCACTGCAGTCCAGTCTGGGTGACAGAGTGAGACACTGTCTCTAAAAAAAAAGAAATTCATCATGATACTCTTGGCCTCAGGCATAGGTAGATCCAAGTGCTTAGATGATGTAATCAAAATCAACTATTGTCCATTTTCTATACCCTCGTTTTCCCATATTAGAGCCATTCTCAGGCAGGTACTTCACTTGCAGTGGCCAAGACAGCCAGGAAAAGCCCCTACATACATCCTACCTGGAAGTATTAGGGATCTTTCCTAATGCTTCCAGCGAAAGTGCTGAGGAAGGTTCCCACTGGCCTGGCGTGGGCCCAATTCCATCCCAAGCTATGTTAGGCCATTTTTGCATTACTATAAAGAAACAGCTAAGACTGGGTAATTTATAAAGAAAAAAGGTTTCATTGGCTCACGATTCTGCAGGCTGTACAGGAAGCACGGTGCCGCCATCTGCTTGGCTTGTGGGGAGGCCTCAGGGAGCTTGTATTCATGGCAGAAGGCAAAGTGGAAGCAGGCACATCACATGGTGAGAGTAGGAGAGAGAGGGTAGGGGGAGGTGCCACACACTTTTAAATAGCCAGATCTTGGGAGAACTCACTATCGCAAGGATAGCGTCAAGGGGATGGTGCTAAACCACTCATGAGAACTCTGCCCCCATGATTCAGTCACCTCCCACCAGGTCCTACCTCGACACTGGGGATTACAATCCAACATGAGATTTAGAGGGGACCTACATTCTAACTATATACAAGCCAGTCACTCCCTGTGTCCCGCACAGTCTAGTGGCCATTCCTTGGCCACCCCACTAAATTGTGCAGTGGAGTCAGTTTCACCCAGTGGAGTCAGTTTCATGGAGTGAAAGAAGGAATGGTGCTGTACCCACAGATCTGAGATGGGGGAGATTCCGGCCAGGCAGAGAGAGCAGGTGTCCACCACATAGCTCTTATCCTTGAAGAACTCCCCAGGTAGTGGCAGGGTGAGCACAAGGCCACCTATAACTATGACAAAAGAAGCAGAAAGTGATTGTGTGCTTCAGGAGAGGACTGGGGGCAGGGAGTAGGGGGACAGAATCTGGAGATGTGACAGCCCTGCCTCACCCCTGCAGAAACCCTCCCAGCTGCCTGTGCCAGTGGACTCTAAGTGATTCTTGTCACTCAACCTCATGAAAGAGGTAATCACGCCCAACAGGATTCATGAAAGAGCAGGCGGAGTGATCAAAGGTCTGAGTAATGAGGATGGACTGAGAAGATGAGGGCCCTTGTATCTGAAGAGGGGACGGCAGAGAGGGGCTGTAATATATACCCACCTCTGGACTGTAGGGGGTAGACCCAGATTTGCTCTCCAGGTCCAAGAATCCAGCAATGCTGTGATCATTTGGTCCTTGAGAAAGGTCATTCAAGGGAAACTTACAGGAAAACTTGCCCACAAAAGTGCCTGCAGCCCCAGGAGAACATCCAGGCAGAAAGAAGGAAGGAGAGAACCAGCAGCTGGTTCTCTCGCCTGGGCCTTTATCTGAGCCAGAGCTTTAACCCAGTCTGTCCTTTTGTCCTCATAGCAGCCCAGGGAGGTCATAGCAGCCCATCTTTAGTCTCCTGTTACAGAAGAGGAAACAGACCCCAGGGAAGTTTAGAGACTTGCTCAAGGTCACGCAGGCTGGGGAAATGGCAGAGCCTCCGGCACTGAGCTCCATCCTCCACACTCACCTCCTCCACCTGCACAGATGCTCTTATGTGCAACTCTGTGGAGCATCCTAGGGGACCTACAGGTTCTGGGGAGGAATGGCAGGCTTTCTGCACCCCTGCCTTCCCTGTCTTTACCCTTTAAGACTGGACTCAAATGCCACCCCCTCCAAGGAGCCCCCAGTTGCGAGCCAGTGCTCCCTCCTGTGACCTCTTCTTGCTCAGAGCCTCTGTGATGTCTGGTGCTAAAGTCAAGGAACAGCAGGAAGGAGCAGGGGAGAGCACAAGTACTGCAGCCCCACGGGCCAGAACTCAAATCCAGGTTGGAGGTTTCCTTGACTCTCTAGCCTTGGGCAAGTTCATTTCTAAAATAGGCCAACATAACCTCAATCCCAGGATCATTGAAGGGTGAAGTGAGACAAGGCTCTTGAAGGCCCATAGCAAGCCCCCTACCCAACCCAGCGTTCATCATCATCATCAACATCATTATCATCATCATTCAGTTATTGACTGATTGATTGATTGAGATGGGGGTCTCACTCTGTTGCCTAGGCTGGAGTGCATTGGTGCGATCGTAGCTCACTGCACTCTCCAACCCCTGGGTTCAAGTGATCCTCTTGCCTCAGATTCCCTCGTAACTGGGCCTACAGGTGTGGGCCACCACATCCAGCTAATTGTTGTAAGGTTTATTATGATTATCATCCTTTCGATATAAAAACCTTCTCCCCAAATTGACATCCAGGTAATTCTTGAATGACTGATCCTTGGAGAACCCCCTCAGGCGACCTGAGATGACCGAGATCTGGAGGAACCATGTGGCTCATCTGTAGTGCCATGGCAGCCACACCGCTCAGAGACCACTCAGTCATAAGCCTAGTCACAATTAGGCTGCTGCCCCCTGAGAACACAATGACCTGCCCTTTGTGTTCACTGGGTCCTCCTTGCCATCTACGTCCCTGCCCCAGTAGCCCACGAGGAGGAGAATCCTCCCCGACCACACCAGCCCCAGCCATGTCAGGTCCCTAGACTCTGCCTCATCATACCCTGTACTCCCCACTCACTGTGCCTTCACTTCCTCATCTGTGAAGGTGATTCCAAAGGCCAACATGGGCATAAAATGGAAATGGTGGGTGTGATGTGTGTCACATGAATGGTAGCTGTGAGCACTAGGGTATTCATCCATGTCCCCTGCCCCCACTTGAGATCCTTGGGCTCGCTTGTTCCAGAAATAGGCATTGAGGCCAGACGCAGTGGCTCATGCCTGTAATCCCAGGACTTTGGGAAGCCAAGGTGGGTGGATCCACTGAGCCCAGGAGTTCGAGGCCAGCCTGGACAACACAGGAAGACCCTGTCTTTAAAAAAAAGTACAGCCGGGCGCTGTGGCTCAAGCCTGTAATCCCAGCACTTTGGGAGGCCGAGACGGGCGGATCACAAGGTCAGGAGATCGAGACCATCCTGGCTAACATGGTGAAACCCCGTCTCTACTAAAAATACAAAAAACTAGCCGGGCGAGGTGGCGGGCGCCTGTAGTCCCAGCTACTCGGGAGGCTGAGGCAGGAGAATGGCGTAAACCCAGGAGGCGGAGCTTGCAGTGAGCTGAGATCCGGCCACTGCACTCCAGCCTGGGCGACAGAGCGAGACTCCATCTCAAAAAATAAAAATAAAAAATAAAATAAAATAAAATAAAATAAAATAAAGTACAAAAATTAGCTAGGTGTGGTGGCACGCACCTGTAGTCCCTGCTACTCAGGAGGCTGAGGTGGGAGGATTGCTTGAGCCTGGGAGATCAAGGCTGCAGTGAGCTATGATCACACCACTGCACTCCAGCCTGGGCAAGAGAGCAAGACCCGGAAAATAAAGAAAAGAAAGAAATAGCCATTGAGAGCTTTCCTCATTCAGCAGGCACCATGGCCCATAGGACAGAGGCTCAGAGTCCAGTGCGGGGGAGGAAGAATAAACAAATATACAGATACATCCATAATATAATGTTAACCAGTGATAGCGTGCCATGGAAAAAGTTGAACCAGCAAGCCAGTAGAGGGTGGCAGGGCAGCAGGAGGGAAGAACTCGATTTTAGATAGGGCAGGAGTGGAATCTGATTTATCTGAGTCCCCTGCGCCCAGGACAGCTTTTTATGCAAAGTAGGCTATCAATTTTTAAAAAAACACTTTTCTTTGATGCCACCTGAATATTACTGATGCACTCCGCTGCAGTAGGGGAGTTCCTTTAGCAATTCCTTTCACAGTCTGAATAATTATCTCCTAATTTATCAGTTTCATAAATCTACATTTTCATAAATCATTCTGCTTAAGGAGGGGCACCCATGGACTGTCAGCCTCAGATCCTGGGTAACTGGATGCCATGACTGTTAATGTGGCATCAGAAGGCAGGGAGAGAAGTTGAGGCAGGCTGTCTGCCTGGGTGATCAGATTCCCCGCCCTGTCCCGCCACAGGCCTCCCGGGACCTAGGCTCCCGCTTGCTCCCCAGAGATTGACGGTGCCTACATTGTCCCTTGGTTGTTTGCTCCTGCAAGCATAGCTATTGCTGTGTTTGGAAATCGTCTCTTAGTTACTTGTGTTTTTCTTCTGTTTTATGTTGTTGCCCAACAATCAGGCATCTCCCAGGCTTCCAAGGCTGGCAAGAGATAAGCAGCCTGTAATAAATGTTCCTGCCACAATTGGTGAAAAGATGAATGTATCAGCCGCTAAAGAAACATTTAAAAAATAAACAAAGAAGTCACCCACAATGCCACCACCTTCCCTCAACAACCTATTTCATTTTACATTTATCACCTTCCACATCACCTTCCACGCTGGGTCCACAAACACACAGTTTTCCAACTTTACCTTTGCTACATATGCCTTCTTTTTCTTTTCATTTCATTTCTTTTCTTTTTTCTTTCTTTCTTTCTTTCTTTTTTTTTTGGAGACAGGGTCTCTGTCTGTCACCCAGGCTGGAGTGCAGTGGCATGATCATGGCTCACTGCAGTCTCAACCTCCCCAGTTCAAGCCATCCTCCTGCCCCAGCCTCCCAAGTAGCTAGAACCACAGGTGCACGCCACCACGCCCAGCTAATTTTAATATTTTTTATAGAGACAGGGTTTCACCATGTTGCCCAGGCTAATCTCAGAACGCCTGAGCTCAAGAGTTCAGTCTGCCTGCCCCAGCCTCCCAAAGTGCTGGGATTACAGGCATGAGCCACTGTGCCCTGGCCTATGTATCATTTTTATTCTGCCTTTTTCATCACCACTCCCCCGCCCCCCACTGAACAGATCACAGTCCCCCATGTTTCTAGAGAGTCTTCGTAATGATAGCATCTGTGTAATAGCAGCTTCCACTTCTCTGGTGTTGGACATTTGGGTTGCTTCCAGGGTTTTGTTATTACTGAACACTGACTATCTTCTTGCCCAGAGTTCATATGCTCAGGAACAATTTGCTGGAATGTGCTTACTGGGCAAAGACCAAACATATGGCATTTTCTATATTTTCATACTACTTCTGAGAAGGTTCTATGAATTACCAGCAGTGTCTAAGTTTGCCAGTTTCAACATCATCTTGCCAGCTTTACACGTTGTCTTCGTTTCGGTGTAGACTCTGGAGCCAAATTGCCTAAGTTTGCATTCTACCCCTGCCGCATGCTATAATAGCTATGCGACCTTGGGCGAGTTCTTTAACCTTTCTATGCCTTATACTGCTTACCTACTAAATGGAGGTAATAAAAGTGATTACGGCCAGGCGCAGTGGCTCATGCCCGTAATCCCAACACTCTGGGAGACCAAAGTGGGCAGATGGTCAGGAGTTCAAGACCAGCCTGGACAACGTGGTGAAACCCTGTCGCTACTAACAACACAGGCAAAAAAAATTAGCCAGATGTGGTGGCACATGCCTGTAGTCCAAGCTACCTCAGCTGGGAGGCTGAGGTAGGAGAATCAGAATTGCTTGAACCCCGGGAGGCGGAGGTTGCAGTGAGCCGAGATCACACCACTGCACTCCAGCCTGGGCGACAGTGCGAGACTCCGTCTCAAAAAAAAAAAAAAAAAAAAAAAAAAAAAAGGGATTACCCTGTAGGATTATTGTGAAGAGGAACATCTTCATATAGTTGATCATCATTATTCTCTGACTCTCTGTCTGTGAGTCTGTGTCATCACTAAAACTGATCTGTAACCCTACAGTCGATACTTGTGTATTTTTGCAGTCACTTGCAGACACATGCAGAGAGGCAACATTTTTAGTCCCCCGATACACACGTTCCCAGCCGATATAGAACAAGGCAATTCTCTGCCTCTCATACTATAAGCAAGTGTCCTTTTTGCAGTGTACATAGTGCCATGTTTTTCACATTTTTGTGCTTTCTACTGGTGATTTCGTTGCTTAAACTGGCCTCAGACATAGTGCAGAAATGCTGTTCAGTGTTCCTAGGCATGAGGCTGTGATGTGCCTTATGAAGAAAATACATATGTTGGGAAGCTTTGTTCAGGCTTGAGTGATAGTGCTTTTGGTTGTGAGTTTGGTGTGAATGAATCAACAATGTAATAAGGCATCTTTAAACAGAAACACACATACACAAGGTTCTGTGTTGATTGGTTCATGAAAATGTGACCAAAGACTCACAGGCACCTAACCCTGTATTTCCTCTAGGAGCAGTAGTTCCAAATTGGCTAATTCAGAATTCACGGTGACTTTCTAGACCACTTGTACTGCGAATAATGAGAATCAACTTTAGGTTTTTAGAACAGAGTTTAGCATACAGTGTGCACCTTTTATGTGATTGCTATTATTTTTTAAAATTTAAATTGTGCTAATTTGCTTGGCACTTATTTAATTACTGAAGAAGATGCACACTTGTTGCTAGGTTGGCTGGTTGTCTGTATAAATGTAGTTGATGTAGAGGCATCTAAAGCTGTGTATAAAATGCAGGCGAGTCTGGCGTCCAGTGGAAGCAGTTCTCTGGGGGCCGAAGAGGACACTGTACCCTGCCTGTAGCAGTGTGACATCAGGATTGGGTAAAGGACCAGGCTCAAGGTGTAAGGATGGTCTTCAGTGAAAGCTAAATTAGGGACCTGGCCACACTCCTGCCTTTTAGCCAAAAGACATGATAATCCTATTGTTAACCTTGAACCAACGCCTGCATTGATACATTTTTTAACTGCATTAGAATATGAAATGATGGCCTTTGAAATATCAGGGGTGAGTGTTTCGAGAACACATCTATTCACTGAAGCAAAACATTAGCCCACCTGGTCTGACGAAAGATGTTTTCTGATTTGTAAATGGATGGTGTGAAATCTCTCTCACAAAGCCTGAGAGCCTAAAAACCACTTTTTGTTACACATCAAACGAAGTTTCACACAAAATGAAATTGCATAAAATTGGGATATTTTCAGGAAGCCCAGGCTGTATGACAGCAGTGTGTACACACACGCCTCCTCTCTGCCTTGGCCAGCACAGGGCATGAACTGGGTGTGTTCTTTTTCGCTAATGTGTATTTGAACCTCAGAATGAGAGCTGCAGAAACTTCCCTGTAGGGCCCCAAACTGTCTCCCCCTCGTGGCTTCTCTAAGTGGGTAATGGGCCTGTTAGAGGCTGTTTGTAGACACACAGCTGGGCACACGCCCCCTGGGCTCTGATTAGAGACGCTTCACTGTGGGAACAGCAGTTCGCTCCTGGCTTGGGGGTTCAGCAGCCCAGACTCTCAAATGATGAGGAGGAACAAGCCACTGGTTTCTCTTTCAGGATATTAAAGCATTTGAAAAGCAAGGACCCTGTGCAATTGAGGCTGGAGCACTTGGAGCAAGGTTTCTCTGTCTATGTCAACGGTGCCAATTCGGAGCTGAAATCGTCACCGCGGAAAGCCATTCACTCTGACTTCTCCAGAAGTGCCTCCCACACGGAGGGGACACACGGTGAGCACAGGCCCTCCAGGCTGAGTCACAGCTCTGTTAATCAAAATTAATTAGGGGCTGGGTACAGTGGCTCACACCTGTAATCACAGCACTTTGGGAGGCTGAGGCAGGTGGATCACTTGAGGCCAAGAGTTCCAGACCAGCCCGGGCAACATGGTGAAACCCTGTCTCTACTAAAAACATGAAAATTAGCCATGCATGATGGCATGGCATGTACCGGTAGTCCCAGCTACTGAGGAGGCTGAGGCACAAGAATCACTTAAATCTGAGAGGCGGAGTTGCAGGGAGCCGAAATCGTGCCACTGCACTCCAGCATGGGTGACAGAGCGAAACTCTGTCAAAAAAAAAAAAAAAATAGGGACTGTGGAACCACATCCTGGGCATGTGAACAATGAACACAAGTTAACTACATCTGCATGGCCTGAAAGAGCATAAGAATGAGAAAGAGAAATCCTGCTTTATTCCTTTTTAAACTAGTCTTGGCCTCTACTACCCCAGAGCAAAGGCGGTCAAAGCAGTTAATTTCTAGCTTTTACATTTCCTGGGTCTTAAGTCAGTACTTTAAGGAAATGTCTAGGGAAATTTTGGATTATATCTGATTTTTCACTTGATATGTCTTAACTTTAGTACCTAACCCCTGTGTAATATTTGATTCCACTTCTCATTTCTGCATTTAGTTAATCCATACCGTGCATACTTTAAATGGATTTCGTGTGCCCTATAAGAAAACTGCAGGAAGCTTGTGTATAATAGAAAAATACCCAACCCAGCCTAGCATAGACACCAAAAATGACTGGACAGTTGAATGAATGAAACAGCAGAGCACGTGGAGTCAGGATACCATGGGGAAGCCACTTAGTCTCTCTGTGCCTTTGTTTGCTCATCTCTAAAATGGGACTCAGCGAGGCATGGTGGCTTCTGCCTGTAATCCAGCACTTTGGGAGGCCGAAGTGGGCAGATCGTTTGAGCTCAGGAGTTAGAGGCCAGCCTGGGCAACATAGTGAGACCCTGTCTCTGCAAAAAATACAAAAAGTAGCTGGGCATGGTGGTGCATGCCTGTAGTCTCAGCTACTCAGGAGACTGAGGCAGGAGGATTCATTGAGCCCAGGAAGTCAAAGTTGCAGTGAGCTATGACCATGCCACTGTACTCCAGCCTGGGTGACAGAGCAAGACCCTGTTTCAAAATAAATAAATAAATATTAAAAAAATAAAATAAAATGGGACTGGCGAGACTGCTTATCCCAAGTAGTTGTCAGAATGCCTTTCAAGGTAGGCTGCCTTGTTGGAGAGGCCAGTGTGCTACCAAGCAAGTTACAAGAGGATCTGAAATGAAGCAAACTGGATTTGAATGAACCCCGTTCTGCCACTTTCTGGCTTTGAGACCTTAGGCAGTTAGGACCTCTCTGACCCTCAGTCACCTCTTGCATAAAATGGGAATAATTATGCCTGGCTTGCAGGCTTGCTGGGAAGATTAAATGATGTAAGAAATGTAAGTTCTCTGGCACGCAGTAACTTTGATTTGTGTTATTCTAATCTATGGCCTCACAGACATGGTAAGATCCCAAGCCGTTAATATATAGTAAAAGTCAAAACAACAACAAAAGGGCAAGAGGAGAAAGTGATTCCTGAAATGTTTTCCTAGGAGAGCCACTGCAATTGAACTCAAAGTGTAGCTTGAGCTCCCCAGCTCCCAGGGCAAAGAGGGAAACCAGTGGCTCTCCTAGTTTTCATGGTGGAGGCAGACCTGCTGCTAGTAAGGAGAATTCAGCTTTTCCTGGTCCAGGTTTCAGGGAGGAAGAGATAACAGGAATCTGTACTTGGAACACCAGCAGTACCTTCATTCATTCATTCAGCAAAGAGATTCATCCTCTACCCTCTTTTACACAAATGATGACCTCTTGTACCGGCTGTCCTGAACCTTGTCTCTGTAGCTTAGAGACTCTTCTCTGTATGTATAGATCTGTCTGATCTGACTATGTACTATACATATTATTCCATGGCATGGATATACTGGAACTTATTTACCCATTCCTTTTTTGCTCAACATTTAGCTTGTTTTCTAATGTCTTGTTGCCACAAACAGTGCTGTAGTCAATGTCCTCATACACAAGACTTTGGGCACACTGATACGTATTTTAGACATGAGTTACACACCAACCCAGTACTGTGAGCTTGTCATCAGTGCCTCACCAAGTCTCCTTCCCTCGTCTCTGGTGCAGATTATGGACGAAGAACTCTGTTTCGAGAAGCTGAAGAAGGCTTAAGACGCGGTTCACGGACAGCCCCCAGTAAAGTCCAGCGCCGAGGATGGCACCAGGTCTGGAGATTGTGGCCCCAGCCCATGCTTTAGAATACAGAGTGTGGGTGGCTGTGGGAACAGAAATGCAATCAGAGCATTTAAAACCCCCATGGGCCAGGCGCAGTGGCTCTTTTATGCAATCCCAGCATTTTGGGAGGGTGAGGTGGGAGGATCACTTTGAGCCCAGGAGTTCGAGACCAGCTTGGGCAACAAAGCGAGACCTCATCTCTACTAAAAATAAAAATAAAAAATTCGCCAGGTGTGGTAGCATGTACCTCTAGTCCCAGCTGCTCAGGAGGCTGAGGTGCGAGGATTGCATGAGCCCAGAAGTTTAAGGCTGCGGTGAGCTACAGTCGCACCACTGCACTCCAGCCTGGGCAACAGAGAAAGAGCCTGTCAAAACAAAACAAAACAAACAAACAAACAAAAAAACACCCTATGGGGAGTAGGTGGGTCTGGCCAGGCACGGTCGTGTTCCCTTTCTGCATGTGGAACTGACCTCTGGAGAGACCTCTCCGCTGCATGGCCCTCCCCTTTGGATGTGGCCACTCCAGCCCCACAGGGGGGTGTAGAAAGGTCAGACTCACAGTCCCATCATGATGGCTCATTCATTCAGCTCTTTTTTTTTTTTTTTTTTTTGTTAAGTATCCCCTATGTGCCAGGCACAGTCCTGGATGCCAGGGATACAGTGGGTGCATATGACAAAGCCCCTGCCCCATATAACCGAGATGCCATTTTGGGTTGCAGCTGGTGTGCTGATGTCAGGAGCCTGCATTTCGGAACATCTACCTCAGTTACCAGGCATAGGCTCAGCTCCCACGTAACTCGTCTCCTTTGCCCTCCCAGCAGAACTGTAGAGTACGTTCCAACATTGTCCCTCTTTATAAGGAGCTGAAGAGATGGAGGTTCAGAAAAGTTCAGTGAGTTTTCCAAGGTCAACAGCTAAGAAGTGGCAGAATCAAGAGTCAATCTTAGATCTTTTGCCCCAAATTCTGTGTTCTTGCTCATCTAGTTCTTGATATTTTACCTTGTAGTCACTCACACCTTACTGGGGACCAGCAGGTCCCAGCCCCGTCAAATGAAGAATGACGAGGTTCACAAACTTGGAAAGGAAAGCTTTATTTCTCAAAAAGGGTGGCAGCCTCCCTCCCGGGTGGCCATTCCGGCAGGCTAGGAAACGCAGCCTCAGGCCAGAAGCCAGAAACCTGCACTTTGAAGTTCAGAGGGATAAGACAGGGATTTATGCTGAATAGGTGGCCCAATATACATATTCAGTAAGCTGTAGGAGGAGCTATGAATATTTATAAACGGAGACATATGCACATGTGCAGTTGGGCTTCATGCCTCTCCATGGATCCATTGTCAAAAAATGGCGGCATTAGCAGGATCTGAGAGTGGAGGTTTTGGCCTTCTGATGTCAAAAGGCGAATCAGGAGACACGGAAACCCTCACTGTGCATCCTCCATAGAGGGGTCAGAACCACTCCTCTTACCAGGAAGAAATGCTGGTCAGTTGTGTAGTAACCACAGAAGGGAGGGGCAGCAGGCAGGCTGTTGGTTGCTGTCAGTGGTGGAGTCTTTGAAAAGGGCTTGTTTCTTTCTTTCTTTTTTTTTTGTTTGAGACAGAGTCTCACTCTGTCACCCTGGGTGGAGTGCAGTGGTATGATCTTGGCTCACTGCAACCTCCACCTCCCGGTTTCAAGCAATTTTCCTGCTTCAACCTCCCAAGTAGCTGGGATTACAGGTGCCTGCCACCACACTCACCTAATTTTGTATTTTTAATAGAGATGGGGTTTCACCATGTTGGCCAAACTGGTCTCAAACTCCTGACCTCAGGTGATCTGCCTGCCTCAGCCTCCCAAAGTGCTGGCATTACAGGCGTGAGCCACCGCACCCAGCCGGAAAGGGCTGGTTTGTTTTTAACCCTTAGAAAAGAAAACCTCCAGGCGGGTAATGAGGGAGGGGATATAACGAGGCGTGTCTGACCTGCCATCCTATCATGGCTGGGAACTCAGTTTTAAGGTTTCTGTGGGGTCCCCTTGGCCAAGAAGGGGTTCATTCAGTTGGCTGGGATCTTGAGATTTTATTTCTCAGCCCCGACTGTACATTTAAATGGCCTAGGGAGGTTTTAAAATATAGATGCTCAGGCCCCACCCCCGGAGATTCTGACTTGCTGAGGCTTAAGCAGTGTTATTTTTTAAATTACTGTAATTTTTTCTCTTTACAATTTATTTTTTTACTATATTTTTATTTTTTATATAAAATAAAATAAAATTTAAATATATTATTTATTTTTATATATTTTTTATTTATTTTTATTCACTATATTACCCAGGCTAGTCTTGAACTTTTGGCCTCAAGTGATCCTCCTGCCCCGGCCTCCCAAAGTGCTGAGATTTCAGGCATGAGCCACCACGCCAGGCCTGTTGTTATTTTTTAACTTTGTGTTCACCAAGATTGGGAACTACTACCACATACCATTTCACACTGTACTAAATGTATGGGACTATAGTTAAATGCTTTCATACCCTTTGTCAGCCCACCCACAATAACCCTATAGGTCAGAAAATGTCCTCATTGTGCTACTGAAGAAATCAAGACCAAGAGAGGTAAAGTGACT
This sequence comes from Papio anubis, assembly GCF_008728515.1. NCBI lineage: Eukaryota > Metazoa > Chordata > Mammalia > Primates > Cercopithecidae > Papio > Papio anubis. The sequence goes on along the minus strand of NC_044993.1, from coordinate 47,940,810 downwards.
TCCTCAGAGTCGCAAAGCTACTAAGGAGGAAGGCAGACTGGAAGTTGAACTCTGGGCCTGTGGTTACAAACCCAGTGGTCTTTCTGCCTCCCCACAGGGGCATCTTCAAGTCATTGATTAATTGGGGAAGGGTGTCCCTGCCAGATCTCAGTGCTGAGGAGCAAGGCCTGGAGGACACACAGCCTGGAGGCCTCCTTTTGTCCCCCTGCAATGAATATTAATTTGTTGCTAATGAGGCCTTTCTCCACTTCTCACTTAAGATAGTTCTTCTAGTCGTTTTGAGAGCCTTCTATTATCAGGAGCCATATTTGTGTCTTAGACTGTAGCTTAAGAGCTGGCCCTAGAGTCTGTGCAATTTAAAAAACTTGGCCTAAGATTAATTAGCATCCTCCTCAGTCTCTCCTTGTGGTCCCACACTTCACAGGGCCTAATCATAGCTAATTTCCTGATTTCCTGATGCCTCGAGGGCTGTAATTGTCCTTCTACTCTGTAGCAGTCAGGGGTCAGTCAGTGCCTAACAGCAGAGACCACTCAGGCTATTTTAAGCAGAAACAAATGCAGTGCAGGGAGTCGGGTGCTTACAAAGTCCTTGGGCTAGCATGAGGAGTGGACTCTGGGCTGGGCTTCTAGGAATGGTGCCTCAAAAGCGTGACCACTTAGCCTCGGCCCGCCAGGAGAGCAGCTGCCTAGGACACCGTTGGGAAGGCAGGGGATCAGCATCAGGAAGGTGTCACCTTAGCTGCAATCCAGGAATCAGGGAGTTACTGCCCCAGCTGTTGGCCTCAGAGTGACCCCATGCCTGCTAGGACAACGCTATGAAGACCCTGCCCCGCAGCATGGCTAGTCAGCCAGGAACATTGTGGAAGAGCTCGATGCCACCAGGACTGTGCTTAGCACTGAAACAGCCAACATCCATCCCCCTCCTCTCCTCACCTCACTTCTGCTTTCCCTGGCTCGTGTGAGGCCATCTGATTGGCTGAACCTAAAGCACACCCAGAACCCAAGCCAAAATTTAACCATAATAGGTCCATTGCACGATACTGGCAAGTCTATACACATAGACACCGGGTTTCAGCAGAGAGAGATGTTTAATTGTAGGGCCGCCAAATGAGATGGGAGGAAACCTCAAATCTGTCTCCCAGAGGAGTTTGGGGCCAGTGCTTTTAAGGGTTTTGGTGTGGGCTGATGTGTGGAGATCATTGATTGGTGGAAGAGTGCAGGGTGAAGTCACGGGACAGGGAGATGAAGAAACTGTGTTCTCACGCAGATCCCGTTCTTCTGTGGGGGCCTTCAAACTGGCTAGCGTCAGTTGTTTTGCTGGAATTTAAGATCTGGAAAACATCTGAAGCAATTCTTAAACAAAAGCTTTAATGATTCTACAGTCAGAAATCTATATGGAATAATGGGAATGCTAATGGTCAGTATCCAGTGAATTTCAGTTACAAGGAAGTGGGTCAAAGTGCAGTGATTAATGCTGAATTATAGCTATATTCTGTGAGAATTCTTGTTAACCCTGTGAGGACAGCTTCAGCAAGGGAGTCTGGGAAATGCAGTATTTGGCTTTCTGGCCTCTCCCCCACAGAAAGGCTCCCCAGGAGGAATGTGAGATGGGTACCGAGTGCCAGCCTCCTCCAATCCAAAGCATGGACTGTGCTCCACACGCCCAGGCCTTTGGGGACCACCCTTAAAGATAGAGACAAACCAGGAAGCATTCAGAAGTGGTGAATGAACTACAACATGTGTCATGAATGAAATCATCTGTTAATGTAACAGACAGGCATTGGCACCCAGCAGGGCCCAGGCACTGTGCAAGGCTCTAGGGTTCAAAAAATCCAAGAAGGCTCAGTTCCTGCCTTTGAAGCTCGGGCTGTGCAGACATGGGGACTGCTTAACTAGGCGGAGGGTGTGACACCTGACTTCAAACACACAGAGGGCGGGCCTGGTGGGGTCCAGAAGTTAACCACTTGAAGCCTGTGGGTCAAACTTGCCCCCAGATAATGGTTGTTAGACTCACAAAGTTTTAAAAAGACTTTTAGAAGCTTGCCAACATTTCAATTCACCAGATTTTATATTAAAAATATATCTAGCCAGGCACGATGGCTCATGCCTGTAATCCTAGCACTTTAGGAGGCCGAGGAAGGAGGATCACCTGAGCTCAGGAGTTCAAGACCATTCCGGGCAACATAGCAAGTCCCATCTCTACTAAAAATAAAAAAATTAGCCAGGCATAGTAGCGCACACCTCTAGTCCCAGCTACTGAGGAGGCTGAGACAGTTAGGATCACTTGAGGCCAGGAGTTCAAGGGTACAATGAGCCATGACTGCACGACTGCACTCCAGCCTGGGGGACAGAGCAAGATCCTATCTCAAAATCAAAAATCTAGATTTCTTCTTCCCTGGAAAAAATGGAAAAGTCTGGCCCCCACGCTGGGCCATCCTGTTCCCCACTAGGCAGCCAGCAGCAGGAGCCCTGTCCAGCAGCTTTGTTTTGGACAGGGCACGAGCCTTCCTGTTTGCCAAAGTCCCCACCACTCCCCAGAGCTTCAGTGGTGAGGCTGAGTGGTAGCTGTGGTTTATTATCAGATTTAGGCTGTGGTTTCTCTTATCTCATGTTTCCATTTCCCACCTGGCTCTTTGGGGCATTTGAATTTGTGGCCCCTGGGCCGGGCGCGGTGGCTCAAGCCTGTAATCCCAGCACTTTGGGAGGCCGAGACGGGCGGATCATGAGGTCAGGAGATCGAGACCATCCTGGCTAATACGGTGAAACCCCGTCTCTACTAAAAAATACAAAAAACTAGCCGGGCGAAGTGGCGGGTGCCTGTAGTCCCAGCTACTCGGGAGGCTGAGGCAGGAAAATGGCGTGAACCCGAGAGGAGGAGCTTGCAGTGAGCTGAGATCCGGCCACTGCACTCCAGCCTGGGTGACAGAGCAAGACTCCGTCTCAAAAAAAAAAAAAAAAAAAGAAAAAGAATTTGTGGCCCCTGGAATAGGCATTAGACTGCTCACTGGCTATGTGCCCTGGAGCTGGCTGTGTAACCTCTCTGAGCTGTGTGTGTGTAACCTCTCTGAGCTGTGTGCCCCGGAGCTGGCTATGTAACCTCAGTGAGCGGTGTGTTTTGGAGCTGGCTGAGTAACCTCTCTGAGCTGTGTGCCCCGGAGCTGGCTGTGTAACCTCAGTGAGCTGTGTGTTTTGGAGCTGGCCGTGTAACCTCCGTGAGCTATGTCTTGGAGCTGGCTGAGTAACCTCTCTGAGCTGTGTGTCTTGGAGCTGGCTGAGTAACCTCTCTGAGCTGTGTGTCTTGGAGCTGGCTGTGTAGCCTCTCTGAGCTGTGCACCCCAGAGCTGGCCATGTAACCTTCGTGAGCTGTGTGCCCCGGAGCTGGCTGTGTAACCTCTCTGAGCTGTGTGCCCCGGAGCTGGCCAGGTAACCTCTCTAAGTTATGTGCGCCAGATCTGGCCATGTGACTCCTGTGAGCTGTGTGCTCTGGAGCTGGCCATGTAACCAGTCTGAGCTTCAATTTCATCATCAGTGAAACCTCCCAGGGCTGCTGGAGTGGAGCGTGTGCAGCGTGCATTACAGGTGGTCCATCAGCAGGGGATGCCTGCTGCTTCAGGTGGGAACAGGTGACAGACATGTCCAGAGGAATGGCTAAGAGCACAGACCCTGGAACCTTCCAGCAGCCCCAGTGCAAAGTCTTGGCTCCACCTCCTGCCAGCTGCACAGTGGCTAAGATGCTTAACCCCTTGGTGCCTGCTCTCTCATTTGTCATGTGGGGTTGGTAATGGTAATTAATGAGGGCAATTAATGAGGATCAGATGGGCCCATGTTTGGAGAGAGGCTGAAGCAGTGCCTGGCACAGGAGAAATAGTCAGTGAATGGTACTGACTGTTGTTGTTTTAATCAGTGGCGGGGCAGATGGGGAGGGCAGCTGGGCCTGGAGGCCTCAGGGCCCTTCACTCTAGTATGTTCCTTTGCTCACTCATACTTTACTTCATTCATTCTGTGCTCATGTAATGAGCACATACTCAGTTTTGGCACTTACAGCTGCCGGGTTCCGAGCAGTGAGGCCAGCCCTGACTTCCTGGAGCTCGTATTGATGGGGAGCAGGTGGGGAGGTTGGGAAGGCAAAGGACCAAAGGCAAGCAAGTGAGTCGGGAGACAGTGCTACGAAGGAAGGACAGAGGACAGCAGCCTGAAAGAGAAGGTGTCAGGGAAGCGTTTTTTCAGTGAGGGTGTGCAGCACAGCCTCCTAAGGGACCCCATCGCAGCCAGAACCTGAGAGTTACCTGGAGCCAGCCCCGGAAAGATCTGTGGCTGGGGGAGTGTTTCAGGTGAGGGGACAGTGAGGGCAGTGGGCACTGGGCACAGGCTAAAAGGAGGCGGGGTGATCAGGACAGGCTGGCAGAAAGGGTGGAGATGAGGGTGTCAGGGTTGTAGGTAGGAAGAACCAGCCATGCGGGGCCTAGAAGACCACAGGAGGAAGTTTCGATTTCAATCTAAATGTGAGGAATTTCCAAGAGGGTTGAAACAGTAGAGCGCCATGTTTGGGTTCATGTTTTGGGTTCATGTGTGCAGAAAGGACCGCCCACGGGGGCAAGGGGCTACAGGAGGAGCAGGAAGCCTTTGAAGCAGGGCTCCCTCTCTCTCCACCAACCTTCCCCAGCCCCCGTCCTTGCACCTCTGTTCCCTGTCCCTGAGCTGCCGCCAACTCATAGCTTCAGTGTTCCCCTGATCCATTGTGCCTTCTCCACGTGTGGTTTTGCACTCCCTCCATATTTGTTAGTTGAAAGTTTCCAAGACAGAGACAGTCTGAATCTCTCAGGTCATCTCTTTCTCAGGGCATGGCTTGGGCTGCTCCTGCTTAGCCTGGATGAGGCACCCCCTCCTACCTCAGTCGGCTATGACTGGAGCCCCTCAGAAACCAGGTCATTTGATGTAAACCCTGCCTGCCGTGGCCACATGAGCAGGAACCATGAGTCCTGTAGCTTCTTGTCAAGAAGGCTGGAGGCAGAACAGTGAATAGGCTGGGCGTGCCAGCTATACTATTATTACCGTCATGAGGAAGACGGGCTGGATTGGTTTGCTCTGGCTCCAAGAAGTGGAGTTAAGTCCAAAGTTTCTCCATGGTAGACAGTCCATGGAGACAGAGTCTTGGGTGCGTGGCATGGAGAGGAAGACAATCTTTCTATCCTAACCCTTTTGGATGGGCTCCTGCCATGCTTAGAGGTAGCCGAGGGTAGGCAGAGTGGTCAAGGCAGCCAAGTCCCCAATGGCCAGTGGCCAGTTCTCAGAAGCTACTCCACCAAGAGAGGGACCACTGTCCCCTCCCAGTCTTGGGGTTTCTCTTGTAGGGCAGTGCCAACCGGAAGAGATCAGCAGGGCCACACGGTTGCCTTGTGTATTCACGTCGGTCATCTGGGGACACCGTGGTGGGATGCAGTGGTCCCAGTGCACAGTGAGCGCCTGCAGTCGCAGCTTTATTCACAGTCCGCACAGCCCCCTTGCCTCCCCGTTCACCCTCTAAACTCTCCTCCTGGCTTCCTGGCTGTCTTGCTGGATTTTTTTTTTTTTCTTTTTCTTCTTCTTCTTCTTCTTTTTTTTTTTTTTTAGACAGGTTCTTGCTATATAGCCCACACTGGTCTTGAACTCCCAGGCTCATGCGATCCACCCACATTGACCTCCCAAAGTGCTGGGATTACAAGCGTGAACCACTGCACCCAGCCCTGAAACTCTCTTGAATCACACACCCTGTTTCTACTGACCAAGCCCAATCCATTCACTGCCTCCAGGAGAACAGGTTTCTCTTCTTATGATCTCACCCAACAGTAAGAAAGCACATTGGGGTAGAGCTGCCCTGACAGGAGGGGCTGCGTCAGGTGTACTGGCCTCCAGATCCTTTGGTCAGAAGGTTACCGAGTCATCCCAACGCTGCCTGCTGGCTAAGACGCTGATGACCTCCACCTGTAAAAACGCTTCCCGAACCCCTCTGATTCCTGGGGGTTTGGGGAAGATCATGGCGATGGCTGTGTTGGGCTCCCGAGCTGCCGCCTTCCCTGTGGAATGGGCTGGTGGTGATATATGGCCTCTTGTTCATACTGTCCTTTTCCCCCCACCACTTCTGGGCCTTAGATCTTTCTGCTGCTATCTGTGGATTAAGATTTATGGCTTCCTCAGCCTTGTAATACTTGGGTGGACAGCGGCCTAATCAACAGAGCCGTCGTTTACCAAAATGCTGTCAGATTTGATGAACGTCATCGGCTCTTAGCATTAAATTGCTAGTGAAGGGATTGGCCTTCCAGCAATTTACTGTGGGGTGGGCTTTCCTTAAAGGTCTCTAAAGCAAGTTCATTGCAATTGTTAAAGCAGAGGCTTTGCTCTCACTCAGCCACCATATCCTGTGTCCTATTGTGGCCTGTGCAGCTTCAGCACCTTCAGAAAATCTCACAAGTGAAAATAGGAAGTGTTGGGGGCCCTGTCTCTTGTTATCTTCCTTCTGAGTTCTGAAACCCCTGCAGTGAGGACAACAAATGAAACAAGCCATAAAGCATTGGCCTTTCCAGTGACCTTGCACAACACAGACTGTCAGAGTGGGGAGCGCTGCTATTTCTAACAGATAAGACAAACCGGGGATGAACACATCAAGTCAGCCGGACCTCCCCACCCTAGACCTGCCTTTGTCAGTGTTTTAGAGCTCTCCTACCTCTAGAGGGAGCCATTTGCATACTGCACAACCTGCACAACCATGTGGGGCAGCCCCCAGCCTTGCTCTTTTTTTCTACTTGACAATAAGCTTTAATGCACACCTTTTAGAACACTTTGCGAAGAGGGGTCGCAGATATGAACAAGTAACTCTGGGCATGAACTGGGCTGAGTGTGGGCCGGGTATGAAATAAGCTGGCCTTGGGCTGGCAAAAAGGAACATGGATTTTGGAGTGTCAGGGCTTTTAAATCCTCCTCCTGCATATGATTGATACTGCCAGGGTCTACCCAGGTCTGGGTGCTGCAAGTAGGCAGGAAAGAGCAGCCGCTTCGAAACACCCACTCAGGTACAGCAGCGTGCCAAGCGGGGAGCCAGCCAGGTGCACAGTCATCATCCCTTGCAAGGGCGTGGAGGTGGGAGGCAGGGAGCCATGCACGGCCTGGGGGGCTGGGTTGGAACCTGCCAGCCCAGGCTGCTCACTGGAGGTGAGCCTTCCGTGTGGGCAGGGCTGCTTTCAATCTCCTCCCAGTGGTGGCAGAGGAGCCTCCCTGGGGCTGGGGGCGGGAGAGCAGGCCAGATGGAGGGACTATTTATTCCCCTCTCCAGCACCCACTCAGCATTAGAAACTCTTTCTGGACCACATTAATTTTGTCACATGTTGCTTCATAAACACATTCTCCCATTATGTGTGCTGTGTGACCTCCTTGAGGGCAGGGCATTGGTTTTAAAACATTTTTTTTTTCTTTTTTGTATCTTCCTGTGTTTTCAAAACCTTGTATGCAGTCGGTGCTCAGTAAAAGCTTGCTGATTCAGTGCCTTAATGCCGACTGCAAACCTGAGTCCTGACACCTCCGCGAGGTGAGCAGTGGTGCTAAAGGGAAGATGGGAAAACCGTAGAAGAGAAAGAGGCCAAGCGCGGTGGCTCACGCCTGTAATCCCACTTAGTACTCTTAGACCACACTTCGAGTACTTTCGGCGACCGAGGCGGGTGGATCACCTGAGGTCAGGAGTTCGATACCAGCCTGGCCAACGTGGTGAAACCCTGTCTCTACTAAAAATACAAAAAAAATCAGCCGGACGTGGTGGTGAATGTCTGTAATCCCAGCTACTCGGGAGGCTGAGGCAGGATAATTGCCTAAACCCGGGAGGCAGAGGTTGCAGTGAGCTGAGATAGCGCCATTGCCCTCCAGCCTGGGCAACAGAGTGAGACTCTGTCTCAAAAAAAAGAAGAGAGAGAGGCCAGGGCTTTCCTTGAACATTAGAGCTCTCTTTCATGCTTTCAATGCAAATCCAAGGCTAGCAGAGTTGTTCATCCCGATTCTTGTTATCTAGGGTCCAGGAGCTCAAACGATGTAATGGCCTATTCTTCATCTCTCAACTCCCCTGTGCCCCATGTGGTAGCAAGACAGGCCACCAGCAGCTGCCCACTTAGGTTCCGCCGCTCTGCTACCACGTCTCTTCCGCGCCCCAGAACCAGTCACCCAATCACTGGGGGCCAGGGGAATCGCATACTCTGATTGGCTAGACCTGGGTCACATGCTCATCCACCCCTGGCGACGGCTCAGTGCCATGTGAACCTCTTGGGGCCCGGGCAGGAAGTGGGGAGCAAGACACCATCTCAAAAAGCAAAAATAGGGTGCTTTTACCAAACAGGGCTTTTACCAAACAGAGGGGAGTGTGTGCTGGACAGGCAGAAACAACGGCTTCCACAACAAAGCCCCGTCAATCTCCTGATATGCTATTGGAAATTGAATGTGCGTGCGTATAAATTACCTGGGATCTTGCTCAGATTCACATTCTGATTCCCAGGGCAAAGGAGGAGCCTGGAATTCTGCATTTCTCACAGATTCCCAGGAGATAACCAGTGCTGCTGGTCCGTGGACCACACTTAGAGTAGCAGGGCCCTAGTCCGGGCCCCCTTTCTCTGGACAAAGGACTAGAAACCCATGGGGAGGCCAGGCAACACCCCAGGCCCTGGCCAGTGCTGGTGAGTCAGGCAGCTATTCAGGCCTGGGCCCCGTCCCGTGGTCCCTTCTCCTTGTCCCCACTCAAGCCATCTCTTCCCCAGCTGGAAGGCCTCCTAGTATTTGGATGTTAATTGAGTAGTTTCTGGGGAGGAGGGAGGAGCGTTCTGGGAGGTATGGTGGAAAATTCAAATCAATGATGAACTTCAAAGCCTTTACAGCTTCATCTCAGTCGAGGCAGGAAGACCTCCAGGAATCTCCGGGCCTGGAAACGGTCGGTGTTGGTTATATGTTTGGGTAGTGCTTTCCTTCCACGGGCCCTAGCGCCGAGGCTAACGCATGTGCTAAGAGCGAGTTGATGGGGCCTGGGAGGAAGCTGCGCCATATGTGGAGCTGGAGCCCAGGGCAACATGGGACAGATGGTCAAGCCGAGGAGCGGAGAAAGTGGAAACAGCAGGGGCCACTGGGAGTCCGGAGGGGCATCTGCAAGCAACCTGTCTTCTATAGGAAGGCGGGGTCGTGCTGCACCCCGCCTCCTCCCTGTTCTCCCAGGGAGAATCCCTAGCTGCTTTTCTTCAGCCCTTTCCACCGTCTCTCTAAGATCTTTTCTTCAAATGGTCTGTAACTCAGCCCCTGCCTCCTTTTTTGTGTTAGATATGCTCGGGAAATTCCTCCTCTTTTTTTCTTTTTTTCTTTTCTTTTTGTTTTTCTTTTTCTTTTGTATTTTTTTGTTTTTTGTTTTTTCTTTTTGGTTTTTTTTTTTTTGAGATCTCGCTCTGTTGCCCAGGCTGGAATGAAGTGGTGTGATCTCGGCTCACCGCACCCTCTGCCTCCTGGGTTCAAGCGATTCTGCTACCTCAGCCTCCTGAGTAGCTGGGATTACAGATGTGTGCCACCATGCTGGCTAACTTTTTGCATTTTTAGTGGAGACAGGGTTTCGCCATGCTGGCCAGGCTGGTCTCAAACTCCTGGGGCCTCAGGTAGCCTGCCTGCCTCGGCTTCCCAAAGTTCTGGGATTACAGGTGTGAGCCACCGCACCCAGCCAGGGAAATTCTCTAATGCCTGTCCAAAGGCCACTGTAGCCCAGGCTGGACACATTGTTTCTTAATTTTTTTTTTTTTTTTTTTTTTGTAGAGACAAAGTCTCACCATGTTGCCCAGGCTGCTCTCAAAATCCTGTCCTCAAACAATCCTTCCGCCTCGGCCTTCCAAAGAGCTGGGATTAGAGGTGTGAGCCACCACACCCAGCCCAGGTAGGGCACATTTATTCTTCAACATGCCTGCTGGGGGCAGTACAGCATGGTGATTTAGAACAAGGGTTCATCCACAACTATAGCCCTTGGGCCAAATCTAGCCTCAGCCCGTATTTGTAAATAAAGTGTTATTGGAACACAGCCATGCCCATTTCTTTAGTCACTGCCCATGGCCGCTTTTGAGCTGCAGTAGGGTTGCTGAGTATCCTAACAGAGACCATATAGCTTGCAAAGTCTAAAATACTCTCTGGCCCCTTATAGGAAGTATCGGCCCATCTTTGGTTTAGTGTCAGGTCTGTGATTAGGCTGTGCAACTTCCTCGCTGTGTGGCCTTGGGCAAGTGGCCTACACCCTTGTGACTCAGTTTCCTCCTTGGGTTGCTTTGAGAACTAAATGAGCAGCCAGGCGCTGTGGCTCACGCCTGTAATCCCAACACTTTGGGAGGCCAAGGTGGGTGGATCACCTGAGGTCAGGAGTTTGAGACCAGCCTGTCCAACTTGGCAAAACCCTGTCTCTACTAAAAATACAAAAATTATCTGGGCCCAGTGGCGGGCATCTGTAATCCCAGCTACTCAGGAGGCTGAGGCAGGAGAATTGCTTGAACCCAGGAGGCAGAGGTTGCAGTGAGTCAAGATTGCCCCGCTGCACTCCAGGCTGGGTAACAGTTAGAGTGAGACTGTCTCAAAAAAAAAAAAGAAACTAAATGAGTGAATGCACCTGAGTGCTTGGAGTGGCACCCAGTGACATGGCACATAGTGTGAAAGCATTGATGGGGGAGCGGGGCATTGTGAACTTGGATCTGAAAGGAGTTCTGTCTAAACTACTAGAATCCGGTAGGTCAGTAAGACTCTGACATCATTTTCTTCATCATCTAGATAATCCTTAGGTTTACTAAACCTGCAGGGAATTGAATATTACAGGGGGCGAAGGATTCTAACTCCAGGGCTTCAAGGGAAATGCATGTCCTAATTACCACCAACACCACTCCCCCTTTTTCTTCTTTTTTATTTTTATTTTTTTGCTGCTTCTAGGACAGTTCTAGGAAATTGCTTTTTCTAGGGCCAATCTCTCCCTAGTTCATCTTCCAGAGACATAATCTTTTTTTTTTTTTTTTTTTTTTTTTTACAGAGTCTCACTCTGTTGCCCAGGCTGGAGTACAGTAGCAAGATCTCGGCTCACAGCAACCTCCACCTGCCAGGCTCAAGCGATTCTCCTGCCTCAGGCTCCCAAGTACCAGGGACTATAGGCACATACCACCACACCTGGCTAATTTTTGTATTTTTGGTAGATACAGGGTTTCACCATGTTGGCCAGGCTGGTCTCGAACTCCTAACCTCTAGTGATCCGCCCGCCTCAGCCTCCCAAAGTGCTGGGATTACAGGTGTGAACCACTGTGCCCGGCCAAAGACATAATCTTGATCATGCCTTCCCCAGCCCCTCCTAACTCCAGAGCCTTCTATGATAACAGCCCTAGTGGGCATCTGGCTGGGTGCCACCCCCATTCACAGGCTCCCACAGAGGGCTTCTCTCTCAATTTCCCCCTGCGTCATTTTTCTTTTAGTCACTTGTCCTTCTCTGAGCCCTTCTTTGCTCACTTTTTCTTTAGAGACAGGATCTCGCTTTGTCACCCAGGCTGTAGCATAGTGATGTGATCATAGCTCACTGCAGCCTCGAACTCCTGGGCTCAAGTGATCCTCTTGCCTTGGCCTCCCAAGTAGTTGGGACTACAGGCACGTATCACCACACCCGGATAATTTATCTATTTATTTTTTTAGCGATGAGGTCTCACTATATTGCCCAGATTGGTTTCAAACTCCAGGACTCAAGCAGTCCTCCCATCTCAGCCTCCCAAAGTGCTGGGATTACAGGCATGAGTCACCTTGCCCAGCCCCATTACCCTTGAGTACCCCTTATGTGAGTCTTAGAGTTCATGCACATACTCTGTATCCTGTTCTATCTTTCAGCAATAGGGCCAGGACAGGGTGAAGTAAGTAAGGCACCTGGAGCAGAATATTAAAGGAGGCCTCATGCTCAGATTTGTGCATGGGCGGGTCAGTGCCTGAGAGTGAGACCCCCTTCAATATCACACCCTGAGCACCTTGCTTCCCTCAAGCCAGCCCTGGCCCTGCTTACTGAGTCCAACACAATCAACTTTACCTCCAGCCTCAGAGCAGGTGGCAGTTTCTCTGGTTCACTACCAGAGGACATGGTTGGCTGGCTTTTGGGGGCTATGCCAAATGAAACATACACCTGAGAGGCAGTCTAGTGACCTGTGCAGAGTTGATGCCATGTAAATAGGTGTAGCCCTGAGGTGCTGTGTGCCAAAGCCCCAGCCGAGGGCTCACCTGCGTCGCTGCGTGTCATCTTTGTGGCAGCCCTCTAATGAAGATTCATGAGTGCCGTCTTAACAGATTTGGAAACCGGTGCTCAGGGAGGCTAGGTGACTTGCTCAAGGTCACACAGGGAGTAAGCATCAGAGTTCCAGGAATTGCGTAGCCTGCCTGAGTCTAGAACCCAGGCCCTTCACCACACAGGAGCCACAGTAACAGAAACACAAAAGTAACAAGTGGCCAGCGTGGGTTAGCAAGTGGGATGGAGTTGAGCTGCTTGCAACATAAACTAGAATACTGCAGCTTAGAGACCACAGCTGCTGTTTTCCTCACTTGTGAACAATGCATTTGGAGGCACGCTGGTGGCATGGGTGGGTGATGCCACCAGGAACCCAGCTCTTCTGTTGCACTGGGCCTTCTTTGGTGTGTGGCTTTCTTCCTCTTTCTCACGAGATAACTTCTGTGTTCCCAAACATCCCATCCACATTCCAGTCAGGAAGAAGGGTAGAAGGGTAAAGGGCAGAAGTCCTGTCTGCACTGAGTCTCTACTGATTACCAGGAAGACAGAGTTTTCTCTGAAGCTCTGCCTTGTAGACTCCTAACCACTAGCATTGCCACACCTGGATCTCATGGCCATCCCTAGCTGCAAAGGCCCCCAGCAATGTGACCATCTTAGTGGGGCACAGGGCCACCTCAGTAGAGTCAGGCAGCCGACAGATACTGGGTAGGCAGAGAGCATTGTCTCCAAAGCTAGTTAGGGTTTGGATGCATGGAACAGATTTGGGAGGATGGCATTCGGATTGGGAGAACAGCGTGAGCAGAGGCACAAAGGTGGGAGAGTTTAGGGTACAAGGGAGGGCCAAGACTGTCACAGATACCTTTATTCATCTTCACACTGGTTTAAGCAAAAAAGGAGAATATTTCAGTGGGGCTTGCTTCAGGTGCAGCTGGATCCAGGGGTTCTAAAACCCATCAGGACTCTGCTTCAGCCTCTCAGCTCTCTTTGCTCTTTGTTAGGGATAGGATGGTCCCCAGCAGCTCCTGATAGAAGTCCCTCTAGCTTCACATCCCGCAGGAAGAGAGCACCTCCTTCCCATGGCTCTAACAGGAATCCAGGGCTGTTCTCGTTGCTGCCTTAGGTCTGTTTCTATCCCTGAACTGGCTGGCCATAGTGTGTTGTGAGGGTGGAATGGGCAGATTGGCCAGGCCTGCCTCAAATCCCCACCATGGGGCCACATGTGGACTGAGAGTTGGGAGGAAATTGGGTCCCAGAGGAAAACAAGGGAGGTGTTTCCCGAAGGACACAGCCTGGAAGCTGGACTGATGGAGCTGCAGATCCAAAAGCCCCAGAAGCCCTTTTGTTTGGCCTAATTATCAGGTGTGTGGTTGTCTGTGCAGCAACCAGGGCAGGAAGGTGGGCTGTGGCCACATTGTAGGGAACCTTGCATGCCAGGTATATCAGTTAAAGTACAGGTTTGGCTGCTCCAGCAGGGAGACACAAATACCAGTGGCTTGAACAGCATGAAAGCTGTTGTCTCTGACACAACACTGCTTAGATGGGAGCACTCGCCCTGCTCCATGCGGTCACCGAGGAACGCCTGTTACTCTGACCATCCTCCAGATGTTGCTTTCCTTCCCCCAGCACCAGTCACCTCACTCCCACCTCCCCATTGCAGCTGGCAGGAGAAGCTGCAGGGCTTGGGGAGGCTGGTCTCTGCCCTTTAAGGAGACACCTGGAAGATGCAATTCACATCCCTCCCTCCCACCCACAGCTCGTGAGTCAGAATGTGTTCACGCGGTTCCTCTTAGCTGCAGGGGAGGCTGGGACTCCATATGCACATCTGGAACTCCAGGCAATAGAAGAACAGGAAAGTGGACATTGGAGGGGACTCTGTAATCGGCCACACTGATCACACAATGAGTTTCCTTCCCAAAGAACGATCCAAGGATTACTAGAAAAAAGAGAGGCCCCAGTCTGAAGTGTCCACAGTCCAGAAAGTTTGGGAAATGTCCCATACTGTATTTCATTTTAGGATATCTGCAGTGTGCATGTGTAGGCCAGGGTTTCCCAAACAAGTCTAATCACAAAGCCCCCCCTTTCTTTTATTTAAAGACAGGGTGTCACATTGTCATCCAGGCTAGAGTGCAGTAGTGCGATCTTGGCTCACTGCAGCCTCGAACTGCTGGGCTCAAGCGATCCTCCCACCTCAGCCTCTGGAGTAGCTAGGACTACAGGCACACACTACCAACCTGGCTAATTTTTTTTTTTTTTTTTTTGAAATGGAGTTTTGCTCTTGTTGCCCAGGCTGGAGTGCAATGGCGTGATCTCGGCTCACTGCAACCTCTGCCTCCCGGGTTCAAGCGATTCTCCTGCCTCAGCCTCCTGAGTAGCTGGGATTACAGGCAAGCGCCACCACACCCGACTAATTCTGTATTTTTAGTAGAGACGGGGTTTCTCCATCTTGATCAGGTTAGTCTCAAACTCCTGACCTCAGGTGATCCGCCCACATCAGCCATCCAAAGTGCTGGGATTACAGGTGTGAGGCACCAGGCCCTGCCACCTGGTTAATTTTTTAATTTTTTGTAGAGATGGGAGTCTCACTATGTTGCCTAGGCTGGGCTCCAACTCTTGGCCTCAAGTGATCCTCCTGCCTCGGCCTTCCAAAATCCTGAGATTACAGGCATGAGCTACCATGCCTTGACCACAAAGCCCTTTTTGAGAAGTTTAACACCTACTAAAAGTCTCCTGATAAAGAATTTCCAACTGGCTGGGCGTAGTGGCTCATGCTTGTAATCTCAGCAGTTGGGGAGGCCGAGGTAAGCAGATCACTTAAGGCCAAGCGTTCAACACCAGCCTGGCCAACGTGGCAAAACCCCGTCTCTACTAAAAATACAAAAATTCGCCGTGTGGTTGCCGTTGTCTGTCATTGCACCTACTCAGGAGGCTGAGGCAGGAGAATTACTTGAACCTGGCGGGTAGAGGTTGCAGAACCAAGACTGCACCATGGCACTCCAGCTTGCACAACAGAGTGAGAAGTAAAAAACCAAAAAGCAAAACAAACCAAAAAAACCCAGAATTTCCAACCAAAAAGTTATTTAAAAAAATTCTCCTGCACGTTCTTTGGATAGCAGGAAGCAGTAGACTGTTGAGCGAGGTCGCATGGCCATCCAGTGCTGGCCTGGATGAGAAGGAGGTCTGTGGCCCATGCCCATCGTGACACCACTGCTGTTGTGTGCAGGCACACCACCCTTGGTATCTAAGCCCGTAGATCCTGGCTGCACCTCTCCAGCGCCAGTCCCTGCCCCGCAGAGGAATAGACCTCATTCCACCTTATCTGAGACGGTCTGCATTTTTGTACAGAAATCTGTGCAGATCAGAACAGAAGCTGGCCCGCGGCTCCACATCGAACCTCCTGTGGACTATTCTGATGATTTTGAGCTGTGTGGGGATGTGACTGTCCAGGCAAACAACACTTCTGAGGATCGTCCGCAGGTAGGGATGACCTTGGCCTTGCGCTCGGGGCACCTGAAGGACGGTGAGGCTCGGTGCTGCAGTGGCCTCTCGGGGCACTTTCTGACGTTTATTTATTCTGTCCTTCACTCGCCACTGTGTTCCTTCACTCTTGCGTTCATTTCACACAGTTTGATGAGCAGACCTTGGGCTAGAGGTCAGCATTCAGAGGCATCCAGTGACCAGGGGTCGGTGAGGCCAGGGTCTGACCTCTAAGGGTCACTAGCACATAGTCCCTGTACAGCAAGAGAATGCAGAAGTTGGGGCAGAGCATGGTGCAGACAGAGGAGGGAGAGGATCCTGGAAGGCTTCCTAGAGGAAGTGACTTTTGTCTTGGGTCCTAAAAGCTGGGTAAGAGTTTGAGGGGCAAGTTGGTGAGGGCAGGCAGGAATTGCTGATGCTCAGCCTGTCCACCCATGTATACTTGCACCTGATGAATATTCCACATACCACCCCCAGGGCAGCAGGAGCCACAGGTTTAAAAGCCTAGAGGCCTACACAGCTTTAGCTTGGAGTCCATGTCGGTTTAGCAGCTTACAAAGTTGACAACAGGACATTTTACTCCCCTTCCTCAGATTGCCATTTCATTCCTGAAATCCTTTGAACTGCAAAAGTATATCCCAGTCCTTCCTTCCACAAGCATCTGTTAAGCACCTCTCACTGACCATCAGGCTGTGTCCTAGGCACCAGAGATTCAGAAATGAACAAAACTGAAGAGGTGCCTATACTTTTTTATTTTTGTATTATTTTTTTAAAGACGGAATTGTGCTCTGTCACCCAGGCTGGAGCGCACTGGTACGATCATAGCTCACTGCAGCCTTGAACTCCTGGGCTCAAGCCATCCTCTCACCCCAGCTTCCTGAGTAGCTGGGATTACAGGCATGGGCCGCACCCAGTGAGGTGCCTGTTTTTTTTTGTTTTTGTTTTTTTTTTTGAGACGGAGTCTTGCTCTGTCGCCCAGGCTGGAGTGCAGTGGCGCAATCTCGGCTCACTGCAAGCTCCGCCTCCCGGGTTCACGCCATTCTCCTGCCTCAGCCTCCCGAGTAGCTGGGACTACAGGCGCCCGCCACTGCGCCCGGCTAATTTTTTCTATTTTTAGTAGAGACAGAGTTTCACCATGGTCTCGATCTCCTGACCTTGTGATCCGCCCGCCTCGGCCTCCCAAAGTGCTGGGATTACAGGCGTGAGCCACCGCGCCCGGCCGAGGTGCCTGTTTTTAAGCAACTTATGTTCCAAAGGGGAGACAGACAATGAAGAAAAAGCGAGAAATAAATGATGAGATCCTTTCAGGTATCAATAAGTTCTCTGAAGAAAACAAGAGAAAGATGGGACAGCAAGATGCCGTGGGAGAGAAGGCAGTGTTAGCCAAGAGAGAGAGAGAAGGCAGGCCTCTTTCCAGCATGACATTTCAGTTGAAGCCTGATGGATTAGGAGTGACCTGGGGCCAGGCGCTGTGGCTCACGCCTGTAATCCCAGCACTTTGGGAGGCCAAGGTGGGCAGATCACCTGAGGTCAGGAGTTCAAGACCAGCCTGGCCAACATGTTGAAACCCCATCTCTACTTGTAATACAAAAATTAGCTGGGTGTGGTGGTGTGTGCCTATAATCCCAGCTGCTTGGGAGGCTGAGACAGGAGAATCACTTGGACCCGGGAGGCGGGGGTTGCAGTGAGCCAAGACTGCGCCACTGCATTCCAGCCTGGGCGATAGAGTGAAACTGTGTCAAAAAAAAAAAAAAAAAAAAAGGAGTGTCTCAGCAAGGACCAATGAGAAAGGCATTCCAGATAGAGGAAGCAGCAAGTGCAATAGCTTGAGGCCAGGCTTGTTCAAGGAGCAGGATGCAGGCACAGTGTGAACGAGGGGGATAAAGAACAAAGGAAAATTAGGTGCACTGGGGCAGAACAGACCTGGGCCAGGGTGGAAGTAGGAGTGGATAGTTGGGGTTTACTCCAAGGGCATTATTTTTATAAATAGAATGAGTAGATCATCTCCATAGTTATGTAGAAGCAAAATTATCCAGAGGTGGTAGGTCAAAGTCAAGTTGCTAAGCCAGACCCTGCCCTGTTTGCCAGAGCGGCGTTTGTTGAAGTCTGGGTCCCAGCTGCAGATTCAGTGACGTCACCACAAAGGCAGTCTTGCTTCTGCGTGTCACTTTTATGAAGTGAGAAGCACTCTTACAGGAGATGGGAATGCTGTCCAGGAAATGTTCCTCTGATTTTGGTTGCATGCTTGCGCTTCCTTATTTGCTGATAAAGGAAAGACAGATAAAGAGCAAGGATCACTTCGTTTCACATCCTGGTTGCAAAAAACCCCAGTATGTTGGAAATTTTTGTTTCCCTGAAACAGAACATAAAAGTCCTTTTCTATGGAACGATCCAACGACTTTGTTTCTCTGCCCAGTCCATTAAAGTGGGGTTAAACAGTAGGCAAAATTGTGGACTTTATTACCTTTAAAACTCAAATCCCAAACAACACAGACAATCTGCTTTTGAACCAAACCGCCCCCTGCTCAGGATCAGTCTGTGCAAAACAGCCATCAATTTCTCTTAATTGGGAGGCTGGTTTTTAGCCAAGCACAGTCTGTTACAGTCCCAGCCCCAGATGTGTGTGTGCCCTTCAAACAAGAGGCCGTGGTAGTTTGCCTTTGGTCAAGCATTGGGCACCTCTCATTAAATTAACATACAGCCCTTCCTTTGCGAGCTCCCAAGCTCCCTACAAGGCGAGGCAGCAGCATTAAGTCCCATTAGCATCCTTTTGTGCACGTGCTCCGCATAGGCATTCCTGCTGCTC
This sequence comes from Papio anubis, assembly GCF_008728515.1. Classification (NCBI taxonomy): domain Eukaryota; kingdom Metazoa; phylum Chordata; class Mammalia; order Primates; family Cercopithecidae; genus Papio; species Papio anubis. The sequence continues at coordinate 47,922,265 of NC_044993.1, read as the reverse complement.
CGCCAGCACTTAATTTTCTCCACTCTGAGTGCTTGATTATATTTCTCTCTCTTCTTTTTCCCCATCTTGAGGGGGCACTCCATAAGGCTTCACAGTCAATTTCCTCTTGGAGTTATTTTCCTGCAAAGTGAAAGAATAAAATGGCAATGCCAGTTTTCAGCAAAGGCAGAAGCCTTAAGAGATGCAATCTGAACAGGGGAAAAAAAGAGGCACGTGGCTAAGTATACTCAGCCACCTCACACCGTTTGCAAGCGCAGCCTGAAATGGAGCAAGAGGAAATGCATGTCCGCATGTGTACTTTTCATCTGACCTTCACTGTTGAAACACACCAGCCTCTCGCCTTTAATCACATCTTCCGTGAACTTCAATTTCATAGCTTCTCTGAGTTCACAGACTGGCTTGCTGCAGACATGTTCTGTTGCCCTCCACCTCGTTGACTTGTACATTGCTTTTAAAAGATGTGAATTACTAGCTGACATTTTAATTAATTAATTTATTTTTTTGAGACATTGTCTCACTCTGTCACCCAGGCTGGAGTGCAGTGGTGCGATCTCAGCTCACCGCAACCTCTGCCTCCTAGGTTCAAGCGATTCTTCTGCCTCAGCTTCCTGAGTAGTTGGGATTACAGGTGCTGACCACCACGCCTGGCTAATTTTTGCATTTTCAGTAGAGATGGGGTTTCACCATGTTGGCCAGACTGGTCTCGAACTCCTGACCTCAGGTGATTTGCCTGCCTCACCCGCCCAAAGTGCTGGGATTACAGGCATGAGCTACCACACCCAGGCAAGGGGTCCACATTCTTATACACCAACAGTGACCAGAGCTGAGGAACAGCTGTCCCCTTACTTAGATGTGTGTGCTCCAGTGTGCCACCATCCTGGGTACCATTCCAGACACTGAGGATAAGGCAGAAGATAAACAAGTGTATAATGTGTAAGGAGACAACAGGGCTGATAAGAAAAATAAAATAGGAAGGGGAAGAGAAAAATAGCTAGGGACTGCTATTTTATATGGAGGGTGCAGGGGCTCCCCTTGATGAGGTGATACTTAAGTAGAGGTGAGGTCAGAGAAGCAGCCACGGGTCAGTTGCACGGGGCTTGAGGGCAAAAATAAAGATATGGGATTCTCCTTAAGTTTGAGGGGAAACCATCATAGGGTTTAAACTGTTTTACATCTCTGGTGAAAGGAAGACACTGCTTTCCAGAGAGTTCCGCCAAAGTGCCAAGTCTTAGTTATGTTGGCTTTCCTGGGGACATGGCTGTACGCTGCAATGGATGATATGTTCGCCCTTTCAGTGGTATCGTCTCTGGCCAGGCGCCGTGGCTCACATCTGTAATGCCAGCTCTTCGGGAGGCGAAGGGTCGCTTAAGATCAGGGGTTTGAGACCAGCCTGACCAACATGGTGAAACCCCATCTCTACTAAAAATACAAAAATAAGCAGGCGTGGTGGCACACATCTGTAATCCCAGCTACTCAGGAGGCTGAGACAGGAGAATCACTTGAACCTAGGAGGCAGAAGTTACAGCAAATCAAGATTGAGCCACAGTACTCCAGCCTGGGGGACAGAGTGAAACTCCATCTCAAAAAAAAAAAAAAATTGTCTCCATTGATGTATCAGGAATGAAGCAAAGTGTGCATGTTAAAAAATTATGGTACTTATTTTCCTGATAATGCATAATTGATATAAAAAATTCAAATCCCACAAGGCTACCGTAAGCGATAATTATGCCACTGCACTCCAGCCTGGGTGACAGAGCAAGATCCCGTCTCTAAAAGGAAAAAAAATCAAATGATACAAAGAAAACAAAAGTCCTTTCATAATCCCACTGCCCCAGAGATAATTATTGTGAGTAGATGGGTAGATAACCATCTGGACTAAAAATAGCATATTTCATTATATCCAAGAAGAGATCATTGATCCAGAATATCCCGGACCTGTCTCGTTCCCAATGAGTGGTGTCTCCCACGTCTACTTACCTCTGAAGTCTCTGAGAGCATGATAGGTGACAGGAACACAGGGCCACCCTGACGCCTTCTGGAATGCCTTCTGAGCGTTCTTTCCACTGGGTGGATGATGGCATGGGGTGAGTCGGGTTTTTTTCCACAATAACAGTTCACTGTCTTTTTTTTTTTTTTTTAAGACGGAGTCTCGCGCTGTGTCACCCAGGCTGGAGTGCAGTGGCGCGATCTCGGCTCACCGCAAGCTCCGCCTCCCAGGTTCACGCCATTCTCCTGCCTCAGCCTCCGAGTAGCTGGGACTACAGGCGCCCGCCACCACGCCTGGCTAGTTTTTTGTATTTTTAGTAGAGACGGGGTTTCACCGTGTTAGCCAGGATGGTCTCGATCTCCTGACCTCGTGATCCACCCGCCTCGGCCTCCCAAAGTGCTGGGATTACAGGCTTGAGCCACCGCGCCCGGCAGTTCACTGTCTTAAAGTCATTGTTATTGCTGACATTTATAAACGACTAAAGGCCACCATCCTTGGCCAGCCCACCCCAACCCCACCCCCAGCCAGGCTCCGCAGCACATCCGTTCGGTCTTCCTTCATTCGTTCCAGTGATGAGACCTAGGGCAACTTCAATGCGTGGGGTTACCATAGCAGGAACTTAGGGCAGTTCCTGCGGTTTGGGGTTTCATATAAATGACCTCTGAGTGGGTGCCTTTTTAACATTTTTGGTGGTTATTTTCACATAAATAGGATTATACCGTCCATGCTATTTGATTATCCCACTTTTTTTTTTTTTTAAGACAAAGTCTCGCTCTGCCACCCAGGCTGGAGTGCAGTAGTACAATCACAGTTCACTGCAACCTCTACCTCCCGAGTTAAAGCAGTCATCCTGCGTCAGCCTCCCAGATAGCTGAGACAACAGGTGCTCACCACCACATCTAGCTAATTGTTGGGGGGTTTTTTGGTAGAGATAGGGTCTCATATCCCACTATGTTACCCTGGCTGGTCTTGAACTCCTGGGCTCAAGCAATCCTCCCGCCTCAGCCTCCCAAAGTTTCAGTTATTACAGGGCTAAGCCACCATGCCCAGCCCCATTTACTTACTTATTTGTTTATTTAAAGACGGAGTCTTGCTCTGTCGCCCTGGCTGGAGTGCAGTGGCGAGATCTCGGCTCACTGCATCCTCTGCCTCCTGGGTTCAAGCAATTATCCTGCCTTATCCTCCCACGTAGCTGGGACTATAGGCAGGCGCCACCACACCTGGCTAATTTTTGTATTTTTAGTAGAGATGGGATTTCACCATGTTGACCAGGCTAGTCTCGAACTCCTGACCTCAGGTGATCGGCCTGCCTCAGCCTCCCAAAGTGCTGGGATTACCGATGTGAGCCACTGTGCCCGGCCTCCCATTTTTTAAAAAACTCAACAACATACCTTGGCCATCTTTCTACACTGGTACTCACTCAACTGCCATACAGCTCCATGGGTTAGAGCACTGTTTTGGGAGTTGGTGGCCTGAGTTTGGATCCTGGTGCATTGACTGGCTGTGTGCCAGCAATGGTGTTGATGTAGCAGAAATGAGAGCGATCAGATCCACTTCAGGAGCAAGAGCAGAGGGTAATTCAGTGAGGAAAGGGATGGGAGGCAGGGAGACCAACAGAAGAGCGAGGCCCCAGCACGTCTTCAGGGACAGGAAGTTGCTTTTACCATGCCCAGTTCCCTGTGCTTATTCGTAGGATACCAAATCTCCCACCAGCACCAAGCCCTGTGGTTTTAACATCTCCCTTCTGAATGCATGTGGACATTCTGACCCTTCAAGCAGCGTGGACAAAGAAAGGATCCTCTTAACTATTCAGGATGTGATGGTAAGATCAGTTTTCAGCATCCTAACCCCTAAGGGCTGGGGATCTTTTCCATAGCCAAGCAGCTGTGCCTGCCATAAGATGGACTCCATGAGAGAATCTAAGCGAACCGCAGGGCAGGCACGGTGGCTCATGCCTGTAATCCCAGCACTTTGGGAGGCTGAGGCGGGAGGATGGCTTGGGCTCAGGAGTTAGAGACCAGCCTGGGAAACATAGCAAGACCTTGTCTCGACTAAAAGTTTAAAAAATTTGCTGGGTGTGATGGCGTGTGCCTGCAGTCCCAGCTACTTGAGAAACTGAGGCTGGAGGATCACTTGAGTCCAGGAATTCAAGGTTGCAGTGAGCTATGATTGTGCTATTGCACGTCTGCCTGGATGACAGAGAGAGAACCTGTCTCAAAACAAACATACAAACAAAACCTCTGGGCTGCTACCCCCTAGAATGGATATATATATTTTGTTTGTTTATTTGCTTGTTTAAAGAGATAGAATCTTGCTCTGTCTCCCGAGCTAGAATACAGTGGTGCAGTCATGGCTCACTGCAACTCCTGGGCTCAAGTGATCCTCCCACCTCAGCCTCCCAAGTAGCTGGGGTTATAGGTATGCGCCACCATGCCCAGCTAATTCCTTTTTTATTTTTTAAATTTTTCTTTCTTTGAGAGACAAGATCTTGCTTTATTGCCCAGGCTGGTTTCAAACTCCTGGGCTCAAGTGATCCTCCTGCCTCAACCTCCCACAGTGCTGCCATTACAGGCATGAGCCGCCGTGCCTGGCCAGATGTAAAACAGTCCACAAGAGCTTTGACTTAATGACGTTACTTTTAAATGATAATAAGAGCTCACATGAAATGAGCACTTACCGAGTGCCAAGCACCATGTTGAGCATGTAACATCCATGACCACATTAACCACGTGAGTTAAGTTCTAGGGATTTTCATTCCCATGTTATGGTTTGAGGAGACTGAGGAATAAAGAAATAATGTTGCTCACCCAGGCCTCAGGGAAGGCCCTGCTGGAAGCCCAGGCTCATGACTGCTTGTTCCTTACAGTTCACAGTCGCAGGCGGGGAATTGCACTCACCTGGTTTTGCTCAGAATGTGCCACAGTCTGTTGTGAATATTATTGATGTTATGCCTGGGAGCAAGGTGTTCAGAGGTGACCATCTATCAGTTATGCTTACTAATGTTTTAAACAATGATAGAGAGAAGCTCTCCTTAGCCAAATGTCTCCTCAGTGAATCCATAACTGAAAATGTGGTTGAAAAATGTTTTTCAAAAGCGAAATCCAATGAGGAAACAGCCAGACAAACCCAAATTGAGGGGGATACTCTACAATACAACTGGCCCGGAGTCTTCAAAAATGTCAGTGGCAGCCGGGTGCGGTAGCTGATACCTATCATCCCAGCACTTTAGGAGGCTGAGGTGGGAGGAATGCTTGAAGCCAGGAGTTCCAGACCAGCCTGGGCAACATAGGGAGACTCCATCTCTACAAATAATTAGCTGGGTATGGTGGTGCATGCCTATAGTCCCAGTTACTTGGGAGGCTGAGGTGAGAGGATCACTTGAGCCCGGGAGGTCGAGGCTGCAGTGAGCTATGATCATGGCACTCCAGCCTGGGCAACAGAATGAGACCCTGTCTCCAAAAAAAAAAAAAAGTCATTAGCATGAGAGACAAAGGGTGTTGTTTCAGATTAAAGGAGAGTAAAGAAATAACACAATAAGGCAGTGTGATGAGATCCTAGGGGTGTGAGGGAGAGGAATTGCTATATATAAGGAGAGTTTTGGAAAATGAATGAAATTTGAAATGAACTATATTATATTAGATAATATTGTATTGATGTTAAATTTTCTGAGTTTGACAGTTGCATTGTGGCCATGTAAGAGAGCGTCCTTGTTCTCTGGAGACGCATGCTGAAGTGTGCAGGCATGAGGGGCTATGCATAAATGGGTCAGGATCAAGAATATGTGTATACATATTGAGAAGGAGAAAGTGGGAGGGGAGAGGAGAGAAATGTGGCAAAATGTTAACAACTGGTAAATATATGTGAAGGGTATTTGGGTGTTCATTATACTAGCATGGTAAGTTTTCTGTAGGTTTTACATTTTTTCAAAATAGAAAAAGCTAGCACATTAAAGAGGAGAGGAGCTACTTCAGTAGAACTAAGCATCACCAAAGAAGAAATAGAGAAAAATGGCCTGGCACAGTGGCTCACACCTGTAATCCTAGCACATTGGGTGGATGAGGCTGGTGGATCACCAAGGTCAGGAGTTCAAGACCAGCCTGGCCAACATGGTAAAACCCCATCTCTACTAAAAATACAAAAGTTAGCCGGGTGTGGTGGTGTGTGCCTGTAATCCCAGCTACTTGGGAGGCTGAGGCAGGAGAATTGCTTGATCCCGGGAGTCGGAGGTTGCAGTAAGCTGAGATCATGCCACAGCACTCCAGCCTGGGTGACAGAGCAAGACTCCATCTCAGCGGGGGGAAAAAATCCAGCATAGTAGGATTGTATCAATGTAGTTTCCTAATTGTGATGTTATGCTGTAGTTATGCAAGGTATCACCATTGGGGGAAACTGGGTGAAGGGTACATGGGCTCCCTCTTTATTTTTCCTTACAAATGGCATGGGAAATCTATAATTAGCTCAACATAAAGAGTAAAAATTAAATAAAAACACCAATGCCCAGGTCTTACCACTCAGAGGATCTGATTCTGGATTTGGGCTCAGCCACTGTTCCCTTTTTTAAGGTCCTTATGTGCCTATAATTTGTTGCAATGTTTAAGAACCATAGTTGTAAGGAAAAGATAGAGCTGCAGTTCTCAAAGTTGGATATGCATAAGAATCGCTTAGGATATTTGTTTAAGATGCATATCTTAGGTCAGAACTTTTAAGCTAATAGAATTTGTAGATAGGAGGTAGCGCATTTTTAACAAAAGAACTCCCAGTGATTCTGAAGCAGAGGCCTGGAGATTAGAGCACACCTCCAATGGAAGGAACATCTTTTAAGATACTTTGGACTTTGTGGCTTAGATTTGAGGACTGTAAAAGAGGGACATTTAAAAAAATCAAAATTAAAAGCTCTTCTACATTGTACATAGCTAAGATGACCAACCAGTGAAAAAGCAACAAAAATACAGAGTTTCACCAAGGTCAGAAAGGTACAGGATGGAAGGTAGGGTCTGCCCTTCTCTTTGAAACCATATACTTCTGGAAACCTGGCGGGGAGACGATGTCCCTTAAAAAAATAACAGATGAAAGATACAGAAGCAGAATAGCTCCTAAAAATATCTCCTGTGCTATAGAGGAGTACATTTGTTTGTTTGTTGTTGTTGTTTGTTTGTTTGTTTTTTCAGAGTCTCGCTCTGCTGCCCAGGCTGGAGTGCGGTGGCATGATCTCAGTCACTGCAACTTCTGCCTTGTGGGTTAAGGCAATTCTCATGCCTCAGCCTCCCAAGTAGCTGGGATTATAGATGTGTGCCAGCACACCCGGCTAATTTTTTTTTTTGTATTTTTGTATTTTTAGTAGAGACGGGGTTTCACCATTTCGGCCAGGCTGGTCTCAAACTTCTAACCTTAGGTGATCCACCTGCCTCGGTCTCCCAAAGTGCTGGGATTACAGGCATGAGCTACCGTGCCTGGCCTGTGTGTCAATTTGTATCCAAAATATTAACCATTAATATCAAGAAGAGACTGAATTGTGTTCAGCATACTCTTTTAAGAAGACAAGGACGTATTCATATATTTTCAAAATATTTACATACAGAATAATTTGTTTAGGTGTTTTACTATTTGAAGGGGTAAATTTGACTGGGCTCAGTGGCTCATGCCTCTAATCCTGGTGCTTGGGAGGCTGAGGCAGGAGGATCACTTGAGGCCAGAAGTTGCAGACTAACCTAGGCAACATAGTGAGACCTCATCTCTATAAAAAAATTAAAATTAGCTGGGCATGCTAATGTGCACCTCTAGTCCCAGCTGCTCGGGAGGCTGAGGTGGGAAGATCACATGAGGCCAGGAGTTCGAGGCTCCACTAAGCCGTGATCACACCACTACACTCCAGCCTGGGGGACCGAGCACCACTCCAGCCTGGGGGACCGAGCACCACACTCCAGCCTGGGGGACCAAGCACCACACTCCAGCCTGGGGACCTAGCACCACACTCCAGCCTAGGGGACCGAGCACTACACTCCATACAACGGCCTGGGGACCGGTAACCACACTCCAGCCTGGGGACCGGCGCTACACTCCAGCCTGGGGACTCCAGCACCACCCATACACCCAGCCTGGGGACCGAAGCACCACACTCCAGCCTGGGGACCGGAAAGTGCCAAGCACTCCAGCCTGGGGGACCGAGCACTACACTCCATACACTCCAGCCTGGGGGACCGAGCACTACACTCCATACACTCCAGCCTGGGGGACCGAGCTACACTCCAGCCTGGGGACCAGCACCACACTCCAGCCTGGGGACCTACAATGCCCCAGCCTGGGACCGGTGACTTTTTGTGGTATACAAAAAGTGAAATTCTTTAGATCAATAGAAAATTAATTTTGCTTTGTTATTATATTAAGACAATACTATATTGTGAAAATAAAGATGCACCCATCCTGTTTGGTTTTTCTCACTTTGGTTACATTTCAAAATGTGGCTCAAACTTGAGAAAACACAATGCAGAGAAAATAGAGGCATGTAGGAGAGGCTTTCTGATTAGGTATGACTTGAAAAAATATGCTAAAATGCAGGATAAGGATAGAAATACACCGAGGAATGGGAAGGAGTGTGGCCAAATTGAGGGCTCAGATTCGTGACTAGAAGGGCCAGCTTCAGCTCACAGGCATGTTCTGTTGGTCGGCTTGGTGGTGCACCATGGTTATTGTTGCTGTTTGACCTGGACTTAGAAAACTTTTCTTCTGAGCACCCCCAGTTTGACCTGGTCCCCACTCCCTAGTCTACGACACTGTGGTTTATTTGATAGTTTATATTACATTACACCTCCTGAGGATGTCAGAGTTTGCGAGTCTTGTTTTTGGTAGGAGAAAGACCAAGTGACAGATTCCGCAAGCCTGGGAAGGTAGCTCGGGTTTTTCCATAAATTCTCTGTGGGGCCTTGGCTAAGTCACACTCCTCTGGAGCCCCCATTTCCTCCTTTAACAAGAAGGGGTGAATTAAATGTCTCCTGCCCCTGCCAGCTCTGAAATCATAAATCCTAGGTGCAGTTTATAAGAACTTCTGTTTCCATAGTACAAAATCCATGGATTGGCCGGCAGTGGCTCAAACCTGTAATCCCTGTAATCCCAGCACTTTGGGAAGATCACCTGAGGTCAGGAGTTAGAGACCAGCCTGGCCAACATGGTGAAATCCCATCTCTATTAAAAATACAAAAATTAGCCAGGCATGGTGGCACATGCCTGTAATCCCAGCTACTCGGGACGCTGAGGCAGGAGAATCACTTGAACCCAAGAGGGAGGTGGAGGTTGCAGGGAGCCAAGATTGTACCACTGCACTCCAGGCTTGGCAACAGAGTGAGATTCTATCTCAAAAAACAAAACAAAACAACAATAACAACAACAACAAATGAATGGATGGGAGTAGACGATACATAATAGTTTGTGGAGCTCTGGCTCGTATCAGTACTTTTTTGTTTTTTTAAGAGATGGGGTCTCACTACATTGCCCAGACTATAATGCAGTGGCTATTCGCAGGTGCGATTATAGTGTACTACAGCCTCAAACACCTGGCCCCAAGCCATCCCCCCAAGTAGCTCGGACTACAGGCACACACTACCACATCCAGCGATTGCTGTAGGTCTTTTGCAAGTTCGGTATTTAGGGCTTCAAACACCTTCCCCCATCCCGGATCTAAGCTTCATGATAGCAGACATGTACTCTGTCTCATTGCCTGCTGTGTCTCTGGTCCCTAGAAAAGTGCCTGGCATAGAGTTAGTCTGCAAATAAATCTTCATTGAGCAAGTGGATTGAATGATTGAATCAGTGAGTGAGTGGTATGGCTGTTGACTAGGCACCCTGGCCAGCCCACACAAGGAACTTCAGTCATCACATCACTGAGTTATGATTACAGTGACAATGTTTTCCAAGCTGTGAATCAGGACACATAATCTGACAAGGAATTTTTGTGTTGCTTGGGGTAGAAGAATCAGTTTGAGATGTAGTTTGGGTCCTGAAATACTGGGATTTCTGGCACATGTTCTTAATGTGAGAGAGTATTTTAAATCACCTGAGTGAGGCAGGTGGGTCAGTCGGGGCATGCAGGGAATGATGGGGATGGTAGCAGACAATCACAGTGGACTGTCATCATGTAGAAATATGGGCCTAGTGGTGCCAGGCTTTCTAGGTTTAAGAGAAGCCAGGTATCTGGGTTTCTGTGTTTCCTTGTTTTCTTTTCTTTTTTTTTTTTTTGAAACGGAGTCTAACTCTTTCGCCCAGGCTGGAGTGCAATGGCACGGTCTCGGCTCACTGCAACGTCTGCCTCCCAGGTTCAAGCGTATCTCCTTCCTCAGCCTCCCAAGTAGCTGGGACTACAGGCATGCACCACCATGCTCAGCTAATTTTTGTATTTTTAGTAGAGACGGGGTTTCACCATGTTGGCCAGGCTGGTCTCAAACTCCTGACCTCAGGTGATCCACCCTCCACCCACCTAGGCCTCCCAAAGTGCTGGGATTACGGGAGTGAGCCACTATGCCCGGCCTGGGTTTCTTTATGTTTGATTTCTCCCAATTGTTTTTATGTTGGAAACTAATTTACAGTTTGTTTGTTTTTCAGACAGGGTTTTGCCCCGTCACCTAGGCTGGAGTGCAGTGGCGTAATCATAGCTCACTGCAGCCTCAACCTCCTGAGCTCAAGCTTTCCTGCTGCCTCAGCCTCCCAGGTAGCTGGGATTACAGGCACAAGTCACTGTGCCTGGCTTTTGTTTATATAGATAGATAGATAGATAGATAGATAGATAGATAGATAGATAGATAGATAGTAGAAATGGGGTTTCACTATGTTGCCCTGGCTGGTCTTGAACTCTTGAGCTCAAGTAATCTGCCTGTGTAGGCTTCCCAAAGCATTGGGATTATAGGCATGAGCCACCATGCCCAGCGTAATTCACAATTTCCTGTGGACCAAACAAAATATACCTGCTGGCCAGATGTGGCCTTTAGACTACCAACTTGCAACTTCTGGTTTAGCTAATGAAAGCTTTGTCAGTTCCTGATGAGATAGGAGGAAGAGGTCTTTCTCCTTGACAGTGGCTCTTGACCTAGCCCATCTGTTACCCAGAAACATCAAAGGCCCCCAGGGATGACCAACTGGACAGCTCAGACCAAAAGACGGCTGGCTTATGGCATTAGAAGGGCCCTGGGCAGGTGGGTCAGGCAGCACAGGGCCAGCTGAGCAGGAATAATTTGGTGATGAGCATGAATGATGTGAAATGATGCTGAACAAGCACTAAATGCCCATGAATTACAGGTCCAGAAGTAAGAGATGTAGTCATCCCATCCCTCAGTAGGGTGTTTCTGCAAATGAAGGTGCCAGATGAATTGAACTTAATAAAGCATATTTTTCAATCTTAATGAAAATAAAGAATAACTTCTGAATCAATATTAGAATAACTTTAATATCTTGCATTTATAGCCGACTTAGAATTTCTTAGGTATGATATGAAACAATTTTTACATTATTTTGTATCATTTTATCTAACACCTAATACGTGGGTGCCTTCTCATTTAAAAAGATTCAAACAGTTCAGAAGTAAATTGAGTATAATATGAAAAGCTGTCTATATCTTCCCAGCCAAACCATCTTCAGCTTTTACTTTTATTGAGCAAGTATACTTTATTCATTTAGTTATCCATTCATTCATTTACTCATTCATTTATTATTCTTTTCAGCTTATTTCTGCTTTCGTCTTAATTCCTCTCTTTTTTGGTTTAATTTATCACATTGGTTCTCCCTGACCTCCACCACTGTACCCTGCCTTAAGTTAAATGTTTAATTTCTTTTTTCTTTCTCTTTTTTTTTTTTAAAAGATAGAGATGATGTCTCACCATGTTGCCCAGGCTGGTCTCAAACTCCTAGGCTCAAGTAATCCTCCCGTGTGGCCTCCCAAAGTGCTAGGATTACAGGTGTGACCCACCGCACCTAGCCCATGTAATTTTCATACTGTTTTCTAATATATCAATTAGGCTATACCTTTAGGCTGTAAGTTTTCTTCTGAATATTGCTTTGTATTTTTTCTGCAAATTTTACCATGTAGTACTATGTAATAGTTTCTTTGTCATTTATTTATTTGTTTATTTTGAGACAGTCTCGCTCCGTCACCCAGGCTGGAGTGCAGTGCAACAGAGTCTCGCTCGGCTCACTGCAACCTCCGTCTCCCAGATTCAAGCAATTCTCCTATCTCATCGTCCCAAGTAGTTAGGACTACAGGCATGTGTCACCATACCTGGCTAATTTTGTGTGTGTGTGTGTAGAGATGGGGTTTCACTATGTTGGGCAGGCTGGTCTCAAACTCCTGACCTCAGGTGATCCGCCCGCCTTGGCCTCCTAAAGTGCTGGGATTACAGGCATGAGCCACTGTGCCCAGCCATTTATTTCTATTGGCTTATTACTTTAGGGTGGTTTTTCTTCCCTTGTGTATGTTTATTTCTTCATTTAAGACAGGGTCCTGTTCTGTCACCCGGCCTGGAATGCAGGGCGTGATCATGGGTTACTGCAGCCTCAACCTTCTGGGGTCAAGCGACGCACCTGCCTCAACCTTGCAAGCAGCTGAGACTACAGGCCTGCGCCATGATGCCCAGCTAATGAGGCCTGCGCCACGATGCCCGGCTAATCGTAGAGACAGGGACTTGCTATGTTGTCCAGACTGGTCTTGAACTCCTGGCCTCAAGCAGTCCTCCCACCTCGCCTTCCCAAAGTGCTGGGATTACAGGCACAAGCCACCTCGCCCAGTCTCTCTTCTTTATTTAGGAGAGTTTTTCCAAACGTTCTAAGTAAACAATTTTTTTTGTTTATCTAGTTTTTTTTTGTTTTGTTTTGTTTTTGCTATCGTTTTGTGTTAGTTTCTAATTTGGCCACATTATGATTAAAAATGGCCTAAAATTAAAGATGGTTTAATTTCTGGGATTTGAAAGTTACTGAGGTTTTTTGTTTGTGGCCTACCAGATGATTTTTATGAATGTTCTATGATATTTCAAAAGAATAATCATTCTCTTTTTGGTACAAAGTTCTCAATATATCTGTTAAATCACACACGATTAGTTATAACACTTAACTGGGTGATTCTTAAAGTATGGTCCCAGACTACCTATATTAGCATCATCTGAGCTGCTTATTAAAGCCGTGAATTCTCACACCACACCCATAGGTATATAATTGGATCTGGAGGAGGCATGGAGTGCTCAGAGCCTGCATTTTTAATAAGCTTCTCTGGAAACTCTTATACTCATTAGCAAACCAACCACTACTTACTTTTTGTCTGTTTGATCTGGTTGATTTCTGTGAACTTGTCAATTTTCCCCTGCATTTGTTTTTGCTTTATATATTTCAAATATCTGTCATTCTTTGCATATAGAGTCAAAATGTTTTTTGAGAGAGTGTACCTTTCATCCATGTGAATATATCTGTCTCAAAATCTTTGTCCTATTGAAAACACGAAGTGGGCCTTTTCAGCAAAAATTTCTGGGCCATAAAAACTTCCACAGAAGGAGGAATATGTGCATGTGTAAGTGAGTCCAGCATCAAGATGAGTGAGAGGGAGCCCTGAGGCTAGAGTTGGGGGCCACTTTTAGGGCTGCAGCCCGTCACCAACTATATTAAGTAAGGGGCAGCAGAGAGGCTCACCTGTAGGCTGAAGCCAGGGGCGTCTACATGCTTGTCTTTCTTTAGCACCGGAAAATTTTCATTTATTATTACTATTGTTATTATCATTCTCTTTCATTGTTTCTGTTCTGTTCTCTGGAGTTTTTTTTTTTGTTTTTTCTTTGAGACAGGGTCTCAATCTGTCACCCAGGTTGGTATGCAGTGGCGCAATCTTGGCTCACTGCAACCTCTGCCTCCTGGGTTCAAGCAATTCTCCTGCCTCAGCCTCATGAGTAGCTGGGATTACAGGCATCCACCACCACGCCTGGCTAATTTTTTATATTTTTAGTAGAGACGGGGTTTCACCATGTTGGCCATGCTAGTCTCAAACTCCTAATCCTCAAACAATCCGCCCACCTCAGCCTCCCAAAGTGCTGGGATTATAGGCGTGAGCCATCGTGCCCAGCATGCTTCCCCCTTTACTCATTTCTCTCTCCTGCCGCCCTGTGAAGAGGTGCTTTCCGCCATGATAGGAAGTTGCCTGAGGCCTCCCCAGCCATGGAGAACTTTGAGTCAACTAAACCTCTTTTCTTTGTAAATTACCCAGTCTCAGGTATTTCTTCATAGCAGCGTGAGAACAGACTAATATACCATGTCTGTGTTTTTATTTTTATTTTTTTTGAGACAGGACACTCTGTCACCCAGGCTGGAGTGCACTGGTACGATCTCGGCTCACTGCAACCTCCGCCTCCCAGGTTCAAGCGATTCTTCTGTCTCAGCTTCCCAAGTAACTGGGACTACAGGTGTGTGCCACCACGCCCGGATAATTTTTGTATTTTTAGTAGAGATGGGGTTTCACCATGTTGGCCAGGCTGGTCTTGAACTCCTGGCCTCAGGTGATCCACCCGCCTTGGCCTGGCAAAGTGCTGGGATTACAGGTATGAGCCACTGTGCCCAACCCACCATGTATGTTTTAATCTGCCGTTTCCTCTTCCTTTAGTTCTTTGTGGATGTGATCTCTCCCCTCTATCTTTCAGGAATTCCTGAAATTTTCTTGTCAGCCAGTGGCATTCCTTGATATTTGGTCTCTATCCTGCTATCCCTATCCAATCTCCTTATTGATTGCTCAGCCAGGTTGATGCTGAAGGTTTGGCCAGGGGCCCCCAAAGCAGTAAAGCATTGGGCAGTCTCCCAGGCCCTTCTACTTCCTGAGTTCATTTTCTCTTCTGTCACTCTCTTCCCCAAGACAAAGATTGTTTTGGTTTTCCTCCAGTGATGCACTTTAGAGGCTGAACTCCAGGGTACTTTATAAATACACTTAGCTTGAATGAAAATTCATGAAAAGAAAATCAAAGGTTGAATAGGGGCAGTAAGAAGGTGTCAGAAAACTAAAAATATTGCCCAGGTATTTAAAACACATGTATAATTCAAATTTTCCTAGCCTTAGTTCTATCAAAATTGATATAGGGGAATGAGGTTTTTTTGTTTTGTTTTGTTTTTGTTTTTTTGTTTTTTGTTTTTTGTTTTTTTTGATAGACTCTCACTCTGTCACCCAGGCTGAAGTACAGTGGTGCAGTCTTGATTCAATGCAACCTCTGCCTCCCGGGTTCAAGTGATTCTCCTGCCTCAGCCTCCTGAGTAACTGGGATTACAGGCGTCCACCACCACACCCAGCTAATTTTTGTATTTTTAGTAGAGATGGGGTTTCACCACGTTGGCCAGGCTGGTCTCGAACTCCTGACCTCAAGTGACCTCAGCCTGCCAAAGTGTTGGGATTACAGGTGTGAGCCACCATGCCCGGTCGGTCGGGAATGCGATTTTTAAAATATGCAGAGTTAGGCCAGGCACGGTGGTTCACGCCTGTAATCCCAGTACTTTGGGAAGCCAAGGTGGGAGGATCACTTGAGGCCTGGAGCTCAAGACCAGTTTAGGCAACATAGTGAGACCCTGTCTCTACAAAAATCGTACAAAATTAGCCAAGTGCAGTGGCACATACCTGTAGTCCCAGCTATTCAGGAAGCTGAGGTGGTAGGATCACTGGAGCCCAGGAATTAGTGAGCTATGATTGTACCACTGCGTTCCAGCCTGGGAAACAAAGCAAGACCCTGTCTCTTAAAACAAAAACAAAAACAGAAACAAAAAACTCAGAGTTGACCCTAAAGTTAGGGCACAAGCCACTTTATTATGGACGTTGACTGGCAAGCCCTAAATTTGGGTTTTTGGCACTCATTACTCTGGTAATCTGTTATGGATTACATAAGAGATGTTGCCAGATTGTAGATTCCATAAGTCTGTCTTGTCATTCACTCTATCCCTAGCACCTACTAGTCACACCTGCTTATGGGGGACATGTATACTCAACAAAAAATATTTATTGCCATGTGTGGTGGTTTATACCTATAATCCCAGTACTTTTGGAGGCCGAGGCAGGAGGATCGCTTGAGCCCAGCAGTTCGAGACCAGCCTGGGCAACATGGAAAGACCCCATCTCAACAAAAAATACAAAAATTAGCTGAGCATGATGGTGTACACCTGTAGTCTTAGCTACTCAAAAGTGGGAGAATCTCCTGAACCCAGGAGGTCGAGATTGCAGTGAGCCATGATCATGCCGCTGCACTCCAGCTTGGGTGACAGAGTGAGACACTGTCTCAAAAAAAAAGTGTTGAATAAATGGATGAATGAGAAAAAAGAACAAATTAATCAACAAACTCTTCAGTGCTGGGCAAAAAGCATTCATGGTCCAGGCAGATTAATAATATGAATGTGTAAAATGCCTCATATAGTGCGAAAGAAGTTAATGGGAATTACCGCAACTAACAGTGCATGCCAGACTCAAGACATTCAAATCCCGGTTTTACAAAACTGCCAACCAAATGAGAGACATTATTGGGGTTCCAGGGGCAGGGGGTTGGTTGGGGAGGTCTGGCCTTTCTGCCTGTATGTCAGTGACCTCTACCCCCGAGACTGCTGCTAGCTCTTGAGGGCTGTCTTAAAGTTTCCACTGTGGCTTCATGGTCTAAGCATCCAAGCTTCTAATAGGCAGATTCAGTAGCATCTGAGAAATAATAAAAGATGCCATCATCAAAATTTTAAATTTTCTGCAAAAACTAGAACCCTATTAAAGCAATCACAAAACACTGATTCCTAGCTGTTAATTTCATTTTGTCCCCTCAGCAGCCCTTTTTTTTTGTGAGCTAATCAGGGCACATTTTCCCATAGCAAAGATGAGGGCTTGAAGCTCAGCAACTCACCTGGGGACACAGAGTAAACTGAGTCAGACCCAGAATTTAGACCCAGATCATTTGCCTTTGTAAGTAGAGTTAGGAGTTTAGTGCTTCATCCACTCACACTTAACACATACATGAACACGTTTAGTGGCCTCAAGGCAGCTTTGTGTCTAAAGCTCTTACTGGCAGGTTTCATCAATTTTGTGCAAGTCAGTGGACAATCACTGAGCACCTGACTTTCATCCCTCTCTATAGACCAGTTGCTTCCAAGTTGGTACCAGGCAGGGAATAAACATAGTCACGTGGTTAAGAGTCTGGACTTTAGAGTCTGATATGGTTTGGCTGTGTCCCCACCCAAATCTCATCTTGAATTGTAGCTCCCATAATTCCCACATGTCGTGGGAGGATCCAGGTGGGAGGTGATTGAATTATGGGGCAAGTCTTTTCTGCGCTGTTCTTGTGATAGTGAATGAGTCTCAGTAGATCTGATGGTTTTTAAAGTGGGAGTTTCCCTGTCCAAGCTCTCTCTCTTTGCCTACTGCCTTCCATGTAAGACGTGACTTGCTCCTCCTTGTCTTCTGCCATGATTGTGAGGCCTCCCCAGCCATGTGGAACTGTAAGTCAAGTAAACCTCTTTTTCTTCCCAGTCGTGGATATCTCTTTATCAGCAGCATGAAAACGGACTAATACAGAGGCAGATGCTCATTCCTCCATACCCTGGCTCTGCCATTACTGGCCATGTGACCTTGAACTTGTATTTAAGTCCTCCAAGCCTGTAAGATGAGGACACCTACTGCACTGGCGTGTTAGGAGGTTGAAGTGAAATAAGGTGGCTGGGTGTGGTGGTTTATGCCTACAATCCCAGCACTTTGGGAGTCTGAAGCGGGAGGATTGCTTGAGCCCAAGAGTTTGAGACCAGCTTGGGCAACAGAGTAAGACCTCATCTCTACAAAAAAATTAAAAATTAGCCAGTTGTGGTGATATGCACCTATAATCCCAGCTGTTCTGGAGACTGAGGTGGGAGCATCGCTTGAACCCAGGAGGTGGAGATTGCAGTGAGCCAAGGTGGTATTACTGCACCCCAGCCTGGGTGACAGGGCAAGACCCTGCCTCAAAAAAGGAAAAGGAAAAGAAATGAGATAAGGTGCATGGATAAGTCAGCTTCGTGCCTGATAATGTAACAGAAGCTTAGCAATTAGTAGCTGTTGTTTTTGATGTCACAGTACTGATACTATTATTGCAAAAACTTCATGTTTGATGGTCGCCTGATGTCACTCTTTCCTAGTTCAGCAGAAAGAGGAAGCTCAGGCATAGAAGGCATTAATTCACTGACCATCAAACCCCTGCTGCATTTCAGTCAGTGGTTCTTCTAGAAACTACCTTTAAGTCTTTGTATCAGCGTCTGTCCCTCCACCTCCTCCCTGGATCCCCAGTGAGGAGACCCATTTGCGTGCAGTCCCTGTCATCCAATCTCCACCTGCGGTGTTGGCAGCCTGGCCTCCATGCAGAGGGCTTTCCGTTGAAAGGGCTTGAACTTAACATTTTAAACGCTGAACACTGAAATCAAATATAACAAGGTTTTGAAGCAAAACTATAAAGTATGTTTTTTTCAGAGAAATTTCTGGATGATGGCTTCAAAGCACCTGGTAGATCCCACAGCATGGTATCTCTTTGAAGTACGGGCAGATTGGCTTTCAAAGCGACCAGCCCAAGGTCCTCATCTTTCCAGATGGAAAGGTTTTGAACGGCTTCCTCCAGGGAATGTTGCTCCTCAGTTTGTCTCCCCTCTGCCCCGGGACAGATGGTTTAGATCACGTGAGCATTATAAGGGCCTAGGTTCATCCAGTGTGAGCAAATGTATTTGCTTCCTTTGCGAAGAAGCTGCCAGCCACACCGAATCTAGGCTGCTCTTTTATATATATTTTCTTTGCGGAGAGGGATTTTTTTGTTGTTGTTTTATTTTTTATTTTTTTAAAAATAGAGTTGGGGGTCTCACTTTATTGCCCAGGCTGGTCTCAAATTCCTGGGCTCAAGCAGTCCTCCCACCTCTGCTTCCCAAAGTGCCAAGATTACAGGCATGAGCCACTGCACCTGGCCTGTATATATTTCGCAAATACAATCATGGCATTTAAATTTCCATTAATTTAAAAGAAGAAAAAGAAACCAAATTGAAACAGAAGAAATTATTGAAATTCAAATTTCTTTATCACAGGAAACATTATTTCTTAAAATAGCCATCAGTTTAATACATCATGAAATAAGAGGTTAGAGGTGCCATTTTTTAAAAACTCTGGTTTCCATTTGAGATGCATTTGGGTTGACTTTCTGGTGTGGAAAATGAGGCCACCCGCATTGCCTGCCCTCTCCTGATTTTTGTTAGCTAAGCTAAGGGCTTAGGTTTATAGCATTGTATTCTGGTCCATCTCCCTAATGTGCATAAACGCCTAGTATTTATTCAAACTTTAAGTGGCTACAGCGCTTACCGTTAGACCTTTGATCACAGCTTCTCCATGCCTCTGTCTTTATTTTGATTTCCTCTTTCATTGGTCTGGATTTTGTCACCTGGGTGATATTTTCCGAGAAGAGCTCATGAATGCCATCTGTATTCCCTGGGTTTCTGGCTGTTTGAGATTGATGGTCTGTTACTTTCCAGTCTGGACCTCTTGGCTGGATACTTTATTCTCGAGTTAGACAGATGCTGCTCCGTTGTCTTCCGGCATCGAGTGCTGCCGTTTGTCATTGGCTTTTGGGAACCAAACATGTTCCAGGGATAGAGATGATTTTTCCAGGCAGCTGGCTATCCAGGGTCCTCCACTCCACCATTCCTTGCCACTCCTCTAGGGAATTTGTTTATTTGTAAGAAGGAGGGACAAGATTTAAACATAAAAGTAAATATATCATTTTTTTTTTTATTACAAAATTGGATACATGCTAATACTAAATACTTCTTTTAAGAACAAAGAAGAAAAGGAAAGTTCTGGAAAGGCTCTCAGAGAGGTCATTGTTAATAGTTGGGTGCTGGCCGGGCACGGTGGCTCACACCTGTAATCCAGGCACTTTGGGAGGCCAAGGCAGGTGGGTCACCTGAGGTCAAGAGTCTTGAGGTCAAGAGTTCAAGACCAGCCTGGCCAACATGGTGAAACTCCATCTCTACTAAAAATACAAAAAATTACCCAGGCGTGGTGGTGTGTGCCTGTAAGCCCAGCTGCTCGGGAGGCTGAGGCAGGAGAATCACTTGAACCCAGGAGGCAGAGGTTGTAGTGAGCCGAGATCGCGCCACTGTACTCCAGCCTGGGCAACAGAGCAAGACTCCATCTCAAAAAAAAAAAAAAAGTTAGGTGCCTATTTTTCCAGACTTTTTCTCTGCATATATGCATACCTACATGTATAGAAATTAACAATGATTTTAAAAATTGAGTTCATCTTATATGTACATTTTTCAACATGCTTCTTTTTACTTAAATGTATATCTTGATATCTGCCCAAAGAAGTACAAAAGTAGAGCTATCTCGTTCTTTGTAAGAGCTGCCTGGGGTTCACTGAACACCTGCTGTATTAGTTATTTAATCCATCTCTCATTGATAACCATGTGGACCATTCTCTATTATAAAAGATGCCTCAACAATCTTTGTGTACTTAGGACTAAAGGATACATTCCCGGAAGGGCTAGGTCAGAGGGTATGCATATGATTCATTTCTAGTCAGTCATTTCTGTCATCTCTGCCTCCAAAATAGATCTCGAGGCCTCCTCCCTGTCCCCACCTCTACTGCCACCTTCCTCTTTCACCTGCAACTGCAGCAAAGCTGGTAGGCCTGTTTCCACCCTTGTCCCACCTCCTAAAATCCAGTTGGTATCCAGGAGCCATAGAGATCTTTTAAAAGCAGAAGTCAGGCCAGGTGCAGTGGCTCACGCCTGTAATCCCAACACTTTGGGAGGCTGAGGTGATTGGATCACTTGAGGTCAGGAGTTCGAGACCAGCCTGGCCAGCATGGTGAAACTATGTCTCTACTAAAAATACAAAAATCAGCCGGGCGTGGTGGCGGACACCTGTAATCCCAGCTACTTGGGAAGCTGAGGCAGGAGAATTGCTTGAACCTGGGAGGCGGAGGTTGCAGTGAGCCGAGATCCTGTCACTGCACTCCAGCCTGGGCAACAAGAGCGAAAATCCGTCTCAAAAAAATAAATTAATAAAAAATAAAAGCAGAAATCAGGCAACATCGTATCTCTGCTTAGAACCCTTCAGTAGCTTCTCATAGTGCATAGAACAAAATCCACACTTCCCTGAGACCCACAAAGCCCTGTCCCCCGTGACCGCTGCCTCCCTCTAGGGAGCATATGCCCTCCAGCCGTTCCTGCCTCCTGGCCTTTGCCTCTGCTCTTCCTAGCCCCAGACAGCCTTGTGCCCCAGACACTACCAGGTGGTTCTTCAGCACTCAGCCTTCCCTGACCACCATTCATCAGGGCCCCCTCAGGCCAGTCGCCCTGTCGCATCATCCAGACAAGGGCTTCCTTCATAGTCCTGGCCACCTCTGAAATTCTCCTGTTTATATTTTTGCGTCGCCTGCCTGTCTCCTCCTGCCCCACACTGTATGCTCCTATAAGGCCAGAGGTTTGCCATCTTGCTCTCCACTGCTACCTCCGCTCTTAACACAGCACCTAAGCACATGTGCATGCATGAAGCCTTAATGAATAGTGGTTGCCATATTGTCTTCCCCACTGGCTGGGCCATGACAGATGCAAGAGAGTCTGTCATGCATGGATAATCTAGAAGGAGCAAGGAGGCGTGGCAGAGTGCAGAAGTCACAGCTATGCCACTTAATCACTGAGAAGTTGGACCAGCATAAACGCTGGTCACAGTTCCTCAAATTTGGGGGTATCCTCACAATTCAATCACTCAAAATGTGGGGTTGCAACATAGTGAAGGTCATGAAGAGGCCAGAGGAAGTCTGCTCAGCTGACCATGGGTTCAAGGGTCCTAATGCCCCATCCCAATCCTTCCTGAAACTGGCCATCTTTGGTGGCTACACTTGGCCTTAGACATCAGTGGGGACGATGCGGGGCCCTGGGACTGAGATTTCCGGGACAGTGACAGCAGTCTCCCAGCTAGGAATGTAATTCACAGTGACTGGGCAAGAGTAGGGGCTGCAGAGAGAGGGATGTGCCCATTGTTTTCTTACCCAGCCTTGCCCCCACCCCAGCAGAACAGAACCTAAGTTGACCTCACTTGAGAATGGGAGTTGGGCCAAGCATACGAGCCAATAGGCTATCTTGTTTTAACTGAATTCATGTTATCCCAGGGTTTTACTCTACCTATCTGTCTTACAGGGTTTTTCTGAGGATCAAAGGAGAGAAAGGGTTGAAAATGTTTTATAGAGTACAGAGCATTATTCTACTGTAAAGGATTACTAGTTTTACAGCTGCCAAAATTGCTGTTAAACAGCAGGTCACCTAGGAACTCGCGTTGCCCTGGGGAGGAGCAGTGAATCTGTTGCCCCTCCAACTGCCCACCACTGTCAGACTTTGAAGACATAAGTCATGACCTCAGTCTGGTTTGCATGAAGGTTGCATGAACCATCTCAATATACTCAATTAGGAGACCTGGTGTTATTTTTTTAAACACCAGCAGTGAACCCGCACTTGCTTTAATCGTTTCTCAACCTTGACATTTTGGCCGGATCATTTTTTGTTATGGGGCTGTCCTGGACATTCTGTTATGTTTAGCAGCATCCCTGGTGTCCATGTAATAGATGCCAATAGGACGACTCTCCCCGAGTTCTGATCAAAAATATCTCAAGTCACTACCGGATGTCCCCTGGAGTTGGGTGGGGGGACAAAATTACTCCCAGTTCAGACCTCTGCTTTAAAGCAGTTCTGCAAAGTAGGGATTTGTTAATCTATTTTTATGGATGTCAGGATGCAAGTCAAAGGAGGTAAGTAACTTGCTAAGGGTCCTGTCACCGATGTCACCTCCAAGGTACGTGAGGGCACTCTGCGTCTGCCCACAGCCACCACCCAGTCATCAATGGAATCTATTCAGTCATTCAGCAGATATTGGTCAAGCACCTACTATGTGCCAGGCAGTGTTCTAGTTGCCCAGTAAATATCACTGGTATCTGGGTGTGGTGGCTCATACCTGTAGTCCCAGCTACACAGGAGGCTGAGATGGGAGGCTCACTCAAGCCCAGGAGGCTGAGGCTGCAGTGAGTTGTGATCACACCACTGCAGTGGGCAACAGAGATAATTAATTTTATTAAATGTGTATCACCAATACTTGATATCAAGGGATGGAAGGGGAGAACTCTAAAAAGAGACAGCTGTATTTGTTTCTTATTTGCTGCTGTAACAACTTGCTGTAAACTTGGTGGCTTAGTTCTGGAGGTCAGAAATCCAAAATCAGTTTCACTGGTCTAAAATCAAGGCATTGGCAGGACTGCATTCCTTCTGGAGGCTTGAGAGGAAAGCTCATCCCCTTGCCTTTTTCAGACTGTAGAGGCCACCTACATCCCTTGGCTTGTGGTCACGTCCTCCTGTTTCAAATCCAGCACTATAGCTCGCTCCTCCCTGACCTCTGCTTCCATTCTTACATATTCTCTATTTGACTTTGATCTTCCTGCTTCTCTCTCATAGGACCCCTGTGATTACATTGGACTCACCTGGATAATCCAGGCTCCTCTCCCCATCTGGAGATTCTTCACCTGATCACATCTTCCAAGTCCCTTTGCCCTGTAAGGCAGCATCTCCACAGCTCCTCTGGCCCCCACAGACTACCCTCTGGCCCCCAAAGATTCATCTCCATCCCACATGCAAAATCCATCCATCCCATCCCAAGTTTTCCAAAACTCTGAATCCATTACCATATCAACTCAAGTCCAGAATATCATCTAAGTCTCATCAGCCCAAAATCTCATCATCTAAATTGGTTATGGGTAAGACCCTGGGTATGACCTATCTTGGGGCAAAACTTTTTCTCATCTGTAGATGAGTGAAACTAGAAAACAAGTTATCTGTTCCCAAATATAATGGTGGATCAGGCATAGGATAACAATTAACAACATTCCTGTATGAGTCTGTTCTCACACTGCTAATAAAGACATACCTGAGACTGGGTAATTTATAAGGGAAAGAGGTTTAATGGACTCACAGTTCCACATGACTCGGGGGGGCCTCACAGTCATGGCAGAAGGCAAAGAAGGAGCAAAGTCACAGCTTACATGGTGGCAGGCAAGAGAGCTTGTGCAGGGGAACTCCCCTTTATAAAATCAGCAGATCTCGTGAGACTGTTCTCTACCACGAGAACAGTATGGGGAAACTGCCCCCATGATTCAGTTATCTCCACCTGGCCCCGCCCTTGACACATGGGGATTATTACATTTCAAGGTGAGATTTGGGTGGGGACACAATCAAATCATATCAAAATTCCCATTTAAAAGGAGGGCAAGTAAAAGGGAAAAAAAGAGGAATCACCAAACCCAGGCAATTTTAAAGCCCAATGGGCAAACTCCATTAGCTTTCAAGGCCTGGAAATAATTCTCTGTGGTTCAGGGCTCTGTTCTCTTGGCCCACAGCTTCATCCTTGGAGTCATTCTTCCTTTTTCAGGAAGAGCACCCTGTGTTTGTAGATGAGCCATTTCATCAGCCAATTTCCTGCCCGTAGAATTTTGGGGAGTCTGACAACCTTCTTTCGTTCTGTTCTTTCTTTCTGCCATTCAGTCCAAGCTGGCAGTGTTTCTCCTGGTATGACATTCTCAGAAGTCATGTGGGACTCCCATGTATGTCTCTAGGATTTGCTCCTTTAGACAAGGGACTCCTCTGCAAATCTTTCCTGGAAAATCCCCCCTCTGTCCTGGCTTCCGCTGAGATGTCTAAGGGGATCCATGAGCCACATGTCTAATCTGAAAGAGCCCTCCATACGACTGAATATTTTGCACTTTGCATCCTTCTGAGGTACAAGAAAAAAGGTTGTCCAGCCACACCTTTAGTTTTCTCTCCATAGCATACTTTCCTGACAGTGAATCTCCTAATTTTAGAATCTTCTGCAATCTGGATAGGCTAAAAATCATCCAAATCGCCAAGTCCTGGTTCCCTTTTCCTTAACAGTTCTTCCCTCAGTCTGTCTCTCCTCTCACATTTTGCTTTAAGCAGCAGGAGAAAAACAGACTGAATCTTCAGCACTTTGCTTGGAAATCTCCTGAGTTAAATATCCAAGTTCATCTCTTACATGTTCTGCTTTCCACAACACTATAGGACACAATTCAGCTAAGATTCTACTGCTACATAACAGGATTCCCTGGGCTCCAGTTTTCAGTTACATGTTCATTTCCTGAGTCCTCACCAGTGGTGTCTGTAACATCTATATTTCTATCATGGGTCTGTGTAGGATGATTTCTCTAAGATGGTAAAAGTGTTCTATATGGTGTTCCTCACTTCCTCCTGAGCCCTCAGGAATTCACAGGTTCCAGGGATTAGGACATGAACATCTTTGGGGAGCCCTTATTCAGCCTACTGCGATAACTGTTATGTTTATTGGTCAATTATCAAACCTTTATTGATTGCTTCTCATTTTTTTAGAACTACATTGGATAGATACTATACAGGCTACAAGGGGTAGTATAGCTAGGCTGACCAAACATACTGGTTTGCCCAAACAGAGTCTCACTATGTTGCCCAGGCTGGTCTTAAACTCCTGGTCTTAAACTCGGCCTCCCAAAGTGATGGGATTACAAACATGAGCCACTGTCCCAGCTCCGTTTATATTTTTTTTGTCCCAGTGTAAATATAGTAGCGCTCGCTTTCTCTCTGAAATATCTTGGTTTGGGTGATTCATGTCCTGGTCACTCTAAGTATAGATCTTAATGCTTAGCCGTAAGGAATCTACAATTTCATGTAGACAAAAGAAATATGAAAAAAATCGTCAAGCAGTTGTAGTTAAGTGCTAAATAGTATGACATTTAGATGCTGCTCAACACCCTACAATATGCAGGACAGCCCCCAACAACTACCGGCCAGACATTTTACCGTCTGGGATTTGAGGGTCATTTGGAGGCCTTTGGGAGTTCATAGTCAAAGCGTGGTCCCTGGACCAGCAGTATCAGGATCACCTTATTAGAAATGCATTTCCTCAGGCCCCATCCCAGACCCACTGAATCAGTGGGTGGGACTCTACAATCTGTTTGAACAAGCCCCAGATTTTAACAAGCCATATTGTCTGTTTCTCTCTCCCTCTCCTTCACATGTGCACTCCCCCCACCCACCCCACCTTCCCCCAGCATCTCCAGGATACAAACACCACAGTTAATATTAACAACACTGCTGTGTCCAGGGAGTTGCTCATTTTCCCCTGCCCTTTGTTTTCTCATCTTCAAAGCAGCGACAACACAAGGGTTGAGATAATATTGTTCAATGTTAGTTTGGGGAGAATAATTCCTTGGTTCAAATGATCTATTTTCAAATAAGTTTTTCTCAAGGTACCATATTTATCTCTCGTCTCTCTTCTGGGCTTTTTGCAGGAGCTGAGAAAAAGCCTGGAACTTAGTGTAAATCTACAAAGGAAACAAAAGGATTGTTCCAGCGATGAGTATGACTCTATCGAGGAAGACATACTCTCTGAGCCTGAGCCAGAGGACCCGGCGCTGGTGGGCCATCCCAGAGATGACCGCCCTCCTTCCAGTGGGGTTTCAACACAGAAGGATGTTCCCGGTGAACAGGAGATAGAAGGACGCTCTGCCCCGGGCCCAGACACCCTCGTGGTGCTGGAATTTAACCCAGCTTCCAAAAGTGAGCTCTGTCTTGTGTATCATTTCTTTGCCATTGGTGTCTCTGCATCTAATAGCAGGACTTAAACTTCCAGTGGTCCTTTGAATTCCACTTTGGTTAGAGTGTCTCACAGGCCAGGGGGGTATATCAGTCAGGTCTCTGTTGATTGCAAGATGCAGAGCTTCCCAAAGGCTTCCTCAGGGCCCTGAAATTCCAGATGGTAAATTCCTGGCAGATAGTTGGAGGTGTCTGTTCTGTACATTGTAAGATGTTTTGCAGCATCTACATACCAGTTGGCTAATACACAGTAGCTTAAGCTAAGAGACTATTTATTGACTTGAGTAACTGAAAGGTTCTGAGATGTAGCAAAACTCATTTTCTCCTCTTTCCCTCTTCCTCTTCCTTTCTCTCTGCGTCTCCATCTCGCTCCCATGTCCCCTCTTCCCACTCTCTTTTCCCTTCTGGCCTCTTCCCTCTCTCTTCTCCCATCTCCGTCTCCCTCTTGCTCTCCTTCTTCTCTGCTTTCCTGTGTCTTGCTTCCATTCTTAGTAGACTATCCAACATTCCAACATATTGCATAGTCTATCTACTATCTACTATCCTGCTTATTTAAAGGCAAAAGCAGAATTGCCTTTAAATAAGACACTGACTTTGCAACCTCTGGGAAAGTGAATTTTTCTTTCCCCAAAGGCCCCAGCAAAAGTCCCAGACCTGGTTCTCCAACCCACATGGTGTCACAAGCTGTCTCGGATTGGATCACCGTGGCTCTGATTGGCCAGGTCCAGCCAATAGGACTAAGGGGTGTGGTTATCACCACCCAGTCACACGGTAGTACAGTAAAGCCCTCATTTCCGAAAGAAACTCAAGGTGAACCTGAAGGAGGGAGGATGCTGGCATGCAGAAACAGCAGCGTCCAATGGAGGAGGTTTGTCAAGAAAGATCTTGGAAAGTAG
Source organism: Papio anubis (assembly GCF_008728515.1). Lineage (NCBI taxonomy): Eukaryota > Metazoa > Chordata > Mammalia > Primates > Cercopithecidae > Papio > Papio anubis. The sequence goes on along the minus strand of NC_044993.1, from coordinate 47,894,731 downwards.
AACAAGCAAAACGATTGGTGAGGGGCAGGGAGGAGAGAGGAGGACTTGGGAGGTGAAGAGAGGCCTACTTGCAACCGTCTCCATCCTCTGTTCCTAAGCTTTGACTCGGGCTGGTCTGGCCTCTGCCTGCACCTCTGTCTCCTATTCATGTGCACTCTCAAAGCTGGGTGTGCCAAGAGAAGACAATCTTTTCTGAACCATGGTAAACCTAAGGAAAGAGAAATGAGGGAATGTTTGGAATCAGACACTATGTCAGTTTGTGAGGGTTTCCATGAGTAAGTACCACAGACTGGTGGCTTAAACAGCAGGAATTTACTGTCTCATAGTTCTGGAGACTGGAAGCCTGAGATCAAGAGTCAGTTTCTTCTGAGGCGTTTCTTTGTGGCTTGTAGACGGCCATCTTCCTGTGTCTTCCCGTGATCTTCCCTCTGCGTGTATCTGTGTCCTAATCTCCTCTTCTTGGGAGAAGTTATATTGGATTAGAGCCCACCCATTTGACCTTGTTTTTACTTAATTACCTCTTTAAAGACCTTGTGCCCAAATACAGTCAGGGATGCTGACAGCTAGGATTTCAATGTATGAGTTTGGAGGGGGCTAGGCACAGTGGCTCATGTCTGTAATCCCAACAGTTTTGGCAGCCAAGGCAGGAGGATCAGTTGAGTTCCAGATCAGCCTGAGAAACATGGCAAGACCCCATCTCTACAAAAAAATTTTTTAAAAAATTACCCAGACGTAGTAGTGCATACCTTTAGTCCTAGCCACTTGAGAGGCTGAGACAGGAGGATCACTTAAATCTAAGAGGTTGAGGCTGCAATGAGCCATGATTGTGCCACTGCACTCCAGCCTGGGTGACAGAGTGAGACCTTCTCAAAAAAAAAAAAAAAAAAAGAGAGTTTGAAGGGGACACAGTTCAGCTCTGGAAAATCCACACCCAATAATGGACATCTCCAGAGAAGACATTTGTCCATCAGACATGCTGTCACCATGTTTGTTCTCACCCCAGACCCTGCTTGGGCTGTTCCCTCTGCCTGGATGACCACAGTCCCTTTCCTCTCCACTCAGAACCCTGAAACCTGGCTCTCTGCTTTTCCCTCCAGACTACTCAGAAGTTGCTTCTTGCACAAAGCCGCCTTCACACTCCCACCACATCCACTTAGGCCAACTCTCCCCTGTGCTCCCGTAGCATCATCATGGCGCTGGGTTCACTGGCCCCAGTTGTCTTTCTCTCCACCCACCACACCTCCCCATCCACCAGCCTGTAGACACAGGCCGGCTCTTACCCTCCGCTTCCCCAGCATGCAGCACACGCCTGGCACATTGCAGCCCCTCAGGGAACCTTTGCCAAAGGAACAAAGGTGTTAGGCGCACCTGCGGGAGCAGCAAGTGGTCAGGGCAGTGTTAATAATGGTCCCATGTGGGGCCCACTGGGCCTGCAGATGGCATGGCTGCAGGGGAGACGGGGAGGGAGGGGACGGAGCTCTAAAGAGGTGACTGAGTCTCCACCCTGGAAAAGCAGGGGACCTGACAGCCATTCCTGGGTGTGAACGGCCAGGCCACAGAACAGTTGATGCCAGGTACAGTTCGAGTGATGCTGGGGCATAAAGTGAAAAGAGAGAATTTGAATTTCTCGACATTGTGCATGTTTTGTTTTGTTGGTTTTTTCTGAGATAAGGTCTTGCCCTGTCACCCAGGCCGAAGTGCAGTGGCACGATCATAACTCACTGTAGCCTCAAATTCCTGGGAGTGATCCTCCTGCCACAGCCTCCAGAGCAGCTGGGACTACAAGCATGTGCCAACACACCTGACTTTTTTTTTTTGGTAGGGGGTGGGGACGGAGTCTTGCTCTGTCCCCCAGGCTGGAGTCCAGTGGCACAATCTCAGCTCACTGCAACCTCCACCTTCTGGGTTCAAGCAATTCTCATGCCTCAGCCTCCCAAGTAGCTGGGATTACAGGTGCTTGCCACCATGTCCAGCTAATTTTTGTATTTTTAGTAGAGATGGGGTTTCACCATGTTGACCAGGCTGGTCTCAAACTCCTGACTTCAGGTGGTCCACCTATCTTGGCCTCCTAAAGTGCTGGGATTACAGGCGTGAGCCACTGTGCCCAGCCTATTTTTTTTTTTTTTTTTTAGAGACAGGGTCTCACTATGTTACCTAGGCTGGTCTTTAACTCCTGGGCTCAAGCAATTCCCCCACCACGGCCTCCCAAAGCACCAGGATTACAGGTGTGAGCCACTGCCTGGCCGCCTAGCCAAGAAACATTAAAATTTGAAAACCTGTGCGTGTCCTAAAATTTTTTATGTACTTACCAAAATGTGGTGCTGGGCACACATGGCTCTCGGGCACACCATGGCTCTCGGCAAACTTGTTTCATCGCCTGCATTATTCACATCTCTAATCCCAAACTACACAGAGTAGTTCCATAGACATTTGTTGAATGAGTAAGTGAATGAATAATGAACAAACGCCTGAACAGAATGCCCAACTTGCTTGCGCTCGGTGTCTTACATGAAACATTTGTTTTCCTTCAGGTCATAAAAGGGAAAGGAATTTGTCTGCAAAGCGGAAGGACAATGCTGAGGTTTTCATTCCCACCAAATCTGAGCCAAACCTGACTCCCCAAGCCCCTGCTGTATTCCCAGACCAGGAGAGGATATGCTCCGGTAAGAGTTCTGGGGGCCCCTGAGCAGGGGAGCAGGGCTGGGGCTGGGTCACTCTCTGGGGTGCCGTGATGGGAGGTTGCACTTCATTACCCTCCTTGCAGAGGGCTGAGCTGCCCTTTAGCAAATGTGTTAGTCAGGGGTCTGCAGAGCAACAGAATGGAAAGGATATGGAGGGAGAGTGAGAGAGAGAGCTTAGGATAAGGAACTGGCTCATGCAGCTGTGGAGGAGCGAGTCCTCTAGTTCAGGGGCCACCGTGCAGGAGGAGCCTATGTCGGAGGTGAAGTCCAAGGCAGTTGACTGGAGAAGTCGCCCTCACTTGGGGGAGAGCTGGTCTTTTTGTTTGATTCAAGCCGTCACCTGATTGGCCGAGGCCCACTCACACGGTGGAGAGCAATCTGCCTTACTCTCCTGATGAATATGTTAATGTCATCCAAAAATGCTCTTTCAGAAACACTCAGAATAATCTTTGACCAGTTATCTGGGTTCCCTGTGGCCCAGTCAAGTCAACGCATAAAAGTAACCATGAGAGCGACTTTCTGATTCCACCACCAAGATGTGGTTATCATTGAAAATTTCTTTTCTTTATTTATTTATTTTACTCTTAAATGAACTTGCTTACTTCAGATGAGTAATAATATGTACAAATGGCACACAATTCTGAAGGTACAAAAGAGTTGATGGTGAAAAGACCAGCTTTGTCTATGTTCTAATGACATGAGAGGTTACATTTATTCACTACTTAGGATGAGCCGGCCACTATTATAAGCTTTTACTTCTATCATCTCATATAATCCTTATAACTAGCCTTTAAGGTAGGTTCTGCAATTGTCCCCATTTCACAGACGAGGAACTGAGGCACACAGCAGGCAAGTGGCAGCTGAGGCTTTGTAGCAGGGGCTGCCATGTTGGTTTACATTTCAACAAGATTCCTCTGGCTGCCACGTGGAGCCTGGCCTATAGGGAGCTGGGGAGGATGCGAGGTGACCAAGGAAGAGACCAGGTGGTTCAAGATGTAGAGGGTGGGGGCTCAGTCTCGATGTTACCAGGGGATGGATCCAGACAGTCATTGGGCTTGCTAGGGAGCCAGTTGTAGGTATGAGATTAGTTGTGACTTTCTATCCTAAACAACCTAGAGTAAGAACCTGGGTGTTGGGGAGCCTGCAGTGATGGGGGGCCATGGCTTGTCATGTGGCTGAGTGCTATGGTTTGAATATTTGCCCCCTCCAAGACTCATGTTGAAATTTAATCCCTAATGTGGCAGTATTGAGAGGTGGGCCCTTTAAGAGGTGAAGAGGTCATGAAGCTTGTCCAGTGGATTAATGCATTGATGGATTAATGGATTAAAGGGTTATCATGGGAGTGGGACTGGTGGCTTTATAGGAAGAGGAAGAGAGACCTGAGCTAGCACACTCATCCCCTCACCATGCACTGCCTCGGGACTCTGCAGAGTCCCCACCAGCAAGAAGGCCCTCATCAGAGGCAGCACCCTTGACCTTGGACTTCTCGGCTTCTATAAGAAAGAAATTCCTTTCCTTTTGGTATTACCTGGTTTCAGTTATTCTGTTGTAAACAACAGAAAACAGACTAAGACACTGGGGTAGGATCTGAGTCTGTGTCACTGGCAAAGGAGACTGAGGCAACCCAGGTCCCGGAGCTGGGATCTGTGCGTGCGCAAGCCATGCAGTGCCAAGACCCCTGTCCTAGGTCTCTGATCGCATCCTGCTTCAGCCTGTAGCAACCAGGAAGAACTGTGGCCAACTGGAACCTGCATCCCAGTGGGGCCTTCAAAGTCGCACAAGCAGTGGCTCAAACAATGGAAATGTATCATCTCACAGTTCTCGAGGCTGGAAGTCTAAATTCAAGGTGTTGGAGGAGCCAGACTCCAGTGGGGCAGAGCTAGCCCCAGATTGGTTGCTGGGGACCTTTTGGTGGGACCCAGAGCCTGGAAAGAGGCCTGCCTGAGGCCCGAGGAAGGTAGGAGTGGGAGGCAACCCTGTGGCATGTTAAGGTTCCTGCAGCCAATAGCGTCACAGAGCGTCACGCTCGCATTGTTCAATAGATAACGGAGAAATGATCTGTAGGGGTCAAGAGCCAAATAGAACATGTAAGATGTCAGAAAAGTCTGACAAATTTTGGTTCTGTCAGCTTTGGTGAGATGGGAGCTGGGAAGGGGATAGAGAGGAGAAGGAGGCATGGGGCGAGATGAAGGCCTGAGTCCACTCTTGGAGCTCCCTCAGCAGGTGGGGAGTGGGGGGTGGCAGTCCCAGGTGCTATTGTTCCTTCTGCATCTCCTGGATTGGCCTCACCGACTGCTGTTCAGATTGACAAGTCTCCAGTCTATCCTGCTGGTACTGTCTTCACTATCTGAACCAATCTAAATGGGTTTTCAGAAGTTCCTCCAAAACAAGTTGGTAAAAAAGTATGCCACTGCACGAACCCCCCTAGAACCCCTAGTAGGGCAGGGGTGGCTCAGTGGTGGTCGTGTACCTTTCCCAGCATCCTACTAAGCTAACTGGGACTTCCTTCTTTTGTATATGTGCCAAGATTGCTTTTTTTTCCATATTCAAGTAACAAAGTTAAGAGTCAATACTTACAAAGCACTGAACTAGCTCCCAAGCTGTGTGTAGGACCACATATGTAATCTTGCATTTAATTATCCACACAGCCCCATGCAATAGATACTGCTATTATCAATATTATTGTACAGAGGAGATGGAGGCACAGAGAGGTTAAGGAATCTGTCCAAGGTCACACAGCCTGTAAGTGATGAAGCCAGTATTTGAGAACCTGGACTGCAGAATCTCTGCTCTTAACTACTCCACTATAAGCCCCTCGTGTGCCAACTGAACTATTATTTGCTTAATTACCCACATTAGTTACCACTTAATTAATACCCACATCAGCCTAGTCCTAAGCAGTAACATGCCTGAAAATCGGAGGTTTGAGTCACTTGTTATACTTTTTTCTCATGCTCATCAATATAAATATATTACTATTAGTATTTTAAAAGTTGAATCGGGTATCAACTAAAATCATCTGGCATAGTGCATTAGTTTGCTAGGGCAGCCATAACGAAGTACCACAATCAGAGTGGCTCAAGCAATGGAGACGTATCATCTCACAGTTCTCAAGGCTCCAAGTCTAAATTCAAGGTGTTGGCAAGGGTCATTTTCTGAAGGCACTGGGGAGTGGTCCATTCCAGGCCTCTCTCCTAACTTCTGACAGGTCCTTGGCTTGTGGCAACATAACTCCAATCTGTACGTGGTATTCTCCATGTATGTCTCTGTCTCTGTGTCCAAATGTGCCATTTTTATAAAGACAGAGAAAAGCCCAACCTGATGGCTTCATCTTAACTTGATCATCTGCAAACGCCCTATTTCCAAATAAGGTCACAGTCACAGGTACTAAGGGTTAGGTCCTCAATGACCTTTTTAGGGGACACAGTTCAACCCATAATATATGCTTTCATGTCCAGCACTTTGAGAAACAGAGCTTAATTAATTTATGATCTGCCTTTCTCCAAAAAGTTCTGACATGGACTAACAAATTTTATATACAGTAGGTAGTGTAAGACTTTGAAAAGTCTTTCACGAGGTCGGGCGCAGTGGCTCACGCCTCTAATCCCCGCACTTTGGGAGGCAAAGGTCGATGGATCGCTTGACCCCAGGAGTTCGAGACCAGCCTGGGCAGCATGGCAAAACCCCATCTCTACTAAAAACACACAAAAAATAACCTGGGCATGGTGGCACACACCTGTAATCCCAGCTACTCGGGAGGCTGAGGCAGGAGAATGGCTTGAACCCGAGGGGCAGAGGTTGTAGTGAGCTGAGATTGCACCACTGTACTCCAGCCTGGGCAACAGAGTGAGACTCTGTCTAAAAAATAAATTAAATAAATAAATAAATAAATAAATTGAGGAAATGAAATTGGAGAGAAAACAAGAGTAGAAAAATAAGATGAAACCAGGGGGTGAACAAATGAATGCCTAAAGTAGTCACAGTTGTAACACTGAGCTTCCTGGCCACCGTGGCAAAGCAGCATGCGTTCATATAAAAAACACATGTCACTGGGTCCATTTAATAAAGATCACATTACCAGCTGTCCCTGGTATTTATTTCCTAGGGCGGTTTGTTCCATCATTACTCTTAAAGAGGATACTATTTTAGGTAGTGGAATTCTTATTTTGAAAGGTTTGGAGCTCAGCCTTTCCTTCTTCAATATACTTGGCTCTAACATAAGTCAAATTTGAAGAAAGAGTTCTGTGGCTAAGAGGAAAGCTGAAAAGCCTGGCATTGTCACTACTCTCACACTGAAATGGGATTGTGGTAGAGCCACATCTCACCTAGATATTAGGCTGTAAAGGCTGTAAAGTGCAGGAGACCAGAGTTACCCTTAGAAATCCCTGAAATTGATGAGTAAGTGCAGCATGTAGGGTTTATATAGATGACCTCATACAGATATATCAGCTCTCAGTAAGCCCAAGACAGTCAGTCTCTCCTCCAGTGTGGGAAAAATCACAGCTTCTTGGCTGAGCCCCAGAAGAAGCAGTTGGCCTTGTTTAATGTCAAGGTTGTAGGGGAAATTTGTGTTTTTAGACACTGGCATCATGCGCAGGGCACTGGGATGTTCACACCACCAGAGGCACAAGGAACCTGAAACTTCCTAAACGTGCGGCAGAATCACAAACCAAGTCACTCTCCTTCAGACGACATCTGGAGGGTGGGCTGCTTATATGCTTTACTCTGTATCTGGGGCCAGGGAGAGGTGTCTTTTTTGGTACACACAGAATTTGACTTTTTGTATCTTCTAAGGGAATTGAACCTTTTATCATTACGTGTTGTCTCTCTAGTAATGCTTTTTGCCTTAAAGTCTACTTTGTCTGACATAAAGCTGCTTCCAGCTTTCTTTTGGTTAGTGTTGATATGGTGTACTGTTTTTTATCCCTTCACTTTCAAACTTTCTGTATCTTTATATTAAGGTTTGTCTTATAAGCAGCATGTAACTGGTATTTAGTTTTATCTTCTAACAATCTATGCGTTTTAAGGGGGGATTTAGTCCATTTATGTTTAATGTAATTGCTGATATTTGTGAGTTTACATCTACTATCTTATTGTTTGCTTTTTATTTGTTCTTCCTGTTTATGTTTCTCTTTCTCTCCTTTCTTGCCTTCCTTTGAACTGATTGCTTTGTATTATTTCTCTTTTTTCCTCTCTATTAGCTTGTTAGTTATACATTCTTTTTTTATTATTATTCTAGTCATTACCAAAGATTACAACATGCATTCTTGACTTATTAGGGTTTACTTTAAATTAGCAAGTTTACCACTTCCCATTTAGTGGAAGTATCTTACAAACTCTAACTCCATTTTCTCCTTTCCCAACTTAAATACTATTGTCATGCATTTTAACTCTCTCTAGCTTTTAAACACCACTAGACATTATTTCTAGTGATTATTACTACTGATTCTTATTACTAGACGTTATTACTATTTTATATAATCAGTAGTAATTTGGATTCGCCCACATTGTTAACCTTTCTGTGCCCTTCACTCCCGGCTACTTCCAGGTCACCCTCACTCCCAGACTGTAGCCTCTGAGCTTGTTGCAAGCTCTGTTCAACTTCCCAGCCTTGTGGCAGCTCTCATCAGAATCAGTAGCACCGTAAGAGGAAAGGCCTCCAAGATGCTGGGTCTACGTCTCTGAGTTTCTTTCTCCAGTGTACTATTACCCCTATAATTCTTCACAGCCCTGTTCACTCTCCATGCCTTCAAACAGATCTCTTTTCTTCAAATAGATGTTTTAAATATTTAAAAATATTTTCTAGGTTTCCTAGTTGTGTTCCAGAGAGAGGTTGGTCCGAATTAGGTAGTCTGCTATTCCAGAAGTGTAACCTTTTGCTTGTACCCCATAAAGAGTTATTTCTCCCCTTGCCCCTTTTTCTTAGACTAAGCCCATAAAATTGAATTTGTGTCAATTAAATGTGCGTGTGATGCAACTCCAAGAGAGCTTCATTCCTTTCTATCACTGCAACTGTCCCTAGCTCTAATGAAAGGGCCTCATGTCCTGTGTGACTCCAGCCTCAATCCATAAGCCTTCCAAAAAAGCTAATATAATCTCCTTCCAGAAACCTGTTGTCTTCTTGAGGATGAAAGAACATTAGTCTTTAATGCAGAAAGTTTACCGTCCAAGTTGTCAGAGTGCTCTAGGAAAGTGATATATCTAAACCACTTTTCCCAGACAAGCTGCCAAGCACAGAAAGAAAGCAACACCCCTCAGTGTGAGTGAATTAGAGGAACTCGACAGCCCTGTACTTCACGTTCCTGTCAGGAAAACCCGCAACAGCAAGACCATTCTGCCAAAGTCCAGAGACTCCTAATATATTAGCCAGCGCCCATGAACAGCAAGTGGCAGAAACCCTGATCGGCCTAAGCAACAAAGGAGAATGTCTTGCTCACAGACCTAAAAATTCCAAAAGGGTAGATTTGGCCTCAGGGATGGTGGGATCCTGGTGCTCAGATGGTCTCTTGGGAAGCTGTTCCATCACTTAGCTTTACACTTCTCTAGTCCAGAGGTTCTCAAACTTGGACATGCATCAGAATTACTTTTGCAAAGCCAATTAAAACATAGATTATTGGCCAAGCATGGTGGCTCATACCTGTAATCCTAGCACTTTGGGAGGCTGAGGCAGGAGGTTCATTTGAGCCCAGGAGTTCAAGACCAGCCTGGGCAGTGTAGTGAGACCTTGTCTCTATTTTGTTCTTAAATAAAATAATAATTTAAATAATCAGATTGGCCGGACATGGTGACTCTCACCTGTAATCCCAGCACTTTGGGAGGCTGAGGAGGGTGTATCACCTAAGGTCAAGAGTTCAAGACCAGCCTGACCAATATGGTGAAACCCCATCTCTACTAAAAATACAAAAGTTAGCCGGGCATAGTGGCGGGCACCTGTAGTCCTAGCTACTCAGGAGGCTGAGATAGGAGAATTGCTTGAACCCAGGAGGCAGAGGTTGCAGTCACCCGAGATCGCGCCACCGTGCTCCAGCCTGGGCAACAGAGCAAGACTCCGTCTCAATAAATAAATAAAATAAAATAAATCAGGTTATTGGGCCCCAATCCTAGAATTTCTGCTTCATTGTCTCTGAGGTAGAGGTAAGTGTTTTAATTCCTAGCAAGTTCCCAGGTGATCCTGACATTACTGGTTTAGAGAACACACTTTGAGACCCACATCTCTAGTTACTACCAGGCAGCCATTTCATTTGTGGCCCAGAGATGGCCCCCAGTGGCTCCAGGCTTCCTTTACTATCTGCTTTGCAATCCTCAGGTGAAAGAGACAGTTGTTTTCCTAGTTCGAGAACCAGCTCTCTCCTGAACCAGCCTCCCTTCTCCACGGTCAGGGAGAGGCAGTCTGGCATGGTCCAGGTTGAGCCAGAAGTGGGGTCAGATCTGCACAGATCCACTCCAGCCAGGGCCAGGAGTGGGGTCATATCCACCCAAAAGGCTGAGAAAGGTGAGGAAAGAATGGTTCCCTGGAGGAAGCCATGGGTACTGTGAAGATCATGGTGCCAGAGAGACAAAAGCCACTGCTATCCATTTCATAGCTGGCCAGGCATGGTAGATCATGTCTGTAATGCCAGCATTTTGGGAGGCCGAGGCAGGCGGATTACTTGAGGTCAGGAGTTTGAGACAAGCCTGGCCAACATGTCAGAACCCCGTCTGTACTAAAAGTATGAAAATTAGCTGGGTGTGGTGGCATGTGCCTGTTGTCCCGGCTACTCAGGAGGCTGAGGTTGGAGAATCACTTGAACCTGGGAAGTGGAGGTTGCAGTGAGCTGAGATCACGCCACTGGACTCCAGCCTGGATGACAGAGTGAGACTCCATCTCAAAAAATAAATCAACCACATAGGACATTTTGCCACAGATTCTACAGAGGCAGTGTAGAGCAACAGACTGTAACATCCAAGACTAGAAGTCATTTAGTCTGGGGGCCTTGATTGCTGTCCTTGAAAATCACCTGCACTCCTGGGCTCAAGGAGAGACAATGGCAGAATGAAGACAGTTAGGGCTGCAGACAGCACCTGCCATCAAGACAAGTCCCAAAAGAAGCTTTAGAGATGAGAAGAACACAGGCCTTGACAAGCCAAGTCTGTCGGCTAACTATTACTGCCTGACAACCCACCCCAAAATGTAGTGGCTTAAAACAGCAACCGTTTTATGATTGCTCATGAGTCTGTGGGTGGACTGGGCTGTTCTGTAGTGAGCTAGCAGGTGGCTAGGCCAGATGGTCTAGGACAGCCTTACTCACATGTCTGGCAGTTTTGTTTGTCCTGAGGACCTTGGCTAGAACAGCCCATCTTGGTCCCATAGAGTCTTATTCTCCAGCACTGGTGATTTCAGGGCAGCAAGAGAGGACAAGCCCATGCCTGGGTACTTTTTAAAGACTGCTTGGTCATGATTACTAATGTCCTGTTAGCCAAAGAAAGTCACCAGGCAAGGCTGGCTGCCATGCCTCATGCCTGTAAGCCTAGCAGTTTGGGAGGCCGAGGCGAGAGGATCACTTGAACCTGGGAGTTCAAGACCAGCCTGGACCTCATCTCTACAAACAATAATAATAATAATAAAGTTAGCTGGGTGATGTGGTGCATGCCTGTGGTCCCAGCTACACAGGAGGCTGAGGCAGGATGATGACTTGAGCACAGGGAAGTCAAGGCTACAGTGAGCCATACTCATTCCATGGCACTCCAGCCTGGGTGACAGAGTGAGACCCCATCTTAGATAGATAGATAGATAGATAGATAAGATAGATAGATAGATAGATAAGATAGATAGATAGATAGATAGATAGATAGATAGATAGATAGACAGACAGACAGATAGATAGATAGATAGATAGATAGAAAAATAAATAAAAATAAAATGAAAGCCACCAGGCCAAGCCCAGGTAGAGAAACAGACACCACCTCCTAATGGAAAATGCTACAAAATCACATTGCAGCAGTCCACATACAGGGATGGGGGGAATTCATGGCCACTTGCTGCCGTTTCCAATGCCATAGGAAGTAGGTAGCCTGATAACATTGGCCCATTTTGAAATGCATGGAGGATTTGGAGCACTCAGGCTTAGAACATTGTCCCAGGGCACACTCTCCCTTCCCCACCTCCCTCTTGGCTTTTAGAAGTGAGTGTGGACATCTGAAGACAAAACAGGGCTACGTCTACCATTTCCCTGCACTTTTTGCCACACAACATAGTGTACAGCTTCAAGGCCTACCAGGCATGTGACCACAGGGAGTGGGGTGCACTGTGGAAACTGGAGCACTTCGGCCCCGTCGAAAGGGGGCGCCATCACCCAGCTCCAGCCAATGGTTCCCACGTGTGAATATTGATCCAGGGTTGCCAGATGGTATTACTTTTCAGGAGATGCCAGGAATCCCAATTTTCAGGTGGATTTCCTTTTTTTTTTTTGTGAACTTGACATCTATTTTCAATTTTTCTAAAAAAGTAAAAGTGACACAACACATCTCTGTAAGCAGGTTATGCCTGTGGGCTGCTGGTTTATGATTGCTATAATAGACCCTTGTCCTTAAATTTCATATTCGCCATTTCGGTGGCTTCCCAGGTGACCTCCAAGGCCCTTTGCATGTAGTAAGGGGTAATTTTGCTGAGACTCTGAATTTGAGCTTTTCAAGTCACAGCTGGTGGCTGGTGAGCCAACCAGTGGCCTCGTGCCCTCACATCTTCTTTGTGACATGTGTTGCATTCATGGTAAATTTCCTGAATTGATACACCTTTTGTTTTTCTGTGAGAGCGAAGAAAGCCAAACACTGGTGAAGCGAAGAGAAAGCCAAGTTATCGGAAGAGGAATGGTTCTCAACCAGAAAAGAGCAGTTTGGGAGAAGTTAAAATGTTCTATTTGGCTTTTGCTGGTGGCACAAATTGACTGTGTGAATAGATCCACCATCCTCTAGATCTGTGATGGGAATAAATCCACCATCATGGGGTGTTCAGGCTAGCATTCGCCCAAGTGAGCGATGAGAGCATCAAAAAGAATTAAACGGTGGTTACCTCGTGCGTGCGTGCATGCGGTGTGAGGGAGTGTCCAGAGGGAATGTGATTTTGGAGAACGCGGGCACCATGTAGGACGGTTCTGGAAAGCCAGGATGGGAAAAGCTCTGGTAGTGGAGCGGCAGCGTTGACTTTCACTTGGAGACAGGGTGATGTAATTTTAAAAAGCACCTTCTTAGCATAATATGACTCAAAGGGCACAGGCAGCTCCTGGTGATCATGCCGCTGCTGGAAGAGCATTTCCTCCCAAATGAAAGATTTGCTCAGGGGCAACAGGGTCTGTGCAGATAAAACTGGTCTCTAGTGAAGAAAGATGCCTTTGTGAATCTCCCTGTCTAAGAGGAAGTGAGCACAGTGCTGCAGCGGCCAAGGACAGATCGTCCCACCTGCTCACAGGTCATGAGACGAGCTTCCAGGCTACCTCAGAGGCCCCTTGTTCCATCCCAGCCCCAGACTGATGAGGCACAAGAGGAACAGGCTCTTGCCCAAAGATTGGCAATAAAAAGATAAGGGTCATCACATGGTTCTCTTTAGACAAATTTTATAAGTGCTCTATGCGAGAAATGGCGAAGGAGCTTGTGAATTTCAGGTTCTGCTTGTCCTGGTGCTGCCCAAGCCTTCTACCAACGCTGGTGTTTGCACCCCACGTGTCAGGTGCTGGCTTATTTGTTTAGCTTTGCACACAATCTTGGTCCCTTATTTATGGAATTGTCTATAGGGTCTAAAGGGAGCTTGAGTTTTTCAACTGTGCTTTACTGCAGATGATGGAGAGAACCATGTGGTTTGGTGATATTCACAAATACTTAGATTTACAAGGTTTGGGGTTGAAGTCATTTTTCATCCATCCATTCAGCAAAAATTATAATGCCAGGCGTCAGGGATATAACAGTAAACAAGATGGGTATGATCTCATGAAGTAGGTGAGGCTCTACAAGAACTGAGCCCACAACCTCTCCACCCTCATTGCTAACCATCCTTCCACTTGCCCCCCATTCCAGCCTCCTTGCCACTCCTCAGTGTGCTGAGCTTGGCCCACCAGGGCCTTGGCACCTGCTGTTCCAGGCGGAGGGAACAGCAGGGTATTCCCAGGGCTCACTGCCTTCATGTCCCTACTCAGATATCCTCTTCCCAAATGGTACATCTCAAATAACCCCTGTGTGTCCCCTCCCGTCACGAGCAGCCCCTTACCCTCTGCATATTCCTGACCCGTGTCGGTCTCTGCTTTGTGACTACGAGGTCAATGAGGGCAGAAGTGTGCCTGTTCCTCCAACCCCTGTACCCCCACACCAAGAGCAGCATCTCACTCAACCAAAGAAGCTGACTGCATAGTGCAGGTTGCAAGCCTGGTAACAAAGTACCTTTGACTTTGTGGATAACCCATTTCCGCAGGAGGGGCGAGGGTGCGTCTATACCTTGGGGTGTTTTGGCTTCAGCTCCAGTATAGCTCAAAACCACATCCTTCAGCTTCCTTCACTCCTTTTTCTGGTCTTTCTAGCTATTTCAGGGACCTGATCCTTTTTGCACTAAGGAAGATACTGGTGAGGTCCTCCCCATCCTTTTACCTGTTGCTTGTTTCCATAACAATAAGAATGTGCAACACAGCTTGCTAAACAGAGCTTCTTCCAAACCTCATTCTCAGCCTATGTTTGTTTTACTTTCTCATCTCTCCTGTTGCCCAGCAGGCCAAGTGATAGATGAGAAGGGCAAAGCAGCCTCCAGTGGGCGAGCAGAATCCCTGGCTCACGTGTCTGGCAGCTCCTTACCTCTCTGTCCTCAGGAGCAGCATCAGGGATGATGACAAGAGACTGTACATCAAAGTCTGAAAATGGCCCACTTGATTTTTTTTTTTTTTTTGAGACGGAGTCTTGCTCTGTGGCCCAGGCTGGAGTGCAGTGGCATGATCTCGGCTCACTGCAACCTCTGCCTCCCGGGTTCAAGCAATTCTCCTGCCTTAGCCTCCCGAGTAGCTGGGATTACAGGCACCCGCCACCATGCCTGGCTAATTTTTGTATTTTTAGTAGAGATGGGGTTTTACCATGTTGACCAGGCTGGTTTTGAACTCCTGACCTCAGGTGATCCACCAGCCTCAGCCTCCCAAAGTGCTGGGACTACAGACGTGAGCCACTGCGCCCTGCCCCATTTGATGTTTATTGCACAGAGCAGCCATCCACAGGTGCTGTGGAGGTTCCTCCAGGTGCCTTGACCCTTCTCAGGGAGCAGCTGGGACGTGCCCTGGCCTGTACTAGAACAGCCGGTGGGTTCTGTTGGCCCTCACGACATTTCTTAAAAACTGGAAGACGTTATGAACAAATAAAATTCAGGGGATTTCACATAAATTTCAGATGCTAGCTTTTCTTAGGGGGAAAAAAAAAGCATTTGGTAACACTAGGAGCGCAGTCCTACAAGGCGAGCATTGGCTGGAGCTGGGAGGTGGCTTCTATTCAGTGGCACTCGGCCCCTGGCATCCAGTGACACTAAGATGGTCCCTGGGGCATTTGCACTCACAGCCCCTTTCTTGGGTGCCTGGCAAAACTTGCTATTCCTTCGTTTTAGGTTAGCATTCCCATAAAAACCCGCCATCCCCATCAGCCCAGTGCCTGGCTGTACTAGAAAGCAGCCCAGTAGAGCCTCCGGGTGTCTCCTGCCCTCTCCTGCCAGTGACATTCTTGATGTTGCTACCCGAACATTCAGACACAGCATTCTAATGGGGCGTAGCAAGAAAGTCAAGTGCTTCAACAGGAACCCTTAATAATCAACAGCCGATGGTTTGCTAAGGTCCTGAGAAGGGAAGCATGCTGTTTTTCAGCCAGCCTTGCACCAGGTCACAAATATACACAGATCCCCCAAGATGTCATACCTGTAAATTTCATTAGTTTGTTATAGGCCAGCATGAATACCAATCTTTGGTACCCTTAAATGATCCAATCCAGTTGCCTATGTTAAATTTACATCTCCAGGCCAGGCATGATAGCTCATGCCTGTAATCCCAGCACTTTGGGAGGCCGAGGCAGGTGGATCACTTGAGTCCAGGAGTTTGAGACCTGCCTAGGTAACATGGTGAAACCCCATCTCTACAAAAAATGCAAAAATTAGCCGGGCGTGGTGACATGTTCTTGTAGTCCCAGCTACTTAGGAGGCTGAGGCTCAAGAATTGCTTGAACCTGGGAGGTGGAGGATGCAGTGAGCCGAGATTGTGCCATTGCACTCCAACCTGGGCAACAAGGGAGACCCTGCCACAGTAAATAAATTAATTAACTAATTAATTAATTTACATCTCCAGCCTAGGCCCTCTCTCAAACTCTGGATTCCTGTGTGCACAGGTCAATTCAACAGCTCTGTTCTGCTGCCACACTCACATCCTGAACCCAGTTTGTCCCAAACTGAGCCCTCTGCTCCTCCCAGACTTCCTCCACCCACAGCCTTCCACAGCTCAGCAGAAAGCAGTCACGTCTTCCACTTCAAGCCGTCACCCACGGAGTCACCCATAACTCCTCTCTTCCTGTCCCATCCACAGCTGGAAGTCCTGTTGGTCTGTCTCTGGCAGATGCCCGTAATCTGACCGCATTCTGTGTCCTGTCCTCTACCACTGTTGCCTCCTGTCGCCTGGACAACTGCAGTAGCCCCTGACCATCTCCCTGCTTTCGCCCCTACCTAATTTCAGTCTTTTCTCCACTCTGTACCTACATCAGATGTGGTCTTCCTCTGCTCTGAATTCCTCAGTGGCTCCCCATTTCCCTCAGAGCATGGGCCTTCCAGTGCCCTCCAAGGCCCTGCATGACCTGCCCTCCGCCAACCCCTCTCAGTCCTTCTGTCAGCCTATACCCCTGCTGGCTCCGCTCCAGCCCCGTGGATACCTGGCTGCTCCGAGAACACATCACACGCCTCCCATCTTTGCGCTGGTGCCTGGAGCACACTTCCCTGGTCATCTGCGAGGCTCTCTCTGCGCCTGATACCCGCACTCCAGATCTCCCTGACCCCGATCTGCTTTGCGTGGTTTTTCATGTCAGTTTCCACGTCAAACACTGTGTTTTAAATTTATTATTTCTCCAGCTTATGGTCTCTCACTGTGTGAGTGAGGGACTTGGTTTCTCTGGTCACTACTGTGTCACCAGTGCCAAGAACAGAGCCTGGCACAGATAAATATTTCCCCAAGGGTTGAGATTCAGTAGGTAAACTCTCTTTAAGCACCCCAAAGAAATATTTGGAGCAGTTCTATATTTTAATGGAGTATGTTTTAGTATGAAAAAAATCCAAACATAAATAATTGAGAGGATGTTACAGTGACCTCCCCTCCCTGCCCCAATGTATCCATCCATTACCCACCCTTGGCAATAATCAATTTGCAGCCAAGTTCATTTCATCATCACCCCTACCCATTCCCCAGATTTTTAGGAAGCAAATCAAAGCCTTCATATAATTTTATCTGCAGATATTTTAGTATTCTTTTCTTTTTAGAGCTTCATTGTACTCTGTTGGGTGGGTGTACCATAATTTATTTTATTAGATGCTTAGTCTTATTAGGTGCTTCTTTTATATCACTGTGTATTTTATAAAACCAATTTTCCATTCATGGGAACTTCCAGAATCAACTGCAACTTTGCAATACTTGTTTTCTTAAATTGAGGTGTTATTACTTTGTAATTCTTGTTACCTGCGCAAAAGCAAAACAGAAAAGAGCAATGATATTGCAAAATACCCATCCCTCTTCCTAACATTATATATTATTCTTTACAGGTATTCTGTAAGAAAGTTAATTTTTTAAATAACTTTTTGTTTTGATGCAATTTTTTTAACTTTGAGTTTCAGGATTAGGTGTGCAGTTTGTTCTGTAGGTCAACTGCATTTCACAGGGATTTGGCATACGGATAATTTCATCACCCAACTAATAAGCATAGTACCTGATAGGTAATTTTTCTGGTCCTCTCCCTCCTCCCACCCTCTACCCTCAATAGACCCCAGTGTCTGTTGTTCCCGTGCTAGTATCCATGTGTTCTCGTTGTTTAGCTTATAAGTGAGAACACGCGATATTTGGTTTTCTGTTCCCATGTTAGTTTGTTCAGGATAATGGCCTCCAGTTTCATCCATGTTGCTGCAAAGGACATGATCTCATTCTTTTTTATGGCTGTATAGTATTCCATGGTGTATTCCATAGTATTCCACATTTTCTTCTTCTTCTCTCTCTATTTTTTTTTTTTTTTTCGAGACAGAGTTTCACTCCTGTTGCCCAGGCTGGAGTGCAATGGTGTGATCTCGGCTCACTACAACCTCTGCCTCCTGAGTTCAAGCGATTCTCCTGCCTCAGCCTCCCAAGTAGCTGGAATTACGGGTGCCTGCCACTACACCCAGCTAATTTTTGTATTTTTATTAGAGACAGGGTTTCACCATGTTGACCAGGCTGATCTCGAACTCCTGACTTCAGGTGATCCACCCACCTCGACCTCCAAAAGTGCTGAGATTACAGGCATGAGCCACCATACCCGTCCTCCACATTTTCTTTATCCAGTCTACTGTTGATGGGCATTTAGGTTGATTCCATGTCTTTGCAGTTGTGAATAGTGCTAGATGAACATACATGTGCATGTGTCTTTATGGTAGGATGATTTATATTCCTTTGGGTATATACCCAGTAATGAGATTGCTGGGTCAAATGGTAATTCTGTTTTTAGTTCCTTGAGGAATCGCCATGCTGCTTTCCACAATGGCCGAACTAATTTACACTCCCACCAGCAGTGTGTAAGCGTTCCCTTTAATCCTCAACCTCGCCAGCATCTGTTAGTTTTTTACTTTTCAGTAGCCATTCTGATTGGTGTGAGATGGTATCTCCTTGTGATTTTTGATTTGCTTTTCTCTAATGATTAGTGATGTCAAGTATTTTTTCATGTGATTGTTGGCTGCATGTCTTGATACAATTTTAAACTTAAAGAAACATTGTAAGGATAGTACACTGACACTTCCACCCTTCACCCACACACCCAGATTCACCAGTTAACATTTTACTCCAATTGCTTTTGCTTTTGCTTTATATTCTCTCTCTCTCTATATATATATAATTATATAAAAATTATATATAATTATACAAAGATATATAATTATACAAAAATTATATATTTATATATACAGAAATATTATGCACACACTTATGTGTATACCCGCTATCATGTATTGATCTGTAAATTAAATTACATAGCTATAGCTAGATCGATCGATAGAGAGCATGTATGTGTGTAAATATTTGAGATGAAGTTGCAGACATCATTCCCCTTTACCCCTGAACTGTGTGTGTGCATGTATGTGTGTAAACCATTTGAGATGAAGTTGCAGACACCATTCCCCTTCACTCCTGTGCATGCGTATGTACGTGTGTGTGTGTATGTGTGTGTGTGTGTTTGTAAGCTATTTGGAATTAAGTGGCAGACATCATTCCCCTTTACCCCTCAACACTGTGGTATATATCTCCTAAAAACAAGGGCATTTTACATAAGCACAGTACACTAATGAAATTCAGGATATTTAGTATTAATAGAATACCACTGTCTAAGCCACAGACTGTATTTGAATTTTTCCAGTTGCCACAATAGTGTTCTTTACAGCGCTGTTCTTTACAGCTGCTTGGTCCTCCTCAGGACCAAGTGCCCCCAGGGCACCACTGCATTCAGCCGTGTCTGCCTAGTCTCCTGTAATCTGGAACCGTTTTCTTTGTCTTTTATGACCTTGACATTTTTGGAGATTACAGGCCAGTTGTTTTATAAAATGTTCCTCAATTGGGGTCTAATAGATTTTGAGCTGCACTCTGAGAATATAATCTAAAGGAACGTCCCCCTGTCTTCTGCCCTCAGGACCTGGAAGCCGGCGAGAGAGACCCCTGTCTGCAACCCGCAAAACTCTTTGCGAGGCTGAGGACCTAGAGGAAGAAGCCTCTGCTGTGCTCCGAGCCATCCAGGTGGAGAACGCAGCCCTGCAGAGGGCGCCCCTCAGCAGAAAGGCTGAGCAGCCGGCCAGCCCACTGCAGGTGCGCTCCGGGCGGGGCAAGGAACCAGGGGATGCTCCCTGGACTAGGCAGTGTCTGAGCTGCAGTTAAGAAGAGCAGGTGGGCAGAAGAGAGAGGTGTAGTGGGTATCGCTGACCCCAGATTCATCCGTGTTTCCACTGTTCACAGACAGTCACCCACTGACCTGCTATGGCTCCCATTACTTCCGCCTTCTTTTGACTCTATTTCACAAAGCCTAAGCTGGGTGCTAATCAGCCTCCAATCTTCACTGATTTCCCTGCAAACCCTGGATACCTTAGAGCAGGGTTGCAGACAGGTGGGTCAGTGAAGAATGGAGTCAACGACAAGCTCTGGCTTCCCAGGAAAGGTCTCATTCCCAAGCATGGACCCTTCAGGCATCCATAGTCCTCACTGCTTCCTATTGTCCTGCCCCTGGCCCACTTCATTTGTTCACAGAGCCTCTCTGGGCCTACAGGGATTTGAGTTTCCAGCTGCTGCCTTCAGCTTTGAGCAGCCAATAGGAGGATAAATGGTGGGTGGAGCAGGGACCTTGGGGAGCTGGAGGCGTTGGGTATAGCTTGGGGTACACATTCTTTCCCAGAAGCTTGGTGTGTGACTCGCCTGTTGAAACCCTTTTTCGTAGTTTGTCCTCCTCGATGCTCTCTGTAGCCCTGAAATAGGCAGGCTGGTTTCATTGCCTCACTTTCACAGATGTGGCCGCTGGTACAGAGAAGCAAGGTGGCCTGCTTCTCTCAAGGACAGGGTGATCACATCTTTGGAAGTGGCCGAGGTCTGCCCGCCTGCAAGCCCAGGGCCCTGTCACCAGCACCAGTTGTTCCCCAGGCTCTATCTTGGGGCTGCTGTTTGGGGCATGCATCAAGCAGCACCTATTGTGTGTGTTCCCGGACCTCTGACCTTGCCCCTGAACTTTACGTCTATGGTAGCTTGAGAAGGTCCCTGCCCTTTTCTGTGCCCTCATCTTTCTGTGAACAGCATGGAGTGAAGGCTTTGTTCCAACGTCACATCATGTGATCACATCCTTACAGGATGCAGAGGGACCACCAGCAAAACCATGGACCAGTCTGCTGGAGGAGAAGGAAGAGACCCCTGAGGTCAGTGCCAGGCAGAGATGAATAACAAAGCCCCACGCATGTGCATAGCACCTGATGGCCTCCAGGGCGCTTTCCTTCACGCAGTCCCACCAGGTCCTCACTGTGTGCCCTGAGCACTGGTGTCATGCTGCCCATTTCACAGATAGGGAGACCAGGGCTGGCGTGGCTTACCCAAGGTCATGAGTTGAAGCCAGAACTCACCCAGGCCTGCTGATTCAAACTGTTGTTATATTTCTATTTATTTATTTATGTTATTATTATTATTTTTTGAGACAGAGTCTTACTCTGTTGCCCAGGCAAGAGTGCAGTGGTGCAATCTCGGCTCACTACAACCTCTGCCTCCTGGGTTCAAGTGATTCTCCCACCTCAGCCTCCCAAGTAGCTGGGATTACAGGCACCTGCCACCATGCCCAGCTAATGTTTTTGTATTTTTACTAGAGACGGGGTTTCACCATGTTGATCAGACTGGTCTCGAACTCCTGACCTCAAGTGATCCACCCGCTTCAGTCCCCCAAATTGCTAGGATTACAGGTGTGAGCCACCACGCCCAGCCTATATTTCTATTTATTGACAAGACAATGAAAAACAGATCTTAGTACCTTGAATAAATACATTTTTTAATCTGTATCTATCTAGGTCAGTTAAGTATATCTCAGCAAATTTGGTCCCAACAAATAAGGACGTGAATTAATAAAATGCCCAGGACTGTCTTTGCTTGGTCATACACAGGTCTGTGCCATGTGCTTAGAATACAGAGGCAGCTGAGACAGATGAGCCCTGGCCCCATGCAGCTTACAGGCAGCAGCAAATAAAACCATTCATAAACAGGGTGACGTCAGAGAGCGATGACAATCACAGCTGCTAATATGTGAGAGAATGACAGGGTATAGGGCAGTGGCTGCCTCTGACAGGGTGGTCATGGGTGCCCCTTGGAAGGCATGTCCCATCTGAGCTGAGCCCTGCCTGTTCAGACGGCACCAACAACAGGGAACGGCATTCCAGGTGGAAGGAACAGGGGAAAAGCTTTGAGGTGAGAATGAGCCCAGCCTGATCAAAGATTGGGAAGAAGCCCTTTGTGAGGCGGGGAAGAGGGGATGGGAGAAGCAGAGGGAGACAGAGCCCAAGCGGGACAGGGTATGCATGTCGCACCCCAGAGCGCCAGAGTTGTTTGTCGTTTGCGTTGCTGCCACTCGTCCTGCCAGTTCCCATCATCCTCGTCTGCCGCTAGCCTGTGTTTCTGACAGGCGTGCAGTAACTGCCCAGGTCCGGAATTTCTGGATGACCTAATTCCTGACCCACAGAGATTCCGTGGACTAAAATTTTCAGCAGATAGACAGCAGGGCACATTTCTAGTGTCAATGATAAATGAAAAAGAAGGGGAAAAGGCTCAGAGAATTAAAAATGAAAGGGCCTAATGCTGTTACTGGAATTCTTCATGGAGTCTGCTTACTTTGTACAAAGCAGAACAGGGGCTCAGTTGAGATGGCGAGAGGATTTTTTTTTTATTTTTTGAGACAGTGTCTCACTCTGTCACCCCGGCTGGAGTGCAGTGGCACGACCATAGCTTACTGCAGCCTCAAACTCCTGGGCTCAAGTGATCCTCCTCCCGCAGCCTCCCAAAATGCTACGGTTACAAGCATGCACCATTGCATCCGGCCAGTGAAGCTTTTTGATAAGAGAAGGTTTCTAGTAGCTCATCAAAGTGGATTGTTTCCTAGGAGCACCCTGGTCATCGGAAACTGAGATGGTGTGAGGGGTTCTAGATAGAAGCTTCAGGCAGTTGCTGTCACCCTCACATTCCTGTTCCTGTTTTATACAAAGGGACTGTCAGCCTAAGCATGCCTGCCCTTGACCATGACCCTGCTGTGTCTTAGGCCAGGAGTGTTGCCTGAGACATCTGTTTAATAAGCCTTTCCCATCCTCAGCTGCTTCCCATCACCACGGCGACCACCACTCAGGAGCCGGCCGGGGCAGCAGGGGGAGCCAGAGCCATCAACCAGGCCATGGACAGAATTGGACTTCTGGGAAGCAGGTACTACCAAGGGTGAAGCCAAACCCAAAACTCCTTAGGAGTGCAGCCATAGGGATCTTCTTCATGAGGGTTCTTTGCTTTTCCTATGTTTTTTCAAACCCCCTATTTCTTTCTTTAAGATGGGGTCTCGCTTTGTTGCCCAGGCTAGAGTGCAGTGGCACAAACAGCTCACTGCAGCCTCAAATTCCTGGGTTAAAGTGATCCTCCAGCCTCAGCCTCCTGAGTATCTGGGATCACAGGTATGTGCCGCTGCACCCAGCTAATTTGTGTACTTTTTTGTAGAGATAGGGTCTCACAATGTTGCCCAGGTTGGTCTCCAACTCCTGGGCTCAAGCAATCTACCCACCTCAGCCTCCCAAACAGGCGTGAGCCACCACGCCTGGCCCCAAATCTGTTAAACGATTCCTTTAGACTATACTCTGTCTCCCCCTCCAGCCCTAAAGCGTTCAAATTGACTTGATTTCTTTTAGGCATATAGCTCTTATCTTGGTCAGTTTGGCCGCAATCTGTGTAGAACTTGAACCTTCTCCAGGTTTCCAGTAGAATATCCCATGCAGCACAGGGCGTTAAACTTGTTCCCCTGCTGGTCTAGGGGGCGAGGCTGGCCCACAGCAGCGTCCTTCGAAGCTCCTTTTCTCTATTAAAAGTTTGTCCAAACTCAGCATTCTGTTCCATTAATGTGTAGCAGCAGTTATTGGAACTGTCAGGTTTTATTATCAAAATAAAGCCTTCCCTCCAGTCTTCAGACAAAATAGATCTTCAGAAAGATGTGCCAGGCTGAGCCTGTAGTTTCTGGCATGCCATGGCACACAGGCACACTCCGAGGGCCGCTGTGCACAGGCAGCTGTGCATGCTGGGCACTGTGCAAAGTGCCTGGCTGAGGGGCGAGAAGGGGCTGAAACTCAGCCTGTGTGCTGGTTACTAAGCTGAGGACCTGGCCTGGGGCTGCATCAGCCCAGAAAGGGGGTGGTGGCTTTTCTGCATGAAGAAGGAATTCACTAGCCAAGCTGTGTGCCCTCCAGGTCTGTGTCCACCTAGAGGGAGCCCTTTGTTATAACTTACAGGGAAACTGAATAGGCTAAAGGCACCGCCATCCATTCCTTTAAGACTCTCCAGGCCCCAAATAGAAATCAGGGCTGTGTACCATCGTGGCCATAATAAGAACTCGCAGTTTCCCCTGCATGTGAAAAGGCTGCAGCCGGGCGCGGTGCTCACACCTGTAATCCCAGCATTTAAGGAGGCTGAGGAGGGCAAATCACCTGAGGTCAGGAGGTCGAGACCAGCTTGGCCAACATGGCGAAAACCCGTCTCTACTAAAAATACAAAAATTAGCTGGGTGTGGTGGCGCGTGGCTGTAATCCCAGCTACTCAGGAAGCTGAGGAAGGAGAATTGCTTGAATCCTGGAGGGGGAGGTTGTAGTGAGCCGAGACTGTGCCTTTGCTCTCCAGCCTGGGCGACAAGAGTGAAACTCCGTCCTAAAAAAAAAAAAAAAAAAAAAAAAGAAAGAAAGAAAAGGCTGGGCCATGAGGATATTTTACATCTGATGCAGTTTTATTACAAGCAGCATACACTCCACCAAATGCTTCTTTCCTCGGCATCAAGATCCTTTGTGCTTCAGGGTCTTGGGGGTACCCAGCCTTAAACTGCACATGTGGGCATGTTTGCAAATGATGAAGGCATGCTCTGCTGGGTTTAGAATGCCATGTCCTCAGGAACAAGAGGAGCAGAGCAGATCTCCAGCCCAGGAGTCAGCAAATTGTTGCTGTAAAGGGCCAGATAGTAAATATGCTTTGCAGTTGGTTTTGTTGTTGTTATAGTTGTTTCTTTGTACAACCTTTTAAAAATGTAAACCGTTCTTAGCTCACAGGCTGTACAAAAACAGGCCGCGGGCTGGATTTGACCCGTAGGCCTTAGTTCGGCTGACCACTGCTCTTGACTCTCAAGTTCAAAGCTTAGGGAGGTCAGCTGGCCGCCTTGCCCCAAGCAGTGTGTCCCCAGCTGGGCTCTGATTCCATCGCTAATTGTATAGCCATTTATAAAGGGAGAAAAACAGCAAGCCTGCCCTTGCCTTTGAACTGGATACAGAGTGCATACTTCCTCTTCATTTCCTGTTCCCGAGAAGGAAATGTCAGTGTGGCACTTTTAATGGGAATGTTCTCTTTTGTGTGTCATTTACTACTACCTGTTTGCTAAAACCAAATCCCATTTCAGACAACAGCAGAAGCTTCTGAAAGTCCTCCAGGCCGTCGAAAGTGACTCTGCCCATCTCGGCAGGGTGGTTTCACCAACCAAGGAGCAAGTATCAGACGCAGAGGTGAGAGCCTTGACTTGATTTTCAGTTCTACATTCAGGAAGGTTCCCTCAGAACAGTCATTTCGCATCAGTGGGGATTGCTCTGACAGTGGTTAAATGAGCATCTCTCTGCCTGTGTCTCCATCTCCCCCCATCCCTGACACACAGAGGTATATATGATGAAGAGCAGGAGCAGAGAAAGGAAGATGTAGGCCAGAAGTTTCAGCAGAGAGAAGCCGGTCTGCACAAGAGGAAACATAAATAGCATGAAAGCCCATGGGAAAATGTCCAACATCGCTGGCAATCAAGAAACGCAAATTACAACCTAAATGTCCCATTTGCTCTCTGAATTGACAAATTATTTCTGAGGATAACCTCTAGTGCTAGCAAGGTTACAATAAAGCTGTGGCAGCCACACATACGTGGCAGGCAGCTGTATAAACAGGTAAAACCCTCTTGGAAAACAGAATGCTTGACCTTAGGAAGAGCCTGAGAAACACTTCTCAGAGTGTTTCAGCCCCACAATCCCGCTTCCTTATCTAAGGAAATCACCCCACAGAACTAAGAAGCTAGAGGCACACAGATGTCTGTTACAGAATTATTGGAAGTAGGGAAGACATTTTTTAAAAACCTAAATGTCTTATAACAATGGGGTTAATCAGGAAAAGTATGATACGTCAGCACGATGCAGTAGTATAAAAGGATGGAAGCTATCATTATGAGACGATGCAGACAAGAAATGTTAGCGATATCAGCCTAACTGTAAAAGGTGATGTTAATCTTCAAGTCCAATAGGATTGCAACAGCCACGCAAAGATGTGGCCATATGAGTGTGCTGATGGAGCTAGGACACAAAATACAAAATGGAACTGGGGCATCAGAGTGGTAGGATTAACGGCGATTCAATTTTCTTTCTTTTCTTTTCTTTTTTTTAGACAGAGCCTTGCCCTATCGCCCAGGCCGGAGTGTAGTGGCGCCATCTTGGCTCACGGCAACTTTTGCCTCCCAGGTTCAAGCTATTCTCCTGCCTCAGCCGCCTGAGTAGCTGGGATTACAGGCATGCGCCACCATGCCCAGCTAATTTTTGTATTTTTAGTAGAGATGGGTTTTTGCCATGTTGGCCAGGCTGGTCTCTAATTCCCGGTCTCAAGTGATCCACCCACCTTGGCCTCCCAAAGTGCTGGGATTACGGGCCACCACACCCGGCCTCCCAAAGTGCTGGGATTACGGGCCACCACACCCGGCCTCCCCAGCACATCCTTCTGCCCCTACCTTCACCCAAGCCATTCTTAGTATTATTTGGTATGGTGGTCACCAATGTTACTACTGGCCAGTGAGGACTTAATGCGAAGTCCTCCCAAAGCCACATATAAAATCCTGTGAGAGCAGAAAGGCCCCTGAGCTGGCCTGGTCTGGACTAGAGTTCCAGCTGTGAATCTGTGGCATTCATTGAGAGATTGTGTGACCTTAGACAAGCCTCTTAAGCTGTCTGGTCCTGGCTGTCAAATAGGGTCAATAATCCATGCCCCACAGGCCACTGTGAGGATGAAACAGGAAAGGTCTCTGAGAGCATGCAGCTCAGTGCAGGGAGAGACCAGCAAATATCCGCCGAGAGTTCACCGAGAAAAATCAAAGCTGGGGTCCCCACTGCATGGAATAGTTTCTTCATTTGTATTATTTTAATTAATTAATTAATTTTAGAGATAGGGCCTTGCTGTTTCTCCCAGGCTGGAGTGCAGTGGGTGTGATCACAGCTCAATGCAGCCTTGAACTCCTTGCTCATTCGATCCTCCCGCCTCGGCCTCCTGAGTAGCTGGGACTACAGTGGCCCCCCAGCACACCTGGCTACTTTAAACAAATTTTTTTGTAGAGATGAATCCTTGCTGTGTTGCCCAGGCTGGTCTTGAACTTCTGGGCTCAAGCAGTCCTCCTGCCTCAGCATCCCAAAGTGCTGGGATTGCAGCTGTGAGTCACCATACCCGGCCAAGTCTCCTTATATTACGGGAGACAGAAAATCCAGGGCAAACTGACTTATACAACAAAGAGAAGAAAAATGACAGACTCTTCTCATTGAAAATGACACAGGGAGGGCCAGGTAGGGCCTGGTCCAGCAGCTCCCACTGTGTCTTTCAGTTTCACCCGCTGCAGCTCAGTCCCATCTCTGCTCCCTCCTCATGGTCCCCAAATAGCTAGAATGGTTCTACCTTGCACCCCTGTGTCATCAGACTCCACTGTCAGGAGGGAAGCCCGTTTCTCACCATGTGAGTCTGTGATTGGCGTGCTTGCCTGTGCTTCCTTGGACCAGTCAGGCCCCTCCCTGGAGTGGGAAAGGGTCAGTCCCCCTATTCTTTATGGCTGAGAAAAGAGACGCCGTGCCTTCCCCCCAAGGAAAATCAAGTGGTCTCAGCAAGAGCAGGGACAATGAATGACAGGGGCCAGGAGCTGCCCAGCCAGTGTCCCCCTCCCACCGCCAAGCAGGATCCCAAATTGGGCAGTACAGAAGCAGGAGGAGCCACTGAGTAGCAACAGACAAGTTGTGACACTCGCTTAGTTAATAGATTCTTCAGCTTTTTCATTTACCAACACAGCTGAGGAATTTGCACATTTCAGATTGCACTGGGTGGGAGTTCTAGCAGCCCCTCTGAAAGGCAGCCTGCCTCCCATCTGGCCTTCCTCCCATCTGGCCCTCCTGCCTCCCACCAGCAAGCAAGGTGACCAGTGCTACTTCTTCAGCAGCCCCCAGACTGACTGCTTACCTGGTCCTGGATCGCTCCACACAAGCACAAGCTTATTAACCTCCCTGTCCCCTGGAGTCAGCTAAGCCAGTTTAGCTTTATCAGGGTCCTGCATGCCTGGGACTCAGACCCAGGGCAGCAGAGGGCTTGGCCAGGACGCCACATGGCTGTGAAGCAGAAGGAGGAAGCTGTGGGTTCCGAGGAGCCGGCTGATCAAAACAGGCCCTGTCTTTCATCCGGGAGCTGTGAGCTGACCTCTCTCCCTCCTCCCTATCCACGTTCCCACCATGTGGCAATCAAGGCCCCTCCAAACACACACTGAGAGCGATAGCACGTCTCGCTGGCTATTAATTTAAAAAAGTAAGTGGGGAACAGTTGCTGTTCATTTGCTCGGCTCCCTGCTCACAGAACCATTGCAGATTACCCGTGCTAATTAACAGAGGGCATGTGCACGCGGGGAATGCACCATTTTGTGAGTGACTGATCCGTGGCGACCAGTGCTGCAGTCAGCCCCGGAGGGCCTCAGGAAGCTATTCCGAAGGGTGGCCGTTTATTGATGGCATTCACGCAGGCTCTCAGAGCAGACAGCCGACGCAGGAAGGAGGCAGGCATTAAAACCAATGAAGGAGAGAAACAAAGAAACAGACACTTACGGAGCGCACCCAGGGCCGGGGCTCGTGATAGGGCCTTCTTAGGTATTGATATCCTATTTAACGTCTGTGACAGGATTATCACATAGATGGTGTCATGTCATCTTCCCCAGCCAGGCCGAGGGATGTCAAGTGACTTGTCCAAGGCCAGGGGGCCATGTTTCCTACTATATCAGTCCTCTAGGGCCGCCATAACAAAATACCATACATGGGGTGGCTTCAACAACAGAGATTTCTTTTCTCACAATTCCGGAGGCTGGAAGTCCAAGATCAAGGTGTTGGCAGGTTTGGTTTGTTCTGAGGCCTCTCTCTTTGGCTTGCAGACAGCTGCCTTCTTGCTTTGCCCTCATATGGCCTTTTTCTGTGTGTGCATCCTTGATGTGTCTCTCTGTGTCCAGCTTTCCTCTTACAAGGACACCAGCTAGATTGGATTAGTGCCCGCCCACCCTCCCCCCAGCCTCCCCCCAGCTTCCCCCCAGCCTCATTTCAATTTTATCACCTATTTAAAGGCCTTATCTCCAAATACAGTCATATTCTGAGGTACTGGGGATTAGGGTTTCAACAGATGAATTTGAAAGGGCTAAATTCAGCCTATAACCTTTTTTTTGTTTTTTTGTTTTTTTTGAGACTAGGTCTTTCACTCAGGAGTGAAGTGGTGCGAACACAGCTCACTGCAGCCTCAACCACCTGGGCTCAAACAATCCTCCTGCCTCAGCCTCCTATGTAGCTGGGACTACAGGCATGTGCCGCTGTGCCCAGCTCATTTAAAAAAAAAAAAATTTTGTAAAGACAGGATCTCACTTTGTTGCTCAGGCTGATCTTGAACTCCTGGCCTCAAGGAATCCTCCCAATTTGGCCTCTCAAAGTGCTGGGATTACAGGCGTGAGCCCCCATGCCCAGCCTCAGCCTGTAACACCTACTCAGTTCAGCAGATGTCGTGACAAGCTTCTGGGTACCGAACACTGAGTAGTTGGGGAGAGATGTGCGTGCTTAGGCAGAATTCAATGCTTTTTAGACATTTTTATGTATTTCTAAACTCTCAAACAGAATGCTCACAGAGTGCCAGTTACACAGCGACTCTATTTTGAATGCTTTACAGTATGAATTCATTTGATCATGGGAATAACCATAGGTAGTGGGTGCTATTCTTATCCTCATTGTACAGATGGAGAGACTGAGACACTGAAGGTTAACTAACTTTTTGAAGGCAGTGGTAGCAGAGGTAGAGCCGAATTCAAGCCTGTCATGACTTAATCCTTTGGTGTTATTTTTCTCTTCTTTAAGGACAAACAGAGAACAAGGGCAGACGAGATCAAAGATGCCATCTACGTGACCATGGAGATCCTGTCCAACTGGGGCAACTCGTGGTGGGTGGGTCTCACAGAAGTCGAGTTCTTTGACCTGAATGACACAAAGCTTTATGTGTCCCCCCACGACGTGGATATCCGGAACACAGCCACACCTGGGGAGCTGGGCCGCCTCGTCAACAGGAACTTAGCTGTGAGTAGAGGGGACACTGGATTGCTTCTTGGCTGTGTATTCCCATGCATTTTCTCTGCCCTTGATAAATCTGTGTTAAGGGTATGAGTGGAGGGAGGAGAAGAACAACAAAATCTGGCCAGGTACGGAGGCTCACACCTGTAATCCCAGCACTTTGGGAGGCTGAGGCAGGCGGATCATTTGAGGTCAGGAGTTCAAGACAACAACAGGCCTGGGCAACAAGGCAAAATTCTGTCTCTACAAAAAACACAAAATATTAGCCAGGCATCATAGCTCATGCCTGTAGTTCCAGCTACTTGGAAGGCTGAGGTGGGAGGATCTCCTGAGCACAGGGAGATTGAGGCTGCAGTGAGCTGTGATTGTACCACTGCACTCCAACCTGAGCAACAGGGTGAGACCCTGTCTCTAAAAACAACCAAAAATAGGCCGGATATGGTGGCTCACACCCATAATCCCAGCACTTTGGGAGGCCGAGGCGGGTGGATCACTTGAAGTCAGGAGTTCGAGACCAGCCTGGCCAACATGGTGAAACTCCGTCTCTACTAATAATACAAAAATTAGTCAGGCGTGGTGGCACATGCCTGTAATCCCAGCTACTTCTGGAGGCTGAGGCAGGGGAATCACTTAAACCCAGGAGGCAGAGGTTGCAGTAAGCCGAGATTGCAGTAAGCCAAGATTGCACCGCTGCACTCTGGGTGACAGAATGAGACTGTCTCAAAAAAAAAAAAAAAAAAAAAATTAAATAAATCTACCAGAGTTAATCATTTGGGCAAAGTTGGAGAGGAGCCTGAGGGAGCGGTGCTGGCAGAGGCCCCAGACACTCTCTCCCTAAGCTGTTTCCCAGCCCCTGCTCTGTGGGTATTTCTTGGGGGAGCCAATTCACCTTCTTTTATCCACCTTGCAGTTTTCCAGTCACCATCAAACACTGGACCTCAGGAGTCATTAAGGTTAATGGTTGTTCTTTGTAGTTGAAGAAACTACAGCTTGGAGAAGGGCATTGACTTGGCCAAGGTCATGCAGGTGGAAGGTAGTGGAGCCAAGTTCATATCAGGCAGCCTGGGCCAGGACCCTTGCCCACACTCCCTCAGGACCCTGCTGCCCTAGGTTGTGAGGTGCACACTCCACAAACGTTAAATGTTTCTTTCCTTTAAATATCCAACAGAGCCAGGTACAGTGGCCAACACCTGTAATCCCAGCACTTTCGGAGGCTGAGGTGGGCGGATCACCTGAGGCCTGGAGTTCAAGACCAGCCTGGCCAACATGGCGAAATCCTGTCTCTACCAAAAATACAAAAATTAGCCAGGCGTTGGGGCACACGCCTGTAGTCCCAGCTACTTGAGCTGAGGCAGGAGAGTCGCTTGAACCTAGGAGGGGAGGTTGCAGTGAGCCAAGATCGTGCCATTACAATCCAGCCTGAGCGACAGAGCAGGACTCTGTCTCAATAAATAAACAAACAAACAAACAACAGAATTAAAAAAAAAAAAAGATGGGGGAGGATACTGGCATTTTTTTCTTCCTGCAACTTGCAAGTTGGACACAAGAGACTGTGAGCTAAACTGAGCCAGAGTAGCCAGCCACATCATCTTTGCTATGCTGGGCCTCAGCTTCATTCATAATTGTCTCCTCAGAGACCTGAGAAGATGTTGTTATTGCGTGATCATAGCTCACTGCAGCCTCGAACTCCTGGGCTCAAACTGTCCTCCTGCCTCAGCCTCCTAAATAGCTGGGACTAGAGGCACACAACACCACATCTGGCTAATTTTGTAAAATTTTTTATAGAGACGGGGTCTCACTATGTTGCCTGGGCTGGTTTCCCTGGCCTCTAGTGATCCTCCCACCTCGGCCTCCCAAAGTGCTGGGATTACGGACATGAGCCAGCATGCCCAGCCTTTGCTGTTATTGTTATTATTATTAACAGTATTAATACCACTGGGAAAAGTAGTTAGAGTTATTCCCATTTTAAAGAAGAGGAAACAAGAAAAGGGGTGTTTGAAATGTCTGGTTCTAGAGACCCAGATTCTGGTCTTGACTCTGGCCTCGGCAACTTACCTGCCTTCTCTGAGAGTGGATTTTTCTGCCTGCTGAAAAATGGGAGATTGGGTCAATCATCTTTTAGGATTCTTAGATTTCCAGCAGCAGAAACCGAGTCCAGCTCAGTTAGCACATGTTTAAAAAGTAAGTGTGTTTCAAGTCTTTTGAGTAGCTAGTGTACTCACTGCCATGCAGGCCGGGAGAGGATGGTCTTTGTGGGAAAGTTGGGGTTTTAGGGAGCATCCTGGAATGCTGGCCACCACGGGTGTGGTCTTCTTTTGGGGGTGGGAGATAAACAGGAGGATGTGAGATTCTTCTGGAAAGATTCTTCTCTTTGGACTTGAGGTTCTGGGGGAGACTGTGCTGTCCTACTTAGAGAGTTGACTGTTTTGGCCTTTGTGTGAGTGGTCACTTCCATGGCATCCGAAACCATGACTAACTTACGTCCTAAACTGGGTCATAACTCAAGGTTGGGGGCTGCTTTCAGAGAAGGGAACAAAATGAGAAGGAGAGATGGAGAAAAGGATAAAGCTTCATTCCCTTAGTTCATACAGCCACCATGATTGAGATGCCTCGGCAGTGTCGGTTGGCTGGTTGGTTTGTCCTCACCACCCTCTGCTGGAAATAGTCTCAGGAAAGGAAGACTGATAGACAAACCTGACTAGGGCAGGACATCTTGATGCCAGTTCCACCAAGATGCCCCAGCGGGGCAGGAAGGGATTCTCCCTGAAGGAGTTCAAGATTGCTTAGAAAATGTGTAATGTATGTCACAAATAAAAATAAAAATTAAGAAATTCAAGATCACCACTAAAAGAAAGCTGGATGCTACAGAGCTAAGAAGCAACAGCTGTCCCCAGGCTTGGACTGGGTAGGTCTGAGTCCCCTTCTAGATCAGCAGCTCTGTGATCTCAGCCCTCGAAAGATGCAGTCCCTGAGCTGTGGATAACGGCCGCCTGGGCGCTGTGGCCTGGCCTATCCCTGTGCTGCCTCCAGATTCAAGTCTTTAGGCTCCCATGCTTGCTGCTGGGACTTGGGCCAGCCCTCACCACCCCTCCCCTACCCCGCTCTTGCGGAAAGCAGTGGCATTTTGGAAGCCTGCTCTCCAGAACAGAGCACACTAGGGACAATAAAAAGCATTGTTGGATTTGATGGGGACCAATTCTGATGATTGCTCTCCCTTTCTTCTGTTTAGCAGAGACTGGGGCACTTTGCCGTGTGATGACCCACCGTTTTGGTGGATTTGAGGTTTTTGGTTTTTGGCCCTGCGATTGGGACATGAGGCAGCTGTGTCACCCTGGGCTGCTGGGTCTCTGGGCTCATCTGCAGGAACGCTGGATTCCCCCTTCTTCCCTGATGCGGGGCTTCCCTGCATCCTGGGTCCCAGGCCCGGGGCTACCGGAGCACACTGCCTCTCAGAACCATCTAATTGCACCAGCGTGTGGCAGCCATAGCCTGGTGCATCGCCTCGTTTAACCCTCACATGAACCTTGGGATGACTCTCCCCATTTTATCAATGAGAAAAAACAAGATGTAGTGGGGAAGAGGCACTTGCCTCAGGCCGTAGAGCATGGCTAATGGAGCCCACCCGACAGCCGACAGCCGAGGTACCTAGAAGCAGAGGCTGGGTTTGAAAGAGAAAAGGCTTCAGTGGAGGTGAATTGGGGCATTCAAAAAATGTGGGAGTGCCCCAGCCTCTATGGAAACTCCTCCCTTCTCTGCCCGCACCGTGTCTCTTACTGGCTGCATCCCAGCCCAAGGCCTCAAGATGACTCCAGATTTATACACCCAGCCCTGCCTGCCCCTCTGAGTTCCTGACGTGAATGTCAACTTCCTGCTTGACATCTCTTGGATCTCTCCTGGCCATCTCAGACTTCGTTATTATTATTATTATTTTTAGAGACAGGGCCTTGCTCTGTCGCGCAGGCTGGAGAGCAGTGGTGCAGTCATTGCTCACTGCAGCCTCGACCTCCTGGGCTCAGCCACCCTCCCACTTCAGCCTCTCAAGAAGCTGGAACTACAGGTACACACTACCACACTTGGTTAATTTTTTATATTTTTTGTAGAGATAGGGTCTCACTATGTGGCCCAGGCTAATCTCGATCTCCTGACCTCAAGCAATCCTCCTGCCTTGGCCTTCCAAAGCACTGGGATTACAGGCATCAGCCACCATACCCAGCCCATTTAAAACTTAAGTTTAGAGATTTAAAACTTAAGTTTTGATTCCCCTGCCCTCTTCCCCACATCACTTCTTCCTCCAGTATTTCTTGTTCAGTAACCAGCATTGCTGTTGGCTTAGATGTACCACAATCTTCCTTGACTGCCCTAGGAAATTATGGATTTCCTATGAGTCTAGAATTATTTCCAAATAAAAAGTAATAATAATAATGATAATAATAATATGTATGTGTGTGTGTGTGTGTGTGTGTGTGTATACACACACATACATATTACACTTTCATGTATTGGGGATTGATGTGGTTTGACTGTGTCCCCACCCAAATCTCATCTTGAATTGTAAAAATACCCACTTGTCAAAGGCAGGGCCAGGTGGAGATAATTGAATCATGGGGATGGTACATTTGGGCACAGTGGCTCACACCTATAATCCCAGCACTTTGGGAAGTCAAAGCAGGAAGATCACTTGAGGCCAGGAGTTTGACACCAGCCTGGGCAACATAGTGAGACCCTACCTCTACCAAAAAAAAATTAATTAAAAAAATTAACATGTATGTGTATGTATATTTATGTGTATGTATGTGTATATATATATGTGAGTGTGTGTGTGTGTGTATGTGTGTGTGTGTGTATATATATATATATGATTGTGCCCTTCTCCTACTTAAAACATGTCCACTGTGACTTCTGGTTACCCTTGGAAATAAAGCCCAGTTGCTTTCCCATGGCCTGGAGACTCTCTGTGAACAGGCCTCCACTTCCCCCTCTGCCTGCTTCATACACCCCTGCTTCACACCCAGGCTCCAGCAGCCTTGGGCCTGCCCTCTCTTCTTCCAACCCACCAACCTCATTCCTACCTCTCCAAAACCCTCTTCCTCCAGCTTTTCACGTTGCTTCTCCACATTCAGATTTCAGCCCTAATATCACGTTCTCAGCAAGACTTTCCCTCACCCAACGATCTGGAGGAGTCCTGTTCCCTCACACCCTGGTCACTATCACATCACCATTTTTCATTTCTTCAGAGCA
Organism: Papio anubis; assembly: GCF_008728515.1. Lineage (NCBI taxonomy): Eukaryota > Metazoa > Chordata > Mammalia > Primates > Cercopithecidae > Papio > Papio anubis. Next base: position 47,859,460 of record NC_044993.1, on the reverse strand, counting down.
CATCTCACTGTAAGAAATGATCTTGTTTACATGTATATTATGTCTCCCCAGTTTAGCTGAAAATTCTTGTCTGTCCTGTTTACACTATATCCCCAATACATAAAAATGTGCCATACATATTATTTTTGTTTTTTTAAACGGAAACATAGCTTACAGTTTTTTTGTTGTTGTTGTTGTTTAAGCTTACAATTTTTAAACTTTTTATTTGGAGATAATTTTAGACTCACAGGAAGTCGTAAAATAGTACAGAAAACAGAAGAACAATAGAGAAAGTCAATGAAATCAGAAGTTGGTTCTTTGAGAGGATTAGCAAATTGGCAAACCTTTAGCTAGACTAACCAAAAAATGATGGGGGAGAAGATTAAAATTACTAAAATCAAGAATGATAGAGAGAACATTGCTATTGACCTTACAGAAGTAAAAAGGATTACAAGGGAAAATGAAATTAAGAAACAATTATGTTTACAATAGCATCAAAAGAATAAAATACTTAGGAATACATTTAACAAAAGAAGTACAAAATGTATACTCTGAAAACTACAAAACACTGTTGAAAGAAATCTAAGGTCTAAGAAACTGGAAAAGCATCCCATGTTCATGGATCAGAAGACTTAACATTGTCAAGATGGTAATACTTTCCCAAAATGACCTACAGATTCAGCAAAATTGCTATCAGAATCTCAGCTGACTTCTTTGTACAAGTTGACAAGTTGATTCTACAATTTATAGGGAATTTCAAAGGACTCAGAGTGCTGAAATACTATTGAAAAAGAATAAAGTAGAACTCACACTTCAATTTCAAAGCATACTACCAACTCTGCAGTGATAAAGACTGCATGGTACTGGCATAGGATAAATATATAGATCAATGAAATAGAACTGAGCATCCAGAAGTAAACCCATGGATTTATAGTCAATTGATTCCAACAAGGATACCAAGACCGTTCAATGAGAAAAGCATAGTCATTCAAAAAATGGCCTTGGGACAAATGCGTTTCCACATGCGAAAAGATGAAGGTAGATTTCCACCATATGCCTTATGCAAAACTAACTCAATGGATCAAAGACCTGAATGTAAGAGCTAAAACTTTGAAACTCTTAGAAGAAGACAAAGGTGTAAATCTTGATAGCCTTGAATTTGTCAATGAAGTCTTAGCTATGACATCCAAAGCACAAGCAACCAAAAAAAGGAAAAAGATAAATCAGACTTCATCAAAATTAAAAACATTTTTCCCTCAGATGACACTATCAAGAAAGTAAAAATACAGCCTACAAAAAGGAGAAACTATCTGCAAATCGTATATCTGATAAGGGTCTAATATTCAGAATATACAAAGAAAAAAAAACCCTAATGACAAAAAGATGAACAACCCAATTAAAATATGGCCAAATGGCTTTGAATAGACATTTCTCCAAAAAAGATGTACAAATGGCTGGTGAGCACATTAAAGATACTTAACATCATAAGTTGTTAGGGAAATGCAAATCAAAACCACAATGAGATATCCCTTCACACACACTAGGATAGCTGTAATTTTTTTTAAAAAAAAAAGAGAAAATAAGTATTGATGAGCATGTGGAGAAATTGGAACCTTCATTCTTTGCTTGTGGAAATGTAAAATGGCTCAGCCCCTGTGGAAAACAACTTAACAGTTTCTCAAAAAGGTAAATGTAGGGTTACCAATGACCTAGCAATTCCATTCCTAGGTATATACCCAAGGTAACTAAAAACATACGTTTATTTTAAAAAAACCAAAAAACTTGTACATGTATGTTCATAACAGCATTATTCAGAATAGCCAAAAAGTAGTAGAAACAGCCAGATGTCCATCAATGAATGAGTAAAGAAAATGTAGTATTTCCACAAAATGGAATATTATTCAGCCCTAAAAAGGAAAGAAGCATTGCTACATGCTACAACCTGGGTGAATCTTGAAAACATTATGCCAAGTGAAAGAAGCCAGACACAGAAGGCTATATGTTGTATAATTTCATTTATATGAAATGTCCAGAATAGGCAAATCTGAAGACAGAAAGTAGATTAGTCATTGCCAGGGGCTGGGGGGAGGCAGGAATGGGGAGAGACTGCTAATGAACATGGTTATCTTTTGGGGGTGGTGAAAATGTACTGGAAGAAGATAATGGTAATGGTTGCACAACCTTGTGAATATACTGAACCTTGTGAAAAAAGGACGGAGAAATCTTATACACCTTTACCCAGTTTTCCCCAGTGGTAAATCCTATGTAACTGTAGTACATAATCAAAACCAGGACCTTGACATTGGTATAATGTACAGACCTTCATACACTCACTTGTGTGTACATGTATATGGTTCGATGCAATTTTATCACATATATAGATTTCTTTCTAAAGATACAGACATCGAGATACAGACCAGTTCCGTCACCACCAAGGAGTTCCCTTGGGCTCCTCCTGTACAGCCGTACTTCCCCAAGCCCAGTCCTGACAATGGAAACCACTGATTTGTTCCTCTACATACATTTTGTCATTTCAAGAATGCTATGTAAATGAAATCATACCATTTATATAGCATTTATATCATTACTAAAGTCGGTAACCTTTCTGAGACTCGCTTTTTTTACTCAGTGTAATGCCCTTGACATCCTTCCATATTGTTGTGTGTGTCAATAGTTTGTTCCTTTTTAATGCAATAATTTATTAAATTGGAGCTACTTCTGAGGGCAGTGCACTATCTCCCTGCGGGTTACTATTCAGTGTTATGTTAATGCTGGAGTTAAAAAGGCACCTTTGGTTTAGGAGTTAGAAAGTTACCTCCTCAGAGAAGCCTTCTCTAACCATCCCTTCTAAAATAGCTGTTCCATGGGCCATGAATAATTCTCTTATTTTTTTTCCTAGAATGTGTCCCTGCTTGATTTTTTTTTTTCTTGGAAACATTACCTGTTTGCCTTCCCTCATAGCACAGAGCTACTAGGACCTGGTGGGTCAGGTTCCCTTGCACATGCACCGTGTCTGGCTCAGCATTGGTCCCCCAGGAGGGACCCTGTACAGTGTTTGTTGGGCAAGTTATGGAGTAGATGTGTCTGTGCCTGCTTCCACCCTTTTGCCCTAGCACTTCAGGGCATGCTGACTGCTTTTCTGAATGGCAGCATTGAGATTTCTTTCCTGGAGGATTCTTTTTTTGGCCTCCAGGGCCCACTTTACCACCCATACAGAGAGAAATAGAGAACCCCCAGGAGCAGCACTCAACCAACATTGGTGGAAGTTGGGGTATAAATACCCCAGCTCCTTGGCCCCGTTGGTGCAGTCACTCTGGCGCCTGTTCCACCCTGGCTCCCAGATTCCCTGGGGGGATTAAGCTCTAGTTGCCCACAGGAGCAGCTGTCTTCATAACATACCCTTTATGAGCCACCTTCCCTGCCTTGTCTCACTTCTTCACTCTCCCATTGATATTTTCTGCTCTGTCTAAATAAGCTACTTACACATGGATCCTTGCCTCAGGGTCTGCCTCAGGGGAATCCAGAGACAGAATGAATTAATGCATGAAAGATGGAGGTTCAGATCCTCACTCCACCACATAGGCACTGAGCAACCTTAGGCGATCCCACCCCTCGCTGAGCTTTGGCCTGTTTTGGTCAGTAGCACATGCATTACAGCAATGCCCACCTCCTGGGGTTTCCAAGTGAAAGAAGCCAGAACCAAGGGCAGTAACAGCAGCATGAAGGCGCCCGATTCCCGTTCTGCTGTATTCCTTACCCCCTGTGATGGGGAGGGAGGAGCCGCAGATGCTCTGCCTCCTGCCCTGGCACCGAGGGGTTTTCCCAGCATGTGCCAGGTCAGTCCTGGGCAGCTTCCCATAAGCCTTTCTCTCTGAGATCCTGTCTGTGGAGAGAAAACATCAGAAGGCTGGGGTGCTAATGAGGCCCAGAGTTATCCTCAGGTTAATGTTCTTTGACTTTGAACACCACAATTCCCACTTAGGCCTCCTGTTACTCCTCCTGCTGACAGAAATGTGAAGGGAAATCAATTACAGTCCCCTAGCCCACATCTAAGGGTCAGCCATCAGTCTCTTCCTTTGTCAGGCAGCCACAGTGACCCATTTTAGGCCCCCACTCAGCAAAGGAATGAGACTCACCCGCTGGATTTGGGGATGTGGTTTCTTGACCCCTCGCAGCTGCCCAGAGCACTAGAAGTTCTTGTAGAGCTGGAGAAACTTGCCAGAATAAGTCAGAACCCCTTGAACTCATCGTTCCCCCTTAACAAAAGCCACCTCCTCCCTCCTGAAAGGCACCATTGTCACCGAAACAAGCCCCCTTTGTCCTCCACCGCAGCTGGAGCCTGGGCCTCCCATCTCCTGGGGGCCGATCAAACCCCAGATCAGCCAATCCTCCCTCCCTGGCTCTGTCAAGTAGCAGGCACGTTCCTGGTGGCGGGGAGTCTGTCGAGATGTTCTCAAATGCAGGGCGATGCCCCTTTGAGATAAAAGGGACAAGTCAGCCAGTGTCAGGCCCGCGGAGGTTGCTTATTGGCAGATGGGACTTGCTGCTGCTGCCCTAAACAAGGACCACAGACTCAATGCCTACAGGGGCCAGGCAGAGGCAGAAGAGGGAAGCGAGGTGGATGTGAAGCAGTAGGGAGTAGTGGGGACCGTGGAGCCCTGGGGAATGGCGGGCTTCAGGGGCTGCACACTGTTGGCTCTAGGAAACGGCCATCAGGGCTCCTGAGCTGCCATGTTTTCTGAGTCTGCAGAGGCGCCGGAAATCTGGCTCTTTGGAGAAATCTCCCCATTCCACCACCACCTATTTTTGAGACAGAGTCTCACTCCATCACCCAGGCTGAAGTGCAGTGGTGCGATCTTGGCTTCCTGCAACCTCCACCTTCCAGGTTCAAGTAATTCCCCTGCCTGAGCCTCTCCAGTAGCTGGAATTACAGGCCCGCCACCATGCCTGGCTAAATTTTGTATTTTTTTTTCTTTTAGTAGAGACAGGGTTTCACTACATTGGCCAGGCTAGTCTTGAACTCCTGACCTCAAATGATCCACCCGCCTCGGCATCCCAAAGTGCTGGGATTGCAGGTGTGAGCCACTGCATCCGGCCCTCATATTTTTCCTTTTTTCTTAGAGACAAGGTCTCACTGTGTTGCCCAGGCTAGAGTGCAGTGGTACCAAACTCCTGGGCTCAAGCGATCCTCCCACTTCAGTCTCCCGAGCAGCCAGAACTATAGGCAAATACTGCCATACCCTGCTAATTAAAAAAAATTCTTTTGTAGAGACAAGGTCTCTCTATATTACTTAGACAGGTCTCTAACTCCTGGCCTCAAACGATCCTCCTGCCTCAGCCTCCCAGATCACTGGGATTAAAGGTATGAGCCACTGCACCTCTCTGAATCTCCCCATTTTTAAATGTTGGCAATGAATTTGTGTGTGTGTGTGTGTGTGTGTGTGTGTGTGTGTGTGTGTGAACAAAGCTTACAGTCTGTTCTCTGTTTGTTTGTTTTTTGGGGTTTTTTTGGAGATGGAGTTTGGAGTTCAGTGACACAATCTTGGCTCACTGCAACATCCACCTCACGAGTTCAAGCTATTCTCCTGCCTCAGGCTCCTGAGTAGCTGGGATTACAGGCGTGCCCCACCATGCCCAACTAATTTTTGTATTATTAGTAGAGACAGGGTTTTGCCAAGTTGGCCAGGCTGGTCTCGAACTCCTGACCTCAGGTGATCCATCTGCTTCCCAAAGTGCTGGGATTAGAGATGTGAGCCATCGCGCCTGGCCTACAGTCTCCTCCCTAAAGCTTTAATGAAAGGGCAGATGTTAGGAGGCACACTCCATTTATGCATTCACTTAGTCATTTATTTATTACACAAAGAGTTGTGTTTTCTTTTTTTTTGGCATCTTCCATGTGCCAAGAAACTGTGCTAAAAGCCTAGGGTTCTGGAATAACTAGACACGACCCCTTCCCTTGAGCTCACGGCTGAATGAGGGCATGACATGGACGTGAAAAGAGATGATCGTGGGACCCCAAGGTAGGCACCAAGCTCGGGGACTGCAAGGAGCCAAGGGCACTTGGATTTGCTGAATTCCCCAGATTGAGAAGGTTAGGAAGAGAATTGCGAGAATTGCAAGCAAGCAGAGGCCCACCCTGTGCCAAGGCACCAGGTCAAGCCAGCGTGGACACGTTTGGGAGCAGCTGTGAGTTTTGTCCCAATGGAGAGTGAATAGGTATTGCAGAAAGCCAAGAAAAGGCGGCTGGGGCTGAGAAAAGTCCCCCAGTTTAGCTTTTTCCATCTGCACCCAAAGCACTCATGACATGCAATTTTGTCGGTACGAATGAGAATGACAGCAAGGCGTCCCTGTTCACCTGCCCCTGGGGCCTCCGTCAGGGGGAGTCTGCAAACTGAAGCCTCCAAGCTTGGAAACCCAGAAAGGAACAGAATAAATCCCAGGGCTCAGTGCCCTGGCACTGGCCCAGCCAACGCCTGAGCCAGTGGCTTTCTTTCTTTTCTATTTTAGAAATTTTAAAATTCGGCAGGGTTTTACAAAAGAAAATCAAAGGCTCTGTTTGCCAGGTTAATCAAATAGCGTCCTGTCCTTCTCTCTAGTGTCTTTCCCCTCCCCCAGAGCTCTCCTCAAAGCCGATTAAGTTGATTAAAATAAAGCCCGCTGCATTTTAAATTCCGTCTGGTTGGCAGATCAGAGGGGTCCGTGTGGCAGCTTTGTGCAGGGGGTGGGACGGGGTCAGTAGCCTGCTGTGAAGTGCCGTCCAGACAGGGTGATCTGAGTCCCCAGCCTGGGTGATGGCAATGGGGTGGCCTGGCTGCCTGCCCTGAGCCCTCACCAGGCATCTCCTGGTTTTCGTGAGCCAAAGAGCCACTGCCATTTTACTTTGGGGAGAGGCAGAAATGTGCCTAATGATTTCCCTCTCTTGCTGGCCTTCTAGGACGAGAAAGACTCCTCCCCGTGGACCTGCCCCTTCCGCCCGCCTCTCCAGCTGTTTTTTGTTATTCGAAACACAAGACAGCTGGGGGACTTCAGTCTGGCCAAGATCAAGGTTCGGAATTACTGGACAGCTGATGGCGTAAGTAACAGGCGCTGGTTCCCCACTGGGCACTGGGTTGATGGAAGCGCTTAGCAGTTTGCCAATAGCCTGGTTCCTAAAGTTGCAAAATGGATACATGGAGGCCCTGCTGGCCTTGCGTGTGCAGCAGGAGCCTGCTGGCAGGTTCACACTGCATTCTCATAGCCCCCAGGGACAGAGCTTCTGGCTGCTGGTGTTGGGAGGTGGTATCAGGCCACCCTTGGGGGAACTGGAAAAATACAAGCTGAGACTCAGTTTTACAGATAAGGAAACAGAGACACAGAGAGATTATGTAACTTGCCCCAAGTCACATAGCCAGTCAGTGTCAGAGTGAGAATGTGAACGCCTGCATTCGGACTCCAGGCCCTTTCTCGTAGCCTTCACTTCTCAAATGTTAACTTGCACTGACTCATCTGTGGGATCTTGCTAAAATGCAGGTTCTAATTCAGCAGGTCTGGGGCAGGGCCTGAGATTCTGCAGGTCCAGCCAGCTCCCAGGCATCCCAGTCTTCCTGTTCTGTGGACCTCACTGTGACTAGCCAGGCCCTTAACCTCTGGCTGTTGTGCCCCTCTGGTTCTATTTTTTATTTTTTTAAAGACTAGTCAAGTACAGTAATGAGAAGCGGCGATAGAATGGAAAAAGGAGTTAGTTCTGTAACTGACTGTGATCAATTGAGATAACTTGCTACCTTTGGACCTACCACCTCCGGTTGCAGGATCCACACCCTCCTTTCTAACCTCACACTATCTACCCTCATGCTGCTGCCTGTGCCCACACCCTTTCCTTCCTTCTCTGGGCTGTTTTTCATGCACTCATAGTTCCATCAGGGAGCTAAATAGTGGGGAAGGACAGGAATTCACTTGGCCTATCTGCCCCTCTTATGGTAGACATAGGGGCAAGAGTTGTACTTTCCTTTCAAATCTGTAAGGGAAGCATTTGTTCAAGTGAGATTATAAATAGGAACGGAGCGTCACCTTCAGTCTTGCTAGAGACATTAGGGAGTGGTGAGGACTATGGCACACCGGCAAGCCCATGCCCTAGGGAAAGGGAAGGGTACTTTTCAGCTTCAACTAAGGGTTGCTTTGTAGAATACCAGCCAGTTCTGCCAGATCTTCCCAACATGCCCAGAGAGCTGGATATCTGAGTTTTGACATGAGCCTTCCTTATTTGTAAATGTCAGTAGCTAATTTAAGTTCTTTTTAAACCACCATGCAATTCAAACAAAACTCTTCTTTTTGAGCTAGCCTGCCCCAGACTGTGCGTAGTGTGGAGAAAGGAGCCCGCCTCAGGCTGGGAGAGATCAGGGAAGGTTCTTGAAGGAACACATACCTGAGCTGTGATGGCAAAGGACAATGGCAGTCAGCCGAGGCAGGAAAGGAGAAAGTGTATCCTGGATGGAGGGCCCTGCCTGTTCACAGGCATGGAGGTGTGAAAGAACATAGCCTCCTAATCGCTCTCACTGGCCCTAGGCCCAACCCAGTCTGTCTCCAGCAGCCCCCAGGGAGATCCAGTCACACATCATTGCTGCTTCAAACCCTCAGAGCCTCCCCTTGGCCCAGAGGATCAAGGTCAACCCCCTGAGTGTGACATCAGAGCCTCCTAATCCCCTCACGCTGGGCCCTGCCTCTCTCCTGTCAGAATGTAGGCTGCCCTGGCTTTCCACCCCCTGACCATGGCAGTGATACCTTTATCCCTGCCCCTCACAGCCCCATCTCACTCAACTCAGAATGCCCATCTCTGCCTCATATTCCTGGAAACCCAGATGTCACTTTCTCCAGGAAGCCGACCCTGCCCCCTGCCCCCTGCCCCTTGCACTTCTCTGAGACCTCATGAACATGTTCCACCATCTCCTGACCGGAATTTATGGCTACTTTCCCAGGCCACCATGGACCCCTTAAGAGACGTCTCCACCCCAAGTCATCTCCACTCCCGCCCTAGTGAAAGGAGAAATACGTGGTTGATGAATGAATGAATGAATGAATGAATGAATGAATGAATGAGCTCATGTTCCTAATAATCCATAAGCAGCTGTGTTATCCTTACTGATATCCAGATGAGAGTATAGGAGAGTCTAGGTGGCTTGACAAGACCACATGGCAGGTTGGAGGCAGAGCTGGGAACCTAGTCCTAGAGAGGCAGTCCTCCCCTCTTCCCTCCCTCCTTCCCTCCTTCCGATCCCCCCTTCCTGAGCTGCTTCTTGCTAGTTCTGCCACCCGCCAGCTGTCCATCCACCTAGTGATCACGTCCTGAGCACCTGTCAGTTGTGAGGCACCGCGAGTCAGGAAACTAACAGGACAGGCAGCCCCGGCCAGCTGTGTGTACACACAGTGCTGCCCAGAGCTTTCTCTCATTTCTGATCTTTGAGGTTGTTTGTTTGCTTGTTTGTTTTTAAACAAACACCTGAAGTTTAAACTTGAAAAAAAGAAGGCCAAGCCATTGGGAACTTGTGGAAATTTCTCTGGGCGTGTCAGACCCGCCTTCTCCACTTGCCAGCCCTGGCCTCTTGTGTGCTCAGAGGCTGGCCCTCAGACCCCGGAATGCAGCCCCAGCCCACATAGTCACCGCACACTGCGAGCATCTGGGGCCGGGTCCTCTCATTCCAAGTCCCACTCAGTGCTTCCTGGCTGGTGGCCATCAGCACCCTCTTCTGGAATGGGCAATGGAACAATGCCAGCTGCCCAGGCCTGTGCCCTGCAGCTCGGCCCTGTCACTGAATATATATCTCAGGGCAAGGAAAGCAGATTTTATGTGCAGGATTACAACAAAGATAAGCTTCATCCCTTTTGGCCAGGGCCTGCCTTTGTTCTTTAACCTATGCTCAGCCTTCCTTGTGCTTATAGAATTGTCTAAAATGGCATAGGGTCTTAAGAGTCCCTCAGGAGCTTGGGGTGTCGTCACGGGTGCGTGGGGGAGCTGTTGGCTGCAGGGATTTGAGAGCCGAGGTCTTTCTGCACCCAGACTGGAGTGTGGAGGACTGCGGCTCCTGCCGGGCACCGCTTATGTAACACACACCCATCTGTTGCCAGAATTTACCAGGAGCAGAAAAGCGCAAACAAATGCAGCTGCAGGTTGGTTTGATTTAATATTCTCCAGAGGATGCTATTACTGTGTGTTTTAGAGGAGATAAAATGAGAGTTTATAGGAAATATAGCTTGGCCTGGTAGACGTGGCTTGTTAATACAGTGTTTTGTGTATGGGAATCTGAAGAAGAAAAGTTAAATGTGGGCAGCTAATCCAACCAGGGCTTATTTAGAATGGAAGAAAGGAAGGGATTAGAAAAAGGGGAGTCTCTTTTATTGGGAAATGTGCTGCCTGTGAAATCCTCATGCTAGCATTTATGGGCTCCTTCCCCCCTCACTTGGTGATGCTGTAAGTGTCAGCTGGGCCAGAGGAGAGGGATGGGAGAGGCGAAGTGAGGACGTGGAGGCTGCACTGCCGCCACAGCAGTGCACAGAAGGCAGCAAACAGATGCCTCTACTTGTGACAGCTGCCATTTATTCAGTGCCGTAGGTATCAGGCACGTATAGGCACCCTGTGGGCACTCAGTAAATATTCAATGCATGAATGAATAACTGAACAAATGAATCATCTCAATTAACCCCCAGTGATCCTATGAGGCAGGTAGTGGTATTTCCCATCTTACAGACGAAGAAGCCAGAACTTAGGACAGTGAGATCCCAGATGGCAAATAGGCTGTGTCTCTTTTGCCAACGCTGATGGGAAACAGCTTGCTGGAGTGCTGTCCTGAGAAAGATCTGGAACCTTCTTTCTGGTTCATCGAGGAAAGGGTGCGATGATTGATCAGCCACGTCTGCCGTGGGCTCAGGAGGATGTGCTACTATGTGTGTCATATCTTTTGGTGTTGCCCAGATTAAGTGACTTGCCCAGCTAGCAGGTGGTAAGAGACAAAGCTGGGGAGGGGAATTTGAGGTCCGCTTTGCCTTTCTCTGGTTTTTCACGGCACTGGTTCTCCTGCAGAGTGGCATCTGTTGGGAGGAAGAAACCGATAGTCTCCCTCCTATAGTAGGTAATAACTCATCCAAAAAGTGGGCTTCCAGCAGCTCTCCATGCTCCATCTGTTTGCCTTTATAATAGTCATATTAGTTATGTGTGACAGTACAGATAAGCACACCATCCCCATCATCACCCACAGCGTCACCACGCAAGTGCCGCCTCCAGCCTGGTCACACCAGGAAGTGGGACAGCAGTGAGCATCCAGGCAGGACGGGCACCCAGGGTATATTTCATATACAGAAAGGCACTCATTAAATTGTTTTTGATAAATAAATGCTACATTTCTCCAGGGGCATATTTCTGTGACATGTAATGTGGTCTAGGCCAGGAGTCCCCAGCTCCCGGGCCACAAACCAGTACCAGTCTGAGGCCTGTTAGGAACCAGGCCGCATAGCAGGAGGTAAGCCCCGGATGAGCCAGCATGACCACCTGGGCTCTGCCTCCTGTCAGATCGGCAGTGGCATGAGATTCTCACAGGCATGGAAACCCTATTGGGAACTGCACATGTGAAGGGTCTATGCTTTACACTCCTTATGATAATCTAATGTCTGATGATCTGAAATGGAACAGTTTCATCCCAGTACCATCCCCACCCCTGCCACCATCCGTGACAATAACACAGGACAGTGAATGAGGGCCACAGGGAGGAGGAGGCTGGGCTGCTTGGAGCCAGGTGGCCAGAGTCCTTCCCCGAGCTCAGTGATGACCAGGAGCATCCATGGGGCATCTGTGGGAAAGGCACTCCCCGCAGGGCACAGCAGGAGCAAAGGCCCTGCGGCAGGAGTTCAAGGACTGTGGTTTCGCCAAGTGGCTAGAGCATGGGGAACAAGGAGTGTCATGGGAGGTCCCAGAGGGAGGTGGGGACAAGATCCTGTGGACCAGCAGGTTTGGATCTGGTTCGGAGACAGGCAGAATACAGTATGGTCAGAGCCAGCCCATCAGAGACCATGTGGCCTGGGGCAGGTTACCTCACATCTCTATGCCTCAGCGTTATCTGGAAAATGTCCAGTGAATGCATGTAAAGTGCTCTGAGTCGTTCCTGGCTTCCCGCCCTCTGTACAAGGGTCAGTTGTTAGTGTCATTGCCGGAGGCTTGTGAGCAGGGTGACATGATCTGATGGACGATGTTTGTTTGTTTGTTTGTTTGTTTGTTTGTTTTTCTAGATAGTCTCTCTCTGTTGCCCAGGCTGGAGCGCAGTGGCGTGATCATGGCTCACTGCAGCCTTGACCTCCTGGGTTCAAGTGTTCCTCCCACCTCAGCCTCCCAAGTAGCTGGGACTCCAGGTGTGCACACCACCACAGCTAGTTTTTTTTATTTTTTGCGGAGATAGGCAGGTCTCAAACTCTTGGCCTCAAGTCATCCTCCCGCCTCAGCTTCCCAAAGTGCTGGGATTACAGGTGTGAGCCACCGCGCCCGGTCCTGATTGAGGAATTTAAAAGACTACTCTGGTTGATTTGGAGAATGGATCAGGGGGCAGAGGGAGCCCAGAGAGAGGAGGCTCAAGACATAGTCTAGCTAAGAACAGCCTAGCTGAAGATGGTGGTGGCTTGGATGAGGGTGTCAGTGCTCTTGGGGTGCCCTTTGGGTAGACTCAACTCATCCTATGACTATTTGCATTTTCAGCAATGCCTTTTTCTGGGAAGAAGTTTTTGAATGAATGTAGAAGTGAAGGGATTAGTTCAGTAATGAGGCGTGTATCCATCACCTGCTTCAATAATTATCAACATTCTGCTATTGTTGTTTCACGTATCCCCCTAACATTTGAAAGCAAATTGTAGTTATCACACTATTTCACTCATAAATCCTTCAGTATACATCTCTAACAAAAAAAGACATTTGTTTGTTTACTTTTCTGTAACCTTGATGGCACTATCGTGCGTGGCCATAATTAATTATCATGCTCTGATACCCACTTCATGTTTAAACATTCCTAATTCTCTCAAAATTGTTTCTTTTACACTTGGTTTGTTTGGATCTGATACAAACCAAGACCAAACATTGCAATGACTCGGAAGTCAAAGATGTCACCTTCATTTGGTCACCCGAGTCAGTGTGGCCTGATGGCTCTGCCCCATGGCAGGGTTTGGGCACTGTGGGGTCCAGGAAGTATGCTGGGCATCTTAGCAGGGCAACTGGTGAAAAGGGGACTGAGCCCATTGCGTGGGAAGCTTCCTGAGCTGTGGACCTCAGGCTTGGTCTAGGCCACTGCCAATGGCCAGAGGGTGCTTTCCGTTGGGTGGGATGCAGTGAGTACAGTCTGTGGGCAGAGTCCTCACTCAGGTAGGTACAGACATGGTAGCCATGAGACTTCCAAGAGGGTCAGCCTTAAAGTGGGTCCCCAGCCAGCAGGGGAAGGAGAAGTGAACAGAGAATTCAGCCTTTATTTATTTATTTGTTTATTTATTTAGAGACAGAGTCTCGCTTTGTCACCCAGGCTGGAGTGCAGTGGCCCGATCTCAGTTCGCTGCAAACTCCACCCCCTGGGTTCAAGCAGTTCTCCTGCCTCAACCTCCTGAGTAGCTGGGACTACAGGCACGCGCCACCATGCCCAGCTAATTTTCATATTTTCAGTAGAGACGGGTTTTGCCATGTTGGCCAGGCTGGTCTCGAACTCCTGACCTCAAGTGACCACTTGCCTCAGCCTCCCAAAATGCTAGGATTTACAGGCATGAACCACTGGGCCCAGCCACATTCGGCCTTTAAAGAGAGCAGCCCCACAAGAACGTGGGGATTCAGAGCCAGGCTCTGCTCCTAGAGAGAATGAAAGTGGACGCAGAGCCAGCATGGAAGCTGAGACCCATGTCCTGTGCTGTGCAGACCAGGTGGGCAGGCTGCAACTGGAAGTAGGCAGATGTCTGGGCAGGGGAGGGCTGCTCACCCAGGTGTAGGTGCTGACTGGCGCAGCAGGAGAAATCACAGATCGCCTGGAGGGTGGAGCTTCCCACCTGCCTCCTGCCAGCCTTGGCCAGGACTGACTCAGTAGCTGAGCCCGTTGATTGGAGTTCTCAGTAGAAGGGCTGTTTTATCAGCCAGGATTCTCTTGGTAGCAAAAGACAGAAAACCCAATTAAAACTGGGTTAAGCACAAAATAGAAGAAGTCTTTGGCTCATGTAAGAGAAGACGCTGGGTGGCTGGCTTTAGGTATGGCGGCATCCAGGATTTCACATGATGTCATCAGGAATCTGCCTCCCTCCATCACTTAGCTCTCTTCCCCTCTGTGCTGGCCTCATCCTCAGGTTCCACGTGGTAGCCCCCAGTGGCATCAGGTTCATGTTTATTTCAGCAGCCCCCGCAGAAAGAGACTGTCCTCATGAAAGCTGCAATCTAGCGCTTATTATCGGTCAGACCTGCATTGCTGCCTGGGGTGGGCCCACATTATCCACATGAGGTGAAATTAACAGAAGGCTGGATTTTCAATGGGAAATTGAAGTTCTGCCTCTGAAAGAGGGAAAAATCACCAGGGAAGATAGAAAATCATACCCGACCTAGGTCCTTTTTCTTTTTCTCTAAGAACATAGGAGTCACATGCTGTTGAATTTATTCATCAGCTCCCAAACTTAAACCTTCCTTGACACTTAACCACATATCAAAGCTGCAGGCCTGACCACTGGATCGCTATTTCTGGCCTTTCTTACTGTGAATGCACACTACTCCCACTTGGCACACCCAAACCCTGCCCGTCTGTCCACCCACGCCAGGCTTCCTTCTCCACTTCCTTTTTCTGTCTGCGCCAGCTCCTGGCTCACAACTTTGATCCTCTGACTTCCCTTTGCCCCTCACTGTCAGGCATCTCTAAGTCCTACCAGTTCAATTTCCAAAACCAGTCTCCTTCCCAATCCAGCTCATCCCTTCCCTTCTTCCTGTTGCTGTGTGAAGCCTTATTCCCGTGTATCCCCATCCTCCCCTCTACTGCTCATGGGCTCAGCCCCTCCTCTCATCAGCAGAGGTTTGTCAATTGCCCCAAGCCCAGGCGTTGTGCTGGGAATCAGCACTGATACGCTGCCTGCCCCTGCAAGCTCGTGCCCAGGCAGGGGAGGCCCAGGGGCCCTGCAGTGAAGGGCATGAGCCCAGGGCCTCCCAGCTGCAGAATGCCTCAGGGGAGCAACCATGACCCACTGCTGTCACATGCCTCCCAGAGCATCCTGGGAAGAAGGCTGGACACAGAGGCTGTGCACCGGTCACCAGATGCAGCTCACAGGTAGACTTCCGCTGGATCACATGTTTTCAAAATTATTTGAATTAATAGCCAACATTTTTAAATTGGGAGGTTTTGCATGAAAATATGAAGTTTTTTGCATTTTTTGAGAAACTAGAAGATCCCACATTTATACCTGGAAACTTGAGTGGAGCTGAGTCACAGCGACACCGTTGTCCTTATACCCCATTGCCTGTCTCATTTGCGGTACTTGCCTGGACCCTGAATGTGTTTGCATTGGTGACTTCCGCCACTCCCTGACCCCAAAATCTGACTCTCTGGCTCTTTCATGCTTAGATAGCTTTGACCTCCCACTGGCCCCCATAAAACTCTTCTCTCCCCTCTGCCTTAGCTCCTGCCATCCCCAGAGCCTGGAATACCTGACCCGTCTTGTTACAAGCCTGCCTTTCAAAACACTGAGGTTCAGCTTGAGCCTGACTTCACAGACAAGCCTCCCCGTACCCCTAGCCTGCCTTAGGCCCCTTCCGGGGGTCTCCAGCCACACCCTTCCTGGCACCAAGTCCCTGCTTCCTGAGGGTGTTCCTTAGGGTCCTGAGTTTCTGACATACAAACAGGCACCCCCGGCCAAATCTGCCCTGTGATGCGTTCGGTTTGGTCCTCACGGTGTTTACAGCTTATGAATTGTTTAATGACAACATTTGGAAATTGCCTTTTGATGACCTGGCAATATTCCCTCTCTTTCATCCACTGGCTGGAGCGGACTTGAGGGTATGCGTCCTTCAGCTCACAGACCCCCATGGCTGCAGTGCCACTAGCATTTGAGCATGCGACCGCTTCACCTACAGCTGGTTGTGAGCTCTTCAAAGCGAGGACCCTGGCTTGCTTCCTTTGCATCCCACACAGGCCAGGACCCTCCCCTACCACCCCCGCCCCCCAACACCAAAAGACCCCCACACAGTATGGGCTGCATTGAATAAAATTGCAAGATTTGCATGCCAGGGCCTCAACGCAAACTTAGTTGAGCTTTGACCTCAGAGTGCATGGGGCACCTCCTATGGCTGCTGCCAACCTCTGCCAGAAACAGGGGGATTGCTGCACTGGGCCCTGCAGAGCATTGTCTCTGAGCCATGCCAACCTGAGCAGCCAGCCTTGATGGGTCTATACATTTAAGTGTGGTACATTAGGTACAAGACATGAGGGTAACTCCTGTGTCTTGCATATGTGGCAAGCAGCATTTAAAGCACTTTATGTAAATCAGCTCATTTATTCTGCACAACAGTCCTATGAGGCAGGTACTGCAGTTACCGGCTCCATTTTACAGATGGGGAAACTGAGGTACAGAAAGGCAGAGCAACTTGCTGACGATCACATGACTACCAGGCATTCTGGTGCCCACTTCACAGCCCTGCTTTTCTTTTTCTTTTCTTTTCTTTTTTTTTTTTTTTTGAGACAGAGTCTCACTCAGTTCCCCAGGGGAAGTACAGTGGCATGATCTCGGCTCACTGCAACCTCTGCCTCCTGGGTTCAAGCGATTCTCTTGCTGCAGTGTCCTGAGTAGCTGAGATTACACGTGTGTGGCCCTATACGTGGCTAATTTTTTTGTATTTTTAGTAGAGATGGAGTTTTGCCATGTTGGCCAGGCCGGTCTCGAACTCCTGACCTCAGATTATCCGCCCACCTCAGCCTCCCAAAGTGCTGGGATTACAGGCATGAGTTACCGCACACGGCACAGCCCTGCCTTTCTATAGAGCGACCATTGTCACTGGAGAGCCAGGCCCTGCAGGAGGGCAGCCATTACTCCTCATGTTAGCGCCGACCCGGTGTTGCCACACAGCCTAAGTTTTTCAACAGAGGCCAGAAATGCACCTTGTTATGTGAAAGCTTGCAATTTGTAAATATTACTAATAATTCTAAAATTCTTAAATGCTTGGTGAGCTAAACGAGCATGGTTTCAGCCAGAGGACCACCAGTGTGTGAACTAATCAGATCCCATCCACGTTCGTTATCCTGAGTCTGTGATGCCAGGTGGGGCATGGCATGGTCTTCCCAGAGTGTGGCATATAGTAGGTGTTTGTTAAATGTCTCAGTGTCTTACCATCTTCTTCTGTCCCTTCTAGGAAATTAAATTTCACATCACAAAGAATGGTTTTCACTGGCCTTCCTCCCAAGGGACATGTAAAAGACCATGAAGGTCACTCCCCAATGAAACCAGAACTCCCTGAAAGTTTATTCCCCAAAGCAAGACCTCAGGACAGATAGGAATAGCCCTTTCCCCTGTCCTTGAAGGTCTTGCCTCCTGGGGAGGACAAGCGTGTGTCTGTGGACACTTGGCTAAGCAGTAGGTGCAGAGAACCAGGTTGCAAGCCCAACACTGAAACCTCAGAGGAAGACTCAAGTCAACCAGAGTCGGGGAGGAGGGGAAGACAGGGAGGGCCAAGGGCTCCCTGGAGGAGTCAGTCCTTGAGCCAGGTCCTGACGTGCGCGTGTCAGCGCTCTGGGAGACAGCACCTCACTGCCTCCATAGCCCTCCATACCTCGATAGACCTACAGTTGGGATAAAAGCAGTGAGTCCGGGAGACAAACCCTAAACCCCTGGCCCAGAACCCCTGACTCCTTCCTGTTCTGGAGCTAGCACTTCCGGGCAAAGAGCTAGGAAGGACAGCAGCCCATGCTTTTGCTCTGCAGAGGTGCCGGTGAATGTTCCCAGCCAATGACACAACTCCCAGAGTGTGGGACTCCTGCAGTGTGGGCTCCCTGGGCTGTGCCTGAAGTCCAGCCAGTGCACATCTGGGCCAAATTCAGTTGTGTCACCATGCCAAGGCGCCATTTGCCTTAACGGACCCACCTTGGCTTGTAGTATTTGGGCCTAGCCAGTGTTTTGTTCCAGAGGTTTGTTCTCAGGTTGTACTGGCTGCGCCAAAGGCCGGTGCTCCTCTCCAGGGAAAGTGACTTAAGATGCTAAAGCCTTAAAGTGCTTCGCTGTTGTCACAGTGGAACCGTGCCGCCATGAATCTTTGTTGGGCAGTTGTGTGTTCATTGCAAAAGACACACCATTCTACCCTGGGGCCAGGGAGGAAAGTGGCCTTGCTGAGTTAATTACTTAGATTGAAATAATATTAATATTGTATTAAAAATGCTTTACAGTTTCAGCACAGTTGATTCTTGCCAACTGTAAAGAAGGAAGAGGACAAAATGTGGGCCAGGAAAGGTGTTCCCATTAACTACACACCAGCCACAGAGTTTCAAAGTATCCTTTTCAAGATCCATGGCAAAGGGGGTTTGAGGCAGCAAGAACAAAAGGCATAAAAATAACTCTAGTTAAGGAAGGAAAAAAAATATTCACACCAAAGAAACAAGGCACACACACACACACATACACACACACGCACACACACATACACACACGCGCGCGCGCGCAGAGAGAGAGACACAAGGTTCTAAAGGTTAAGACATTCTGACAGGAAGGAATTTCATCGTGCACTTCCTGGAAGGAGACAACAAGGGAGAAAGGGCCTGGGGTTAAAGCTCCGACGAGTGGAGGGGGAGGAAGCAGGCTGGTTCCTGAGGAGAGGATTTTCCCCCTGGATCCTTTCCTAAAGATGTCCTTTGTACAGAACTGCACTGCGGGGGTGTGGAGGAATCCAGACTCACAGAATCTTCCATCCTGCGTTCTTCCTGGGGCAGATGTGGCTCTCATACAGCCGCTAAGCACACCCTTGTGGTATAATGACACTTATGCAGTATATACGTAAATATGTAGAAAAATGTCTCGAAGGACTGGAACCCACACACATACACACGCCCACCACCCAGTGGAGGTGGAGGTGGGGGCTGGGGTGGGGTAGGAGACAGTTCGTCCATAGGGACTTATTTTCTTTTTTTTATTTTATTTTATTTTTGAGACCGAGTTTCCCTCTTTTGCCCAGGCTGGAGTGCAGTGGCACAGTCTCGGCTCACTGCAACCTCCACCTTCTGGTTTCAAGTAATTCTCCTGCCTCAGCCTCTCGAGTAGCTGAGATTACAGGCGCCTGCCACCACGCCTGGCTAATTTTTGTATTTTTAGTACAGACGGGGTTTCACCATGTTGGCCAGGCTGGTCTCGAACTCCGGACCTCATGATCTGCCCGCCTCAGCCTCCGAAAGTGTTGGGATTACAGGTGTAAGCCACTGTGCCTGGCCCAGAGGGACTTATTAAAAAAAAAAAAAAAAAAAAGGCCAGGCGCAGTGGTTCACGCCTGTAATCCCAGCACTTTGGGAGGCCTAGGCAGACGGATCACCTGAGGTCAGGAGTTCAAGACCAGTCTGGCCAACATGGTGAAACCCCGTGTCTACTAAAAATACAAAAAATAGCCGGGCATAGTGGCGTGCCTGTAATCCCAGATACTTGGGAGACTGAGGCATGAGAATCGCTTGAACCCGGGAGGCAAAGATTGCAGTAAGCTGAGGTCACACCACTGCACTCCAGCCTGGGCGACAGAGCGAGATGCCGTCTCAAAAAATAAAAATACAATGTTTAAAAAGGGTGGAGGCTCAGAGCTCCACCGGTACAGGTGCTCCTGACAGTGGCTAGGCTAGCATGGGCCAGGACTGTGGCTTTCTTGGAATCTAGCTTGACCCACAGAAAGATGGTGGTTAAGACCTTAGCATGCCAGCCATAGTGGCTTACCACACACCAGCCATGTGACCTTGGGGAAGGCCTGTGCCTCAGTTTCTCCATCCATAAGATGGGACCCTAATGCTTCCCTTACAGGATTGTTCTGAGGATGGTGTAGGACAAGGCAGTCTGTTATCCTTTAAACAGAATATCCAGAGAAGTGACTAATATTCATTCCCTACAGGGACCCTACTCTGGTGATCCTTGGGTCACATCTGCCCATGAATGTGGCTTGTTTGGCCTGCAGATTGCTGGAAACATTTCAGAGCTCAGAGCTGCCAGGCAGGGCATGACCCTCCCGCCTCCCCCATGACCCCTGCATACCACTGGTTTCCACCTGAGCCCACTCCTCTCTCTTACCTGCCTGACCCCTGCCTGCACCTGCTTCCCTCTCTCAGTTCCCTCTCCACCAGACATCTTGGTGGGGACAGGGCAGCTGATGGCTAGGGGTCAGATGGGCTCTGGACTGAGGAAGGAAGATGGGTGGCCATGTCATAGAAGTCGGGCACCCTATTAGGAAAGCTAGGATGCCCACCTTGTGACTGTGCTGGACTAGATGGTTTCCCCATCACCCACCACCTCTTTAAAGGAAGGCGTTTCTGTCTCACCAGATGTCCCTATGGCAGTAATTTTGCACGGCCAGTCATTGAAAACTGCCCATGCTGTCCATCTCAAATAGCTGTTTCCCAATGAATTCACAGCATGCACTTGCTCTGTGCCTCTGCTAAACAGAGACTCCATCCATATAAACATGTAAAAGAGTGCTTTGAGAATCGACTTTTCTGACAGTCGGCAAAGAGTAGCCTGCCATCCGCAATTGGATAATTGAAGCCGAGTTCCTGTGGCGTAACGCAGGCTGGAAGTTCTCCTTCTAAATTGCTGCAGAAACCTCTGTAACTCAGTGATCCTGAAATTTGTTAGCTCCTACTCACCTAGCTTTCAGGAAGGCTAAGCAGGAGGTTAGTATAGGTGAACATCTCCGGGGTCTCGGATGCCATCTCCCAAGAGCAGATCAGAAGCCAAGGCAATGTGGGAAATAAATGATCTGGAGGTGAAACCCACAGACCGCCGCTTTTCTGATCAGGTTCGTTCTTAGAGCACTGTTGAGAGAGCAGTGCTGTCCAGGAGAGAATACTGTGTTTATTCATTTGCTATTCCAAAGTAAATTATTTATTTATTTATTTATTTATTTATTTATTTATTTATATTTATTTAGAGACGGACCTTCACTGTCGTCACCCAGGCTGGAGTGCAATGGCACGATCTCAGCTCACTGCAACCTCCGCCTCCCAGGTTCAAGTGATTCTCCTGCCTCAGCCTCCCGAGTAGCTGGGATTACAGGTTCACACCATCACACCAGGCTAATTTTTGTATTTTTAGTAGAGATGGGGTTTCACCATGTTGGCCAGACCGGTCTCGAACTCCTGACCTCAGGTGATCCGTCCACCTTGGCCTCCCAAAGTATTGAGATTACAGACGTGAGCTATCGCACCCAGCCCAAAAATAATTGTTGGGTGGCTACAATGTGCCCTTGGACAAGACGGGCAGGGCCTCGGCTGTCTTGGAGCCTAACTTTGAGTGGGAAAAACAATAAATAAGTTAAAAGCTGATAAGCAAGACCATTCAGAGACTAAAAGGAAATCAAACAGGGCAATAAGATAGAGAGGGGACCGATGAGGTGGGGCTGCTCTAGAGGGATGGTCACAGAAGGCCCTGAACAGAAGAAGGAGCAAGGCTGTGGGCGTCTGAGGCAGAGCATGCCAGGCAAGTGTGCAGGCTCTAAGGCAGGAACAGGCTGAGCCACGTCAAGGAACCGAGGCAGGTGCCAGGAGCCGGAGTCAGAGAGGTCAGTGGGCACCCCTGAAGGGGCGTAGGATTTATTGTCAGTGCCATAGGAAGTCACTGGGCAGCTTTAAGCAGGAGGCTCCCAGGATCTGATTTCAGTTGTTAAAAAAAAGACTCACTGCTGTGTGGAAAATGAAGTGAGCGCAGCGTTTTGGGGAGACAGCCCCGAGTGGAGGCGGAGAGACCAATTGGGAGGCAACGGTGGTGTCTCTGGGGGAGACCCTGGTGGCCCAGGCAGCAGCACACTCGGGCGAGGAGGTCAGCTCTAGGCTGTGTTCTGGAGAGAGAGCCGAGGGACGTGCCGACACGCTGGATGTGAGTGAGAAAGTGAGAGGGGACGAGGGGACGGTGAGCTTTTTAGCAACCGCTCGAATGATGGACCCATTTTTAAGATAGTTGAAGACTGGGTTTGGAGAAGGTGATTTCAGAATTCTGTTTCGGGCACACCAGGCACAGTGATTCACACCTGTAATCCCAGCGCTTTGGGAGGCCAAGGCAGGAGGATCCCTTGAGCCCCGGAGCTCAAGACCAGCCTGGGCAACAAAGTGAGACCCCATCTCTACAAAAGAATAATTTCTTTTAATTAGCTGGCCATAGTGACGTGCACCTGTAGTCCCGGCTATCCAGGAGGCTGAGACGGGAGGGTCACTTGAGCCCAGAAATTCAGGTTGCAGTGAACCCTGATCAAGCCACTGAACACCAGCCTGGGCAACAGAGCAAGACCCTGTCTCTTAAAAAAAAAAGAGAGCATTCTGTTTGGGCATTTTAATATTGGAATACCTGTTAGATATCCAGGAAGAGAGGCCAAGCAGTCACTTGGGTCTTGGTGGAAAGGTCAGGGTTGGAGATGAAAATAACTGGGAGCCTGGGGCCTGAGTGAGACCACCTGGAGAGCGAGGGAAGAGCACTCAGGAGGCCTTGGACTGAGCCCCGGGCAGCCCAGTCCTTCAAGGTGCAGCCGAAGAAGAGGAAGTAGCCCAGGAGTCAGGCAGACTCAGCCAGCGAGGCAGGAAGAAAGCCAGGTGGGCGCAGAGCCACACAAGCCCCAGGGAGGAAAGCCATCGCAAAGGAGGAGAAGCTGCTGAGTACTGCCGAGCCGCCACACCCACCTGCTCCCCGCCCCCCAGAACTGAGAAATTCCCATTGCCTGTGGCAGTCGGCTGGACCCTGTAATTTAGGAACCAGACACTTCTGAGAGTCATTAATAATGGCACCAGGACGACAGGTATAAATCAGAATTGTCCTGGACAGACAAGGATGGACCGTCACCCTAGTTATCAGTGCCCAGGTCAGGTGGGTTCCACGTGGAGGTGGAGGCGGAAACCCAATGGGAGGAGGAGCCACAGGGACAGTGACACTCAGAGATTCACTTATAGGGTGATGGGCAGATCATGGGGGACCCCTGCAATGGAATATTCCTTAGCAGTAGAAAGGAAAGGAACTATCAGTTCCCATAACACAGGTGAATCTCAGAGCAGTTACGATGACTGAAAGAGCCGGGCAAAAAAGACTACATGCAACATGATTCCTTTCTGTAAACATTCCAGAAAGGACGATCAGTGTATAGGGAGGGACCACAGCTAGGTGGTTGCCTGGGGCTGGGGAAGGAGGAATGGGAGACAGGGGTTACCAAGGGGCACGAGGAAACCTTAGGGATGATAGGTACGTTTGTTCTCTCGAGTGTGGTGGTTTCATTGGCGTAGACACATGTTAAAACTTATCAAGCTGTATCCATTAAATATGCACAATTTATTGTATGGGATGTGTATTCTATTCCTTGATAAAGCTGGGAAAAGAGTTTTGCTGTAAAGAGGATGAGACAAGTGGAACAGTAGCAGGAGGTGTGATTTTATCTTAAGCATAGAAGGAACAGAGCTGAACCTGTGTGACATGGGGGCATTTAGGCTGGCAGTGAGAGAGGAGAGCGAGGTGGGGACCCTTTGCATGTCACGTGGAGGGCTTTGGAATTTATCCCATCATCGACATGGTTCTGCACCCTGTCGTGTGAAGAAACCACCTGGAGAACTTGTTTTGAGTCCAGTAGTTACCTACAGGCTGCCCTTGAGGCAGTGGTCGTCACACGGCATCCTCCTGGCTCCCTTCCGACTGCAGCTGCTGTGGACGTGGGACAGTCCCCGCATGTGGACAGCGCCCTGCCTCAGGTGCTCTTGGGGTGCTCTGCCGTGGGAGCACACTCAGCTCGTGCGTGTGTGGGTGCATCAGTGCCCCGAGGGCAGCCTTGAACTAGCAGTGGATAAATGTCCCAGTCTTGGAGAGACACTTGCAACATGCGTTTAAGCAGAAGATTCCCATGATCTGATTTCAGTTAAAAAAAAAAAAAAAAAAAAAAAGACTCACTGCTGCATAGAAAATGAAGTGTGAGTGCAGGATTTGGAGGAGACACCGCAGAGTGGAAGCGGAGAGACCAATTAGGAGGCGGCAGTGGTGTCTCTGTCAGAGGCCCTGGTGGCCTGGGCAAGGAAGGCAGCAGCACGTTCCGGGCAGAGAGGTCAGACCCAGGAAGTGTTCTGAAGAGAGAGGCGAGGGACAGCTGGCAGATCGGATGGGCAAGTGAGAAAGAGAGGGATCAAGGGGGCCACGAGGTTTTTGGCAACTGCTTCAAGGATGGAGCCATTTTTAAGATAGGTGAAGACTAGGGTTGGGGAAAGTGAGTTCTTGGAGTTCCGCAGAGGGCCCCCATGGGAAGGAGCACCAGTTGGCCACAGCAGTGACCAGCTCAAAAAAAATTGGGTATTTCCTTTTTCCTGCCCTATCTTACTTTCCCCGTTACCTCTCGGACTCACCTGCCAAATACTCGACTTGCACCCAAGTCCTTGTCTCAGCCTCTGCTTTTACGGTCTCCCAATTATGATGCCTGCCGAGGCCAGGAAGGCTGTGTTTTTTAAGCACTTCAGGCTTTTTGACGCAGATGGTCTCAGGAACTGGACTTTAAAGAACACTGCTATAGGCTGTGAAAAAAACATGAAGGATTTCACACAGGGGAATGACTGGACAGATTCGCTCTGGTAGAAAATTAACTCTGGTGGCAATGTGAAGTCCAAGTTAAAGTAGCAAGAGACGGGAAGCAGGGGGACCAATTAGTAGGCTATTACAAATGTCCCAACAGGAGGTAATGATGACGAAGGCAGCGATTGAGTCCGTCTCTTTGTGAAAGTCCTTTGATTTATAGAGTATATAACGGTTCGCACGGAAATGAGACCAAGCCTAGTTTCACACCCCCAGCACTGTCGTTTTCAAAAGCTCGCATTTCTAGCATTTCACATTTTCTTTTCTTTTTTTGGTATCTTCGACTTCCAGAATTTCATACATCAGTCTGATGCTATGCATCTTCACTTTGTTAAATCTTGTGGTTTCAGGATCTTGACATTGGTGCCAAGAACGTGAAGCTTTACGTCAACAGAAACCTTATCTTCAATGGCAAGTTAGACAAAGGAGACAGGGAGGCCCCAGCTGACCACAGCATCCTGGTTGACCAGAAGAACGAGAAGAGCGAGCGACTGGAGAACACCATGAACATTCACTCGGAAGAAAGCAGAGGCACCCACGAGATGGCTGGCGCCAGCGGGGACAAGGAGCTTGGTCTCGGTTGCCCACAGCCAGCTGAAACATTAGTGGATGCAAAGCTATCTTCACAAGGAGATGTGTCTGGCGAAAGGAAGAATTCAACTAATTGCGGGAAAGACAGTTTGTCCCAGTTAGAGGAATATTTGAGACTGTCGGCAGCCCCCGCTTTGATAGGTGACATGCCCAGTGCTCCTGCCACCTCCCCACCTGTCAGGTGCCCTCCTGTCCACGAGGAGTCCTCTCTCATCCAACAACTGGAAAACCTCATGGGCAGAAAAATCTGTGAGCCGCCCGGGAAAACCCCGTCCTGGTTACAACCTTCTCCCGCCAGGAAGGACAGGAAGCAGGAAGGCAGGAAGTCAAAACCCGTCTGGCTTAGTCCCGAGAAGCCACTGGCCTGGAAGGGCAGGCTCCCGTCAGACGATGTCATCGGTGAGGGTCCCAGAGAGACCGAGGCTGGGGATAAAGGCCCCCGGCGTGAGCCAGGGCGGGGGACCAGCCGGAGCGCCAACACCAAGGAGAGACCCCAGAGGGCAACCCCCAAAGTCCACAGTGATGACTCAGACATCTTTAACCAGCCCCCCAACAGAGGGCGCCCTGCTAGTGGGAGGAGGGGCTCAAGGAAGGATGCTGGCAGCAGTAGTCATGGGGACGACCAGTCAGCCAGCAGAGGTAAGCTCCAAAAAGCAGCCTGACTTGGGCACCATCATCCCAGCGCCTCTAATTGGCATGAAGCCAGTTACTCCCTGGACCTCAGTTTCCTTATCTGCAAAACAAGGTGGTTGTTCTCAACTAAGGGTCACCAAATCACTGTCTCAGGGGCCAAAGAGGTACATAAATGAGTGAAATGGGCAAGATACATTTTGCATGATAAATTCATAGATGTGTTTGTCATTGCCACCAAAGTATGTCCCTTTGCCCATTTTTCTTGCAACACATGACTTTTCCAAGCCATTTTCCAAAAGACTACTTTGTTCTCCTACCTTTCCTAGAGACATTGGTCTCTAATCACTTCACTTTCTCCAACTGTTAGAAAAATAGGTGACTACAGTGGCCAGGCCTGAAATCCCAGCACTTTAGGAGGCTGAGGCGGGAAGATCGCTTTGGCCCAGGAGGTCAAGGCTACAGTGAGCCATGATTGTGCCACTGCATTCCAGCCTAGGTGACACAGCGAGACTCTGTCTCAAGAAAAAAAAGAAAAAATAATAACACAAGTGTGATGATGCATAGCAATTGACACTTGCCTGGGTGTTGGAAGTGGCACAGGGAATAGTGAGGACTTCGGCAATTTGGAGACCATAAACCCACCCACAGGGCGGCTGCCACTCCACTCAGGTTTCTAGTCAGCCTTTAGGAATTCAAGGCCAGGCCAGGTGCAATGGCTCACACCTGTAATCCCAGCACTTTGGGAGGCTGAGACGGGCAGATAACCTGAGGCCAGGAGTTCAAGACCAGCCTAGCTAACATGGTAAAACCCTGACTCTACTGAAAATACAAAAATTAGCCAGATGTGGTGGTGTGTGCCTGTAATCCCAGCTACTTGGGAGGCTGAGGCAAGAGGATCACTTGAACCCAGGAAGTGGAGGCTACAGTGAGCTGAGATTGTGCCACTGCACTCCAGCCTGGGCAATAGAGCAAAACTCCATCTCAAAAAAAATAATAATGAATGCAAGGCCACTGTACCAGACCTCCCTTTTACCTTTTTCAAGAGAAACCAGAAATGTTTCTTATTTTTTAACTTTGGCAACTGATTGAGATTATTTTTAAACCACTGTATGTGTCAAAAAACAAAAAACAGAAAAAAACATCTGTTGGCAGGACTCGCCCTGAGAGCTTTGTGAACTTTGCAGTAGATGATTAGATGATCTTCAAGGGCTTTCCTGATTATGAACGGAGAGCCCACCAAGGCAGGGAGTCTCAATATTTGCACTCAGATTTGGCTCCTGGGAAGGAGTACGGATAGCAGCTAGGAGTCAAACCATTGAATCTAAACTTGGCGGCTTACAGGCCTGAGACCTCTAGCCTGGGCCTCAGTGTTTTCATCTGTAAAATGGTAATGACTTCCCCACCCAGTGTGGCAAGGAAGGAATGAGATGATGGCTTCCAAATAGCAACACCGAACCTGTCACATGATGAGTGCTCGGGGAGTAGTAGCCGTTATTTCAACACTAGCTTGGACGAGGTCCTTTTCCATCCACAGAGCACTCAGGCCTGCCATGCCAGGGCTCAGCCCTAGAGCCTCTGAATTTAACCCCACCCCATACCACGTGGAAGCAAAACCCTGGGGCCAGGCTGCCTGAGCTTGTATGCTGGCTCCATCACCTCCAGCCCACACCTCAGGCAGGTTCTGAAACCCTGCTGAGTCTCAGTTTCCTCATCTGTAAAATGACACTAATAATACATGGGGTGCTGGGAGGATCAAATGAGATCATACTTGTGGAGCATTTAACACAGTTGGAGCCCCCAAGAGAGATTAGCTGTTCCGTCATCATCATCACCCTCTCTGTGATGCTGCCTCTGGGTGAAATATCTATGCAACGCCAAGGCATGCATTTTGTTTTCCAGTTTTATTTTCTTATTTTCTTTTTTAAAATTTTTATTTTAAGTTCTGGGGTACACATGCAGGATGTGCAGGTTACATAGGTAAATGTGTGCCGTGGTGGTTTGCTGCACCTGTCAACCCATCACCCAGGTATTCAGGCCAGCATGCATTAGCTATTTTTCCTAATGCTCTCCCTCCCCCACTGTACCCCCCAACAGGCCACAGTGTGTGACGTTCCCTTCCCTGTGTCCATGTGTTCTCATAGTTCAGCTCCCACTTATAAGTAAGAACATGTGGTGTTTGGTTTTCTGTTCCTGCATTAGTTTACTGAGGATAACGGCTTCTGGCTACATCCATGTCCCTGCAAAGGACATGATCTCGTTCCTTTTTATGGCTGTATAGTATTCCATGGTGTATATGTGCCACATTTTCTTTATCCAGTCCATCATTGATGGGCATTTGGGTTAATTCCATGTCTTAATGCATGCATTTCTTAATGATTCAAATCAGCGTTTCTCTATTAGGGAGTGTCTAGCAGATATACCCCTGACATGTCACTTAGGGTGCAGGAACAAGTTCCTCAGACTCCAAGTGTCATCGTGGGCAGAGCTGCCTCCTCTGGTTCCCCAACCTTACAGATTTTTGCTGCTCACCCCTTCTGAGACTTAACACTGAGGCTCAGTCAGCGTCAGGAGGAGGGTAAGCTGGAAGGAAAGAGTTGAGGAGCTCTCTGAGGGCAGGCGCCTGGCTCATGGCAGGTCTTTCACAGTGTGGGAGGGCCGTTGTAAGAAAGAACTGCAGTGACCGGGTGCACAGCATGCTTGCGGTAAGCCGGGCTCTGGTCCAGGCGTGTTACCCGAATAACCTCCTGACAGACTCATTTTACAGATAAAGAGAACGTGAGATGGAAGTAACGTTTTTCAGGTCACATAGACAGTAAGGGTTAAAGCAGGACTCAAACCCAGACAGATCAGCTCTACCATACATGTTTCCAAACACTACCCTATAGTAGTCACAGCCTATGGTCACAGCCATCATCACCCAACTGCCCCGGGAAGGCCAGGCATTCCAAGCTTTCCCAGCAAACAGTCGTGCAAAGCCTCCGGGAGTTCCGAGGTAACGGTGTTACTCTAACTTGCCCAAGTTTAGGAGATTCTGTTTCACTTTAATTTCTTTCCAAGCATTTCAGTGCTTGGCTCAACGGCACATTAAGAACCAAGCCCCTGAGATTTCATGCTTGTTAAGCCAGTCATGCTAAAAAGGAAAGTTGCTTAGAAATTTTAAATTATCCATTACCTAGCACCAAATCCCATAGCCATGCCCTTCCAGAAAGGTACAGGCCAGCCCACCAAGAATGCTGGCGGAATGAATGACTGCCCAAGTTCTGTTCTGGGATTGGAATTTTGTTGCCAGTATAAGAGCCTTATACTGGGTGCACTGTCTCACATCTGTAAACCCAGCACTTTGGGAGGCCAAGGTGGGAAGATTTCTTGAGGCCAGGAGTTCAAGACCAGCCTCGGCAATATAATAAGACCCCATCTCTACAAAAGTTAAAAAAAAAAAAAAAAAAAGCTGGGTGTGGTTGTGTGTGTCTGTAGTCCCAGCTATTCGGGAGGCTGAGGCAGGAGGATCCCTTGAACCCAGGGACTGAAATGCCTGAAAAGAAATTAAAGTGAAACAAAGTCTGCAGTTCAAGTCTGGATGTCAAGGCTGCAGTCAGCCATGATCACACCACAGCACTCCAGCCTGGGTGACAGAGCAAGACCCTGTCTCTGAAAAAACGAAAATTGGGCTGGGCACAGTGACTCTTGCCTGTAATCCCAGCACTTTGGGAGGCCGAGGCGGGAAGATCATCTGAGGTCAAGAATTCGAGACCAGCCCGATTAACATGGCAAAACACTGTCTCTACTAAAAATAGAAAAATTAGCCAGGTGTTTAGGCGCACACCTGTAATCCCAGCTACTCAGGAGGCTGAGGCATGAGAATCGCTTGAACTCGGGAGGTGGAGGTTGGAGTAAGCCGAGATCACACCACTGCACTTCAGCCTGGGCGATAGAATGAGACTCTGTCTCAAAAAATGAAATCATAAAATTAAATTAATTAAATTAATTAAAATTAAAGCAATATAATGTAGGGAACTTATGAAAATCAAGACAGAGCAGGATCCGGTCTCTTTAAAAAAAGAGAGCAAGAGAGAAAGAGCAAGCCTGAGAAATCTTATGCCCAGCAGAGCATCTCGTTGAATGCCATCTGCATTTTGGAATTATTTTCATCAGGGGTCAGTTGTTTACAGGTGAAGGAGATCTCATCAGCCCAGTTTGGGCAGTAAAGGGGGTGTTATTCAGAGAATCCTTAATGATCACCTTGACCCCAAAGGTAGAGAGTGTAGCGACTCATCACAGGGGACTGGAAGGAAGAACCAGAAAGTTGGTGGGAACCAAGGACACTTCTTTCTGTCTCTTCTGGGCCCTACCTCTTCTTCTCTGCGGGTCCACTTCCCCTCACTTTCCTCACAATACCAGCTTTCTCTGCTACTCACACGGCCTCACAGCTGTATGAGGAGAAATGTAAGGAAATGGCCTCACAGCCCTAGAGTGACTATGTCCCGGCTCTTGTTCCTGCAACCAATTCCAAAGTCTCAGGGTAGAAGGTGATTGGTCTACTTGGATCAGGTGTCCACTCCTTGTCCAATCAGTGATGGCCGAAGGGTGATTCACTAGAATAAACATGGCTCTGTGATATCCCTCTAAGTACTTCATCATTTCCTGTTTTAGCAGCAATTACCACATACCTCATGGCAGTGCAGTTGATTTTGACAAACTTCAGTTCAGAGCTCCATAGTCCTATTCATCTCAATCTAGGAGTATGTAGGAAATTTTGATAGCACCATCTCGTCATTGGGCACCCCTCCCAGATTGTGTTGACTGCAGGTTGAAGGAGTGGCTTTCTGATGTCTGTGCAGATTGTAGAAATGTTGGTGACGACAGGGCAGAGCACTGATTCCAGCAGCTCCCCAATTCCCATGGAGTCTGCAGACATAGAGGTCCATGGGCCCCCAGCCAGCTCTCATGTCGAAGAGGTCTAAGAGCAAGGCTCAACTCCTCTGCTTTTTTTTTTTTTTTTTTTTTTTTTCGAGACAGAACCTTGCTGTGTCGCCCAGGCTGGAGGACATTGGCACAATTTCAGTTCACTGCAACCTCCACCTCCTGGGTTCAGGTGATTCTCCTGCCTCAGCCTCCTGAGTAGCTGGGATTATAGGTGCATGCCACCCCACCCAGCTAATTTTTGTATTTGTAGTAGAGATAGGGTTTCCCCCTGTTGGCCAGGCTGATCTTGAACTCCTGACCTCAGGTGATCCACCCACCTCAGCCTCCGAAAGTGCTGGGATTATAGGCGTGAGCCACCGTGCCCAGCCATTTACTCCTCTGCTTTTAAACCCAGAGTGTACAACTCAGGGAGAATAGGTTAGAAAGCAGATGCAGAATGAAAGCAAAGTCTCTGTCTGTCTCACGCACTCAGGCAGTGTCTCTGATATGTGGCGTTCGGTGCTGTCTCCTCGGTGCACTTGCAAACCAACCCAGGCCATTCATTTTAGTCGATGGAAATCAAATCACATAAATTGAAGTCATGAGAATCCATCCGGGTAGTTCCTTCTGCCACATGTTAAGCCTCGTGCCTGAGGGGAGAGGATGGAAGAAACCTCTGGTATCTTTTTAAATGGCAGATGAGAAGGAGGGGAGGGCAGAGGACAGGGGCAGAGGAACTGACAGGTGGAGCAGGGAGTCCCTCAACCTCTAGGCCTGATCCCAAGGGCTACCAGCGTCCAGCCCTTCACTGGCATTTCCACACACCAGGAGCTGTGCTGCACACTGGGACACATCTGGGAGCGAGGATAAGGTGGCAGAGAAGGCTTCTCCAAGGAGGCGGGTGACAAGCGAAGCCAGCTAGGTGGGCCTCTGGAAGAAGAGCACTCCTGGCAGGGGTGCAGCAAGGGCAAAGCTGCTGAGGCCAGAAGAGGCAGCCTGGCCAGGGAGCAGGAGGGCCAGCGGGGCTAGAGCTGAAAGGTCATGGTGGGGAGGGCAGAGAGGAGGGGGCAGGAGTCAGCGGCGGCCACACTCAGGGCTGTGGGTGTGGTGAGAGTCAGGTTGTCTCGATTCTCAGTGCGGGAGAGACAATACCAGCTAGAGGGGCTGATGACAAACTCCATTTTAGGCACATGGAGACTGAAGTGACAGAGTGGACGTGTCTGGACCTTCCAAGAGGTCGTTGAGATTGAAGGATGGTGCCCAGGGAAGAGAAGGCAGAACTTGACCTGTAAAGTTAAGCAAGGCCTGCCTGCCTGGGAACTAGGAGCTAAATGAGGGCAAGGAAGGATGGTGGCATCAGGAGAGGAGCGGCCTGGGCCTTGGGACACCCCCAGACTGAGGGTATGGGAGGGCGGGACTCGGGTGATGGAGAGAGTTGTCAGTGGGAGAGGCAGAGAACCACGGAAGTATAGTGGCTCCTATATCAGTGGAGTGGGAGGTATCAAATGGAAGAGGTTTGCCAGGGATGTCACACATAGACTGAAAACTGACAAAGACTGGGAGGTCGTTGTTCACTTGGGGAAGGCATTTCAGTGGCGGGTTAGGGAATTGTAGGAGTCGTACGCATGCAAAGACCAGAAAGCCACCAGGAGTTTAACTTCAGGCACAGCTGGATCCAGGAGTTCAGAGGTTGTCATCAGGATCCTCCATCTCTCAACTCATGTTCTCAGTGTTGGCTTCATTCTCAGGCAGGTTCTCCCCAGCGGGTAGCAAGATAGCCTTTGGCAATTCCACATCTCCATGCTTCCAGCTTCAGCGCCACCAGTTTAAAGAGTACCCCTCTTTGAGGCTGGCTTGGAATTAATCTAATTAGATGGCCTGAAGGTGGGGGGGGTCTCCAAAGGATCCCCCAAATCCGAGTGGAAGGGGAAGTGGAGTTTGAGTGAGCAAAACAATCCCACTGGAAAGAGGCACCAGGTGGCAGGGGCTTGAGGGGTGGGAGGGGTGGGGGGTTGGCAGAGCGCCTGAGCGAAACAGGGAGAAAATAGGGTCGTGGTCGGAGGGAGCCACAGGAGCAGGTCGCCTTCCTGTTTCTTCCTTTCTTCTCTTCCAGGTAGGAGAGATTTATGCATGTCTGCAGGCAAAGAGGGGAAGGTGCCAGTGGGGAAGGAGTGATTGAAGATTCTGGAGAGAGAAGATAATTGATAGAGCCGAGCCCCCTAGGAGACAGGCAGGAAATGGAGTGCAGGGCACAGTGCGATATGAAAGGAGGAAAAACAATGTCAGTGTCAGCAGTCGCTGTTTTTGCAGGATGACACCCTTAGATGGCGGTGAGCCATGGCGTGGCTGTGAGAACAGGCCACTGCGTGGTGTGCACACCGCGGCTCTCATGTTCCATAAGGAGCGTCGGGCCTTCAGATCAGTCTGGGCCTGTGTTCTCCATGTGCTTGGGACACAGGCTTTAGCCATGTGTGCAAATAAATTCCTTACTGTATAATATACCTGGCCGATTGGCTTTTTAAAATAGCATTTTTGGCTGGGCGCGGT
Source organism: Papio anubis (assembly GCF_008728515.1). Classification (NCBI taxonomy): domain Eukaryota; kingdom Metazoa; phylum Chordata; class Mammalia; order Primates; family Cercopithecidae; genus Papio; species Papio anubis. Next base: position 47,826,040 of record NC_044993.1, on the reverse strand, counting down.
GGCTCACACCTGTAATCTCAGCACTGGGATTCGCCCAGCTGAGGCAGGCGAATCGCTTGAGCCCAGAGTTCAAGACCAGCCTGGGCAACATGGCAAAACCGCGTCTCTACCAAAAAAATATATATATATAAAAAAATTAGCCAAGCATGTTGGTGCACACCTGTGGTCCCAGCAACTCAGGAGGCTGAGGTGGGAGGATCACCTGAGCCTGGGAGGTTAAGGCCATAGTGAGCCATGATCATGCCACTGCACTCCAGCCTGGGTGACAGATTGAGACCCTGTCTCAATAAATAAATAAATAGCATCTTTTTTTCTTGATTATCAAGGTATTACAGGCTGGGCCCAGTGGTCATGCGTATAATCCCATGTACTCGGGGGGCCGAAGTGGGAGGATCACTTGAGGCCAGGAGGTCAAGGTTGCAGTGAGCTTTGATATCACACCATTGCACTCTAGCCTGGGCAGCAGAGCGAGACCCTGTCTCTAAAAAAAATTAAAAAGAAAGAAAATAAAAGTAATGCATGTAGGGAACTTTAAAAAAAATCAAGCTACAAAGAAGAAAATAAAAGTCCTTCCTGCTCCCCACCCAGAAACCAGAAACAACACTGTTAACACGGGTGCATGTCAACCCGCACCAGGATACGCTGCATATCATGGGGAGGGGGGATGGGGGAGGGATTGCATTGGGAGTTATACCTGATGTAAATGACGAGTTGATGGGTGCAGCACACCAACAGGGCACAAGTATACATATGTAACAAACCTGCACGTTATGCACATGTACCCTACAACTTACAGTATAATAATAATAAATAAATTAAAAAAAAAAAAAAAAAAGAAAAAAGAAAAAAGAAAACGTTTCAGAAAAAAAAAAAAAAAAAAAAACTGCGTATCTGGCTTTTTCCATTTAACATTCTTTTACAAGCCTTCCACCTGCCATTAAATTGTCTTTGAAAACCGTTAGAGTCACGTGACTGTGACAGCCTCCAGCACACACCCTCTTGTTGCTGACTCAGACGCCCCAGGCAGCAGCATTGCCCCCGGTCATGGGAGTTTCTACAGTGGGGAGCGACTCCTGGCAAAGTTTCTAACACAGCCAAGTAGCCTTCCCTTGGTTCGCACGATGATTGCATTCTTAGAAAATTCAGTCTATGAAAAAATACTTCATGTTTTTGCAAAAACAACCAGATTCTGGAATTGGGTGATCATAAACAATTTTTTTTACTGACCTGAATGGCCCACAGGACAGTCAGAAGCTGTGTGGGACAGGAGACCAAGCTCTGTGCCGGGGCCCCCATGCAGTGCAGGATGGTAACATGCCTGGCCCCAGCCATCCAGTGCCAGGAGGCCTCTTGGCTAAGGAGACAGCCAGGAGCAACCCCGCTGGTTTCTAGAGGGCTCCTCTGGAGGTGACCCTGCCTCGCTGAGAGCCAGCACAGGAGACAGTCTCTGATGGTCCCCACTTCCACGCATGCCACTCACAGGGCTTCCCCCTTCTTTTGTCCTTTCTTCCAGAAGACACCTGGTCTTCCAGGACGCCGTCACGGTCAAGGTGGCGCAGTGAGCAGGAGCACACACTTCACGAGTCATGGAGCTCCCTCAGTGCCTTTGACCGCTCCCACCGGGGACGCATCTCCAACACGGAGCTCCCGGGGGACATCCTGGATGAGCTCCTGCAGCAAAAGAGCAGCCGGCACAGTGACTTGCCCCCCTCCAAGAAGGGGGAGCAACCAGGGCCATCGAGAGAGCAGGATGGCTACACTGGAGAGACAGACGCTGGGGGCGACTTTAAAATCCCCGTCTTGCCTTATGGACAGCACTTGGTCATTGACATCAAGTCTACCTGGGGGGACAGACACTATGTCGGCCTCAACGGAATAGAAATATTCAGTTCCAAGGGTGAACCGGTGCAGATTTCAAACATAAAAGCAGACCCTCCCGATATCAATATTTTACCAGCCTATGGGAAAGACCCCCGTGTGGTCACCAACCTCATCGACGGGGTGAACAGGACCCAGGACGACATGCACGTCTGGCTGGCCCCCTTCACGCCAGGCAAATCCCACTCCATCACCATTGACTTCACGCACCCTTGCCACGTTGCCCTGATCAGAATTTGGAACTACAATAAATCTCGGATACATTCCTTCCGAGGCGTGAAAGACATCACGATGCTGTTAGACACCCAGTGCATCTTTGAAGGAGAAATCGCCAAGGCCTCTGGAACCCTGGCGGGAGGTACGGCGTGTCTGTAAGAATGTTCTCAGAGCCCCTGTCTGCCACTTGCTGAGGGTCTATGGGAAAAAACAGACCAGCTGGCTAGCCAACAACAGATCAGTCCTTCCTCTTTCTTTCTTTCTCTTTCTTTCTCTCTCTTTCTCTTTCTTTCTTTCTTTCTTTCGTTCTTGCTTTCTTTCTTTCTCTTTCTTTATTTCTCTTTCTCTTTCTTTCTTTCTTTTTCTTTCTTTCTCTCTCTCTTTTCTTTCTTTCTCTTTTCTTTTCTTTCTTCTTTCTTTTTTTTTTGTTTGACAGAGTCTCGCTCTATCCCCCAGACTGGAGTGCAGTGGCGCGATCTCTCAGCTCACTTCAGACTCCGCCTCCTGGGTTCACACCATTCTCCTGCCTCAGCCTCCTAAGTAGCTGGGACTACAGGCGCCTGCCAACACAACTGGCTAATTTTTTGTATTTTTTTTTTTTTTTTCAGTAGAGATGGGGTTTCACCGTGTTAGCCAGGATGGTCTCAATCTCCTGACCTCGTGATTCACCCATCTCAGCCTCCCAAAGTGCTGGAATTACAGACATGAGCCACTGCACTCGGCCCTTTCTTCCTTTTTTTTTTTTTTTTTTTTTTTGAGACAGGATCTTGCCCTGCACAGTGGCATGATTTTGGCCCACTGCAGCTTCGACCTCTTGGGCTCAAGCAATCCTCCCACCTCAGCCTCCTAAGTAGCTGGGACTACAGATGCACCAACCCACCTGGCTAATTTTTGTATTTTTTGTAGAGATAAGGTTTCACCATGTTACGCAGGCTGGTCTCGAACTCTTGGGCTCAAGTAATCCACCCACCTTGGCCTCCCAAAGTGCTACGATTACAGGCGTGAGCCCCTGCACCCAGCCACAGACCTAGTCCATTCATCCCCTCTTACAGCATGGGTGTGCTAGGCCTGACATCATTCAGCTCCTCCTATAAAACACCTGTCTTGGGCCGGCCCCTAGAACCTGAGTCTGAGATGGGGCATTCTTTGGCAAGTGACTTATGGAGGTAGTTCTTCTAGGAGAAACCTGGCATAGTGAAGCAAGGATATAGTTTCCAGGAAGCCCAGCCTCAACCAAATATTGAGGGAGCTCTGGAACATAAATTTCAGGTGTTTCCTGCCTGAAGGTGAAGGAGCAGGGTGTTATAACCCCACCTACCAGGCAGTCATTGGAGCCAAGGCTTCCTAGGTTTGGGATGTAATTCCCACACCCTTCCAGGCAAGGCACCCAAGAAAAGGATACACCGAGATCTGTGTGGGGTACCAGCAGTATCTGGCATAGTGCCTCGCCCACCCCAAAGAAATGTCACTTGCCTGGTGACATATCACAGTGATTCCCATGAAATTAGATCCCTTCCTTAGATCTGTGTGATGCTTATGGTCCGTGCATTCCATTTGCAAATCTGTGAAGACTAATAAGGCTCACACTAATCAATACCAGTTAGGGGTTTGGGGTTGTATAGCACGGAAGTGGATGGGTTTAGGCTCTTGATCTACAAATCACTGGGATGGAGTGAGTTGACCCTTCTGTCGTCTTGGTAACCCATTAGCCCCAGAGCACTTTGGAGACACGATCTTATTCACGACTGATGATGACATTCTCGAGGCCATATTCTATTCCGATGAGATGTTTGACCTGGACGTGGGGAGCCTGGACAGCCTGCAGGATGAGGAGGCACTGAGGAGGCCCAGCACGGCCGACGGCGAGGGGGATGAGCGGCCCTTCACCCAGGCTGGCTTGGGGGCCGATGACCGGGTAAGACTGGAGCTGGGGGGTTGGGGGGGGACCCCAGATAGATTTCTTCCCCTAACTCCAAGTAGAGCAGGGAGAATTAAGATGGATATCCTTTAAGCTGCTGGTGCCACTGTGTTGACATTTCCCATTTTTCTACTTCATTTTTTTGTCCTCTATGTCATATTTCATTCTCTAATTATTTTTATTTTTTTATTTTTTTTAACCGAAGTAAAGAAAGTATTCAAATTTTAATCAAAGCCAGGAGAAATGAGCTCTGTGTCATCTCTGCAATTCAGAGGTTGGCAGTCTCGGGGGAGTTTTTGCTTTGGGTTGTGTTTTGATCATTCACTGTTGTTTTTGATGGAAGGACTAGGAACACTGTTCACAGGCAGAGAGACAATTAAAATAATGATCATCACAGCCGTGGTTTCATGAACACATATCATGATCCAAGCAGGGTACACAGTGTTCTTGTTTCACCCTCGTGACGACCCTCTGAGTAGAGACTATTAACATTGCCATCTCGGAAACCGATGCTCAGACAAGTCAAGTGACTTGCCCAAGGGCACATCGTGACAGAGAAACAAGGGTAGAACTTGAATGCATGATTCCACAGTTTATGCTTGTAATCGATAAGCAACTTATTATTTTTTATTTTGTTTAGAGGTAGGGCCTGGCACTGTCACCCAGGCTGGAGTACAGTAGCGTGATCATAGCTCATTGCAGCTCAAACTCCCGGGGCTCAAGTGATCCTCCCATCTCAGCCTCCTGAGTAGCTGAGACTACAGTGCGCGCCACCATGTCACTAGTTTTTTTTATTTTATTTTTTAATTTTTTAATTTTTTTTGAGACGGAGTCTTGCTCTGTCGCCCAGGCTGGAGTGCAGTGGCCGGATCTCAGCTCACTGCAAGCTCCGCCTTCCGGGTTCAGGCCATTCTCCTGCCTCAGCCTCCCAAGTAGCTGGGACTACAGGCACCCGCCACCACGCCTGGCTAGTTTTTTGTATTTTTTTTTTAGAGACAGAGTTTCACCGTGTTAGCCAGGATGGTCTCGATCTCCTGACCTCGTGATCCGCCCATCTCGGCCTCCCAAAGTGCTGGGATTACAGGCTTGAGCCACCACGCTCGGCCTTATTTTTTGTAGAGATGAGGTCTTGCTATGTTGTCCAGGTTGGTCATGAACTCCTGGACTCAAGCGCTTCTCCCACCTTGGCCTCCCAAAGTGCTGGAATTACAGGCATGAGCTGCCACACCCAGCCAGATAAACAAATCTTTTAAAATGAAAGATGACCTGCAGGGTCAATTCCGGTCAGGACCAATAGGAAAAAGAGGAGATGGTTAAAGAGGGTAGGGGAGAAATGGGGACAACAGAAGCCACAGGTGATGGGGCTGGGCTGTGGGAAGGTCATGACCGAGGCAAGGCAGCAACATTTCGTGTGGACCCCACGATGTTCACTGGGGCTGTATCCCATAGCCAGGCAGAGCATGGGGTGCGGGAGCAGGGCATGGGAAGGCACAGGCAGCAGGGGAGTGCGTGCCCCTCCCCACATCCAAGGAAAGCGGCCACCAAGAGTGGCAAGCCTGTTGTTGCCAGTTCTCCTGATTTTTACAAGAGGACCCAGAAAGCTGGAGTTTTCTGTGAAATCTCTCCATTTAAAAATGCTGGCAGTGAATTCAGATGTTTTCAAACCTTCTTTGGGCCACAGGCCGTGCCTGTGCTCTGGATTTGACCCAGGGGTCTCCAGGTGGGAGTCCACCCTGGGCGCTTCCATTTGCCCAGCGTTTTCCAAAAGATGAAGGCGCTCGTAAGGGACTCTGATGGGCCCAGTGCTGTGAGGGGCTGGGGGGATCACTCTCTCCGTCTCATGAGAGACCAGCGCCTTCACTTCGTTTTACACCTCAGCTTTCCTGGCTGTGAAGTAGTAAAGTCTCTTTTGCCTTCACTGACGGTGCAAAGAGACAGTGAGCAAGGTTTATACGTAAGGCCCAAGAAGTGTGTGGCGGCCCACTGTTGACTCTCTGAAGACCAGGATGTTTTATCCTGGCTACCCATGGAAATCACGGGTAGATCTTTAAAAATATGGATGTCGGGCCCCACCCCTAGAGATTCTGCTTCAGTGACTAGCCAAGGTTAAGAACCACTCTGTATGGTTTGAATTCTTCCTTCCCTCCCTCCCTCTTTCCTTCCCTCCCTCCCTCCTTCCCTCCCTCCCTCCTTCCCTCCCTCCCTCCTTCCCTCTCTCCCTCCTTCCTTCTTTTCCTTCCTCCCTCCTTCCTTTCCTCCTTCCTTCCTTCCTTTCTTCATCTCTCCCTTCCTTCCTTTCTTCCTGTCTCCCTTCCTTCTCTTCTTCCCTTCCTCCTCCTTTCCTTCCTTCCTTTCTTTCTTCCTCTAGCTCACCACATAAGCATTTATTGGGTCCTTCCCTTTTGGAGGAAATCTAAACACCTTAGCTGTTAGCATCAGGCTCCTCCCTGGCCAGTGAGAGCTGCTGAGAAGGATGCAGACCCCAGAGAGTCAGAGTCTGCCCATATCCCTGGTCCCATAGCTTCCACAAAGACAGAAAAATCCAGGAAGACACACAGGGACTTACCTGGGCACAGGGTGGGCAGTGGTGTCTGCAGAAACAGCCAGCTAGCTGTGTGGGCATCACTAAAACCACCCCCTTTTCCTCTGCTTCTCCAATGCATGTGCAGGTCCCAGAGCTAGAGCTCCCATCCAGTCCCCATGTCACCCAAGTCACCACGCCAGAGCCAGGCATCTACCACGGAATCTGTGAGTACCTCTCCTGGAGCAGTGTCGGGTGGAAGGAGGACCTTCCGGGGTCAGGGGGAGTTGTGGTTACTTGGGACAGGGTTTCCCTGTACAGTCGGGTGGGTTGGACACTGCACAGAGACACCAGGCTGTGGGGCAAGTGGAGGCTGAAACCAGCCTGTGCTTAGCTCCCTGGCTCTAGCAGGGCCGTCTCACTCTAGAGGAGGGGATCTCTTCTCATTTTGCCCTCACTGAGGGGCATGTTTGCATTATGCATGCAGACACCCTATGTGTTTGCTGTGGCCCTGACCCAGGAGGCAGTAGTTGGCACCCAGAAAGTGTAGAACAAGAGGACATAAGAGCCCGAAGAGACCCAAGGCATCTGTTGGTACGGTGCCCCAAGCTGTCTCTTCCAACTCCACCAAAGAGCAGATGCACAGGCAGAGAAAACCTGCATCCGCTCTGCCCCGGGGGTGGGGCAGGTGCACGGGCCCAGGGTACCAGCTCTTCTGACTTCTCAGGAGAAGTCGGAAATCTAGAGTCTTACGCAAAGTCTCCAGATTCTCAAATGTGGGTAATGAATTTCCTCATGTTTTAAAATATCACATGAGCCAAATAAAACACTTATTGTGTATCTGGCCAGCCAGCTGCCAGTTTGTGACTTCTGAGCAAATCCCAGGGGTTTTCTGCTGGGCCTGTTCATCACCCTTCTATTTCCATTGATCCTTCCAGCCAGTTCCTCTCTTCATCCATGCGCGTCCATGCCAGCCCCTCCCCGTCCTGGGAAATCTTCAAGCCCAAGGTCACTGCTGATTGTGATCTCCTCCCTCCTGCACCCTGGTAACCAGGTTCCTGGCAGCCTCACTTCCTCTCTCTCCTGCCCCCTGTGAATGTGACCTGCTTCTACTTTATCTTCTGAGAACAAAAGATGTGACACTTTCAGGCTCCCCTCCCCACCTCCCCATCCTCATCTCCAAAATGAAGCTGGAGCCTCTCCGAATCCCAGTGTCAGCCCTTCCGGTACCTCCCCATGCCATCTCTGGAGTCCACCTGCAGGCGCCTGTGCAAGCCACACCTTCCGCCTAGGATGCCTCCCTGCTCCATCTCGTCTTCTGAAGACCGCCTGTCGCTGACTGAGTTCCCTAGATGCAGACCTTGAGATGGAATTTACTGGGGTGTGCTCTTGTCCCGGAAAGGTGGGAGGCAGCACTGGGCAGAGGGAGAAGCTGGTCTGCGGTGCAGCCACTTCAAGGCCTCAGCCTGCTCCACAGGGAGCTCGGAACCTGGGATGGCCCTTTGGGGTCATCCTGAATTGAGTCAGGGGCCATGTCTTTGTCTGTCTGTATCAACATGGCACTGGCAATGGGCTGCCCCTGGGGAGGGGCATGGCTTTTTATTTTACTTTTTAATATGTATTTATTTATTTTGACACAGTCTTGCTCTGTCGCTCAGACTGGAGTGCAGTGGTGTGATCTCAGCTCACTGCAACCTCCGCCTCCCAGGTTCAAGAGATCTCCTGCCTCAGCCTCCCGAGTAGCTGGGATTACAGGTGCCCACCACCATGCCTGGCTAATTTTTGTAATTTTAATAGAGACAAGGTTTCACCATGTTGGTCAGGCTGGTCTCGAACTCCTGACCTCAGGTGATCCACCCACCTCGGCCTCCCAAAGTGCTGGGATTACAAGCATGAGCCACCGTGCCCAACTGGGCATGGCTTTTTGCAAGGAGACTCTCTTCAGCCAAGGGCAGTCACAAGTCAAGGGCCTCAGTAGTGAGCTGCCAGCCGTCAGCACTTCCCACCACCAGAAGACTAAGTCCTTCTGTTCCCGGGGGTGGGAGGTGGGGCCTGAGCAGTGCCCTAAGTGAGCTCCACATCCCCTCCCTTACCGCCGCCCTTGTGCAACCGCATCTCCTCCCCAGGAGTCTTCCCTGTCATCCCCTGTGAAAATTCATCTCTCCCTCACCCACTCCAAAATAACCAATGATCTCTTAGAAGATGCCTTAGAGGAAGTTGCCTTATTTGGAATTCTCATAGCCCCTTACATTCCAGGGCACTCTCTCAATTACTTTCGAATAGCAGCAGTTTTAAAGGCCAGCCTAACGTTAGGCAAGAGCCTGGTTTAAGGCTTGGTTTCATCTCCCAGACAGGCACTGTGCTGGGCTTTCTCTGCCTTATCTCGCTGTAACACTCCTGGCTCTGTTTTCCATGAGATCAGGCAGCTGAGGCTCAGAGAGATGGAGTCACCTACCTAAGGTCACACGGCCAGCACGGAAGCTGGGAGTGGAAGCAAAGGTGTTTGAATCCAAAGCCCACATCCTCACCACGCTAGCAGATTGCCTTAGGGTTCTCACTGGGAGACCACCTCACATCGGAAGTCTCTGTGCAAGAGTCAGTGTCCTCCACGAAGCTGTGAGGTCCCAAAAGACAGCCATCGTTTTTTATTCAATTTGGTTCTCCCTTAAGTTGGTCAGGATTTTTTTTTTTTTTTTTTGGCAGGGGATGAATAATGGAAATTTATTTCAAGCTGAGTTCAGCAAAAAAGGGAACTTACTGGCTTATGCAACTAGAAGTTAGGGGTCGCCAGTTTCCACACAGCTGCGTTCAGTTACAGAAATGATGGCATCAAGACATGGTGTCTCAAGACATGGTGTCTGCCTCCCTCTCCCTGCCTTCTTTTCCTCTCTTGCCGTTCTCCCGTTCAGCACCATCCATGTGGAAAGTCCTGGAAGCTCCCGTTTATGCCTCCTTTCTACCCAGCAGTCCCAGATGAAAGAGAACTTCTGTTTTCCTGAATCCCAGTAGTTCCATCAACTATCCCAGAATTAGATCTCTGGGCCTAGCCTGAGTCATGTGCCCATTCTCTTTTTTGTGTGTTTGTTTGCTTGTTGTTATTGTTTTGAGACAGGGTCTCACTCTGTGGCCCAGGCGAGAGTGCAGTAGTGCAAACACAGCTCGCTTCAGCCTCAGACTCCTGGGCTCAAGAGATCCTCCCGCCTCAGCCTCCCGAGCGACTGGGACTGTAGGTGTGCCACCGTGCCCGGCTAATTCGTATGTCCATCCTTAAATCAGCCACTGTGACTCACCATGGTGGGTAGGGCAGGAGGTGGGAGATAGAAAACACAGATTGGCCAGGCCTGGAGCCCAGAGAAAGGGGTCAGCCACCCAAACAGTGTGGACTGAGCACAGGGTGGTTCTCCAGAACGGGTCAGAGTGTGGTCACCAGAAGGAAAGCGGGAATGCTGGCCAGGCAGAAGCAGCCACTGTCCCCTTCATCTGATGATTTCCCCAAAGATGCTATCTGTTGATGTGTTTCCTGCTGACCCGGCTCCTGACCTTTCACAGAGATGTTATTTCAGTGCCTTTGGGAATCTGGCCCTGGAGTAGAGCTCAAAGACCTTTTTACTGCAAGGCAAGTGTCATTTCTCTTCTCTTCTCAGTAGGAAGGCAGAAGAGCCTCTCAACCAAGCATCCTCTGCGTCTGTTTCGAGGCCTATGATTTCTGAATCTCTTCTCTGTGAACCTTTAGCTTTTTCCTCGCTGTATTCAAAATCCTCAATCCACTTCACCACTCTGTGCAAGAGCAGAGCAGAGAGAGCTTTAATAAACTGACCCTGGGGGAATGTGTTGGGGTTGGTAAATACGGCCAATCCTATTAATGTTTTGAAAGGGGATATATGACTTGCTAATTTGCAGATGACACTAATTTTGGAAGTTTTGCAAATATCAGCAGTGATGAATAAGAAAGGAGCGGAGAGGGCTGAAACATGGGGGAGAAATAACAAAATTAATTTCCATTTGTATAAATACTAATTGATACACCAGAGGAAAATGAATATGGCATGTTGGATATTAGCTCGAAAAGGAGAGTAATCACTTTCAGAACAGCCCCAAATTAGATGGAATCGCAGTGCAGCTTGCCAGGCAAACAAAGAGATTGCAGGCTTGGGAGAGTCTGGGCCGGCATCTCTTTGTTGTCACAAAGGGAGGTGGCATTTCTCCCTCACGCTGATTTCCATCGTCCAAATCCACATCCTCCTCCACCTGTGGCCCTTCCGTCTCAGGAGTGGTGCCCACAGCCCCTCTGTCACCTGGGTCAAAACTTTTTTTCCCCTTCCTTCTGTATCCAGACCATTGAGAATCCTGGTAGTGCTATCTCTGAAACAGATCCTGTATCTGTCCCCTTCAACTCTATATTCATTGCCACCAGCCTTGTTCAAGCCATCCTTAACTGCAACAGCTTCCTCCCTGGTCTCCCTATAAAATCCAACTGAAGGGAGCTTTCTAAGATGCAGATCAGATCATGCTGGTCCCCTGCTTCAACATAGAACCTACCAGTAGCTTCCCATTGCAAAGAAAGGAAAATCCAAACTTCTTGATATGATCTAGCCCCTGCCTACCTGTCTGATTTCACTTTCTTCTACTCTCTCCCTTGGCCATTTGGTTCCCCCTATGGGTCAAATTTGTTCTCCTCTCAGCCTGGAATATTCTTCTTCCAGAAATGCGAAAGTGTGGTAGGTTCCTTCTCAGCACCCTGGTCTCAGCTCAAAAGTCACCTCCTCAGGGAGGCCCTCCCTGACCACCTCTGCTCGTATTCAATCACTCCCTATCCTGTTGCTATTTTTTTTTTTCATAGTATTCATCACTCTTGGGAACTGTAGTCTTTCTTTATTCATTATGTTTATTGACAGTCTTTGCTAGAATGCAAGCTTCTTGAGTTCAGAGATTGTGCTCTGTTGTTCATTCCTGTAGCTCTGATGCCAAAAATAGGTTTTGGTACACAGTAGATGATCAGTAAATATTCGTTTACCATTGAGTGTGAATTTGGTAAAACCCAATAATTTTCATTTGTCTCATTTACTTGCAGATATCTACTGAACCCCTACTTTTTTTTTTTTTTTTTTGAGACGGAGTTTCGCTCTGTCGCCCAGGCTGGAGTGCAGTGGCCAGATCTCAGCTCACTGCAAGCTCCGCCTCCCAGGTTTATGCCATTCTCCCGCCTCAGCCTCCCAAGTAGCTGGGACTACAGGCACCCGCCACCACGCCCGGCTAGTTTTTTGTATTTTTTTTTAGAGACAGAGTTTCACCGTGTTAGCCAGAATGGTCTCGATCTCCTGACCTCGTGATCCGCCCATCTCGGCCTCCCAAAGTGCTGGGATTACAGGCTTGAGCCACGACGCTCGGCCGAACCCCTACTTTTTAATTAGTCATGTGTTTAAAATTTTTACTAAAAATATTCATTGAACATCTACTAAGCACTGTTCTGGGCTCTGGGGATACAGCAGTGAACAAAACCAGCAGAGTCCTGGTCTCAGGGAGCTTCCATTTTAGTGGGGGAGACCGATGAAGACGATAAGCAAATCAATGTAGATTCAATTGTCAGGAAGCATTCAGTGCTATAAACAACAAGGTGAGCAGGGTAAGGATGTGGAGAGTGATGGGGTGAGCGGGGCTGTTTGAGCTCTGGTTATTAGGGAAGGCTTCTCAGGAAATGACATTGGAACACTGACCCATGCTGAGAAGGAGTGTGTCAGCTAGCTTTTGCTGCCAAACAAGCCAATCCAAAATCCACTGGCTTAACACAACTACCATGAATTATATTCATGATTGACTCGTAATTCGGTGGCTTGGCTGGGCAGCTCTGGGTGAGCCGGTTTGGTTGGCCTCTACTGGGCCTGCTCGAGCTCCTGATCAACAGGGAGGTGGACTGGCAGCTGAATGACCTAGGACATCTTCACCACCGGCTGGCAGTGGGGAGGCTGCTGGCCAGAGAGGCAACTGGGTTAGCTGGGCTGCCTCACACGGCAGTCTCAAGCCCTGAGTGCTTTACAGGCTCTGCTTGTATCACGTGGGCTTCTGTCCCATTGGTCAAAGCAAATCACATGACCCAGAGTTAGGCATGGAGAAAGAGACTCCAACTCTGGGTAGGATAAGGGGCAAAATCACATTGCAACGACAGAGACATGGGGTGGGAGGAGTCTGTAGCCACTTTGCACGTGACCGATGCAGCAAGAAGCGCATGTGCACAGTGCCGTGCTGCCCACATGTTTGTTTCATCTGCCCGGAGATGCTCAGAGCTACCTTGGCACCACGAAGGAGGGAAAAGATCTGAGGGCTAAGTTACAAAAAGTATGTTGGGAGATGACGGGGCATGGGAGAGAAAACCAAGCTCCAGGGAGGTCAGGTGACCCAGCCCCTCTTCATGGCCACAGAGAAGTCCTTTCACCTCTCTGGGCTTCCAGTTCCTCATTTGAGCTGCAAGGGGCTGGTGCCAGATGACACCCCGCTTCCTTCTGCCCGCTCTGTGGTGCTGGCATTCTGTGAATGCTGCAAAGAGTGAGAGTCTTATACTTAGCTACCCAAAAGGGTGCTAAAATAAGCGGCAAATTCTCTAAGGGCAGAAGGGTTTATTGTGCTTGGTCTTGCTCTAATGAGAGACTGTTAAGGAAAGAGACGTTCCAGCCAATTATCTGACAGGGCTTGATCAAGAGATTCATTCCATTTGAGCTTCCTGGGCAAATGAATGACACCTGGGCTGTTTTGCCCCAGGGCCACAGAAGGTCACTTCTAAAGGGTCTCTGATCGAGAGAGGGTGGGAGCAGAGGCAAAAGGATGGCAGTATCACCCTAGATCACTTCCTTTACTCTGAGCCCATGTGAATCCTTGGTGATAGCAACCAATTTGCATAAAATGTCAGTTTCCAGCGCCGGGGCTTACTGATGTAAGTCTCCATGTAGTTGCTGGTTTAATCATTCCATCTGTACTGAGCTCCTACTGTGTGCCAGGCACTGTGCCAGGCTCGGTTCACAATGGTTTAGAGAAACAGACGGGGTTTCTCCCTCAAGGAGTTAGGCATCTGGTGGGGCAAGTGGATATTTACCAAATGATCACAAGATGACAGCGGTGACCAGGGCTTGGAAAGGGAAGTGTACCGTGACATGGCAGGTTATCAGTGGAGGTTTGACCTGGTCAAAGAAGTCAGGAGGGCTTCTCCGAGGAAAGGAGCTGGGATCTAAAGGGTGAGCACAGGTCAACCAGACCATGTGAATTCTACAGAGGGGTGACAGCACATGCTGTGGTTGGAGAGAGAGGAATATAAATACGAGAGACTGAAGACAGTCTGGGTGGGGCCCAGGGTCCCTGGTGCACAGGGAGGCCAGAGAAGCAGATAGAAGTCTGATGGGGAATGTGGTGTTGGCCAGAAAGCATGGGAAGCCACCATGGACGTTCAGTGTGGGGTAGGACAGCACAGTCTGGAAGGCAGAGGAAGGACCCAGGGCTGTGTGCATGTTTAACTCTCATCCATGCAGCCTACCATTGTTTGCTGAGCACTGACAGTGGCCTGGGCCCAAGGCCACCTAGAGGAAAGGCACAGAGCCCACCCACAAGGCACTCTGGGTCTGGGTTGAAGTTGCTAGACTATAGAGGCCGAATAGCATTCCTCTCCCCGTCTTCATTTTAGATGCCTCCTCCGGAGCCTCTGGTGCTGATGGGCCACTTCTCTTCCTGTTGCAGGCCTTCAGCTGAATTTCACTGCCTCCTGGGGAGACTTGCACTACCTGGGGCTCACTGGCCTGGAAGTGGTGGGCAAGGACGGCCAGGCGCTGCCCATCCACCTGCACCACATCTCCGCCTCCCCTAGAGACTTAAATGAGCTCCCCGAGTACTCTGACGACTCCCGGACCCTGGACAAGTAAGTGTCTTATCAGAAGCTTTATTTTCATGACCACAGGGTTTTGGGGAAACTGTTCTGCCTCTGAGACCTCAGATTCAGACATCAAATAGAATCGCATATGTCCCTCCCCCAGCCACCCTGTGAGGTCATGTGGTCAAGGGAAACTGAGGCTCAGGAAAGTGAGGTGGGAGGTGATTCTCCAGGGCCACACAGCTGGAAGCGTCAGGCGGGATTTGAAAGCAGGTTCCCATGCTTCCAGACACAGCCGTGGTCTGCGTTTTCTTCTCCGTGCTTAGCAGAGCATCTCACACACAGTAGCTGTCTGTAAACCTTTGCAGTGGACGGTTCGGAGTTTACACATGAATGACCCAGGCCTGCCGGGGGCTGAAAGCTCCCTCTCCCCTCCTTGAGGTTGGAGGTGATGGCTCAGGAAGCCTCCACAGGCGGTGGTGGCTGCACTTTCCCCTGCACTTGTCAGATTTCATAAGCCAAGGTTGGGTCAAGTCAGTAAGCGGGGAAGCCTCAGATACAGCATCGATCCGCATGGACCTGCAACCCACAGACCAGCACTCGGCTCCCCTGCTCTGCACAGCCTGAGGGCCTGGTCGCTGCTTGGAGGTGTGAACTAGGGGAGTCAGAGGGATGGGAGTTCAAATCCTGCCTCTGCCCCATGCCAACTATTAGGTAACTTTCTTAACCTCTCCAGTAATAACAGCAGTGGTTATAGTAATAACTGATCACGTAACTGCCAGTTTTTTAAGCAGTTATTAAATGCCAGGCACTGGGCTATGTGAAGCAGATAACAGATATTCATTCACTGAAGCCTCAAACAGCCCTTTGAGGAAGGGACCATTATGAGCCCTACTATACTGATGCAGAGACTGAAATACGCAGAGGCCACCCAGACTAGTGCAGTGGCAGAGTCATGATTGGAACGCAGGCCTGTGGGATACCCGACATCCACTCACTTAACCACTAAATTATACTGTCTCCCCTGCCTTACTTTCCTTATTATCAGTAGAATGGGGACAGTCATTCCCATGGCATGTCACATTGCAGCCACATCCCTTGGCCTGGTGCTGAGCCCATGCAGAGTCGGTGGCAGGCTTCTCCCTGCTTTTCTATAAGGTGGCCTTGAACCGTGGCCTCACTCGCTGCTACCATTAACTGCTCATGGGCCCCTCTGACCACAACCGCATCCTGGCAAGTCACTCCTGAGTATTTAGGCTTGGAGCCTGGAGACCTGGCTCCCAGTCAGCTGGAAAAGTGATCAACGCACAGTGCGGCTTGTGGATCCTTCCCACCCACTCACCACCCTCCTGCCGAATTATCTGTTGGCAAATCCCAGGCCTGATAGCATTTCCTCTTTAGGTATTTCAGTGTATACCTCTAAACAATAAGGGATTTAAGAGAAAACATAATCCTGGTACCACTGTTATTCTTGAAAAAGTTGCCTGTGGGCGTTGGCTCATGCCCGTAATCCCAGCACTTTGGGAGGCCAAGGCAGAAGGATCACCTGAGCCCAGGAATTCAAGACCAGCCTGGGCAACATAGTGAGATTATATCTCTAGAAAAGAAAAAAAAAAAATTAGCCAGACATTGTGGTACATGTCTGTAGTCCCAGCTACTTGGGAGGCTGAGGCAGGAGGATCACTTGGGTCGAGAAATTCAAGACCAGCCTGGGCAATATAGTGACACGGTGTCTCTACAAAAAAAAAAAAAAAAACTAGCCAGGCACTGTGGCATGTGCCTGTAGTCCCAGCTACTTGGGAGGCTGAGGTAGAAGGATTGCTTGAGCCCAGGAATTCAAGACCAGCCTTGGCAACATAGTGAGATTGTGTCTCTACAAAAAAAAAAAAAAAAAAAAAAAAAAAAGCCAGGCATTGTGGCCTGTGCTTATAGTGCCAGCTACTCAGAGGCTGAGGTGGGAGGCTCGCTGGAGCCCAGGAGTTCAAGGCTGCAGTGAGTCATGATTATGCCACTGCATTCCAGCCTGGGCAACACAGTGGGACCCTGTCTCAACAAAAAAAAAAAAAAGAAAAGAAAAAGAAGAAAAAAATAACAACGATTTCTTAAATTACCAGATATCTCGCAGATTCATAGTCCCACCACCCACCCTTTTTTAACAGTTTGCTCATTTAATTTGAGATCCAGATAAGGTCTATGTGTTGTGATTGGTTACTATGTCTCTTAAGCCTCTCTAGGTTCTCTTTCCCTTTTTTCCATTTTTTTCTTGAAAAATTATCTGTTGAAGAAACCAGGTGGACCTGAATTTTACTGGCTGCATCTCTGTGGTATTGTTTAGTCAGCTCCTCGCTCCCCTGTATTTCTAGTACATTGTTAATTAGATCTAGAGGCCTGATCAGATTGAGGTTTGACCACTAGGGCAAGACAGCCACATAGATGTCAGTGTGTGGCCCTGGGGACATATATAATAGAATGTCTGGTTGTCAGGCTCTTTGTGATGTTGGAAGCTAGTCATGCTGGCGAAGTCCCTTAATTCATTAGGGGTTGCAAAATGGTGGTATTTTACGCCTGCTATTCTTTTTAAAATTTATTTGCTGAAATAACTGTGATAAAGAGAGAATTTCCCTCAATTATTTGGCTACTCTGTGGTGCAATTCAGATGGGAAAGGCAGCCTAAGTGCTGGATTCTCTCCCCTCATTTTCTTTTTGGCTTTCCAAATGACTGTTTCTCTAGCATCGTCTAAAACTTGTTTCTTTTCAGGGATTAATATACACTCATGGATTTTAAACATACAGTACTGCTTTTGAAGAGTCAGTACTTTGCAGTTTTTATCCTGATTGATGTTTAAATTGTTCCCTCATGGATGCTGGGAAGTCCTGAGTCCTTTTAAAGCAGTCACCTTTCTTGCCTTCTGATGTGACAGATGCTTCAGGCTCATCTGGTATATTTCTTGTCCCAGACCTGGAATCAGCCATTTCTCCAAGAAGCCCTGGTTCCTTTTAGTGGGAAATGGTATTTAGAGACCATAATCTGGCCACTAGGGATGCTCAGTGCTACTCAGCCGGTTGCTGTTTCTAGGCTTTGTTATGGATAGAGCTAGGAATTCATTTAGATGTTCTTGAGAGTGTCTATAGAGTCTTCCTTTCACTGGCAGCTACAAATCCTCCAGCAGTTCTCTCTGCTCTCAGAATTGGGCAGGTTTGCTGTGGAGCAGCTCCATTTCTAGGACAGAAAGATAATTGCCTTTGGAAGGAAATAGAAGGTTCTCTAGTGGTCATCCTCAGTCAGCTTAGTTCCACAAACATTCCAGGAATTGCTGAATTTCTTCAGTTTTAAGATGCCAGCAATTGTCAGACACACCATCCATCAATTTAATACCAGCCTTTTAGAGAACAAAGAAACATTACCTCCTTGGGTAAACACTTCGATTATGAGATTTTTTTTTCCAAATTCACAACTTTAAAATGTAAAAGGAAACAAAAAGTTTCTTTTCAAATCTAGGAAATGTGGCAGCAGGCCAAGTTTCTCCCAGTACAGCAGCTGCAAGGTACCAGGAATCCAGGGTGTGGAGTGGGGAAGGTTCTGGAAAATGGGAGGGAGAGGGAGGTTGCTCAAGAGGCCACCAGCTGGGCCCTTTTTTCCAGAACCAGGCTTCTGAATGGCAGTGCCAGACACATGGGCCAGAGCCATGAGGACGAGGGCCTGAGGCCTGAGCTGAGGCATGCTGGGCAGGCCGGGGAAGTGAGAGGCACGATTGTCCTTGGGAAAAACACAGGCCAACTTGAGGATGAGTAGATGTCCCAAGCAAGGGAACCAGAAACTGACCAGGACAGGAGTGCTATAGGGCTGAGGTGACAAGCTCAGAGTGCCAGCTGGGAAGAGCATGAGGGAGCATGAGGGGCTCCCTCCTACAGGTTAGAGGCTTCCCTGGGATATCCAGGCCATGCGGTCACAGAGCATGGTCCGGCCAGAGCAGCTCCCACAGTCACCTGCCCCTCCTTCTACTTGTTCCAAGCCAAGAGCTGCAGAGCTCACATGGTGCTTTTGTACCTCTCTCCCCCAGCGTGGGAAGGAGGGCTACACTGCTTTCTAACTATGCTGTAAGGCCAACACAGCAAATTTACAGAAAGTTTGGAAACTTGAGAAAAATACTCACTTCCATACCCTCTGACCCAATTATGTTTTTCACTTTTGAACACTCTCTCCTCGTCCTTGTCCTCATTTCTCAGCTTTAAAATCAGTGTCCTGCCTCCTCCATGTGACTGCAGTGTCCTCACAATGGCACCTTAACCCCTGTGAAATTTCCTTAACCATTTCCCGATTTTGAGTTCTTTTAGGTTGTTATCCTTTTTTAAGCTAGTATAAATAACACTGTGATGAGCATCTTGGTTCAGATAGCCTTTCCTATATGATGAATATATTTTCCTTCTGGGGAAAAAAATCCCAGAAATGGGATCACTGGGCTAAAGGATTCTGAAAAATGACACATTTTCCCTTTTTTAGGAAAACCCTGATGATTGCTTTTCTGCACCTTTAACAGCATAACCTATTTTTTTTTTTCCCTTTTCAAAAATGTCTCATTTCGTAGATGAGAGACAACTTCTGACTGTGGTTCTCATCAGTCACACCTCCCCTTAACGAGCCTGACACAGCCAGGCTAGTGCCAGGCAGTGAGGACGCACGCACTGGGGGCTGAGGGTGTGGGGGCCCCACTGTGATGCCCCCTGTGCCCACTGAACCGCCCCCCTGCCGCTCCTTCCCCGTTGCTGCAGGTTAATTGATGGCACCAACATCACCATGGAGGATGAGCATATGTGGCTGATCCCCTTCTCGCCGGGGCTGGATCACGTGGTCACGATCCGCCTTGACAGGGCCGAAAGCATCGCAGGCCTGCGCTTCTGGAACTACAATAAATCTCCCGAGGACACCTATCGCGGGGTAAGCCAGGGAGCAGCGGCCGCGCTCAGTCCAGCGTCAGGGAAGCAGCACCTTGATGAATGGCTGGCGTGGCAGCCAGAGAGGAGCATAAATCCTCCAGAACTTTCCAAACGGAGCTGGGGGCGTTATGTCCAGGGAGGGAGAGCATTGCTATTTCCTTCTGCAAATGGCAAATGCAGGCTAAAGAGCTCAGGGCATTTCCAGGGAACTGCACAGCGCTGTTTCTCTGGTGCTGGGAGGCCCTAGGCATGTCCAGCCCTCAGCTTGCCATGGTCAGTTTCGGCCCTCAAGTCCATTGAGTGCCCGGGTGGCCGGGCCTCTGCTGAGGGCTTCATGGGCATTCATCATTTCACTGGATTCTCATCCCAGCCAATGGGAGGCAGGTGCGATTACCCCCATTTCTCAGGGTCTGAAACTGAGGTCCAGGAAGCTTCACTCACCCATCCAAGGCCACACAGCTGGAGTCTCCACCTTGGCTGGCCAGACCTGGAGCCCACACTGTGATTTCCATGTGATGTTTTGCTGAGTGAGAAGCAGCACTCAGTCTTGGTGGGATTGAAGAAGAGAGCCTTGGAAGAGCCCTTTTCTCGGGCTTCTGGCCTCAGATGACTGAATGGGTGCCCTCCAGTCATGTAAAAGTGATGATG
Organism: Papio anubis; assembly: GCF_008728515.1. Classification (NCBI taxonomy): domain Eukaryota; kingdom Metazoa; phylum Chordata; class Mammalia; order Primates; family Cercopithecidae; genus Papio; species Papio anubis. Next base: position 47,806,075 of record NC_044993.1, on the reverse strand, counting down.
AGGCCACCGAAAGGTAGCAATTCAGCTGGAGGGCCTGAGTCTGAGTCTTAGCTTGGACCCTACCAGCTGCATAACCTTTGACACGTGACCTGCCTTCCCTGGGCTTGTCTCCTCATCTATAAAATGAAGGGGGAATAACACCTGCCACGGCAGATTGGCATCACCGTTGCCAGGTAACAGTTGACAAAGCCAGGATCCAGCCTCATATAATCCCCAGAGCTGGGCTCCCCACCATGTACCCACCACAGAATTTATTCTAGGGCCTTAGGAATCGTATCACAGACCAGGTGTAGAGGCTCACGCCTGTAATCCCAGTACTTTGGGAGGCTGAAGTGGGAGGGTGGCTTGAGCCCAGGAGTTCGAGACCAGCCTGGGCAACACAGAGAGACCCCCATCTCTACCAAAAAATTAGGCAGGCTTGGTGGCACACACCTGTAGTCCTAGCCATTTAGGAGGCTAAAGCAGGAGGATCTCTTGAGCCCAGGTCGAGGCTGCAATAAGCTATGACCTCACCATTGCACTCTAGCCTGGGTGACAGAGCAAGATACCATCTCAAAGAAAGAAACATGAAAAAAAGAATTGTCACATCTTACAGCAAGATCGGTAGCCCCTGGCCTTCCCCGTGTGACAGGAACTGAGCCAGCCTGCTCCTCTGAGCAGGCCAGTCACGGACCCTCCCAACGCCACCCTGTGTCTCTGTGAGCGCTCCCCTAGTTTGACACATTGAAGAAGTCAGATATATCAACACTAAAAAACAGCCTTTTGAGGCAGAAGTTGCCTCAAGTTGTGCCTTTGGGCCTTAAAATTCCCTTGAGCAAATCACAGTCTGTCTGGTAGAGCTTCTGTGACCTGAATTCACCATCTGGAGATATTGGGCTGAGTTCCCATCTCACGGGTCTGGGCCCCACCAGCCAGACAAGGGCTACGGTGGGATGAGGTGGAGGCGGGGAATGGGCACATAGCCTGAGATGGGAGACCCCCACTGCAGTGAAATGGATGCTGTGACTCAGATCCCACACCCCAAGGGCCTTCCCAAGCACCAGCAGTCCCTGGCATGTGGTTGGAAGCCAGGGCCTTGGACTCCTGGAGTTGGGGCTTCAAATCCCTTCAGTGGCCCTCGGGCAAATCGCTTAGCCCCTGTGAACTTTAGCTTCCTTCGCCATTAGATGGAGATGGTGATAGAGGTCACCTCCAAGGGAATGCGCAGATGACAGGTGGCCACCTCTGCCCAAGGAAGTCAGGGATGCTTCCTGGAGGAGGTGTTGGCCGTGGAGGATGGACAGGGGTTTCCTGGGCCTCTGCTTTGCCATCACTGGATCCACTCTTGGGTGACTCTGTCCAGGACACACTCCAGCAGCTCCAGGCTTATATCCTGCTAGCTCCAAGCCCAGCAAAAGAGAGAGCTCCCCTTTCCAGGCAAGCCAGCAAAACTCCAGGAGTCATGCTGATGGGCCCGGCCATGTCTCAAGTTCAGCTCGGGGGACCCAGGTAGGAATCCCCCTCGAGGAAAGCAGATGGAGAGACTGAGGACAGGGACCAGGTTTGAGTGACAGCCACGCCTGAAGCCAGGTAGCACCACCCTTCAGGTTTACTTATCCTGTGAGTAACTGACATAGAGGTTCCCAAAATGCTGAAGGAACGAGGGACCCCAGGGGCATGTGAGAGCCAGGCCAGGGACCCTTCCTCCCTTCCTTTCTGTAGGAGGAGCTCCTCTACCTCTCCCTAGGGGAAAGCCACCAGTTGAATGAGCAGGTGCACCCATCTTGCTGACCACGAAGGTGGGCTAAGGTGTGGAGGAGAATCAGGCTCCAAAATCTGAAATCAGGGAGGGGGTGCTGGCTGTCGCCCCTCCCTGCCCATAGCACAGGTGGTGGCTGGGCCGCCTCAGACTCTGCCATTAGGACTTTGAGATTGACCAGTAGAACCTGGTTGTCTGGCTGGAGAACTCTGGCTAGAACAGGGAGAGATGTTGGCTCAAATCCAAGTGAATCCAGCAAGCTCTTAGAAGGCACCTGCTGTGTTCCAGGCCCCGAGGCAGACAGAGAGGTGGTCCAGCCAGACCCTCTGCCGTAAGAGACACCCAGAAGCCACTGGGGATGCTGCTAGGCATTCAGGACCAAAAAGGATGAGCTCAGTGCCATGAGAAGAAAGATTGGGAAGAGGTCTGTCCCGTCCTAAGGGAGAGCTCCCAGAGGGGTATTGATGTGTGAGCCAGGGGTTGAAAAAGGTGCAATAGAGCCTAACATTCACGAAGTATACAATTTGTGCCAGGCACTGTTTAGGGCACTTTACATAGGTTAACTCATGACTGTGCCCATTTAACAGATGAGGAAACTGAGGCATAGGGAAGGTAGGTAACATACACAGCTACTAGTGTTGCACATGGAAGCACCTGAGTCCGTGCCCTTGACCTCCATGTCTTGCCGCCCCAGGCCGCTGCAGCTGGTGAGGTGGGTGGGGCCTTGGCCAAGTCACATGCCTCCCCTGAAAGCTGTGGACCAGAGAATGTATGCACATGTCCACTGCAGCAGGGGGCTCGCCTGTCTTGCCCTCTGCTACCTGCCCAGTGCCCACACAGCACCTGGTACGGGAAATGGAGCCCGGTCAGGTGGCTCTGCGAAAGGCTCCCCATGGTGGGCACAGCTGCCGGCAGCTCTGGCCATGTCAGCACCACTCCTGTCCCCACGTGGCCTGCCTCCGTTCAGTCATGTTACTTCCTTTGTTTGCCAGGCCAAGATTGTCCACGTCTCCCTGGACGGCCTGTGCGTCTCCCCGCCAGAGGGCTTTCTCATCCGGAAGGGGCCAGGAAACTGCCACTTTGATTTTGCTCAAGAAATCCTCTTCGTGGACTACCTACAGGCTCAGCTGCTGCCCCAGCCGGCCAGGAGGTGAGGGGAAAGTGGGCGCCACGCACAGCCCCTCCCGGCCCCTGGGCCCGCTTGCTTTGCAAGTTGCTCTGATGTACATACCGAAAGGGTTTTGAAACGGTGATCAAACGCATGGCTTTTCAACTTAGTCATTTTTTAAAGCTCAGCCAAGCCTCACCGGAAGCCTGTAGAATGGACTTGCCTTGTCTGGGGACATTTGGGTTTTTCACAGTCTGGAATGCTGAAGATTTTAAATGCTTCGTTGCGTTTCCTGCTGGGAAAAGAGGCTACAGCCTGCCTCCGTTCCAGAAATGCCTGCTGGCCAGGTCGGGGAAGGGCCTTCCTTCTCCCGTTTCTGTGTTCCTGATTTAGAAAGATTCAAGGAGAAAAATAGAGCTTAATATTTCATGGATTCACTGGGATTTCTTGGCCCCAGTCTCAGCCACATTAAGTTCATAACGATTTGTAAATGCCACGTTAAGTTTACTCATTTAAACCCCCTGATGTCCAAACGCCAGAGGCCAAGCTCTAGAAACAAAATGAGTTTCCCTGCACTGTAGTGGGATTGGCTGGCTGGGCTGGTCACTGGGAAGTCACTTAATTGTAACATTGCCCTTGAAATGAAAGAGAACCAGGCTCAGGCTGGAGGGCACTGACAGTGGACCAGGGAGAGAGGCCCCGTGGGGAGGACTGTGGAGGAGAGAATCCTTCCCAAGGGCTGGCTGCGTGAACACTTTGATGTGTCCTTTGGGAAATCCTTCCAGCCACCCTTTGACCTAGCCAGTATGATGCCCATTTTACAGATGTGGGAACTGAGGCCCTGGCTGGTGGAGCCAGGTGCTGAAGATCATGAAGCCAAAGCCGTCAGGGCTCTGCCCGCCTTCCAGCCTCCTCTCGCTTCTCTCTCCCCATCCTGCCCCAGACTCCAGCCCTCTGGCTGCTTTCTGGGGCAAACACCAGCAGCCCAGTGTCTTCCCACCTCGGGCCTTTGCTCTGCTGCTCCTCTGCGTGGAAGGCTCAACTCTGACACTTCCCAAGGCTGCCTCCTCCTGGAGGCCTTCCCAGAGCACTCCCTGAGGCAGCCTGCCCCACCCAGGCCCTCTGCCCTGTCACCCTGTCCTGGCTCTCAGCACAACATGGACCGTCCTTGTGTTTAAAGACATAGAGGGGGTTGGTTAAGAAAGGGGGCAGTGGTACCAGACAACCTTGAGTCCCATCCTGGTTCTGCCACTACCAGCTGCATGGCCTTGAGCAAGTGACCTCACTTCTCTGTGTTCTGGTTTCCTCATCCACATCCCAAGCATCTAAAAATACCCACCTCCTAGGGTTGTATTGAGGAATCAAAGAGTCCATTTCGGGAAAGCCCTGAGCCCTGTGCCTCCCTGGCACAGCATCCTGCCGGCATTGGCAATGACTGTCATCTAGAGCGGGAACTCCACGCGAGCTGGGGCCTCATCTGTCTTTTCCCTGCTGCGTCCTAGGGAACACTAAACTGCCACGTTTCTTCAAAGCCTGTTATTTCTGGTGATTCTAGGCCGTCATGAGCTTCTTCATGGTGCTGTTTTATGCTTTTTCAGGCTGGACATGAAAAGCCTGGAGTGTGCAAGCATGGACTACGAGGCGCCACTGATGCCCTGTGGCTGTATCCTTCTCCTCCCGCCCCACCAGCACATTCTGGGCCCCGAGGCAGTGCCTGGGCCGCAACTGCCCAGTCGGGGTTTCAGGCGGCCACATTTGAGGCAGCTGGAACTCCATGCAGGGAAACCAAGGCAGAGGATGGGAGACCTCCTGCATCCTCAGGGCCACTGGGAGCTGCTGGGACTGGGGCAGCCAGGCTAGTTCCAGATTCCACTCCTGGCAGCTGAGGCTGGAGGGGCAGCCTCAGGACTCCAGCTGGGAGGGGCTAGAGAAGCTGACACTGACCCCAGCGGCTAGACTGGGGAGGGGAGTTCCTGGAACCAGCCAGGGAGGAGGTGAAGATAGAAATAGCTTGGCAATCCAGGCACAATGGCTCACACCTGTAATCCCAACGCTTTAGGAGACCAAGGAGGTTGGATTGCTTGAGGCCAGGAGTTTGAGACTAGCCTGGGCAACATAGTAAGACCCCATATCTTAAAAAAATAAAATAAAATAAATTAGCTGGTGGCACATGCCCATAGTCCAAGCTACTTGGAGGCTGAGGTGGGAGGAACCCTTGAGCCCAGGAGTTCGAGGCTACAGTGAGCTCTGATTGCACCAGTGTACTTTAGCCCAGGCAGCAGAGCTCAGCACTCTGGTACTACTATCATCCCCATTTCACAGCTAGGAAAACTGAGGCACAGAGAGGCTCAGTAATTTGCCCAAGGCTACACAGGTGAGAAGGGGTAGGACCTGGGGGAGGTGAACCCAGGCAGCCTGGCTCTAAGGCCCGCTCTCTAGCCGGCCAGTTCTGGAATCACTGTCTCCGGCTATGCCATCATCTGGGAGCCGCCCGGCCCCTTTTCAGGCCTCCCACCCAGCCTACTCCTGGGAATGCGGGGAGTGAGCAGGGCACGGGGCTGAACTGGGAAAGGGCCTGATGCCCAGCTCCGCACGTGGGACTTCAGCAGCAATGGTGGTCTCCCTGCGCCGGACCATGGTCCCTGGTGCTGTGAGGTTTATGTGTCCCCTTCTTAGCCTCCTGTCTACTTGAAAGGGATGGAGGAGGGAGCAGGTACTCTGTTCTTATCATTTCACAACCAGAGAAACTGGAGCGTTTCGTTCAATACCATACAATGAGTTTGTAACACAGATGTTTCCCCATCCCGCCTGCTCCCTGGAGAGCACCCTCTCCTCCCGTCCTGTCTCCTGGGGCCTAGAGGAAGGCTTTGCATTCCTAATGCACGCACATGTGCTCACATGCATGCACACACACGCACACACACACACTCACATGCACACACATGCACTTTAAGAAAATGGGATGCCACCTATATTTTGATAGGCTCTAGTCTCAATAAGAGAAAAATGTTTTTCTCTCATTCATCAATATAGACCCAAAATAATTTCTCTTAGTTTGCCATTGTTTTACTGTATTCTGCAAAAAAAAAAATTCAGCCTTCTTTTCCTTAATAAAGTGTCCCAGTCATTTTCCAGTTTCAGCTTCTCACCAGCTGGGGTGACCCGTATTACATCGGCCTCACTGGCCTGGAGCTGTATGATGAGCGGGGAGAAAAAATCCCCTTGTCGGAAAACAGTATCCTTTCTAGGACAGGAGCGGGCTCCACCCAGATTATGGGAGCATGGGGGGGTCGGAAATGGGGCAGAAGCCTCGCGTGCAGAGGGAAATGGCCCTCTAGGAACCAGAGCCCAGGGGGGCTTTGCTTATAGTCAGATGCTGACCCTTAGGGATGTGCAGCAGAGAGCAGCTCCCAGCCCTGCCTGCTAAGACATCAGGAGCAGGAAATCCACAAGCCAAAGAGTCCTGTGGTCCAATGAATTGAGAGAGGCTGCCAACTATAGCCTCCTCTTCTCGGAGAACCACAGATGTTTTGGAGTTCCCAAGGCTCTGACAAGGTCTGCAGGGAGAAGCCTATTGCACTGTGTTCAACTCAGTGTGTCCTGAATTTCTTAAGCTTGGAACCCTCTGCCCATGGTATGCCCACACCAGAATTTGCAAACTGTTAGCCCAGTGCATTTTAAAATGAGTTGCTAATATTTTTAGAAATCAGGAGGTCTCACATGAAAACCCTGATCTCCAGTTTCCCCTGAGAAATTGGCAACACAGGCCCTTGATTATGCGTAGTGACAATGGCTGGACCTGGTTACCCATTGCCATTTCTCCCCAAGCATATCCTTCTGGTCTACCTTAGCCCCCACTCCTCCCCTTGTTATCTACCAGGCCCTGAAACACGCTGCTAATATTTACTGAGGGCTTACTCTGTGCTACCTCATCTGCCCTCACAAGAATCTTGTGAGGTGATTGCTGCTGTTATCCCCATTTTACAGATGAGGAGCCTGAGACACAGAGAGGTTGAGTAACTTGCCTAATGTCACACAGCCAGTGAGTCTGTGTCTAGACACTGGCTCTTGGCCAAGCACTAAGCTATCCTGCCTCTTTCATGTAACCTGCCTGGCCCCCTCGGATCTTGAATCTGTGACCGCTGGCCCACCACATTAGGGAAATACCAGGGCAGGTCGAACCCTAAAGCCTGCCTTGCATCTGTTTGGGGTCCCTGGCTTCCAGTCGGATCCCTTTCTGCCTTCCCCGGGTGCCACCACCCTCCTCAGCTGGGATGAATCATTGTTGATTTTTTTTTTTTTTTTTTTTTGAGACGGAGTCTCGCTCTGTCACCCAGGCTGGAGTGCAGTGGCCGGATCTCAGCTCACTGCAAGCTCCGCCTCCCGGGTTTACGCCATTCTCCTGCCTCAGCCTCCCGAGTAGCTGGGACTACAGGCGCCTGCCACCTCGCCCGGCTAGTTTTTTTTTTGTATTTTTAGTAGAGACAGGGTTTCACTGTGTTAGCCAGGATGGTCTTGATCTCCTGTCCTCGTGATCCGCCCGTCTCGGCCTCCCAAAGTGCTGGGATTACAGGCTTGAGCCACCACGCCCGGCCCATTGTTGATTTTTTTTATCATTATTAGTGACTTCTCGAAGCTATAAAGTTTCATTGATTTTACCAAAGGGCTCTCATCTGGTGCACTCTGAGATCCTCACATCCATTCTGGGAGCTGGAGGTTTTTATAGCCATTTTACAGATGGGAACACGGGTCCAGGGTTGACATGTGACTTGCCCAAGCTCTCATAGGTCATAATGGCAGAGGCAGAGCTAGAAGCTGGGTTCTGCAGATCACATTAGCTGGGTCCAGCTGCCCCGGGTCCTTCCACACTGGCCAGGAAGAGAGGCTCGGCACGATCCTTACATGCCAGGGCAGAATCCACCCACCACCCCATTCCCTTCCAAAAGAAAACCTCCGCAGAGCTTGCCCTCCACCCTCCCAAGCAGCAGCAACGTTTTACGTCCCCAGCTCCAGCCGTTCCCTGCAAGGCCTCTTTTTCAGCCTTCTGGGTGGTTTCCTTCTCTCTCTACTTGAAACTGTCCACCTCTCCACACACACCTGTTCCCCTTGGGCCTGGCACTCCCCTTTTCCCCAGGACACGTCCAATTCAGCTGTCACTGCTGCGGCTGCCCAGAGCATCAGCCCTGCCAGCCCCGGAGTCCCTCGAGCCACGCTGTCAGCCTGAGGGCAGCTGGCAGCCCCCGAGCACACAGATTTGGGTTATGGCAACTTAGACGCCTCCTCAGATATTGCGGCCTTCCCTGACAGCGTGAACTCCCTGGAGGGCGTAGGTGGGGACGTCCGCACCCCGGACAAGCTCATCGACCAAGTGAACGACACCAGTGATGGCCGGCACATGTGGCTGGCTCCCATCCTGCCGGGCCTGGTGGGTTCCCAGCAGTGGCCACCACAGCTCCTGGCCCTCAGGCGGCCAGGGGGACTTTCTTTCCCTGGTCTCAGCGACGCGTCTTTCTTCCAGGTCAAGTTAATCTCAAGCCAAGATGCTTGGGAACTGTCAGAAAGGTTTAGGTCTTTGCTACCTTGCCTGATGGGGCCAGTTCTTCCAGGCCAGCAATTCTTTCTCTTTTATAAGGGGACACCAGGGGTGAAAGGGGCCCCATGGGAATCTGAAGCCAGGAACCCCAGCACAGCTGCCTGAGGGCTTGGTCTTCCTTGGTCCCTGCAGGCAGCCCTCTCTGGTTCTGTGCTCTGCCTGGCTTTGCAGCCGCTGTGCCCTCTTCCTCCCCACCCAGCTCTCTGCACACTCACAGTTTCTGCCTCTTCCTACATCACTGGGTAGATGACCCCAACGCGGCCGCCCTGCCCTCCTTCTGGCCCCAAATTGGCCTGGTCAGCTTTTCCGGCCAACTGACTCAGTTTCCCAGATCTCAAACCTTGCACTGAGTCCTGCTTAGCTTTTAGCTCTGAGGCCTCATGGTGAGCTGAAGTGGTTGGTTGTGGTGGAGAGGAAGGGGAGAAGCCACAGGGCATGGACGGGGTGGTCAGCCCCCCTCCAGCCTCTCAGCCCGGGGCCAGATGCCTGGTAGGGATGCACAGCAGGTTCTTGACAGCCATATGACCAGGGATGTGTCCCTTGTCCATGCCATGGGACTGAATGGGGGATCGGGGGCACCTTTTTCTCTCAAAACGCGGGAAGGTACAGCGTCAGCAATTCTATGATGGAAGTTTTCCAAAGGCCACCCTAAAATTAGACCCCCCCTATTGAGCGTCCATCAGCTTCCCCTGCCCCATTGGAGAGGGGGCAACACAGCTCTGTCTTCCCTGAGACCCGGGCCACCCACTGGCGGCCAGTGGGTATTTTCCATTGTCTAGCCCTGGAAGGCCTTTTGGGGTGAGGCAACTTCAGCTGTTGCTCTCGAGGCTGGACTGCAACATCTGTATCTGCTTGAGCCTCACAGGCAACTGACTTTGAGGACCCTCGCCCTGACCTTTATTGTTTCCATGGTCCAGCCAGGAGGCTGGCCCTCCCCGAGCAGCCCCACTCCCTCTTGGGACATTCTGAGGATGGTCACAGGCTGGGGACCGGGGCCCGGGGCGGGACTGAGCGTGCAGCCTGTAGCCAGTGTGGAATGCTTATTTCTTGATTCTATCTTGCAAGGGAGGGTCCCCCCGCTAATATCTGAGAGCCTTGGTTGGGGGTGAGGAGAGGGAGGGCTCTTCGAGGCTGCCCCGTCCCACTTTCCCCACTGGATTCTGCCCCGATCTAGACAGCCCTCCTGACTCCCCCAGCAGAGGTTCACAGACACGCACTGGACATTGCCCAGCAGCACCTTGGCGTTGCTTCTCAGCGATGGTTTGGGGAAAGGACAGACAGGGTCAGAAGCTGATCACCATGGCTGGTGCTCAACCCGAGCTGGGGACTGTCCCTTTAGCTCACGGGGCTCTAGACTATTTCTGGGCCTGACCTGAGGGGACATAGGGGATGGCCAAGGATGTTCCCAATTCTCCACTGGCATTTAAATGAGGGCCCCGCCAGGCCCAAGCACACAGGCCCTCCAAGAGCCAGCTCAGCGGTTTGTTGCAAACGCAGCCACACGTGACCTGACTCAAGATGGGCTTCGAGGAGATGAAAGGGGGCGGAACTCCAGGCTGGCCCACGTGGCAGGCGCTGCCTTGGGCACCACCGCTCACCCCCAGCCCACGCCTGGCGCCCCCAGCCCAGCCAAGTGCCTCTGTTTCCAAACATGCCTGTTTTAATTAGTGCTGCTCTCTGACAGGTGAACCGGGTTTATGTGATTTTCGATCTGCCTACCACCGTGTCAATGATCAAACTGTGGAATTATGCGAAAACACCCCATCGAGGGGTGAAGGAGTTTGGCGTAAGTACTTATTAGCTGAGTTTTTTGAGATAATTATGTTCGTTGGTAATTAGGCCGCCGGCAATTATCATTTGTCGCAGTTTGATTTACTTCTCTCTGTTGCAACCCTCAACACAAATGCCTGGTCCTCAAATGCAGGCAAATTTACCGCCCAACCATGAATTCAGAACCTCCTGGCAGTGATTTCAGTGTCACCCTGAACAAATAGAAAGTGGGTTCTCTTTCATCTTTTCCCCTAGAATCCCAGTGGTTTGGGGCGGTGACCCTGGGATGGGGAGAACAGGGACCCTGGAGACCAGAGACCTGAGTTTGCCTCCAGCTCTGCTGCTTGTGCTAATGGTATTAAAGCCCCTCAGGCCTCAATTTCCTCATCTGCAATGTGGGCTGATGGCTCCTGTCTTTCCCAACGGCTGTGAAGATCTGAAATCACAAGGCAGACACAGCACATAGCAGGCACTTGTTCCTGGCAGCCCCGTCTTCCCAAGGAGAAAGGCTCAGAGCAGTAATGCGCTTTGCCCAAGGTCAACGTGGGAGGGAGGAGGGGCACCCATGAGCTCCGCCTCATGTCCCTGCAGCTCCTGGTGGATGACCTGCTCGTGTACAACGGGATCCTGGCCATGGTGAGCCACCTGGTGGGGGGCATCCTGCCCACGTGTGAGCCCACTGTGCCCTACCACACCATCCTCTTCACCGAGGACAGGGACATCCGCCACCAGGAAAAACATACCACTATCAGGTATGGCCCCAGCCGGCCCCATGGCCTCCCCACCAGCCCTAACGAGGATGGATGGCTGGGACACGCGGCCAGGAGCCTGATCGAATCTTGTGTTTCCTTCCTCCCCGCAGTAATCAGGCCGAGGATCAGGATGTCCAGATGATGAATGAAAACCAAATCATGACCAACGCGAAACGGAAGCAGAGCGTTGTTGACCCAGGTCAGTGGCGTCTCTCTGCCCAGAGCATCACGCCTCGGGAGCTCGGTCTGAATACAGAAGGAACTGGTGGCCTTGCACCCCCGCCCGCACCCCTGCCTGCCCCTAGACCCCTCTCCTCTGCCCAGGAGCCTGCCCAAAGGCCTGGGGAGGGACCAAAAGGGTCGGAACCAGGGGAGCAACATGCTTCCGGCTTCTTGCAGGCACCTGTAACAAGTGGAGCTTCCTGAATCCAAGTGTCATGGGCACAGAGTGGGGAAGCAGTCAGGGGCAGAGCACCATGTTAAAGGGGTTCGCACTGGGCCGTGGGAAGCCAGTAGAGATGCCCAAGGCGAGGGCTTCCTGGAAGACGTGATGTTTGAGCTGGATCCTAAAGGATGTGAGGAGTGTGCCAGGCAGCCTGGGCAAAGGCTGAGAGGGGTGTTATGGCAAAGCCTGCTCCAGGCAGAGGGAAGGGGCCAGCATGCCAGGCACCCCAAGAGCAAGGACTTTTCCAAGGGCCTTGAATGGCAATAATCCAGGCTGCTGGATTTCACTGGGGAGTGTGGGGCACCCCTTCAGGGTTTGAGACTTAGTAACTCCGGTCCCTCTGTGCCCTGTCATGACAGCCTTACGTCCCAAAACCTGCATCAGCGAGAAGGAGATGAGACGACGGCGCTGCTGACGGGTGAAGAAGGGAGAGCTGGTCCTCCCACTGCACTGGGCTCTGTCACCAGCCCCACTTAGCACCCGTGTCCCTCACCCTCAGTCCCAGGAGCTGGAAGCGAACCACAGTGTTGAGGGGAGCCCGCTGGGGAGAGGGGACTCGGGAGGACAGCCCTGGATGCTACTGGAGTGACAGATGGCTGTGGCTGCAGGGCACGGCAATCCCCTGTAGTTCCAGATTGGCTGCAGGGAGCCCGGGACACCTGCTTTCATGCCTCTGCTGTGAGACCCAGCAAAGCAGGGCCCATGACCACTTGGGCCTGGGCTGACCCTGACTCGGAGCAGGACAATGACAGAGTGGGGAGGCCTCCCATCCAGCCTCAGAGGGCCCAGAGAATGGCTGAGCGGGAGAGTGGGAGACCAGACCCCACCCCACAACTCTAGCAGGCAGGGCCGCCCAGGGAGACTCTGCCTTCAGAAACCTGAGCTTCAGCGGCCAACACTCCCATTCTCCTGCACATCCCTGTCTCATTTTGGGACTGGTGGAGCTGGGTGAGAGGTTGGGGTCGTTTCCTGGTTACATGGGTCCACAAGACCCTCTCTCATCCCAGTATAGGGGCCTCTCTCCTCTCATTGGGCCTGATAAGGGACTGGCCAAAGCTGTGCATCCTGCAGAGGGAAGGAAGTCAGCTGGGCCACCCGCCATCCACCCTGGCAAGAGCTGGGCCTGCTCTGGCAGGCCAGGGCATCCTCTCTGTGCTGCTGCCAGGCCAGGAAGGGTGGGCGGGCGGCCAGCAGGCTGGCAGCTCCAGACCCCAGAGGGCCAGAAGAACCCACCGCAGTGCCCTCTGGGTGCAGGTGTTGGGGGATGCCGAGGACGCTCTCCCCATCTCCTCCCACCCTTGAGCAGGCCCTCCCTGCACTCTCTGCCGCATGACCCTCCTGGTCTGATGGAGGCTGTGCTCACTGACGCGGCTGCTTTCTGTCTATGCCCCTGTGCCCTTGGAGGCAGGCAGTGAGGTGCTCCTTTCCCGGGCCCCCACCCCATCTCCCTCTTCAGCCACTTCCCAGCAAGTTGGAAATGTGCCTTGCACCCCCAGCCGAGTGAAGCCCAGAACGCATCTATTTCCATCGATGTAACAAGCTCGGATCAGGGACCTAATTGGTTTCCCAGTGGTGGGTAATTTCTCGTTCCAAATATTAATCCGTTGTTTTTCTGGCGCCCAGCCCAGCCCGCCGCAGTACTGTACTCGAGGTACGTTCCTATGCAACCGAGAGCCCCGGCAAATACTTCATGAGCTTAGCAGCCTGGGCTCGAGCAGCTATGCAAATGCGCTTTTCATCTGGCGTGCGGGGCTGATGGGAAGATAAGAATTGTTTCTCCCGGAGAAAGATCCATCATTTCTCCAGCTTCCAAGCCCCCGGCACCTCTGCTCAGCTCCCAGATGTGACGAGCACCTCCCGCGGGGGGAGTCAGGGGCTGATCAATCCAGCTATTGTACCCAAACTGGTGCCACCGCATTAAAGGGAGCCCCGGCTGCTCCTTCCCCACTGAGATGTGGGCACAGGTCAGATTTGTCAGGGAGATGGCACTAACACGACTCAAGCTCAGTCCCAGAACCTCAGCTGATGTTTATAATAATCGTATGTACTGTGCAATTTAGGAGGGGAAAAAAGGCTGTACAGGCGTTAACTCTAAAATAAATTTCTATTTTTTCCCTCTTGCAAAATTAATAAAAGATGTTATTGAGAATATAATCTGAGTCACCGGATTTGGGGTCAGACGGGGAGTCCATGCTGCCTCCAGGAGCTGAGTGACACAGAGAAGGCCTCACCGAGCTGCAGATGGGGTCGTGATCGCACCCTGACTGCGCAGTGAGATTGTCATGCTGTAGCAACAGGCAGTAGTAGCCCATCCATACAGACTGGTTATTACATGCCTGGCTCTAACTTCTTTGATCCACGTAACACAACCCTTTGCGGTGGGCACTGTTATTATCCTCACTTTACAGATAAGGGAGCTGAGACACAGAGAGGTGGTGCGACTTTCCTGGGACACACAGCTTTGGAAGCTATTAGCCAATGCACAAATCCTCAGAGGGCCCCTCGAGAGTTGAGGTGGGGGTGACAACCCTTGGGTCTTTGGCCCCGGGGTTTCCCTTCACCATGTGTGGATCCTGGAATGGCGACCCCCAGACCCCCAATTCCTGGGCCTCCTCCCTGCCACCACCCCCCACGCCCCTGCTGCCTCCAGGGATGAATGTTGGCAGCTCGTGGCTTCTGGATAAAGCAGCCCTCGACTGGAAAGAGGGCTCAGCTGAGGAGGGTCACACTGCGGTTCAGGCACTAGCAATAGCATTGGCAGCAGGTAGGAGAGTCCTTTAGAAGCCCCATTTTCCTTCGCTGTGTGGGTCGGAGGAGAGAACCCCCTCTGTCCAGCCAGGAGAGGCCCAGCCCCAAGCATAGAGGGAAAACAGCAGGGGCTCTGGCCGGCCTGCTCCATGCCCCCGTTCCCTCTGATTTCCTACAAAGACAGAGGCCTGGCTGTGCCCAGCCACCCTGGTGTTGGAGAACAGTCGCCCTCCCTCCTCTTGGCGGAGGGATCTCTGGGCCAGCCCTGGAGACCCTCAAGGACAGCCCAGATCTTCCAGCATTCCCTCTGCGAGAGTGGGAGGCCGGCAGGGGTGTCCCAGCCTCTCAGCTCTGCTGAGCTCTCCAGGCCCCAGCCAGAGCCCTGGGCTGGAGTCCCATTATTCAGGAGCCAGGCAAGTGATGTCAGGGAGTGATGTCAACACTGGCCTGCAAGGACCATGGTCAACACAGCGGCACAGGCCCTCCGAAGGGGTCAGCCACACCTCAGATCTAAGAGAAGCCAGACAGCCAGGCATTTCGTTTATCTTTAATGTGAAATCTAACTTTTAAATGTTGGCTCCACTTCAACAAACAGGCAAACACACACTGAGTGAGCCAACTATTAAATAAAACCTGTCCACAGGCAGGCCCCGGTCGGTTCACCAATCCTGCTTGCTCAGCCTGCCTCCCTTTCTCCCCACCTCCAACCTGTGGTTCAAGGAGTGTCCCAGACTGGAATCTCCTCTCCAGGGAGGAAAAAGGAGAGAGGGGCTCCCTCCTGGTCTGTCACCACCCCACTCCTCAGCCCCCAGATGGGCAGAAAGACAGGACGACTGTGAGGTGACACCTCTGGGTCCTGGAGGCGGCAGCCCCCACCCTCAGCTGTTGTGGGTAAACAGAGGCCCTCCTTTCCCTCTACATCCTGAGGCTTCCCGTTCCGTGCAATGCCCCCCAATCCCCAGTGCCCCAACAAACGGGGACATAAATGACTCCTGGGCTGCCACTGTCAGGGGTCAGGGCTTGTTGGCTCCCTGGCATAGGTGACTGGAAATGGGCCTCTGCTGCACCTGACAAGAGGGTTATGGCACGGGCTCCCGGTGGAGGCTCCCACAGGCCTCCAGCCCTTGGGGACCTGCCTCCTCTGTTCAGCTGTGGGAAAGACCTGCCTCCCACCTCCCTGGAAGTTCCAACACTGGCACTGCCACCCCAGAAGGACCCCCAGAGCCTGCCAAGGGGGGCTCCGCAGCCAGGCGGGTGGCAGCTGCCCCATGCCCAGGCACATGTGCTGAGATGCCCGGGTTCCCGCTCCTGGCCTCACTCCCGCCTCACCTCCCGGAGCCAGGACAGTCCCTTTCCGAGGCCTTCAGGCCCCACCTGGCCTCTTCACAGTCCACAATCCGGCGGCCCAGGCTCTTGGGTTTGGCAGACTCACTAGATGATGTTTAATTTTTAAAAATGAGTTGCCTTCCTTTATTATCAGGTTTCACATTAAAATGCAGATTCCCTGCTTCTCCAGAAAGACAGGAAGATCTGGCAACCTGGTCCCATGTTCCCAGCTGGCCCCAGAGCCTAAGCAGTGCTCTCCAGATGGTCCTGGTCCCCACCAGCCCCTCTTGTCTCACCCTTGCCTGCAGTCCTCCCTTGTATGACCATCACACACACACACACACACACACACACACACACACACACAGCCAGCGTGTGAGTTTGCAACCCCTGAGATGGAAGCAGGTTAAGGAATGTGGAGAGGAGGGGACATGCGGACAGGGCTGCGGGGCCCAGCACACATGGGGCTGACAAGGCTGGGTCCCTCGCGATGAGACCCCAGCCTCCCAGGCATGCACAGTGCTCTCTGGGGCCCTAAGACTTGAGCCTCTGACGGCCAGAGGCTGGGGAGAGCAAGAAGTGGCCAGCCTCCATCCAAGATGTTGTGTGCGTCCCCAGGTGCCCTGGGGGTGCCTCCCTGACTGTGTGGGCATGTCCCAGATTGCCGTGTGCAGTGGGGCGTTTATGACAGCACTCCAGTCTCCTAGCCTCTCTGGGAAACGGCTCCACTCACAGCTCCCGCCACAGGGGCAGCCTTTGACAACCATATGCTGTGATGATGACAACAAAACTCCTCACAGTGGCCAGGCACGGTGGCTCATGCCTGTAATCCCAGCACTTTGGGGGACTGAGGTGGGTGGATCACTTGAGGTCAGGAGTTCGAGACCAGCCTGGCCAATATGGTGAAACTCCGTCTCTACTAAAAATACAAAAATTAGCCGGGCATGGTGGCGGGTGCCTGTAATCCCATCTTACTCGGGAGGCTGAGGCAGGAGAATTGCTTGAACTTGGGAGGTGAAGGTTGCAGTGAGCCGGGATCGCACCACTGCACTTCAGCCTAGGCAACAGAGTGAGACTCCATCTCAAAAAAAAAAAAAAAAAATCCTAATAGCCAATACACACTAAGCCCTACCCTGAGAGTGAACGCGCTGCAGTCTCTCCTGAAGGCACACAGTGGTGAGATGCGGTGAGACCTGGGCTGCAGGCACCACTCTCCCCAGCAAGCTGATGAGGACTCACATGCAGTGGCCCTGGGGCCAGCTGCCCGGGTCCCAGTCTAGGCTCCACCTCCACCAACCACTTCCTGACAGTGCAACCTTGGCAAGGGACCTTACGCCCTGGGGCCTGGGCTTCCTTACCCAGGCTGCAGTGGTACCAGCAGTACCTCTGTCATGGGGAGGAGCTCTCAGGGCTCGGGCCCACTGGTGCTCACATCAACTCCATCCACCATCACACGGAGGCTGGGATATGACTCCTGGGTCTGGGCTCTTCCCCAGAGCAACGTGGCACTACCTTGCACCCGGCGCCTCTCAAATTTCCAGGGCACCCCCCCAGCCTTGGCAGATTGGTCCACAAAGGGCACTGACCTTAGAGCAGCCAGCCCATTGGCTGAACAGAGATTAATGTCCCGATGTCCTGCCCCTCCTCCGCCAACTCTTTCCGCTTCCCTATCCATTCCCTTCCTTCCCCTGATTGGCCCCTGGGATTCTTCCTCCTTTGCCTTCTCTCGCTGGGTTCATCCTGCTTGCAGCTCCCATCCCCAACACACACCCCCTAGAAATTCCCAGGAGGGCCGGGAAGAAGGGGTAAGAGTGAGTGCACCCGGCTGGGCGTGTTGCACCCAATCACCAGCTTGGCCCTGTCACAGAGCTTCTCCCATGCAGAGGCCCCTCCCACTCCCCCTGGAGTCCCAGGACCCCTCATTACCCTGGGTCCCGGCTAATCCTGGCAGCTGCCCACTCCCCTGCCAGGCCTGTGGCCATCAGCCTGGCCCCTGGCCTCCCCTAAGACAGAAACTCAGACAATGTCAGTCTGAGATGACATGTGGCCCAAGGAGCAGTTACCAGGGTGATGTGAGCCAGGCAGTGCTGGGGACAGGGCAGGGGCCCTGCACAGCGATTTCCTGTCTGTCCGTGCAGTAAATCCCCACACGGAGGAGACTGGTCTTTCCTCATGACTGATGGTGTCAGGCTGGGCTGAGTTTGTCTCAGTCCCATGGCAGCTAGACCTGGGGCAGGCACAATCACTCAGTGCTCCACAGCTCAGCTCCTGAGCGAGGCTCAACTCCAGCCCTCCAATCTGGGGGCTCCAGGGCCATGTCTTCCATGTTTGGGGGCAGGGAGGGGACCCTTTTCTAATTCATCCACTCAGAGAGCAGCTTTTCCTGATTTCCACCAAGGCCTCATCTGCCCGGCAGCATCCCAGCCTGCCCAGCATCAAAGCCCCGAACAGGAGCCTGGCTCAGCTCTGTCACTCACCTCCAAGCCCCATGGGTGCCACTGATCAGATGCCCACTTCCCTCTATCCCCAGGGCCAGCGCAGCCCAAGCCACTGCCATATCCCAGCAGGACCCTGCTGCGGCCCCCTCCGGTCACCCTGCCTCTGTCCTGCACCCCATCTCTCAGGCCTGCCCCACACAGCCAGAAGAAACCTCCCAAAATGCAGAGCCCATAGTGTCTGCCTTTTAAAACTCTCCTATCAATCAATGTCTCCTGTGGCCTTCAAGATGAAGATGACGGTCAAACTCCTCGCCACAACCCCAAAGCCCCACAGTCTCTGACCCCGGCAGACCCCATGTCCTCTCCCCGAGCTCCAAGCACTCTGTCCTGTCATACAGTGCTGCACACGGCCACATGGCGCTCATGGTGCTCCTCCAACCCCAGGGCCTTTGCACCTGCGGTTCCTCCCACCTACCCTGCGCCTCCTGCCTCCTTTTTCTCCCTTCATTCCATGCTGCAATGGTCCTTCCGAGAGGCCCTCCCTCATCCTGTGGTCTAAATCACATCTCTCCTTGGTTCACCTACATAACACCTCTCACTATATAAAGTGATCGTTTTATTATTTAAGAGTGTGTGTGTGTGTGCACGCGCGCGCATGTGTGTGAGAGAGAGAGAGATGGAGTCTTGCTCTGTTGCCCAGGCTGGAGGGCAGTGGTGTGATCTCAGCTCACGGCAACCTCTGCCCCCTTGGTTCAAGCAATTATCCTGCCTCAGCCTCCCGAGTAGCTGGGATTATAGGTGTGTGCTACCATACCCGGCTCATTTTTGCATTTTTAGTAGAGACAGAGTTTCGCCACGTTGGCCAGGCTGGTCTCGAACCCCTGACCTCAAGTGATCTGCCTGCCTTGGCCTCCCAAAGTGCTGGGATTACAGGCATGAGCTGTAATGTACCTGGCCTATTTAGAATTATTAATAATCTAGCCTCCATGAGAGTGAAGATAGTGTCTGTCGTTCTTGTTCGCCATGGCCACTCCAGGGTACAGCTCTGTTCCTGTACACAGAAGTCCCTCCATAACTAGTTCTTGGATAAATGAGGCACATAGCAGGTCTGCGGTGGCCTCGGGATTTGAACCCAGGCCTGTCTAAATGCACAGCTTCGGGGGCTTTCTTCCATCCTCACGTCCTCCCAAGCAGGGACTTGGCACCCTCGCTGCAGCGGCTCTTCCCAGGGGATGATCCTCCCGCCGCGTGCCTCGTCGTTAGGCCCGGCTGCCGCAGATGAATCTCCATGAATCAAGCTGACATTTCCATTACCCGATGGAGACGAGTGTGTGGCCGGGATGGCTGGCTTTGGCGGGGGTGGCAGGGATGCGTGCCCGTCACAGCCACCAGCCAAAGAGGAAAGGCAGCCCAGTTACTCACGAAGGCCCGGGCCTGCCCATCAGCCCTTGGCCAGAGAAGGGACTGTGGCCTCATGGGTCCTCTGCACCGGGGGAGAGGGGGTGACATGTACCAACAAGCAACAAGAGAAGCACGGAGCATGTGCAGACACAGGTGTGTGCCCAGGGCTGTCCGTGTATCATGAGCATGTTTGTTCAGCATCAGCACACGTGTGACATTTCGTCCAGGGCCGGCAAAGCACACATGAGTGTGTGTGCACAAGGTCGACAGAACACACGGTGTGGATGAGCAGTAGACACGCAGTTAGCACCTAGGTACATACAAGGTGCTGACTCACACTTGAGCAATATCAATGTGTATGTGTATGTAGGGGGGTGAGGGTAGGGTCAGTGCTTCGAGCCAAAGTCAGTCTCTGATGATCATGGGTCTGTGTGACTGGGCCACAGTAAGATTGGCATGTACACACGAGCCCAGGGCGTGTGGATGCAGAGACACGGGACACAGGTGCCCAGGGCACAACGAGGTTGTGTAAGCAGTTTGGGCTGTGGGTCACGCCGATATATATGGGTGTCAAGACCAAAGACACACACACAGCCATTCTCTCCATGGTCGGAGCCTGTCTGCTTAGTGCAGCTCAGGGGAGGAGTAGCTGGGAAAGCTGTCTGCGGAGGTGGCTGGAGGGGCCTTTTCTTTCCCATCCAGGCCTCTGGGTGCTCAACCAGGCACCCCCTGCCTTCAAACCGGATGGTGACTCCCACCTTCCAGATTCAGGCAGACGCTGGCATTCACTCCCTGCATAAAGACAACTGTCATACGAACTCGGAGTAAACCCACTGGGAGTACTCACCCAGCCTGCCTGGAAGTGCTTCCTCTTATCTAACCAGCAGCTTTCTTGCTGCAGTCTCCATGAGACTGACAGACAGCTGGTTCTCAGCCCCTGCCCAGGAGGTGCCCAGAAGGAGACCAGAGGATTTGAAGCTCAGTGGCCCTGGGAGCCTCCGACCTCTCTCCCTTGCCCCATGACAATGGCTGTCGCTCGAGCTGTCCACATATCATAACCACATACGACTTGCACAATTGTTTATTTAATAGTTTTCTTTAAGCCAACTCTTTTTTTCTTTTTACTTAAATGCCTATTGTGGTTTCATCCTAAGCAGTAACGTCTGTGAAATCATAGCACTGACGTGCCCACTGTACATTTTTTTTCTAATACACATTGACATAAACACAACTATTAAAATAGATTAAAATTTTGCCCATATGTCAACTAAAATCATCTTCTGGACCTTCTGTGGTCCACTCGCCAACTTCAGAAGGACCCCGGGTGAGAATAAGAGCTCCGAGATGCCTGGTGGCCAGGGCTAGATCCCTGCTGGATCTGTCCCTGCCCAGCCCCATATGTGGCAGTGACCCTCTCTCGCATGAGGCCAAAGCCCAAACTCCTTGTTCTGACATTCAAGGCCTTAGTAGAGCTGGACTATAATTGCTCTCCCAGGCCCATTTCCAGCCCCGCCTTAAGCCGCACCTAGAAGGTCATTAATATTTACTGAATGAATGGAAAGTGAATTAACAAATTGTTCGCTTGATGAATCAATGTGTGAGTGAATGAGCACAAACCTCCAACTGGGTGTCCCCTGGGCCCCTGAGACTCAAGACATCTGAACCATGAAGTCTCCATCTTCCCTGTTCCCCAAGCTGACCCTGTAACCTGAGAGTCATCACCAACTTTCCTTTTCTCCCACCTCAGTCCATTCCCTCCTAATTGGTTCCTGAATCTGCCTGCATGGTCCCCTCCCCAGGGCCA
Source organism: Papio anubis (assembly GCF_008728515.1). Taxonomy (NCBI): domain Eukaryota; kingdom Metazoa; phylum Chordata; class Mammalia; order Primates; family Cercopithecidae; genus Papio; species Papio anubis. Next base: position 47,784,952 of record NC_044993.1, on the reverse strand, counting down.
CTTTCCTAAACCAGCCCACTTTCTTCTCTTTCTTGAGTGTAGCAGGGATGAGGAAGGGAGAGGCGTCTCCCACATCTATTCTCTGCCCATAACTGCAGTGATCTCCCTCAAATGTACACCCAGGCGCATCCCAGTCTGCTGAAAGCATCCCACTGCCCACTACCCATTGCCCCAGGATAAACTCTAAGCTCCCTAACAAGGTTTCTAGTCCCTCCTGACCTGGTTCCACTGCCCTCTGATGCCTAATTTCCCACCACTGCCTCCTGACCTCCCTGCTCTCCACACCTGCCATCGGACTATTTTAAAGTCCTCTAATGTACTTTCTTTCCCTGCTATATGCTTGCCTGCCTGATGCCCAGACAATCTTCATGTCTTGGCTTAAACATCATTTTCTCAAAGGAGCCACCCTAGACCACAGCTCCCACAGCCTTGACTTCCCCTTGTTGTCCTGTTAGTAAACACCCACAAAGTGTTTACATGTGCCAGGCTCTGGTCTAGACACTTCAAATATGTTAACTCATTTAATTTGCACAACAGCTTGAAGAGGTAGGTATAATGATTATCCGGATTTAATGAATGAGGAAGCAGGCACAGAAAGGTCAAATAACTTGCTCAAGGTCACAAGTGGAGAAGGTGGAATCTGAACCCAGGCTCATGACGCCCTCTCTGGATGCTCCAGCATCCTACCCCAAGTGCCTACCACAGTGCTTGGCACATAGTAGGGACACAGTGAACTATATCAGTGAATAGATGGATGCACAGCTGGATGGCTGAGTAATGAGGATGGGTGATGCATGGAAGGAGGATGGATGGATGTCTGATACAAGGAAGGATGACAAGTAATCAATAGATGATGGATAGATAGATGAACGGATGGATAATTGATGATGAATGGATAGATAAAGGAATGGATGGGTGATGGATAGGTGTATGGATAATGGATGGATAGATGATGAACAGATGGAGAAATGGATAAAGAATAAATGGATAATGCAGGAATGGATAATAGATGGATGGATAATGGATAGATGGATGGTTGATGAATAATGGACAGATGGAGGGATGAATGGATGAGTGGACGATGGATAATGGATAGATAGAGGGATGATGGCTGATGAATGATGGATAAAGGATGGATGTATGATGGATAGATGGATGAATCGATACATAATGCATGGAAAGATGATGGATGATGGATGGAAGGATAAACAATGGATAAATGAAGAAATACATAATGGTTGGATGGATAAGGATGAATGGATGATGGATAGATGGAGGAATGGATAATGGATAAATAGCTAATGAACGGGTGGATGGATGATGAATGGATGGGTGAAAGGATAGACAATGAATGGAGAGATGGTAGATGGATGGATGAATGATGGATGGATGGATGATGGATAGATAACTGATGAATAGGGTGGTGGAAGGAAATGGATAGAAGGAATGAAGGATAGGAAGGATGGATGGATGGATGGGGTGGATGGAAGGATGGATGGATGGATGGATGGAATGATGGATGGATGGAATGGATGGATAAATAGTGGATGGTAGATGGATGAATGGATAAATGGATGGAATGAATGGAATGAAATGGATGGATGGAGGATGGAGAAGGAATGGATAGATGGAAGGGAATGGATGGATGGAAATGGAAGGAAGGAATGGAAGGAAATATGGAAGGAATGAAGAAGGAAGGAAAGGAAAGATGGAATTATGGAATGGATGGATGGATGGAGGAATGGATGGATGGAGAAGGATGGAAGAATAGATGGAGGGATAAATGATGAATGGATGGATGGATAATGGATAACGGCTGGGCGAGTGATGGAGGATGGATGAATGGATGGATGGATGGATGGATGGATGGATGGATGGATAAAGGAGAAGAATGTATTCTACTTAGGGGAAAGCTCTAGAAATTCTTCTGGGAAGGAATAAGGCCTCTTGGGAAATGACTGAACTTGGAGTCAGGAGTCCTGATTCAAACCCCATCTCTGCCATTTGCTAGCTCTGTAATCTCAGGCAAGTGACTTCATCTCTGTGACCCTAATTTCCCTCCTCTTTATAGTAGGAATCTGTTTCTCCAGGCATCTAAGCCCTGGGATTTTCTGTAAAGGTGGTTCCAGGCACAGGGTAAAGGCTCCTTAGGGTCAGGGTGGTGTGATGTCGCTGAGCTCTGAAGAGAAATGTGGCTTCTTCACCCTCTCTGCTTAGGGCTTGGGTTTGGGGACCCATTTCTTGCTTGCCCCACATCTCTTGCTTGCCTGGCCCCTGCCTTGCCAATTCTCTGGAATCCAAGGCAGCCCTGCCAGCCTGTTTCCAGCCTGGGCTCTGCGCTCCCTCCCTGCCATCCTTCAGTGTCTGGCCCTGGCCTCTACACAGTCTTTGCTGTCACCTTCAGCCTCCTTGAGGAGTCATGGGGTGGGGCAATGACGGGGCAGCCACAGCCCAGAGAGCAACTGGCCTCCATACACTGCAAGAAAACAAGTTCAACAAGCATTTATTGAGCCCCTGCTGTGTGCCTGCTGTGTGACACCGCTGCGGTGCCTGCACCACTGCCCCCTCCTTCAGGAAGCCACTCTCTGCCCCCCACAGGGCTCTGCCCCTCTGGGCACCTGACTGGCTTGTGGGTGCCAGTCATTCAGTGGCCAGTGGCCATGTGTCTTCTGGCATCGCAGCTGTGCCCAGCAGGGCTCCTCATGTGGTGATGGCAAGAGTCCGGGGCTGCTGTCCCAAAGTCATTCTGTGCAGCCCTGTGCATTCCCTTGGGCCTGCCCTGGCCCCATTTTCAAGGCCCTCGGGCCCAGGCAGTGATGGGCAGGACAGGCCTGGCATCTCCCACGCAGTCTGACTGAGTTCACGGCACACAGGCCAAGGTTCTGGGGGCACCACTCTGGAGGTCTTGCAGCAGGGGCTGGTGCCAGCGATGGCCTGAGGTCCGGGGGCCAGGTTGAGGTCTTGGTCACACCCAGTGCCCCAAGACCCAGCACTGTCGGTTCAGCTCTGGTGCTTCCGGTGCGGAGCTCCGGGGCCAGGAATCCGCCATGTGTGGCTGGTGTCCTGCCAGGAGACAAGGCAGTCAGTGCTGAAAGCCACCTTCCTCCACCCACACCCTGTCTACCCACTGCCCCCCACCCACACATCCATCACTCACCCTCATTTACTAGGCCTTCTGCCCATCCTCCCATCTGTCTACCAACCCATGCCCCAACACTGCCAGCTCTCCACCCATCCCTCCCCTGTCAGCCACCCAGTCACCCACCAGTTCACCAACACACCTATGACTTAGTCATGTATCTGCCAATATTTGCTGCCATCCACTTATCAAGCCTCCAATGTATCCACAACTCTGCTCACACCCTCTCCAACCCAGAACCCGCTCATGCACCTCACACCTGCCAACAGGTGCACCACTCCCCCGGTTACCCTCCTACCACCCAGTAACCCAACCATCCTCCTACCACCCAATAACACACCTTTACATGTACACATCTGCCTACACCTAAAACAACCCCATATCCACCCCAGGCCCACCCAACAGCCATGATAGCACCCCCTGCAGGCACGTTCACCCACCTCACATAAAGCCATGCCCCCACTCCTACCATCTGCCCGCCCATTTTCCCTCCATCCTTCCCTTCCACCACCCACCCCTCAGCAAATCCACACACTTATGCAACCGTCATCCACCACCATCCTGTCATCCTGCAGCTGTCTCCCCACCTTGCCATCTGCCCCCCAAGCAGGCCTCCCTGAGCACCCCATTTGCCTTATATGTGTTCAGGAGCTGTTGTGGAGGGATATTAGAGGGAGAACAAGAGCAGATGTCTCCCAGGTCCCCAAGTCCTCGCTGGACCGCAGCAACTGTGTGTGTGGACATGGGTGTGCCCAAAGCTGACTCTGAGAAACTCCCTGTGCACCGAGCAGGGGGCACCTGCCATTGTCTACCATGCTTAGTGGACCGGACAAGGGGAAGGGCTGGAAAGGCTCTTCCCCTCTGCCACTCTCACTCTTTCATGTTTTTAGCAATTCTTGGAAGATCACTCCCTTGTAATCCCTCAAGTGTCTCTTCAAAGTCTTTTTGGTGCACCAGAACCATTCCCATCTCATGCAGTGGCCTAAAAGGTCCTTGTACCTCCTGCCAAATCAAATCAAGACCCAGGTTGAGTTTCAGCTCTCCAGGAAGCCCCCTCTGACATCCTCCCCCTGGCACTCAGGCATCTCCCTCATCCCAGAGCACCCATCCTCAGCTCACACTCTGCCAGTGTCACCCCTGTTAGATCCCAAGCCCAGGGGAGCAATGACTGAGCCCAGAATGTATGCACCCCTGTGGACCAGTGGAGGTGGAGCTGGAAGGTGGGAAACTAAGGGAGAGGGCTGGTGTGGTGGAGTGGGGCTGGGAGTGAAGGGGAGAACGGAGAAAATGAACAGTTCCTGAGCATGTGTAGCTCCAGAGGTAGGTTCTGCCCATTTTACAGATGAGGGAGCCGAGGCTCTGTAAAGATTAGCAGATGCTTTAGAAGTCACAGCTATGATGGAGCTGGATTGAATTGCTTTCCTCCTGATTCCAAATTTCAGCATTTAAAAAAATGTGTTCCCTATAATTTCATTTTCCTATTCTGATTCTCAGACATACTTGTCATACTTTAGGGTGAGACAGGCTCTTCGCAGAAAGCCCATTGAGGTTGGAATTCCTAGTGAAGCTAAGCTCCTACTTGCATGCCCTAGGGATGGAGAGCTCCTTGCTCCTTCTCCATCCTCAAAGCAGCTCTCATTATCAGGAGAGTCTTTCTAATAACAAGGCTTCATGACAAGAGTCAAAGAGGAAGATGGTTGTGTCCATAGCTGGGGTGGGGAATAATTTTTCTGGCTTTCATTTTTTTTCTTTCTGCTTTTAATATTCTTTAGTGTTAGTGTTTTTGCAAGTTTTACTATATTTATTAAGGAGTGGGAAACATTTTGCAAACATTTTGGAATCATTTGGCTTCAGAAAAACACATTTGTTTTGACCTCAGTCATGGAAACCATTGCATACTTTGGAAGTGTTGGCTGCCAAGATAGAGGTGTTTGGTTTTTTTTTTTTTTTTTTTAATCTAGAAGCAAATATTTGGTGCACGGAAAGGTACGATTGTTTTTCTAAATGAGTATTTAGGCATAATTTCAGCTGCTTGTACAGTGGCCAAGAAGCAGAGCCATGGAGAGATCATCAGAACAGAAAGAAAGTGATAGTGTATTTTTTAAGAAAAAGGAAAGGCCACAATCCCTGTCCTTCCCTGAGTTAAAATCAGGTTCTCTGTCCCCTGGATGCAGAGGGCAAGATGCTGAGGACTGGGGCCCTCCTCCCTTTCTCTGGCTACCCAAGAGGGTCTCAGAGTCATTTACAGTGTGTGTGTAAAGAGGGGAATGCCCCAGCAGCCCACCAGGGCCCCCCACCCATTTCCCTTCTCTCCTGGGCCTTGTGTTGTAGATTAGGAATCTCAGCTCAAAATGTCTTGTGGGCCCAAGCAGACAATGTAAATGGATGAGGTGAGTCAGAGACAGTGCCAATTGTTACCATGGAGAATGTGGGCTCAGATCTTCCTAAACTGCTTTTTTTTTTTTTTTGAGACAGGGTCTCACTCTGTCACCCAAGATGGAGCACAGCGGCGTCATCATGGCTCACTGCAGCCTCGAGCCTCTAGGTTTAAACAATCCTCTCGCCTCAGCCTTCTGAGTAGCTATGACTGAAGGTGCACATCGCCATCCCTGGCTAGTTATTTATTTATTTTTTGTAGAGATGGGGTCTCGCTATGTTGCACAGCCTAGTCTTGAACTCCTGACCTCAGGTGATCTTCCCACCTCGGCCTCCCAAAGCCCTGGAATTACAGGTGTGAGCCACCACGCCCAGCTGGATCTTCAAAATTTTCAAAGAAACTGAAAACCTGGATCTCAGAACAAAACCTCCTGGCTTTTAAATGATGACGGTTAAGGTTTCAAATGTATTTTCAACAATCTGCAGGCCAAGTAGCATCTCTCAGGCTGCACTCAGCCCACGAGAGGCTGTTCCCAGCCTGTGTCTTTGTTCCATGATTCTGTTCCATGGCTTTGCATAGGCTGATCCCTTGGGTACAAGCGCCCTTCCCTGCTCTTCTCCGGCTGTTGACTCCCTGATGTTTTCAAATGCTGCCTGCTCTGGGAAGCATTCCACGGCCCTGTAGAATGCTTCCTAGAGCAGGCAGCATTTGAAAAATGGAGGCTTTACTCCTTTCCCTGTGCCCTTCAGCAGGCTGCATAACTCTCTCCCTGAACTCGTCACTTTGTGTTGTAATAGCCAGGTCAGCGTGGGTCTCCCCAACGAACCTGGGGATAGGAGACATCTTTATGAGCAGGGCCAGCATCTGCTTCATCTTGGAGCCCTGAGATTCCAGCCCCTGGCCCAGCACAGAGCAGGTCCCAAACTGACTCTTTTTTCTTTCTTTTTAAACAAATGAAGAAACCGTGGAGGAAGAGGAGAGAGTGATTCCTGCGCTTGGGATGCACCTGCTCTACCTGCTCTGAGCTTCTGTACAGTATGAAAAATGCTTTTGCTCAAACTCTCCTCTTTTGGGTGAAGGTTCAGGTGATGGCAGGTGGCTGGGGAGACTGTACTTTGGTCTAACAGCCAAAGGTTCAAACCCAGCCTTCACTGCGTGCAAATTGTGTGAATTTTTTTTAAGTTGTGTGGCTTCTGACAGCAACTTCACCTCTCCGAGCCTGCAAATGGATGAAAGCTACAAAGGAGTCGGCAGGCCCAGCAGGCGCCCTGCAGAGAAGCCCTTCCCTATCCAATCTCAGACACAGATGGATGTGGAAAGAACACAGTTCTGGAAGCACTAGAAGTGGGTTGGGTTTGAGAGCCTCTCTTCACAAATGGAGAAACCAAGGCCCATGGGTGGGAAAAGATTTGTCCAAGGCCCCACTCACAGGGTGGTAGCAGGTTCTGTGGTTTCCATTTTCTGGGAACCTCCCAAGGTTAGCGGAGTGTGTGACCACAGGAGGGTCCCCAAAGATGTGATTTCTTTTCCCTTTAAAATCCGGATATCAAAACACGAACATATTTCACATCGGATTCCTCCAGCCCTATCTCACCCATCCCTCAGTGAGGAATCACTGTCTTGAACCCTCTGTAAGCCACCAAGATCTGGGGATCAGATGTAATTGCTGAATTGAATCAAATCACATCTACCGTTCCAAAATGGATTCATTGGGTTGGAAGGGCCCTTCAAGACCAGTAATGTCAATGTCACCACAAATGCACAGATCAGGAAACTGAGGCACATAGAGGGAAACCGACTTGCTCAAGGTCTCTCTGCAGCTGGCAGAGTGAGGTTAACAGGTGGCAGATATTGGTGCTCCTGACCCCACGGTAGCCCAGCCTGGCACAGATCAGCTGGGTCCCTTTACAGGAAAGATCCTTTGGGCCAATCACCCAGCCGCTGTCCGAGGTGCTGAAAGCCTCTCTCTATAGGACTCACAGGTCCGCCCGGAGCCAACTGTCTGGCTACCCAACCTTGACCTCTGCCCTCCAGAAAGAAACGAAATTTGAAGAGTGGTGGAAAACAAATCGGGGATGGCGCTAAGAAATCGGGCTTTGGAAGTCTGTCAGCTAGTGACACTCTCATCGCTCTTGTGTTGCCCAGAATGTCACCACCTCAGCAGGGCACCCTGACTGCCTCTCCAGGTCCACAAATCTGTACCATGAGAGGGCTTCAGAGGTGCCATCATATATGGGAATATCTGTTTACTGGTTTTCTCCTCATCTTGCCTTTGAGGCATGTGTCACAGGAGGACAAAGGCCAGCGTTGCTTTCCCTCACAGCTGCATCCCTGCACCGGCACAGTCCCAGGCAGTGTTGAAAGCATGTGTCTGCAGAATGAGTGAACAGTGGAGGGCTCAAGAGGAAGGGCAGGCTTAAGTGGGACGGACCCGTACGGAGGGAAGTTTGTGTCTTCTGATCTACCTCGGGCAGATTGTTTTAGAAGATTGAATGGGGGCCATCTATCTCTTCACTGGGGTCATCTTCAGGGATTCCACGTTTCTGAGCCATGACATTCTCTTTGTCTCTTTCTCACCCTTGGGATCAGACAGAGCCCACTGTAGCTGCCACCTCTTCCCAGGGCCCCTGATTCCTCAGTCCTTTATTAGACATGTGCTTGGCATGTACTGTGTGTCAGCCTCCACATTGGCTACTGGGTTTACAGACGTGAGTGAGATGCAGCCCTGCCCCTGGGTGCTCACAGGTACACATATGAAGAGACGACAAGACCAGACATGCCTCTCACTCCTGCTGTGTGTCAGGAACCATTCAATGTGCTTCCTGTCTATGGACTCATTTAATCCTCAAAAAGTACGAGTTAGGGGCCATTACTATCCCCATTTTCCAGGTGAGGAAACCAGGGTCCAGATAAATTAAGTCATTTTTTTAAGGTCTCACTGCTGGGATTTGAAGCCAGCCAGCTTCACTCCAAAAGTTGGGCTCTCATCAACAGATGATTGGATTTAAAACTATGCAGCCATTAAAAAACAACGAAATCCGCTGGGCGCAGTGGCCATGCCTGTGATTCCAGCACTTTGGGAGGCTGAGGCAGGTGGATCAATTGAGGTCAGGAGTTCGAGACCAGCCTGGTCAACATGGTGAAACCCTGTCTCTACTAAAAATACATAAATTAGCTGGGTGTGGTGACAGGTGCCTGTAATTCCAGCTACTTGGGAGGCTGAGGCAGGAGAATTGTTTGAACTCGAGAGGCAGAGATTGCAGTGAACCGAGATGGCACCATTGCACTCCAGCCTGAGCGGCAAGAGCAAAACTCCATCTCAAAAAAAAAAAAAAAAAAAAAAAAAAGAGGGAGAGAGAGAGAATGAAATCATGTCTTTTGCAGAACATGGATAGAGCTGGAGGCCAGCTCTTAAGTGAAATAACTCAGAAGCAGAAAATCAAGTATCACATGTTCTTATTTGTAAGTAGGAGCTAAACAACAGGCACATACGGCCTTAGAGAGGGAAATAACAGACACTGGGGGCTCCACAGCGGGAGGATGGGAGTGGGGTAATGGCTGAAAAATTACCTACGGGGTACATTGTTCACTGTTCAGGTGACAGATACATCAGAAGCCCAACCTGAGCATTATACAATACATCCATGTAACAAACCTGCACCTGTACCCCTGAATCTGTAACAATTTTAAAAAATTAAAAACAGAAAGATTGGGCTCATAACCATTATAAAAATTTGGCTCACAGACAAACACCAGGAGAGTGAAAGGCAGAGACGAATGTGTCCCCCTCTGCTAGGAGCTGGGGAAGGGGCTGGGGGCCATTCCCAGACAGTTGAGCTAGACTTCAAAAGCACTTGCAAAAGCTCCCAATTCCGCCGGTAGAGTTGGTTTTCCACCCAGTGGAGGAAGGGAGCAGAGCATTTCATGCAGAAAGAACAGGGTGTGAAACAGGTCCTTGGCAGGCGGATGAGGTTCTTCAGGAAGTGTGAAAAACCTAGCAATGTTGTGGTTTCAGGGAGGCAGGTGGACCGGTTTGGCCTGAAAGCAGAACACACAGGGATGAAGGGGTAAGGCATGGAGCATCGCAGCTGCAGAAGTTGCTGGGTGGCAGGTGTGGAAGACGCAGCAGGGCCCCCTAAACCCCTGCACCCCAGGGTTTTCTGTCTTATCATGACACTTCTCAGCTACAGATTCCTTGCCTACCCCACACTGAGGAACTGGGCTCTTGAGGGCAGTCTATTTCGACACCTGCCCCAAGTGTTTCTTAGGGTTAGGCACGGTTGTGGTACCACTGCCTTGGACAGAAGTGGGCATAAAGTAGAAGAACCATGTCATAGCTTTAGCTTGGAATCAGACAGGCTTGGGACCCCAAGGTCACAAGCTTGTCCCCAAAGGACAAGTGACTTTGCCTCTCAGAACCCAAGTATTTTCCCTTGCCAAATAGAAATACTACTCACAGCACACACCTCCTGAGGACTAAGTGAGCTAAATCATGCACCAGAAACATACTGATGACCTACTGTGTGCTAGGCCCTGGGGATGTCACAGTGAATGCGGCAACAAAGTCTCTGTGCTCGTGACATTTCCATTTCACTGAGGAGAGGCTGGAAATAAACAAGGGAGCAGGCCGGGTGTGGTGCCTCATGCCTGTAATCCCAGCACTTTGAGAGGCTGAAGAGGGAGGATTGATGGAGGCCAGGAGTTTGAGACTGGCCTGGGCAACATAGCAAGACTCCATCTCTACCAAAAAAAAAAAATTTAACTGGGCATGATGGCTCACGCCTGTAATCTCATCACTTTGGGAGTCCAAGGCAGGAGGATTATTACTTGAAGCCAAGCGTTCAAGACCAGCCTGAGCAACATAGCAAGACCCCATCTCTACAAAAAAAAAAAAAATTGGAAACATAAAAAAAAATTACCCAGGTATGGTGTCATGTGCCTGCAATCCCAACTACTCAGGAGGCTGAGGTGGGAGGATCCCTTGAGCCCAGGATATCAAGGCTGCAGTGAACTATCATCACACCACTGCACTCCAGCCTGGGTGACAGAGCACAACCTTATCTCTAAAAAAACAAAACAAAACAAAACAGCAAAACAGAAAAACAAGTGAGCAAAGAAAGTCTCAGAGAGGGACAAGTGACAGAAAGCAAAATGATGATTCAGGAGGGGAAGGCGAGAGAAGGCCTCGTGGGAACGTGTGAAGGGGGTGGGCACCGAGCCAGATCCCCACTAGAGCTACTGTCATAGGAGGTTTCAGAGCTAGGAAGGACTGGGGAAGACACGATCAAGTTTATGTCTTCGGAGGATGGATTGTAAAGGAGTTGGCCCTAGAAGCAGCAATTTCCATCTAGAAGTTGCTGAATAGCCCAAGCAAGCGACAAAATGCAGACTGGCTTCTGACAAGAGCTTCAAAGGGACAGATATTGGCGGAGGGTTGAGGACAACTCCGAATTTGGCCTGTGGATCAGCAGCATCAGCATCGTGGAGAACTCAGAGCTGTAGAACCCTGGGTCCCCCGCCAGACCTCCTGAATCAGAAATTCTGAGGGAGGGGCCCTGCAGTCCACCCTTTAACAAGTCCTCCATATGGCTCTGATGCTCCTGTTGGCTTGGATCTCTCGACCCCCAATGCTGAGGTCTCAGATGTCTCCAAGCTGCGTGCCCATCTGCGCTCCCAGCAAATTGACATTGATATTTATTTCAGAAATACTGTCTGTTTCCATTTTAATAAAGGAAGCAACTTGAGCAGGACTCTATTGGATTTGATTTTGATCTAATAAAAATGCCAAGTTGCTCTGGGTCCAGAAAAATCTTTCTTGAAATTCCCTCTGCTATTTTGAGGGCAGCAGCCGTGGCAGAGACCCGTCTACATGGAGCTCCCAGAAGCCACCTCCGCACCCGGCATGCGACAGGCTCTCGTGGAGCCCAGCCTTAACAGACACACCTGGCAAAATCAAAAGCTCGTCTCTGGCATTGAACTTGACAGCTGCAATCAACTGCAAACCTCGGTTGCCCCCAAAAGGAAGATGCAGACACCTGGACCATATGGCAACATCGCTTTCATCAAATGTCACATCTGATGTGCTCCTGAGCTGGCTGATGGCACCACAAAGTCCCAAAGGCAGGTTTCAAAAGCAACTTCCTCAGAAAAAAGAATTATAGCTGAATCCATATCACAGTAGCCCCCTAAAATAGCAACTTTGGGGACAGTTAGGATAACCGGAAGTTTATGTAATTGCTAATATAAAAGTAGCTTCTCAGATAGGAGGTGGTGGGAGAAACATGGAGGTTGAAAGCCAACAATTAAGCACCTATGATGTGCCACACACTATTTTAGACTCTTGGGATATACACAAGAACAAAGCACACAGGTGCCTGTTCTCATGGCACTTGGTGGAGAGAGGCAGCAAAACAAAAACCAAGCATGCGAACACAAGGGATCATTTCAGAGAGGGACAAATGCTATGAAGAAAAGATAACCTGGTGATATGGGGATGAGTGGGGAAGCTGGTGCAGATCAGGGAAGGCTTCTCGGAGGAAGCGGCCTTTCAGCCGACTTAAAGATGAGACGAAGTCAGCCATACCGTGATTTAGAGGGAGAGCATCCAGGCAGAGAGAACAGCAAGTGCAAGGGTCCTACAAAGGGAATGAGTTTTGCATGTTCAAGAAAGAGGAAGGTCAGGTTGGCTAGGGCAGCATGGGAGATAGGGAAGAGGGAGATGAGGTCAGGGTCCTAGGGGGTTGGGAGCCTGAGAAGGAGTGGCCTCTCCTCTCTCCCAGGGCAAGGAGCAAGATCTAAACGCCAAGCTGAGTTTTATTGCCGAGTGGACCAGAGATCCCAGCAAAGCGGATTTGCCTTACAGTGTTATAGTTTCTCTATCTCCGTAAGAAGAAGAATCCCCGCTTCTCAGGGCGGGATCAGCCATCAAATGAGATGGCAGCGAAGTGCTTAGCACAGACCTGCACACAGTAAGTGTTTAATAATGCGGGCTCCCTGACATCCCTCCTCCCCCGTTCCTCCTGCTGGCAAGTCAGCCCATCGCAGGATCTGAGCAGCTGCTTCCTGCAGAAATATTGCAAAACTCATCCAGGCATTTCCAAAATATTTTCTTGGCTGAAAACCCACTAGCGGCTAAGAGGCCGAATTCGGAGACGGCATCATTTCCATACTCATTTGATAGACTGCTTCTCTAGACCATGAGCTCCACGAGGACCGACGCCATGTCTGGAGGTGCCCCACACCCCACATCCTCGGTACCCTGCCCAACCAATGGAGCTGCCGACTGACATCACCTAGTGGTCCAGGTGGTGAGCGATGAGGTCAGACTGGCCGGGTTCAAATCCCAGCTTTGCTACTTTCTAGCTGTGTGATATTGAGTAAGACACAGTCTTAACCTCCCTGGGCCTCAGTTTCCCTGTCTGTAAAATGGGTCTGTATTTAGGGTTAAATGAGTGAAAAAGTGTGAAGTCCCGAGAACATGCACAAAGGTGAGATGTTGTGATTAGATCTAGGGGACCGAGTTCTTCTTGCTGGCTGTTTGCATCATCAAATGCAGGTACCATCATGATAGCCATGGAGGTCCTGCCAAGGGGGATCACTCAGGCTAAATCCCCCTTCCTGCTTTCCCTTTCCTGCACCCCAAGTCATTGTGAGTGGGATGAGGCACCATGCCCTGCTATCCTGGACCCTGCATTGACACCATTCAAGCTCTGGCCACACAGTGCACTAATGGCTTTGGTCTGTCTCGCCAACAAGACCCGGAAGTCAGCAGCGTGCGGTAACGTGCCTTTTTCATCTCCATGCTCCCAGGAGCCAGAGGCCTCTTTAGCGATGATTTGTGGAATAAATAAAGCAGCCTGCTTCAGGATCCCTGAAGTCACGGGATCTCTCACGCCTGCCAGCATCCAGCCCACATTCCCCCAACGCCTCCCTCAGCTCTGACCACAGAGGGGGTCTCTTCCTTCCACGCTGTTTGACGTGGGAGTTCCCAGCACCTCCACTTTCCCCGGGGAATGACGGCCATGCCTGCTAATGCTCAGCTTCCTGATAAAAGGCATACCTGGGCCGGGCGCGGTGGCTCAAGCCTGTAATCCCAGCACTTTGGGAGGCCGAGACGGGCGGATCACGAGGTCAGGAGATCGAGACCATCCTGGCGAACACGGTGAAACCCCGTCTCTACTAAAAAATACAAAAAACTAGCCGGACGAGGTGGCGGGCGCCTGTGGTCCCAGCTACTCGGGAGGCTGAGGCAGGAGAATGGCGTAAGCCCGGGAGGCGGAGCTTGCAGTGAGCCGAGATCGCGCCACTGCACTCCAGCCTGGGCGACAGAGCGAGACTCTGTCTCAAAAAAAAAAAAAAGGCATACCTGGCACAGGGGTTGTGGGATCTCAGGCCCTTTTCTTCCCTGAGAAGCCAGGGTTTGGAAAGTCTCTGGGGGCAGCTGACAATTTTCCGCAGCTCCTTCCCCACCGGCCTCGGTGGCTCCCCTGAACCCCCAGGAGGTTAGGCCCCTTTTGTGTCACTGTCTCTCCCTACCCTACACATTCTCCCCACATGATCTTTGCAGTCCCTGGGCTTCAACCATCCCACACTATCCTGTTGCCTTTTTATTTTTTGAGACAGTCTTACTCTGTCATCCAGGCTGGAGTACAGTGGTACAATCATAGCTCACTGCAGCCTCAAACTCCTGGGCTCAATCAATCCTCCCACTTCAGCCTCCAGAGTAGCTGAGAATACAGGTTTGCACCACCATGCCCAGCTAATTTTAACTTTTTTTTTTTTTTTCGAGATAGGGTCTTACTATGTTGCCCAGACTGGTCTCGAACTCCGGGCATCAAGTGATCCTCCTGCCTTGGCCTCCCAAAGAGCTGGGATTAAGGCATGCTTCACTGCACCTGCCTGTCTCTCTGCCACCGTTTTAAGCTCCCCTCCATTGATCTGGCTGCCTCCCAGAGGCCCTCACCAGACCCTCAAACTCCACACAGACAAAGCAACATTGCCCTTCACAAACCGACCCCTCCCCATGTCCTTCCATCAGTCAGAGACCCCATGCCCCTGACTGCTCGGGCAAAAGTTCTGTGCATATCCTAGGTCCCTCCCCTCCCCCGCTCCTCACTCAAATGAGTCACTTATCTGATGCTGTCCCCCCAGCTCCATAGTGGTGCACACGGCTGACACCCAACTGTGCAAGGAGGGCTTTCTCCATCCAGCCCCAAGCCCCTCTGCCCATGCTCTGAGCCATTACCTCCAGAGAACTCATGCACCCGACCCTCCCGCAGCAACCCTTGAACAATGGCCCGGGAGAGTCGCCCTCCTATCTGCAGGGGGATGGCTCAGATACATGTGCTCTGCACTGGTGCCCTCAGCCCCCAGCAGGCTTGACGCTGTGCCTTTGACTGGCCACCTTTCTCTCCCTTCTTAGTCTCTCTTCCTCACTCCTAGTTGGGTGTTCTTCGATCATCAAAATAAAGCACTTGCTGTTGTGTCCATCTCAAGGGACTTCCAGGGAAACCCAAACCAAGACGCTCTGGAAATTGTACCAGCAGAGGGTCCTTGATCTACCCACTTTTATCTCCAACATCACGGTTCAGGCCACCACCATCATGTCTCCCAAGAATGACTGCAACAGCAAACATTTTGTGCATATTGTAGGTTACAAAATGGTCTCTTGGCCTTGAGTTTGGCTCTTCTCTGATCCTTTTCCCACACTGCAGATATATATGTGTGTGTGTGTGTGTGTGTGTGTGTGTGTATGGATAGATGGTAGATAGGGTTGATAGGATCTGTAGATAGATGATAAATAAACAGGTAGATAGATGATAGGATTGATAGATGATTGATAAATAGATGATAGATGGATAGATTTAGACAGATAAGATTTATAGATGACAGATGATTGATGGATAGATGGATAGATGATTGACAGATGAATAATAGACGGATGATAGATGGATGAATAGATTAGATAGATAGATAGATAGATAGATAGATAGATAGATAGATAGATAAAGAAATAACTAGGGAGGGACAGAGAGAGAGAGAGAAATAATGTGGACATATCTTCTCCCTGCTTAAAATGCCCCAGGCTGCCTGCTGTAGAATCAGCTTCTCCTCCACTGCATAGTGAACTCCATCCCCGTCCTGCCTCCTGCCATCCTCGGCCCCTCCAGCCCTCCTGCCCTCCCATTGCCCTTCCTGCCTCAGCCCATCTGGTCTCCCGGTTATTCCACAAGCACTGTCTGGCTCCTTCGGGCTCTGGGATACACAGGTCCCTCTGCCTGCAAAGCTCTTCATTGGACTCCTCGCCCTTTAGGTCCCAGCTCCGTGGCTTCTCAGAGCGCTGACCTAAAGGAGTGCCCCTGCCCTGTTTCCTCCTGATCACCACATATTCCTCCCTTGTTTGTTTTTGAGCTCACTTACTGAGTGATTCTCTCTCCCCTCGGACTGTGAGCCCCTGAGGCACGGGCCGTTGTCTTGCTGTCTTGCCTGACTCCTTGCTGTCTCTCCAGCACCCACAGGGCTGACATGCACAGATGCTCAATAAGCACTCACCAAGGAACGAAAGATGAAATTCTCCAGACTATTGACTTATTGAATGGGTCTGATGATTCTTTCACAAGGAGAAGCTGCTTGAGGGGGCACCAGGCACCAGGTCAGGGGGCGGCTGTATGGGCTGAGATAGGGATGGGGGAGTCAGGGACGAGATTGGGGTGAAGGAGGGCTGTGGATGAGACCAAAGCAGGGAGAGGGCCAGATTTGATTAGGATTGATTAGGCTTGGGACCGGAATTGGAGGCAGGAGAGTGTTCCGGGGCTGACTGGGGAGCCAAGGGGATGCCTGTGGGGCTGGGATTGGGGGCTGGGGAGAGGCTGTGACCGGGGACCGGGGATGGAATGGAGGAATGGATGGAATGGAATGGATGGAGGGAAGAATGGATCAGTGGAGGAATGGAATGGAGGAATGATCAGGGAATGGAATGGAGGAGGGAATGATCAGTGGAGGGACAAATGGATGGAATGGAATGATCAGGGAATGGATCAGTGGAATGGATCAATGGAATGAATGGATGGAATGGATCTGGATGGAATGGATTGGGGGTGGAGGGAGGGCTGTGGGGCTTGATACTGCAAAGTATGACAACAGGAGCTGAGACTGGGGTGAGGCAGGGCTGTGGGGGCTGCATTGGGGGGTGGAGGAGGAACAAGGAGACTGGGGGGTGAGGAGGCAAATGGATTGGGGTGGAGGGAGGGCTGTGGGGCTGGGATTGGGGGTGGAGGGAGGGCTGTGAGGCTGTTATTGGGTGTGGAGGGAGGGCTGTGAGGCTGGGATTGGGTGTGGGGGGAGGGCTGTGGACACTGGGATTGGGGGTGGGGTAGAGGGGTTTTGCCATTTCCTCTGACCCTGAGAACTCTCATTCTTAATTCCAGGTACTACTTTTAGGGCCATAGTGCCTTGACTCTTTCAGTGGCAGGGACCTCCACCCAGGCCCCCAGATTCCCCTAATACAAGCCCCAAGGCCTCTTTCCACTCAGGGTTTCCTGCCCGTTCTGCAAGGAGCCTGGGGAGGCTCACTGCCAAATAAGGGAGCTGAGGACATTCAGGATTCTCAGCCTCTATCCCTGCTGTGTGCTTCCCGAGCCCCTCTCTGATGATTTCTTCACTCTGTTGTCCCTGCAGCAGGAGGTCTCCAAACATATCCATCCCCTGGTTTCTGATCCCCTCTTCCAGGAAGCCCTCCATGCTAGCACAAACATGAAACAATGATGTGTGAGCCCACGGTTCGCTTCAGCACCGTACCCTGCCCCTCACAGGCCAAAATTGGGCTTTCTTTCCTCTCCTCTTCTCTAACAAGGCCTCCTCCCAAGCTTCTTGGTTCACCACTGTCTCCTCCCCACTAGCAGAGCCATTTCTCATTCAGTTACTAAGATCACAGGATTTGGAATCAGACAGACCTGTGTTTAAATCTCTGCCTTCTTAGTTTGGATTCCCCAGCAGCAGACCCACAGATAAGAATTTGAATGCCAGTGATATATTTACAAGGAACAGGGAAATTGGGCAGAGAGGAAAAGTGGGACAGGGATGGGAAGGGAGAGCCACTAAACCTAATGATCATTGACTCTTTATCCTACAGAGAAACTGCAGAGCACATGCCTCAGGGGGATCCCACTCCAGGGTGAGGGAGCTGGGGTATCTATACACCAACTTCCCTGGCACTTCTAGCCTTCTACGGGTGGAAGTGGGGAAGCCTCCAGGCACAGAGATGCAGATACAGATAGATGCCACTGGAGCTTCCTAAAGGTCTGAGAGAGGTGGCCAGGGCACTGACAGTGTCTGCTGTGACTCCTCTGCCAGTGACTAGCTAAGCTATGTGACCTTGGGCAAGTTACTCCACCTCTCTGAGCCTTAATTTCCTCATCTGCAAAGTCTAGGCAACAATCCCAGCTGTAGGGGCTGGGGGTAAGCAAGGATATGAGATCAGGCATGAAAAGCCCTTAGTACAGAGTGGGATGGAGCGGGGAACACGTGGTGGGCATTCAGCAGGCTCAGCCGAGATCTGACCATTTTAACTTTAATCTTACCTTGGTTCTTCTCTGCTTTGCTTTCTGATCCGGACATTCGTTTTTTGAGCAGTGCCCTAGATTCTGCCTCATGGTGTGCCCCACAGCAAAGTGTTTGAAGTGAACGCATCTAAGCTGCCAAGAGTATCCACAGCTCAAACGACTCCTGTCCACGGTCACCGCCCTGCCTCGGCTCCTTCTAGCCAGGACTGTCCTCCCTCAGGCCAGTGGCTAACCCAGGCCTGGCCTTGAGCTGGGTTTTCCCTGCCTGCCTGGAACTCCCGTCTCTTTCTTTCTTTCTTAGCATCCCACCCCGACTGGGAAAGCTGTGGGGAGAGCTGCGTGCAGGGGCTTGCTACCCTGAGACACCAGACTCAGTTTCCTCATCTGTAACGTGTTTGTGGGAGAATGCAGGGTGCAGTGGGGGGTGGGGGCTGGCCTGACTCATCTCCAGGGATTCTTTTTCCTCTTGCAGCCCACGAATCTGTCGTAGGAGGTGCCCACAAACAGGCCACTTACGGGCA
This sequence comes from Papio anubis, assembly GCF_008728515.1. Classification (NCBI taxonomy): domain Eukaryota; kingdom Metazoa; phylum Chordata; class Mammalia; order Primates; family Cercopithecidae; genus Papio; species Papio anubis. Next base: position 47,766,355 of record NC_044993.1, on the reverse strand, counting down.
GGGTATCTCTCATGGCGGCAGTCTAAGTGAAAGTCCTCCTCCTCGCTCCCGTCCCTCTTCTCCATCCTGGAAAGAGAGAGAAAAAAAAAAACCTGGGTAGGAAAGAGAAGGATGAGTGGGCAGAGACCCAGGATCTGAAAAAGTGCAGTCTTCCCTTCTTTGGAGAACATTTTGCAAAGTAACTTTCCACCTGCCGCCCTGCGAGATTTTGACCACAACCCCGTGAGATGGTCATCATTACTCCCATTCTATTGATGAAGAAACTGAGGCTTTTGGAAGTGATGTGACCAACCCAGTGCCATGTAGCTGATCAATCAGAGGCGGAATAGGGAGGCAAACCCATCATTCTGTCAAAAAGAGGAGCATCAATTATGTGCGAATGGTATATTACAAAAGATGTTTACAGTTTCATTTGTTTTCAGAATTATACATCGAAATGCACAGAAATTATTTTGGCAAAATATACACCAAAAGGTTAATGGTGATTATCCATACATAATGAATATAGGGAATTAACTCCAGAGGCTTCTTTTTGACTACTTTATTTTCTGATGGAGGGCAACAGGCTTTTATTCGCTAAGCAGCACCTTTTTTCCCCAGAGACAAGGTCTCACTCTGTCGCCCAGGCTGGAGTACAATAGCACAATCGGAGCTTGCTGCAGCCTCCAACATCCTGGGCTTAAGCAATCCTCCCACCTTACCTTTCCAAGTAGGTGGGACTACAAGTGTGTGTTACCATATCCAGCTAATTTTAAATTTTTCTATAGAGATGGGGTCTTGCTGTGTTGTCCAGGCTGATCTCAAACTCCTGGCTTCAAGGGATCCTCCTGCATCTGCCTCCCAAAATGCTGGGATTATAGGCATAAGCCACTGTGCTCGACTCTGGGAAGCATTTCTTAACTATATTTAAACACACCTTTTTTGTTTGTTTGTTTGTTTGTTTTTGACACAGAGTCTCACTCTGTTGCCCAGGCTGGAGTGCAGTGGCATGGTCTTGGCTCATTGCACCCTCCATCTCCCAGGCTCAAGCGATTCTCCTGCCTCAGCGTCCCAAGTAGCTGGGATTACAGGCATCCGCCACTGCGCCCAGCTAATTTTTGCATTTTTATTAGAGACAGGGTTCCACCATGTTGGCCAGGCTGGTCTCGAACTCCTAACCTCAGGTGATCCACCCACCTCAGCCTCCCAATAAAACACTTTCTAAAGATAACTCTGCATACTATCAAAGCCCCTGTCTCCCAAATTCTGGCACAGTGTTCTTTCCCACCAACAATTGCAAGAACTTCTCAGTGTGGTTTCTCTCTCCTCCATCATCTCAGAGTTGCAGTGGTCCCAGAGGGAGCAGCCTCTGAGGGGTGGCAGCAAAGGAGAAGCATGGAGCAGAGGCTGCTGAGGACCTGGACAGTGGAGGCAGGCCCCTGGCCTCTGACACAGCTCCAAACTTAGACCCTCACACGCGTCCCACTGATGGCTGGGCCTGAGAATGGGTGGGGCCGTGTTTCCTCATCGCACACATGCATTTGTAACCCAGGTAAATTCCTGAGCTCCACACAGTCCAGTCCAAAGGGGCATCACATTATAGAAACACAATCTAATCCTCTCAAGTAAGAACAACTCCAGACTGGGCGTGGTGGCTCATGTCCATTTTCCTAGCATTTTGGGAGGCCAAGGCAGGAGGATCACTTGAGGCCAGGAGTTCAAGACCAGCCCAGGCAACATAGCAAGATCGTCATCTCTAGAAAACATCAAAAAAGAAGCCAGTGCATGCCGGAGTGGTGGTGTGCGCTTCTAGTCCCAGCTACTCAGGAGGCAGGAGGATTGCTTGAGCCCAGGATATCAAGGCTACAGTGAGCCATGATTTACACCACTGCACTCCAGCCTGGGCGATATAGCAAGAACCCCATCTCTAGAAGAAATTTAAAAATAAGCCAGCACATGTGGTGTGGTGGTGTGTGCCTCTGGTCTCAGCTACGGTCTGGGCTGAGGTGGGAGGATTGCTTGAGCCCAGGAGATCGAGGTTGCAGTAAACTGTTATTACACCACTACACTCCAGCCCAAGCAACAAATGAGACCCCGTCTGAGAAAAAAAAAAAAAAAAAAAAGCCCAATCATTATTGTCTCTCCTAAAGCACACAGTAGGTGCTCCAACCCACACAGCTTGACATTTTTCCTCCATCCCTCTCTTTTCTCTCACTTGTCTTGCAGCTGTCCTAAAATCTCTCTCAGTCTGTCTTCGTCTCATTTTCAACACTTCCCCTAAACTCCCTTCAATGTCCTTGGTGTGGCATTTTCCCTTTTCCCCACCCTCTCTGTCTTTCCACTGCTATCTCCTCTTCTCTCATGCAAGGAAGGCTCAATCCTTTCCAAAGTAAATGCCCTATCTCTGTTCCCTGACTCTTCCCATCACCTCTTATTCCTAGTTGCACATCCGGGAAGCCTGAGCTGAAGGAGAAGACAGGGGAAAGTGAGAGTGACAAGCTAGCAATGCCAAAGTATCCTTAGTAGAAGGGAGAGAGATACTCATATATTGATAATCGCCAATCATTCATTCATTCATTCGCTCATTCACCAGGAACTTCCTGAGGACCTTCTCTGTTGGCACCAGATGCTGTGTGGAGGACAGGAATGTCTATTTCATAACCTCTGCCCTCAGAGTTCTTCCAGCCTAGTAGGGAAGACAAGCTTGCACCCTAGTTAGAAAATGGCAGGTGAGGCTGGGTGTGGTGGCTCATGCCTGTAATCCCAGTGTTTGGGAGTCTGCAGCAGGCAGATTGCTTGAGCCCAAGAGTTTGAGACCAGCCTGGGCAACATGGTGAAACTCTGTCTTTACAAATACTAGCTGGGTGTGGTGATGTGTTCCTGTGGTCCCAGCTATCTAGGAAGCTGAGGTGGGAGGATCACTTGAGCCTAGGAGACAGAGGCTATAGTGAGCCATGATCTCATCACCTTACTTCAGTGTGGGTAATAGAGTGATACCCTGTCTCAAAAAGTAAAAAAGGTCAGGCATTGAATAACACTACACAAGGACTGTCTGCACCAAGGGGCTAGGGCTGTACTTCCCAGGAAACATACTCTGAACATTTTCTGCTTATAAATTTTGCCTGTAGCCTGGGTGGCCCTAGACCAAAGGAATGTGTGTTGATGCCATAGAAAGACAAATTTCAGTTCAACAAAAGGATAATGTCTTTTTTTTTAAGTCTTTTTTTTTTTTTTTTTGAGATGGAGTCTCACTCTGTTGTCCAGGTTGGAGTGTAGTGGTGCGATCTCAGCTCATCACAACCTCCTCCTCCTGGGTTCAAGCAATTCTCCTGCCTCAGCCTCTCAAGTAGCTGGGATCACAGGCGTGTGCCACCACACTCAGCTAATTCTGTATTTGTAGTAGAGACGGGGGTCTCACCATGTTGCGCAGGCTGGTCTCGAACTCCTGACCTCAGGTGATCCACCCACCTTGGCCTCCCAAAGTGCTGGGATTACAGGCGTGGGCCACCGTGGCCGGCCCAAAAAAGTCTTTTAATAAAAAATCTTGGCTATTTTCCTGATAACACAAGCTTGTTTCAAAAACAAGCAAACAAAAAACCTCCAACACCAGAGACAGCAAAAGTCCCCCTATAATCACATCTACATGTAATGGGATCAACATTGTTAGCAGTTTGGTACTTTTTTTTTTTCAGAATTAATACTTTTTCTACACAAATAGACTCAAATTAAACACATTTTTGAACCTGATTTTCTTTTTAACTATCCAGAAATTTTTCATTTGAGTACACCTAGATCTCACTCGCCTTTTTTTTTCTTATAGCTGTATATAAAAGAATAATTAATATTCAATACCCCCATTGGTAGACATTTAGGTGTTTCCTCATTTTTGTTGACTCTTCCAAATAATGGTGCATGTGGTGAGTTTCCATCAGCAGAGGTGCTTAGGACTAGAGTATCGCCAATCATGAAGTCATAACTGAACTCAAACATTAAATGGGAGGGTGGACCAGATAACAGCCCCGTCCTCACCCTAGAACACCACCTCCCTGGCCACGTCCAGCACCTCTAAGTCAACAGAGGTCAGTCCTATTACATAAAGGGCTTCCAACATCCTCCTGCTTTTCACAGCCTTGACCATGAACCAACCCCTCCATCCATCCTTGGCTCCCAATTCTCCTGGTTTCTTTTCATTGTTATTGCTATTGAGATGGAGTCTCGCTCTGTCGCCCAGGCTGGCATGCAGTGGTGTGATCTTGGCTCACTGCAACTTCCACCTCCTGGGTTCAGGCAATCCTTCTGCCTCAGCCTCCCAAGTAGCTGGAATTACAGGTGTGTGCCACCATGCTTGGCTAATTTTTTTATATTTTTAGTAGAGATGGGTTTTTGCCATGTTGACCAGGCTGGTCTCAAACTCCTGACCTCAGGTGATCCACCCGCCTCAGCCTCCCAAAATGCTGGGATTACAGGCATGAGCCACCATGCCTGGTCTCTCCTGGTTTCTTCTCTGAAATCTCATCTTCCTCCAGGCCTCAAGCTGGGCACCTCCTTGGCTTCTGCTGGGAGCCTCAGCCTTGGGAAGTGGGGCCCTATGAGCAAAGGGGCCGATGTCTAAGGAGATAGTCAGTCCAGCCTGGCACAATACCTTCCCTCCCTCAACACCCAAGCCTTGCTGCCCAGAACCCCACACTCAACAGCTGACATATCCAGTAACACCTGCCAAGGAGAGACCCAGGCCTTGTGCTGGGCTTGGGGGCCAGAGGGACCAGCCAGAGAGACCCCTGCCCTCAAGGATCTCCTGTTGGTTTTACCCATACACAAATAACCGTGGCTTCATGTGCTAAGTTTCAGGCCAGGAGGATATGAAGAAGGTTGGCAGGGCCAATAATTATCTAGTCCAGGGGTTGGTGAACCTTTGCTGTAGAGGCTCAGATAGTAAATACGTGAGGCTTTGCAAGCCATATGCTCACAACTACTCAACTCTGCCCCTGCCGTGAAAGCAGACGTAGACAAGATAGAAACAAATGGGTGTGGACAGCAGCAGGTGGTGGGCGGGATTTGGTCTGTGTGGATGGCGTGTGAACGCCTGGTCAAGCCCAGTGATTCTCAGCTTGGCTGCACAGTGAAGCCACCACGGGAGTTTTTAATTACGGGGGGTGGGGAGCAGGGCTGGAATGTACAGCCCGGGTTGAAAACCACTGGTGCAGGGACCAGCGGAGGCTTCTCGGGGTGGTACTGTTTGAGCTGCATCGTGAAGGCCATAGAACCTGCTCACTTCCTATTTATTTATTTATTTATTTATTTATTTATTTATTTATTTTTGAGACAGAGTCTCACTCTGTCACCCAGGCTGGAGTGAAGTGGCGCGATCTCAGCTCACTGCATTCTCCACCTCCTGGATTCAAGCTATTCTTCCGCCTCAGACTCCCCAGTAGCTAGGACTACAGGCATGCACCACCACACCCATGCTGCCCTTTTTGAATTTTTAGTACAGACAGGCTTTCACCATGCTGCCCAGGCTGGTCTCCAACTCCTGACCTCATCTGATCCACCCACCTTGGCCTCCCAGAGTGCTGGGATTACAGGTGTGAGCCAGCGCACCCGGCCAGCTTTTAATTCTTTTTAACTTGTATTTTAGATTCAGGTACGTGTGCAGGTTTGTTAGAGAGGTAAATTGCGTGTCACAGGGGTTTGGTGTACAGATTATTTTGTCACCCAGGTAATGAGCATAGTACCTGATAGATGGCTTTTTGATCCCCTCCCTCCTCCCAGCCTCCACCCTCAAGTAGGCCCTGGTGTCTGTTGTTCCCCCTATGTGTCCATGTGTTTTCATCATTTAACTCTTACCTACATGTGAGAACATGCAGTATTTGGTTTTCTGCCTGTGTTAGTTTGCTAAGGATAATGACTTCCAGCTCCATCCATGTTGCTGCAAAGGACACGATCTCATTCTTTTTTCTGGCTGTGTAGTATTCCATGGTGTGTACGTATCACATTTTCTTTATGCAGTCTACCACTGATGGGCATTTAGGTGGATTTTATGACTTTCCTATTGTGAATAGTGCTGCTGACCTGCTCACATCTAAGAGAGGAAGCTGAGCTCCAAGCCTGGACCTGCCCATCTTTCTATGACGCAGTGTTGTCATTCTGGAAAGAGCTGGTTTCCTTGCACAGACTTGAGACTGTCCACCAGATTCAGCAAGGAAGACACCAGATCTGCAGAATCTGCAGGGTCTTGGCCGCCCTCTGGGCCTGGCTAGGGCTTGGCAGTGGTTCTGGGCAAGGGCTGAGTGCCCCCAGTGGCGGGGCTCCCTGGCAGGAAACACAGAGGGGACAAGCGTAGGCTTTGGGCACAATGAGACCTTGGGCTGTGGGGTGAGGAGGAATCGTGGTTGAGTTCAGCTCTGCTATTAACAGGCAGCAAGACCCTGTGCAGCTCACTGGGCCACTCTGAATCTCAGTTTTCTTATGTGTGCACTGGGCATAATACCTGTGGTCATTTCACTACAGTAACAACCACTGCCACTGCCTCTCTGGTTGTTGTAAGGACTCAAGCCCAGGACCTGCCACTTATGCAGTGGCACGATCATATCTCACTGTAACCTTGACCTTCTGGGCTCAAGCAATCCTCCCACCTCAGCCTCCCAAGTAGCTGGGACTACAGGCACACACCACCACTCCCAGCTAATTCTTTCATATTTTGTAAAAACAGAGTCTCACTATATTGCCCAGGCTGGTCTCGAACTCCTGGCTTCAAGTGACTCTCCCACCTTGGCCTTCCAAACAGCTGGGATTACAGGCGTGAGCCACCGTGCCCGGCCCCCCTTAATACATTTTCAACTCAGAAAGAAGGATGGGGTTTCTCTCATTCTATACTTGTAGCCTCAGGGTCTAGCACAGTATATGGCACAAAGTATTGCAAATAATGCAAGAAAATTAGCCAGGCCTGGTGGTGGGCGCCTGTAATCCCAGCTACTCTAGAGGCTGAGGCAGGAGAATCACTTGAACCCGGGAGGCAGAGGTTGCAGTGAGCCGAGATCACGCCATTGTACTCCAGCCTGGGTGACAGAGCGAGAACCCATCTCACAAAAAAAAAAAAAAAAAAAAAAAAAAAAAAAAAAAAAAGGAAGGGAGAGAGGGAAGGAGGAGGGGAGGCAAGGGAAGGAGGAAAAACAGTTTGAAGCTAAGAGCACCCCACAGGGGACGTAGCCAAGGGTCATCAGCAATGCTGAGCTCCCTGCTGAAAAAGGAGCAATGTTAAATGTCACTAAGTGACAATTTCCTTTGTTCTGAACTGTAATTTCCTGCAGGAAACATTGTGTATTTTCTGAAGACATGAAGACAGATTTACTTTTTTTTTTTTTCTTTTGACAGGGTCTCACTCTGTCACCCAGGCTTGTGTGCAGTGGTACAATCATAGATCACTGCAGCCTCCACTTCTTGGCTTCAAGTGATCCTCCTGCCTTAGCCTCCTAAAGTGCTAGGATTACAGGCCTGCGCCATTGCACCCAGCCAGATTTGCTTTTTAAATTAGATGGTGGTAGTGTAAGAAACATCCACTGATACGGTTTGGATATTTGTCCCCTCTAAATCTCATGCTGAAATGTGATCCCCAATGTTGGAGGTGGGGCCTGGTGGGAAGTATTTTGGTCCCTCATGAAAGGCTTGGTAATAAGTGAGTTCTCATTAGTTCAGGAGAGAGCTGGTTGTTTAAAGGAACCTGGCATCTCCACCTCTCTCTTGTTCCTTCTCTCGTTGTGTGATGTACCTACCCCCCCTTCTATCATAAGTAAAAGCTTCCTGAGGCCTCACCAGACGCTGAACAGATGCTGGTGCCATGCTTCTTGTAGAGCCTGCAGAAACACAAGCCACAAAAACCTCTCTTCCTTATAAATTGCCCAGCCTCAGGTATTCTTTTATGGCAATGTGAAATGGACTAGCACACCCACAAATCTAAACAAGGTCCTTGAAGGGCTGATGGGGGTGCTTGGTGTGAAACAGTGCTCAGAGCTGGTATCAGGTGGAACCGGGCACCCCAGGCGTGTCACATCTCTCCAGGGGGTGGGGCAGTGGCTCCACTATTCACCAGCCCTGTGCTTGGACAAGTCTTGATTTTCTCATCTGATAAATGGGCACATAATGTACCTATTCTTCTGGTTGTTATTAGAATTAAACTAATTCTTAACGTAAACCATACTGGATAATATAGGCATATCCAGTCTCTACCAAAAATTAAAAAAAAAAAATTATCCAGGTGCTATGGCACATGCCTGTAGTCCCAGCTACTTGGGAGGCTGAGGTGGGAGGATCACCCAAGTCTGCTGCAATGAGCTATGATTGCGCCACTGCACTCCAGCCTGGGTGACAGAGCGACACCCTCTCTCAAATAAATAAAACAATAAATAAATGTAAATCTCAAGCTATTTAGAGCAGTACTGGGAACACTGCCTGGTGCTTGCCATTATAATCATCATATTATTATTACTATTGTCACTATCGTCATCCTCACCTCGGGGATCTTTCTGGTCCTGTCACTCTGTGACTGCATGTTCAGCCCCACCTCCCAGTTCCAGAGGCAGAAGATATGAACTACTGTAATGCACTATCCGGTGACCCCTCCCCAAACACACACCCTTTCTTCCATTCCAGCATTTACAGCTGTCGCTGTCATTGCCTCAGGAAAGGGATATTTTGCAAGAAGCAGAAGAAAGGCTTCAAAGGTATCAAAAACCTCTGAATTCACGGCACGCAAAACCCACAGGAGGTCACGGCACTGCCCTTTGCCCCAGAAGAGACAGAGTCCCCCAAACTGGGGACAAGGAGTTTCAGAGCAGGAGCTAACTGGGAGTCGATGCTGGTGCCTAGAAAGACGGAAGAGCCCCAGGGAAAGGTGACAGTGACAAAGGTACCTGTTCAGCACCAGCCCCATTTCCCAGATGGGAAAGTTGAAGCAAAGATAGATTCGTAACTTTTGCCCGGTTTCGTGGTAGCCTGGCTGCCCAATAAAAAACAGAGCCCTGTTTCAGTGTTTGTGAACTTCCGTGGGGTAAATACTCCCACCGTGGCTGAACTGAAGGGACCTCTGTGACGTCACTGAATGTGGAGCTGGGAGGAGATTTGCACAATGGGCCTTCGTGAGCAGTCCCAGTAGCTCCAACCCTGCAGCTGGCTTGTGGCAGGGCTGAGGTCTGAGCTTGGGTCTATGATTCCTGGAGCTGCAGTGAGTTTCCACTGCACTCTGTGGACTCCTAGCAGGCAGGGGATTCCCGATCAGACCCACCTCGGGCAGGCTTGCATTGTGAGGTCCTCATGGAAAGTGGGGCCGGGGGCCCTCCATCACTGGTTCTACCAGAACTGTTGCAGAAATGTTGGAGGTGACTGTGCCTTCCTACAGTCACTGTTCCCAATAGTCCAACATAGTCTGGGGTCTGAAGGAGGCTGGGCATTTGTTCTTTTTAACAGAAGAGGCGGGCGCAGGCAAGTGATGGAGGCTCTGAGGACACTGAGGGAGGGTTTCAGGGAGGACCAGAACTGACATCTCACTAGGAGGCCACGCTGTACCTGCCGGCCTGATTCCAGGGACGAACGTGGCCACAACAGCCAGGAGAATCATCAAGGAGCCTATCAGCCCCCATCTCTGCTGTGGCAGGGGTGGATGCCGTGTTCCCTGGGGCCTCCCCAGCCTTCACTGCCCCTGCTCCAGGCTCTCATCCCCACGCATGTTCTCCACCCCATATGGCTCCATCTGTGCCATCCTCAAAGCCAGCCCCTCTCTCTCTCTGGCCCCAGACCGGCTGTTTCCCAAATATCCAGCCACTGCTTTGTATGAATTAACAGCCTACATGCTGTGCTTCTGCAACTATCTGTGATAAAGGACTAAGACTCCCCCAACCCCCTTAATTTTCTTCTCTTTCTTAGACATGGGGTCTTGCCCTATTGCCCAGCCTGGAGTGCAGTGGAGCAATCATAGCTCACTACAGCCTCCAATTCATGGGCTCAAGTGATCCTCCACCCACCTCGGCCTCCTGAGCAGTTGGAATTATAAGTGTGTGCCAACATGCCTGGCTCCCACTTAATTTTCAATCTGTCTTGAACAAATTCTTTTCATAAAAAATAAAAATGAAATGAAAAAAATGCATACAAAAGGCAAGCATGGATGTCCAGCAATGTCAATTTGCTATGAAAGCTTCCATTTATTTCCATTTCTGTCCTTACATCACGAAGGATGTTTGCAAATGGGCAATGGTCCAGGGACCACACTTTGAGTAGCACTGTTCTGTAAGGCCCTTTTTTCTCCTCTGGCCTTGGCTGGCTACGTCCACCTCCTGATCCTATGACTGGGGCTGCACCTGCTCTATCCTCCAGCCCAGTACTTCACAAATTTAAAGGTGCTCCAAGATCACCCGAAAAGCTTGTTCACATAAAGCCTCTGATTGAGCAGGTCTAAGGTGGGATCTGAGATTCTGCATTTTGAGCAGGCTTCCAGGTGAGGTCAATGCTGCTGGGCCCAGGCTTTGGCCAGGTGAGGGGCTCAGCCCAGCCCAAGCCTCCCGTCCTCTCCCCATGGTACTGGTGGCAAATGGCCATGATCAAAGATCCAGCCACCTCATTCCTGCCTCTGAATCTCCCTCCAGCTGGCAGATATTTAAAAGAAAGCATGAGAGTTCAGGGAGCGAACATTCCTTCCAGATGTTCTTTTCAGATGTTCCTCTCACCACCCTCTGATAATTTTTTCACTTCAAGGACCATCTCGTGTTTCCACCTCCCCGTGCATGGGTGCTGGCTGACGATCTGATCGCAGGAGCCGCGTGAAGGTTCTGAATCTCCATGGTGCCATCTCCAGTTTCCGGGCACCACGTTCCTCTCAAGAATGAATGGCGATTTCAAAGGACCCCAACACCGAGTGACGGCGTGCAAGGTATTACCGAGAAGTAAACTTCGAGCAGTGAAGACAGATGGATGAGATGGAGCTGTGATTGAACACGTCTCAGAGGCTAAACATCTAAGAGACAGTCGCAGAGGACAAAGAACACATTGATTTTTAAATAAGCCATTCACAATGGAATGAAAAATGGAATTAAAAGGAATTTTGGGCAAATAAATGACTGCAGGTAGTAAATTAAGATTCCATAACATCACGTCAAAAAGGTCATTGCAAGTTAGGGGGAAATAAATGGGCTTTTAAGAAAGACTCTTTTTTTCTTTTCCCATTTTCTGAGTAAATATCATCATGATATAAAACATTTGGAAAATAACACAGAAGGAGATAAAGCCATGCGCATGTCAATGCCTTAGCTTGATCTTTATGTGTAATTTACAGTTTTGTCTCCCGTTTCTCCAATATTGGGTTTTAAAAAGGGACCTCAGCTGGGCGCAGTGGCTCACGCCTGTAATCCCAGCACTTTGGGAGGCTGAGGTGGGCGGATCACAAGGTCAGGAGTTCAAGACCAGCCTGACCAACATGGTGAAATCCCGTCTCTACAAAAAATACAAAACAAAATTAGCCGGGCATGATGGTGTGTGCCTGTAATCCCAGCTACTAGGGAGGCTGAGGCAGGAGAATCGCTTAAACCTGAGAGGCAGAGGTTGCAGTGCACTGAGATCACACCACTGCCCTCCAGCCTGGTGACGGAATGAGACTCTGTCTCAAAAAAAAAAAAAAAAAAAAAAAAAAAGAGACCTCTAGATATTAACACCTTGAGGTTACTTTGGTTATTTCTAGAATCACATGGGTTAGCAATGATTACTTGGCAATACAAATAATCACCGGCATAGTGGTGGCCCCACCCCAAAACCCCATCCGCATCTTTGGCAACCTCTAAGGAGTCCTTCCACCCATAAAGGCCCCACCGACAGCATGAAACCTCCTGACCGGACTTGTCTCAGAAGTCCCTTTCGGCACCCAGGTGACACCGGGAGGGAGAACAGATGTGAGGATATCTGAGGCATGATGCTGCTCAGCTTGGCAGGGGAGACGGTGGGGAAGGTGTCAGGCAGCACTCCAGCAGAGAGAAGAGTGGGTCAGAGCTGCAGAGGCCAGAGCAAGGCCAGGCTGGGGAGCCGTGGACGATCAGGGGATGCTGCGTGCAGGGGAAGGGGCCCGGGGTACACGGTGGGACTCCGAAGTTGTGATGAGGAATTGGGTCTTTATCCTGAGAGCCACGGGAAGCCACTCCAGTGTTTTAGGCAGAAAGATGGGGGTCCCGTTACCCTGATGACTTTAGCATATTGAGGAGACATTCCAGCTTCTGGGGTGGGAGCAGTTTATAGGGGACAAAAATGGGTGTGCAAAGACCACGAAGAAAGTGGCTGGATTCACCCAGGTAAGTCCTGTTGCAGCCACAGAGTAGGACGATGGAAGTAGAGACAGAGAAAAGAGAAGGAGACATAAAGAGAAGGCCCTGGGCTTGTGGTGGTCAGGAGGGTCATGGGTGGTGAAGAAGCAGCAGGGGCGTCCGTCAGGACTGCAGGTTTCCAGCTTGCACAAGCAGAGCCACTTATGGAGGGAGAGACGGAAATAAGATTGCATTTGGGGGCGTGAATATCATGAATGAGTCTTGGACATATTGATCTGAGGTGCCTTTGAGAATCCAAGTAGAAACACCAAGGAAGCAACCGCATATGGCATCGGCTGGAGTGGAGTGGATTCTTCTAATATGGGAGCCCTCGGCCCCGTGGCCACGGAGGATGAGGAGCTGCATGTCACAGAAGGGAAGACAGCCCTGTAGTGAACCAGAGACGGCGTCGGCGCACAGGACCAGGAGAAGTGGCTGTGGGAGCTGGGGAGAGAGCGATTCGGGAGGCGGGTGGGTGCCGTGCCAGGCTGCCGAGAGCTGCTTCGTGGAGTGAGGGGGTGGGAGCCAGATTGGAGGGGGCTGGACGGTGAGTGGGAGGTGAGGATGTGGAGACAGGCCCTTCACAAAGCTCCCCCACAGCAAACAGGAGAGAGAGAACGGGAGCCACTGGGGCATGCGGTTGACATGCCTATCCCTGCTGAGCCAATCCCGTGAATGTGTAAGGAGCCAGGTTGAGGTCACCCCTTCCCTGTGCACAAACCACTTTTGTCCATGCTGGTTAATCTTGCAGATCTGAGATCTGATGACTTTGCGTTGGGCTGGGAGTGCAGCGAGCACTGGCATCAAGGAAGGGGGCTTTGGACGGTTCCTACTCCATCTCCCCTCTCTTAGAAGATAAATGCATCCCAGTGATAGACGGATAGCTGCTACCACCGTCCCCCAGCCCCAGACACCGTGGGAGGAGAAGAGGATCAGAGACCCAGGCACAACTCCCACCGAGGCGTTCACTCTCAAATCACACCAAGTCGCTTAGATTTTCCTAAATGTGCTTTGTGTGTCGGCCCCTCCTGGCCTTTGCTCATTCTGTTCCCTGTGCCTGAAATAGCCTCCCTCACCCACCGCCGATCTGTCTGGTGGATTCTGCATGAGTATTGAAAAACTCAGCTCAGGAGTCTCTTCTGTGAAGCCTCTTCTTCTTTTTTTTTTTTTTTTTTTTTTTTTGAGACGGAGTCTCGCTCTGTCGCCCAGGCTGGAGTGCAGTGGCGCAATCTCGGCTCACTGCAAGCTCCGCCTCCTGGGTTCACATCATTCTCCTGCCTCAGCCTCCTGAGTACCTGGCACTACAGGTGCCCGCCACCACGCCCGGCTAATTCTTTTGTATTTTTAGTAGAGACGGGGTTTCACCATGTTAGCCAGGATGGTCTTGATCTCCTGACCTCGTGATCCACCTGCCTTGGCCTCCCAAAGTGAGCCACTGTGCCCAGCCTCTGTGAAGCCTCTTCTATCCTCTGCCTCCCACTGGGGTGGGACTGGCCCCTCCTGCCTGAAGCCACTTGCAGGAGACTTGATTGTGGCACCCAGTGCACTTTGCTCTAGTGTGAGCAGGGGGCTGTGAACTCAAGTGTTTCAGCCTGTTGTTGCCATGCGGGAACAGGGGCCCAGTGTGGCCAGATCTCTGCTTTGTCATGAAAAGCCCAAAACCTTGATTTTTGATTTCTTGCCTTTTCTTGTTTTGTTTTGTTTTTTCTTTTTAGATTCAGGAGTACATGAGTAGGTTCATGACATGGGTGCACTGCATGATGCTGACGTTGTGCTTCAGCTGATCCCATTATCCAAACACTGACCATAGTACCCGATAGGTGGTTTTTCAACCCTTGCCTCCCTCCTCCCCGCTCTTGCAGTCCCCAATGTCTGTTGTTCCCGTCTGTATGTCCATGTGTACCCAATGATTAGTTCCCACTTATAAGTGAGAATATGCCATATTTCTTTTTCTGTTTCTGCAAAACCTTGGTATTTTAACATGAAATCTCCTGATTTTTAAAACTCAGCCTAAATTTAAGAATTTTGAAACCACCATGCAAGCCAAACAAAATACATCTGCAGGCTAGATTCTCCAAGGACTACCATTTGCCGCTTGCTACAGGCCCCCTTTTCAGGCGGGAAGTGTATCTTATTTGCCCTGCACAGAGGGAGTTCTCTAACGGGGGTGGGGAGAGGGGGGCGGAGGCAGGGAGAGGGGAACCCCAGCTTTGTTTCCAGAAACGTAATTGTATCATTTCATGAAGTCCTCACAACAAAGCCTCAAGGTAGGCATTAGCTCATTTTCCAGCCAGGAAAACTGAAGCTCCAAGAGGTGAAGCGAGTTACTTGGGGACTCACAGCTAGTAAATTGCAAAATTAATTCCAACCCTGGTCTGTTTCTTCAGGTGTACCACAAGGGCTGAATGCATGAAGTCAGCCAGGCACTCAAACAGTGTCTGCAACAGGGGGCACTGCATAACTCTCTACTATACTTAATAGAATTAATACTGCTTGTTTGTTTGTTTGTTTGTTTGGTTTGGTTTTTCAAGACAAGGTCTTGTTCTGTCACCCAGGTGGAAGAGCAGTGGCGCCATCATAGCTCGCTGCAGCCTTGAACCCCCGGGCTCAAGTGATCCTCCCACCTCAGCCTCGCTGAGTAACTGGGACCACAGGCACATGCCACCACTCCCAGCTAATCTTTTAATATTTTTGTAGAGACAGGGTCTTGCTACGTTGCCCAGGCTAGTCTCGAGCTCCTGGACTTAAGTGATCTGCCCGCCTCAGCCTCCCAAATGCTAGGACTACAGGAGTGAGCCACCAAGCCTGGCCTAATATTGTTAATAATTAATACCATAATTTATTGAGCCTCTGTGGTTCTAGGTGCTGGGACAGAGAGGAAACCAGGAAAAGCAGGCTCCCCGCTCTCGTGGAGTGTGCACCGAAACAGGCCAGACATAAACATGAAAATAAATAATCAAGTAATTTCAGAGAGTGCTAAGTGGTACAGAGAGAGGTTCAGGGGTCCCAGGAAGGAAGATCTGCCCTCCCAAAAAGCTCTGGGAGTTTCCGTCCCCGACACAGTACCACATTCCCCAGAGAGGCAGGTCGCTCATTTGGCACAGCTGAATTCCCTCTGGGATCCAATCCAACAGGTCTCATTGTCTTCCATACATTGTTAAACCAGATCTGAGCATTACATATTCAAGAAAGCCCCAATCTGCAAATATTTACCTTTCATTCAGCAGCATCTGACCCTCCCCTCAGGAGGCCCGATTAAGACAAAGGAGGGAACGACAGGCAGGGTGACGCTGGGAGGGTTTAATTCCAGATGTTTCTCAGGGGGTGGGGCAGGAATTGGGGGGTGCAGGCTCTCCAATCCAGCAAACCCAACACATGTGCATACTGGCCCTTCCACATGGCCATGTGCACACGCATATGCACACGCACACATGTGCACACACACACACGCACACACATACACATAACATGCCTTTCTTCTACAGCTCTGAAAACCATTTCAAATCTGTCCAACTGCTTCTCAGCCATGCAATTGGCTCTTGCAGAGGGTAATCCAACAGGACGTGGGGGGTGGGGGTAAAAGCAGGGAAGGGACAGTTTAATTCCTTCTTGTTCATCAGCCCCCACAGGGCACCACCTTGTCCCTGGTCCCCAGGAGGACAGCAGGAGAGACTTGGAGGAAATGGGCTCCAGAAAGGCCTCTCCCACAGATAGGAAAGGTGGGGGCGTGAGGGAGCCCATAAGCTCTGTCCCACAGAGTGCATCGTCCCAGAAACCCACACACGATCTGTCTCTCACCTCACCTGCCCCTCCCACGATGAGCTCCTCAGCCATGGGACTCCCCTCACTCCTACTGTGTGCCCAGGTCCCAGCTCAATACCCAGCAGAGACAACTGATCAGGGCTGAGAGGCCACACAGCACAGGGAAGGACTGTGTGGCCTGGGCTTAAATCCCAGCTCTGGCACTTACCAGCTGTGTGACCTGGGGCAAGTTGCCCTCCCTAAATGTGCCTCCATTTGCCATCTGTAAAATGGGGGTGACAATAACACTTACACCTCAGAGGGGCATTGCAGAAATTAACTGAGTCACATCTAAGGTATTTAGAGGACGGCCTTATACAGGGCCAGAGATAATAACGTGATTATTAGCCATGATTCGAAACACCCTTGCCATCTCCATCCTAAGCTGGTCATGACCAGGCTCACGCTTCACTCTGGGGTCTGGTGAGGGCATTAGGAGCAGAAGGGACAGGAACTCACACACACAAAGCCCTCCACGTGCCAGGCACTGGGCGTGGCACGTCACGTGGGTTTTCAAATTTGAGCCTCCCTGAGACACGAAGAGCTCTGGACTCTCCCATCATGGGTCAGAGGAAACAGGCTCAGAGGGGCTCGGCGCCTCACCCCAAATTACATAGCAGCAAAGAGACAGACTTGGAAAACTCACTCCAAACCCCTGTTCTTTCCACAGCACCGTCTGTCCCCCATGGAGGAGAAGGAAACCTGGGCAGGTGGGGCCATGGATTGCCCTCCCTTGAGTCCCTGGCTGCGGCTCCAGGGATGCTGGCCACTGTAGGA
Source organism: Papio anubis (assembly GCF_008728515.1). Lineage (NCBI taxonomy): Eukaryota > Metazoa > Chordata > Mammalia > Primates > Cercopithecidae > Papio > Papio anubis. Next base: position 47,749,466 of record NC_044993.1, on the reverse strand, counting down.
TGTCAGCCCTGCATCTGAGCCATGCCGAAAACCTATGCAGACATCTATGTGCTTCGAGCTCTTTGTAGGGAAGGCACAAAAAAAAGGGAAAGAAATAGAACAGCCTGGCTAAGCTGAAATGCTCTCCTTAGAGGGGAAGGGAAATAAAATTTGATGAACCTCTGCATAATGTTCAAGTTATGAATGTGTAAAGTGATATTCCGCACATATGCTGGGAAGAATTCATCTTGGGGCTGAGCTGTTAGGAGCCATTGGAACTGGGGCACCAGCAAACAGCAGCTTCTTGTTGATGGGGTACGGAGAGGTCCTGTCTTCTGCCTCAGCAAAACGAGGTGCGTTTTACCCACAGATGCCGCAGGAGGTGAATCTCCGTAGCAGGGGTGGTAACTGACCGCAGTGCTAACAGGGCAGCTTTGGACATCTGGTTGCTTATGTGTCTACTGCAAACACTTGCTGTGTGCCCACTCCGGGCCCTGGGCCAGGCTGGGCATTGCCACCATCCACAGCCTCGGATGAGGTGAGCTGCGTGCCAGGTTAGCCGGATCTTCCTGGCCACTGCTGCCTGGCCTGGGACTGAACACCTGGCCTACACCGGGCGATCACATCCTCTCTCCTGGGGCTTTGGCATGGAAGTGCTGGGATGCTGAATCAGCGAGATGACGGTGGAGATGGAAATAAAAGAGCATGAGGGAGCCAGGGCTGAAGCCTCCAAAGATGAGAGTCCAGTTCAGTCAATCACCAGAAAACCCTAAATGAGCTCCTAGTAGGTGCCTGGTCCAGTTCTAGGTGCCTGGTTCACAGTGGGAAACAAGATGGCAGAGGTCTTCTATTCCAGAGCTCACAGTCTGCAAACCGGCAAACAAATAAAGAAAATCCTGGCAGATTGTATCAGGTGCTATGAAAAAATAGAAACGGTGCCAGGCATAGAGGCTCATGCCTGTAATCTCAGCACTTTGGGAGGCAGAGGTCAGAGGATGGCTTGAGGCTGGGAGTTTGAGGAGATCTGGGGCAATCGATAGCAAGACCCCCATCTTTACCAAAAATGAAAAAAATTAGCCAGTCATGGTGGCGCATGTTACTTGGGAGGCCAAGGTGGGAGGATCACTTGAGCCCAGGAGGTCGAGGCTGCAGTGAGCTGTGCTTGTGTCACTGTACTCAGTCTGGGTGACTGATATGGTTTAGCTGTGTCCACCCAAATCTCATCTTGAATTGGAGTTCTCGTAATCCTCATCTGTCGTGGGAGGGATCCAGTGGGAGGTAATTGAATCATGAGGACAATTACCCCTATACTGTTCTCATGATAGTGAGTTCTCATGAGATCTAATGGCTTTATAAGGGACTTTTCCCCACTTTGCTCGGCACTTCTCCTTGCTGCCGCCATGTGAGGAAGGACGTGTTTGCTTTCCCTTCTGCCTTGCTTGTAAGTTTCCTGAGGCCTCCCCAGCCCTGCTGAACTGTGTCAATTAAACCTCTTTCCTTGATAAATTACCCAGTCTCAGTTATGTCTTTATTAGCAGCATGAGAATGGACTAATACAGCAACAGAGTGAGACCCTGTCTCCAAAATATAAAAAATAGCAACGAGCTAGAGTATCTAGGATAAGGTTGTGGGGAGTGTGTGTTTAGACCCAGTGATTAGGAGAGGCCTCACAGGAACATCCTGAAGCACGGTAAGTAGAAAGGTCCCAAGGTGGGGATGCACTTGGAGTGCCTGAGGGATGAAAAGGAGGCCGATGTGGCTGGGGAAAGACACAGTGGCAGGCTGAGAGAGGGGCTTGTAACAGAGTACCTGTGTGGGCCTCCCCACCCCATGGGCTGCCATGCTTCTCTGCTGACTGAAGCCCTCCCAAGTGCCCCACAGGGAGTCCAGCTCCTCAATGCTGCCCCACCCTGCAGCCTCCTGTCCCTTTCCTCCTCCTCTGCTGAGTGCTAAGAATGTGCAGTGATGCCTTCCCTGCCACCGAAAGGCATTAATGCCCTTCTCCTTCAGCTCCCCCGGAAGCAGACCCTGTGATAAGGATTTGGGTACAGGTAGTTTTCTTGAGGGGAGGTGGTCCCAGGAACAATGGGTAGAGAAGAGGGTAAGTGCGACACGGAAGGGACGGAGCCAGTAGAGGATGTGATAAAGGCTGATCCCTGCTAAGGGCACCTGGAGACCAGTCCCACAGCAAAGCATGCCCCAGGCTGTTTTGCAACCAAGGGTGGGAAGGTGGGTCTTTATTCCTCAACACCCAGCAACTCCTGACAGCATCAGTCTCCTGGGCATTCCAGTAAGCCCCACGTGTTGGGCAAAGCAGATTCTGGGATCAGAGAGGGTCCTCAGGCTGAGAGTCACATGGACTTGTGAGAAGCCCCCAACCTGCGCATGAACTGCAAGTACTGAGCAGATCTGTCCAGGGCATAACAGCACCTGCATGGGCTCGAGCAGCTGCTTGAGTTGAATCCTGGGGCTGCCTCTTGCATCTGGGTAGCCTGATTCTGAGGCACTGCCAGCTCTGATTTTCTTCATTCTAGGAAATAGGCACGCAGACCTGGGCCCCAGCTCCCCCTCCATCACTGTGCAACCTTACATAAGTGTCTTAACTTCTCTAAGCCTCAGTTTTCCTCATCTGTAAAATGGGGCTAATAGGCCTAACTGCATAGTGAAGTCTTAAGGATGAAATGAAATGCCTAGGCACAGGGCCTGGCACACAACATGTGCTCCATAAATGGCAGTTATGATGGTTGACTCTGACTTAGGGTTGCTGTTCTACATCCCCTCTCTCAAGAGGAGAGACTGAGAGCATAGGGACCCCAGGCCAGATTGGCCATTCGTGGGTACCTCTAGATACTGCTACTGATTGGGATAGGCCTGGGAGACAGACAGAGCTCAGAAAGAGTAACATAGGCTGTGATTCTTCAAGGCCTGCCACAAACATAGGCACAGCAGCTCTAGGGATGTGGGCTGAGCTAAAGAGGGCAGCAGCCCCTGACAGCCCAGAAGAGACTGGAGCAGCTAGCACGGTGTAGATTGGCACTAGGTTGGAGAGTGGCAGTGGTAGCTGGCCCATAGGAGCAGTTCTGGGTGAAGCCAGGAGAGCAGTACAGAGTGAGGTGGATACAGCAGTAACAATGAACTCACCCCCTGGAGGGAGGGCTCAGAAATTTCAGGTTTCAGGCTGCTGATGCTCTCTCTGAGTGGTTTCATCAGAAGAAGGTGTCTGGGAGGAGTTCTGCCTAAGGATATCTCCAGCTTCTGAACTCCTGAAATTCATCCAGCCAGCCATCTGCCTGTCTGTCCTTTCACTCATACCTACTCATCTATACCTCTGCCTACTTACTTATCAATCCGTTCATCCAACCATTCATCCATCTACCCATCCACCCACTCACCAATCCATCCATCCATCCATCCATCCATCCCTCCACCTACCCATCCACCATCCATCCATCCATCCATCCATCCACCCGTCTGTCCACTTGTCCATCCATCCATTCACCTACCTATCCACCCCTATCCACCCAATCATCCATCTATCCATCCATCCATCCACCTACCATCCACCCCTCCACCTACCCATCCACCACTCATCCATCCATCCATCCATCCACCCGTCTGTCCACTTGTCCATCCATCCATTCACCTACCTATCCACCCTATCCACCCAATCATCCATCTTATCCATCCATCCATCCATCCATCCATCCATCACGTATCCATCCACTCACTCATCTATTCATCCATCCATTCATCCAGCCATCCATCTACCTACCCATCCACCCACTCACCTGTCCAGCCATCTATCTATCCATCTACCCACCCACTGTTTATTGTCACCTCCTCTATTCCCAGCTGCACTCTGAAGACTCGGGTGATTACATGTAGTTCCTGACATTGAGAAGCCATCCTCCTCCTGCAGCCATCACCAGTCCCACAACTGGGTCCTCTTTTCACTCAATGCCATGACAGAGCCCAAGAAGGAAACCTTGGTTCAGCTTCTTTATCTCTTTATCATGGTTCCAAGAAGCATAGGACCTAATGGTAAATGCTCAAACTTGGTTCCCTTCTGGGTTTCTAGTGCTTTGATCACATAAGCCCAAAGCAACCTCATGATCCATAAAACATTAAAATATCCCAGAAATTCCGACATAGTGATGTCCAAACTCTACCTTCTTCCGCCTCCCCCCTCTATAACCTCTGTCATACCATTCACTCCAGTTTTCGACTGGGGCCTGGTGGCCACTGAGGCCAGGCCATGGACTTCAGAGTCCCCGTGGTGGCCAGAGGTAACCCCCTGTGCACTGACCTCTCCCGGAAGTACTTGATGGCCTCAGGGTCTATGAAGGTCGGCTCCTCCCGGTAGCCCTGCTCAAAGACCTTGCGCTTGTGCCGGAACTCAATGACCGTCTTGGTGTAGGAGTTGAGCGTGGTGACAGAGGCTGCCATGCAGCAGGTAAAGGAGCCCCACGCCAGGCTGCCAAGAGATCAGGAGAGAGATGCCATGGTGAGGGTGGGTGAGGGACAGGAAAAATCCCACACCCACCAAACATTCATTCATCCCTGCACAGCTGCTTTTTCCTCTGGTACCTAAGCAGGTGCTGCCATAGAGAAGGGTAAGACTTGGTCCCTGCCCCACTCACAGTCTGGGAGATAGAGAATTATCTGCACACTGTGATGCAGCTGTAACAGAGTTCATTATGGGGAGGCAAGAAGAGCATGAATCACTCTGTCCAAGGGGGCTGGCATCAAGGAAAGTTACCCAAAATACAGCGACACTTATGCTCGGCCTGGTAAGAAGAGTGAGAGTTGGTCAGGGGAAAGGACATTCCAGGAGAAGGAATAGTGTGTACAAAGGCATGGAGGCATCAGACAGCAGGGAATGTTCCACAAACTGTGGGAGGTTTGGGGAGCAGAAATGAGGATGCATGAGGAGATTAGCTGGAGTTGGTGATGGAGAAGGAGATGGGGGCAGACATCCTAAAAACTCATTTTTTATGAAAGTTACCTTTGTTCATGTATGACCTGGGGAAAGATGCCAACCCTTTCTGTTTCACATTCCTCATGACTATTTTTTTTAAAGACAGGGATTCACTCTGTTGCCCAGGCTGAAGTGCAATGGTGTGATCATAACTTACTGCAGCCTCAACTTCCTGGGCTCAAGTGATCCTCCTGCCTCAGCCTCCCAAAGTACGGGGATTATAGGTATGTGTCACTGCTCCCAGTACCTCACGTCATTGTAATGGACAATAGCATTACCTCATAGGGTTGTTACAAGGATTAAAGGAGATGATCCACTAAAACTATCTTAGAATAGTGTCCAGCACATAGTAGGCACTCAAGAAAGTCTTGCTGTCATTATTATCATTAATATTAACATCCTCACTACCCAATTCCATATGATTTGGTTTGTAAACTCTCCCCCTGAGAGATGAGGTTATAATGAATGACCTGCTTGGCTCTCTCCTCCACAACTTTCTCTACAGCTGGGACTTTTGGCAGCCCTCATTTGATGTACATGCTAAGCCCAGCCCAAACGTGGAGAATTTATCCCATCCACAGTTGGAAAGGTAGGAAGGGTGGGGTAGAGCTAAGAGACTCAGCTGACCCAGTTCCAGCTCCAGAAATGGCCTGCCTGATTCCTCTGATCAAGACTATGCATTCAACATTTAGTACCAGGAGTAGGGTACCTGCCTGGCCTCAGTTACATCTGGCCTGGTTCCTGGATCCCTGTTCCTCAGTCTCTGCCTTGGTAACTGGTTTCCTCCAAATCAGGGACTCAGTTTTGTTTTTCCAACCCTGCATTGCCTGGGAGCTCCAGGCCTCCCGGATGCCAGCCCACCCAGCTGGCCTCTGAACATCATCACCACCCCTGCATTCCCCATGGTCAATGAAGCCCACTGCCTGCACCCACTGCTTTTCCCTTTGACAGCCCCTGAGCACCCTAGAAGGAAAGCAAGGAAAAAATCTGAGGACTCAGCTTTTCTCAAAGAGATCCTCAAAAGGATCATCTGTTTCCCTGAACACCAAACCCATTGATAAGAGTTCCCGTTTCTTTCATGATAAGGAGCTGATGTAGATCTTCCAGAAGCCCTGAGTGTCTGTGATAGACAGTTTTAGGGCATCAACCTGGCCCCTCCAAGAGCTTCCCTTTCCACCAAAGTGTCCAGCGTGTTACTCACCAACCCCCACCATTCATAGATGACCGGTCAAGGGCTGACCATCTGGCCAAAGCTGGTCCAATCAGATACTCTCTCCTGAGCAACAAAGCTGAAGATTCTACTTCAGCCTGGGATGTCTATTTATACTAGCATGGTGGAAACTCAGAACCCGAGGATGGAGAATGAACAAGTAGGCTTTTTCTGGATTCCATGAGTATGGAGTATGTTGGTGTTGCCTGATCATAAGCCATTCTTCCTTTTGGTAACTGCACTCCGAGGTTCTGTTAAGGGATCACTCCTTCCTTCTTCTCAGGCCATTAGGTTTGTGTGGGGCTGGCCCCAACCCCAACCTCTATGTGAGCACATGACCTCAGCCTGGCTAATGAAAATGCTGCTGTTCTCTGGCCATAGTAATTGGTTGGGGGTGGGCACGTGACCCAAGTCAGGTTCATGAGACTCAACCCCTGAACTTGGCTGAAGCTACTGGGAAACAAAGCTCATCTTTCTTCTGTGGTGCTAAGCTGGTGAGGTTTGAGTCAAGAGTTGCTGGGGACCCTCTTGCCACCACCCAGCCTGAGAATGAAGTTGACCCAAAAGAAAGCAGAGCCATGAAAAGGGGCTTGATCCCTGAGCTGAAGCCATTATCCCTGAACTTTTCAATGATGGAAGTCTCAATTCCTTTCTTTTTAATTTTGTTTTCCTTGACTTTTGTTTCTACCCTGAAGCCAGTTTGAATTGGGTTTTGGTCACTGGGAACCAAAGTTATCATACGTTTACTTGCTATAAATTCTCTTCTTTTGCATGAGTTAGTTTTGACACGAATTTCGAGTCTTTATAGCCAAGGATCTTAAGGGTGACCAAGTCTGACTCAACCCTGATGTCCCAGTCAGGGGACAGAGCAGGGGATTCTCAAACTAAAGGCTTGAGCAAAAATACCTTTCAGGAGTGGTGGAGTCCAATGACTGAGTGTGTGGAGGGAGCTTCCCTGGGGAGGGAGGGGGTTTGCTAGAGCCCAGGGGCCCCAGAAACAGATGATATGGGGTGGAGCAGAGCCACACAGTCAATGGGTGGACAGGTGCAAAGTCAGACTGAGCTAGAAGAAAAGCCTACATCCCCGCCTTTCCATCTACTTTACATGCAAGATCTTTTTTCAAATAACATGTCGTCCAGAGCTTGATTCCTCAGGCTTTCTGCATCCCAGCCCTATGGTCTCTTTTCCACTCCTCAAAAACCCAAAGCTCATTCTCTGCCCCTCCCCCATTGCCTTCCCTCCCTCTGGAATCCCTGGACTTTCCCAGGCTCTTTGCCCAGCTGGTCCCTTCTCACCTGTGAATGTCACCCCTTCCTCAGTGGGCATTTTCTGTCTACTATCTCTAAGAAGCCCCCTCTCCATCATTCGGTATCACATGTCCCTGTTTAGTTTCATCACAGCCCTCATCACACCCTGTAATTCTCTTTTTTTCTTTTCATTTGTTCACTCTTGTTTTTAAATTTTTCCTTTTGAGATAATTACAGATTCACAAACAACTGTAGGAAATGATATATAGAGAGAACCCATGTACCCTTTAGCCAGTTTTCCCCAATGGTAAACTCTTGCAAAACTAGTGTAATGCAATATTACAATATCACAAGCAGGATATTGACATTGATACAGTCAAAATACAGACCAAGGATCTCTTCTGTGCCATTTATAGCTACGGCCACTTCTCGCCTGACCTCCCACAAATCCTGTCAGCCACCAGTTCTTCATTTCAATAATTTTACCTCTTCAAACATTTTACATAAATAAAATCATACAGGAGTATGTACGGGATTGGCTTTTTTTCACCCAACATAATTATCTGGAGAATCATCCAAGTTATTGTGTGCATCAGTAGTTTGTTCCTTTATATTGCTAAATACAGTATTCCTGCCAGCAATGTATGAGTTTCTCCACATCCTCACCAGAATTTGGTGGTGTCACTATTTTTTATTTTAGCTATTCTGATAGATGTGTAATAATATCTCATTGTGGCTTTCATTTGCACTTCCCTAACAGCTAATAGGGTTGAACAACTTTTCATTTGTTTATTTGCTATCTGTATATCCTCTTTGGCAAAATGTCTATTGGTGTTTTTTGCCCACTTTCTAATTGGATTGTTCTGTTGTTGTTTCCTACTGAGTTTTTAGAGGTCTTTATATATCCTAGATATTAGTTCTTTGTCAGAAATGTGGTTTACAAATATATTCTCTCAGTCTATAGCTTTCTCTTAAACCTCTTAATAGGGTCTTTTGTGGACCAAAAGTATTTAGCTTTGATGAATTACAATTAATCCATTTTTCCTTTTATGTGTTTGATATCAAATATAAGAACTTTTTGCCTAGCCCTAGATTCCAAAGATTTTCTCTTATTTTTCTAAAGGTTTTACACTTTTACGTTTTATACTTAAATCTGTGATCCATTTTAATTTAATTTTTGCAAGTGGTGTGCAGTTTAAAGTAAGGCTGATTGTTTATCTTTGCCAGTGAATGTCCAATAGCTCCAGCACTATATATTGAAAAGGCCATTCCCTGCCCGCCCCATCCCCACCACCACCACACACCCACACAGTGAACTGATTTGTACCTTTGTCAAAAATTAGTTGGATGTATCTGTATTGGTCTATTTCTGAGTTCTCTATTTTTTTTCGTTGATCTATGTGCCTATCCTTCCACTAATATCACACAGTCTGGATTATTGTAGCTATACAGTAAGTTTTGAAATTGAGTACTCTAATTCATTCTGCCTTATTCTTCTTTATCAAAATTGTTTTAGAAATTCTAATTCCTTTGCCTTTCCATATATATTTTAGAATACTTTTCTCTATATCTACAAGAAATTTGATGTATTCACTATATATTGTGTGTTCTGATCCATGAACATAGTATATCTACCCATTTATTTAGATCTTCTTTGATTTCTTTCTTTGGTATTTTTCTATGGTTTACAGTTTTCAGTGTACAAGTCCTGTAAGTGTTTTGTTAGATTTATGCCTAAGTATTTCGCTTTTTTAGTATAAATGATATATATTTTTAATTTTGTTGTCCAAATGTTCATTGCTAGTTTATAAAAATACAATTGATTTTGTATTTTTATCTTCTATCCTAAGACAGCACTAAACTTATTTATTAAGTCTAGGCTTTTTTTTTGGTAGATCCCTTGGATTTGTCTACACAGATAATTATGACATCCACAAATAGGTATAGTTTATTTCTATTACAATCTGTATACCTTTTATTTTCTTTTCATGTCTTATGTCTTGCATGTCTTTTACGTCTTATTTCTAGTTAGAACTTTCAGCACTATGTTGAATAATAGTGGTGTTCCCAATCTTAGAGAGAAAATAGTCTTTCAACATTAAGTATAATGTTAACTGCAGATGTTTTATAGATGGTCTTTATCAAGTTGAGGAAGTTCCCCTTTATTCTGAATTTTCTGAGAGTTTTTTTAAAAAGTATGAATCAATGTTGAATTGTGTCAAATGCTTTTTCTGTATTCATTGATATGGTCATGTGATTTTTTCTTCTTTAGCCTGTTAATATGGTGAATGACACTGATGGATTTTTCAAATATTGAAGCAGTCATACTCCCTAGAATAAACCCCACTTATCATGATGTATAATTATTTTTATATGTTGCTGACTTCCATGTGCTATTGTTTTGCTAAGGATTTTTGTATCTATATTCATGGGGTCTATTAGTCTGTGGTTCTTTGCACTATCTTTGGTTTTAATAACAGAGTGATGTTAGCTTCATAAAGTGGACTGCAAAGTTTTCTCTCCTCTTCTATTTTCTGAAAAAAACATGCTAATTCTTATTTAAATATTTGGTGAAATGTTCCAGTAAAACCATCTGGACCTGGAGATTTCTGTTTTGAAAGTTTTTATTTATAAACTCAATTTCCTTAGTAGTTATAGGGATATTCAAATTACTTATTTCGCATTTGGTAAGTTGTGGCAGTTTGGGCTTTTAAAAAAACTGATCTATTTCATCCAGCCTGTCAAAGTTATGTGTGTAGAGTTGTTTGTAGTATGCTCTTACTATATTTTTGATGTCCTCAAAGTCTGCAGCAACATCCTCTGTTTCATTCCTGAATTGGCATTTTGTGTCTCTCCTCTGTCTGCTCTCTCTGTCACTCTTGCGAGAGGTTTGTCAATTTTATCTTGTCAAAGAACCAGCTTTTTTGTTTCATTGATTCTACTCCTTTTTGTTTTCAATTGTATTGATTTTTGCTCATCTTTCTTTTGCTGGCTTTGGGCTTATTTTGCCCTTCTTTTTCTAGGTTCTTGGGATGAGAGCTGATTTGACTTGAAACATTTCTCAATTAGATCCTATTGGTTGATGATGTTGAATTCTTTTATATCTTTGGTGATTTTCCATTTGGTTGTTCTATTAATTGTTGAGAAAGCTATATTGAAATATCTAATTATAGTTGTGAATTTTCCTATTTCTCCTTTCAGCTACATCACATTTTCCTTTACAGATTTTCAGCTCTGTTGTTTGGTGGATACACTTTTAGGACTGCAATGCCTTCTTAGTGGATTGACTCTTTTATCATTATTTAATGTCTATTTCTGGTCATTTTATTTGCCTGAGTCTACTTTATCTAATATTAATATAACTAGTCCTGCTTTCTTTTGATTAATGCTTACATGAGAGATGATTTTCATCCTTTTACTTCCAGCCTATCTATCTCATCATACTTGAAGTGAGTTTCCCATAGACAGCACATAGTTTTGGGTCACATGTTTTAAATCCACTTGACCAATTTCTGGCTTGTAATTGGTGTATTTAAACCATTTACATTTAAAGTGATTATTGATATATTATGGCTTAAGACTGCCAACTAATTTTGTTCTTCCCTGCTTGTTTTGTTTTTTGTTTCTCTTTTTTTTCTTGTATTCCCATGGGTTTCTCAAACAATTATTGATTTATCTATAGTGATTTTGAGTGTATCTCTGTATATAGCTTTTTTAGTGGTTGCTCTGGGTCTTACATTACATATACATAACTAACCACAGTCTGCTGGTGTCAACATTGGAGTAAAGCATAGAAAGCTTGGCTCCTTTTGGGTCCCTTTACCTTCCTTCATTTATAACATAATTGTCTTAAATATTTCCATTGTATACATTTAGAATCACATCAGACTATATTATGATTTCTGCTTCAACCATCAAACATAATTTAGAAAACTCAAAAGGAGAAAAAGGAGAAGTAAAGTTTCCCTGTCCATTTTTCATTCATTCTTTCTTATATTCAAAACTTCCCTTTTTCAAATTTCCGTTTTGTTTAGAGAACTTCCTTTAGCCTTTCCTTTAGGGTAGGTCTGCCGGCAACAAAATTTCTTAGTTTTTCTTCATCTGAGGATGTTGTGATTTCCCCTTCATTTCTGAAGTATATTTTTGCCGCATATAGAATTTTAAGTTGATAGTTCTTTTCTTTCAGCATTTTCATTTTCTTTTTCTTTGAAAATGTTGTGCCATTTCCTTCTAGCCTCCATTGTTTCTGATGCAAAATCCACTGTTGCTTGAATTTTTTTCTCTGTAGTTAGGGAGGATGTTATTCTCTCACTGTGTTTTGTTTTTTGTTTTTAACTTTAGTTTTTTTTCAAGTTTGACTGTGATGTGTCTTGGTATGGATTTCTTTGAATGTATACTATTTTAGAGATTCATTCAGCTTTGGATTCTGAAGGTTTATGTCTTTTACGGGATTTGGGAAGTTTTCAACCATTATTTCTTTCAGTACTTTGTCCAGTCTCGCCCTCTTTCTCCTTTTCTTCTGGGGCTCCAATGTTACACTTGTGGTTATAGTTCTAGAGGTCCTTAAGGCTCTGTACATTTTTTTAAAAGTTATATTCTCTCTGTTGTTCAAATTAAATGATTTCTATTGTCCTGTCTTCAAGTTCATTGATTCTTTCCTTCATCCCTTCCATTCTGCTGTTGAGCCCCACCATTGAGCTTTGTATTTTGGTTACTGAATTTTTTAGTTTTAAAATTGCCATTTGGTCCTTCTTTCTATCTTCTACTTCTTTCCTGAGACTTTCTGTTTTTCCAAGGGTTTTTGCAACTACTTGTTGAAGCATTTTTATGATGATTTCTAACGTTTCTGTCATTTCAGCATTGGGATCTATTGATTATCTTTTTTCGTTCAAGTTGAGATCTTGCTGGTTCTTGGCGTGGTACATGATTTTAATTGCAACCTTGACATTTGGGCTATGTTTTGAGACTCTGGATCTTGTTTAAACCATCTGCTCTAACTGGCTTCCTTTCACATCATTCCGGCAAGGTGGCTTTGGCGAGGTGGAGGCTCTGCCCAGTTACTTCCAGGTAGGGGTAGAAGCCTAGGTTGCCCACTGGGCGAGTGTATTAATCCGTGTAATTTATAAAGCAAAGAGGTTTAACTGACTCAGTTCAGCATGGCTGAGGAGGCCTCAGGAAACTTATAATCATGGTGGAAGGTGAAGAGGAAGTAGGCACCTTCTTCACAAAGCTACATACGAAGGAGAAGTGCCAAGTAAAGGCAGAAGAGCCCCTTATAAAACCAGCAGATCTCATGAGAACTCACTATCACAAGAACAGCATGGGGACACCACCCCCATGACCCAATTACCTCCACCTGGTCTCTCCCTTCACACATGGAGATTACGGGGATTACAATTCAAGGTGAGATTTGGGTGGGGACACAAAGCCTAATCGTATCAGCCACCACTGACATTCAAGATGAAGATGGTTCCTGGTTCTTACCAGGTGAGGGTGGGGATGGGAGTTCAGACTCCCCATTAGGCCTCTGCTGATACCTGGCTAGGAGGGGCCCGGGGGCCTCATCACTGCTCCCCACACATCACTGACACTATGGGGAGGGAGATGTTCTTATTACTGCAAGGCAGTGGCAAAAATCCTGACTCTCCACCAGTTCTCCTCTGACACAATCCCTGCAGGGAGAAAGAGGGACACTTTGTTACTGCCCAGCAGAGATGAAAGTCCACCTGGCGATTGTCACCAAAATCTAAGCACCCCATTCCCTTGCCGGCATGAGTGTGGGTGAAGCCACAGTTTTTTCTTTTCTGTAATGTGTGACTGGAATAGTGAAGTTATTGTTAAATGTTTTCTGTCTCATTGGGCTGACCCTTTCTTGGTCCTTTGCCTAGAGAAAGCGGACTTCAGTTGGGCATTTTTAAAATCCTGCCCTTTTGGCATTTCTGAATTGCTGACTTCTTCAGCTCCAAATCTGGGCTATATAACACGAAAAGGACTCAGCAATGTGTTGTTTCCTGGACCCTAACCAGCCTACTGTCTTCTTCCCACCTTTCAGAGTCTTCTGATGTCTGTTTTATCTTTAGGTCCAATGATTTTAGCTGCATTGAGCAGGAGGAATAGGGAGAAGCATGTCTACTCTGTCTTCTCAAAATTGGAATCCTTAGTGTTTGTTTTTTAAGATTATATCCTCTTCTATCCCAGAATGCCAGCTTCATGACAATGGGAGGCTTGTTCACTTCATTACTATCCTTGTTCACTTCACTATTGTCCGTTAGCACCTAGAAAGGTGCCTGGCACATAGTAGGTGCTCAGTAAATACTTGTGGAATGAATGGATAAACACAGATAAAATAAAAACAGACAGAAAAAGACAGATATGAAAACTCAGCTCTGGTTTTAGCGTGGGTGAGAGGCTATATCCATGAGCCTTCATCTCCCTCTTCCTCTCACCCCCCAGGGCCCCAACGCGCCCACCAAATACACAGTTTGAAAACTTTGGGGCCAGAACACCTGCTGGTTTTAGCAGCTTGCACTTCTGAACTGGCACAGGGAGGTGCGTGGGTGATTGGCCTGGTTTCCGGAGCCAAGAGCAGATTGGACACCATAGGGAGAAAAGGGGAGGGCGGTGACAGGGGTTGTCAATTCTTCATCCCCTGGGAGCAGCAGGGGCAGCGGGACACAGGGGGAGCAGATTTAGAGACACATGGACACCACTTTGCAACCTACTCCAGGCCCTACCCAGTGGGGAGGTTGTAACGGGTCACTAAGGAAGGCTGCCCTGGCTGCCTACAGACCAGAGGGCTACAGATTCACCATGTGGGGCAGGGCTGGGCGCAGATGCATCATCCAGGCTACCCTCAGGGCCCAAGAGCTGATGGGACTAGGAGCTGGATAGTGGCAGGCTCTGAGGGCCCAGCTGGTCCCTCCGTGGCTCACAGGGCACTCTTGGGCAACCACATCCTTTTCCCCAACCCTGGTCTTAGAATAAAGCAGACCACAGCCACCTGCCTCGGGTGGATGCGGAAGGGCAAACTTCCTGCTGATCACACAGCCTCTCAGCAGAGACATCAACACACACACCCCTCCAGTTGTCTTTGGGGCCCAGGCTCTGGTAGGGTCACAGCGGCAGACTCAACCCTTTAAGGGATCGGCCTGCTGGAATACCAGCTAACCCCTGCATAGAGGGGGCGCCGCCTGGGGTCCCCAGAGAGGAAAGAGGTTGGTCTGCTGTGTCCACATATTCATGGAGACTAGAAAGGAGGGAGGGACAGCAGTGAGGCCTGTATTCCCCAGGGACAGGGGCCCAGAAGCAGAAAGGGGCCACTAGCACAGGAGTGAGAACCTTTCCTAGATCTGGCCCAACTTGCTGCTCTCTTGCTGTGTGACATGGGCCAAATTGCTGAACTTCTCTGGGCCCTCCAGCTCTTATAATCTTCCACACCACGATGTCCCACTACCCTCAGTCTGCAGAGTGAATGCTTGAGATAAGATTTCACTGTGTGTGCAGCCGTAGGAGGAGACCTTTTCCCATTCCTCTCCAGGTTGATCAAACGCAAAACAGAAGCAGAAAGTGCAGGGCTAGCTTTCCACACTCCTGCGGTCACCAGGAAAGCTGACGTTCCAAGCAGGGGCCACAGACTCAAATTCCTGCAAGGTCAGGCAGATGATGACTAAGTGAGGAAGCATGGGTAAGTGTAAGGCAATAGGGCGCGGTGGGGACTGGGGTGAGCTGGAAACCAGACGCCTATCTAAAGGTTCAGCCATTCTCAGCCTTATCTGCAGGCTGCCTGGTGGCAATGCTGGTTAGGCAGGAACAGATCTTCCAATGATCACGAACCAGAAACCTGGGCTTTTATGTAGAACTCTTACCATTTTAGATGTTAGAAACAAATCCAAACTTTTATAAGACACAATGGCAGGCCTAAGAAAACATCTGCAGGCTGGGTTCAGCCCCGGTTGCCTGCAGTTCACAGCATCCAAGGCTAATTGTGTGGCTTTCAACCTGTGTCCTGGTCCCTGAAGGAGGATGGCAGCCCCTCTCCTGGGCATCAGTGACAGGACCAGGCAGCTCAGGGCTTGTAAAGTGCCTCTCACTGTGCACAGCACAAAGTAGGTGTCGTAACCTTAATCTTTTTTTTTTTTCTTTTTCTTTTTTGAGGTAGAGCCTCCAGCCCAGACTGGAGTGCAGTGGCACGAACACAGGTCACTGCAGCCTCAACCTCCTGGGCTTGAGTGTCCCTCTCACTTTACCCTCCTGAGTAGCTGGGACTAGAGGTGTGCACCACCGCATCCAGCTAATTTTTTTTTATTTTTTATTTTTTTAGAGATTGGGTCTGGCTATGTTGCCCAGGCTGGCCTTGAATTCCTGGCCTCTGGTGATTCTCCCACCTTGGCCTCCCAAGGTGCTGGGATTACAGGTGAGCCACTTTGCCTGGCCCCTCTCCCACCTTGGCCTCCCAAGGTGCTGGGATTACAGGTGAGCCACTTTGCCCGGCCCCAACCTTAATCTGATCCACTTGGTCCCTGCCCCCTTAAGCCAAGCAGCTGCTTGGGCGCCCATCAGGGTCCTGACCTGACATTGTCACAGGTAGAGAGCTGAGACACGGCGCCAAAAGGAGGAGTGGGCAGGAGGACTCGTGCTCACCGAGCACACTGGGCTGAGTGCTCCACATGCGTGGATTCACTCGCTCCTCATGTTGGTTACTGTCTCCAAAGCTGGCCTCCAGGGAGCCACACCTCCCGTGGTTCACGCCTCCCCTTGAAGTTGGCCCTGTCACTTGCTCTTAACCAACAGAATGCAGCAGGAGTGACACTGTGTGACTTCTGAGGTTGGCTCATGCAGATCCTGTGGCTTCCACCTGGGTCTCCTGGAACACTCACTCTTGAGATAGTCTCTCCACGTACCCAGCCTCCACACTGTGTGAAGCCCCTCCGGCCACCAGCCACCACCAGCTGGCACCAGCTGCCAGCGTCGTGAGGTGCCACCTTGGAGGTCTACCCCAGCCATGCCCAGATGACCTCAGCTTCAGCTGACATCCAACTGAAGCTTCAGGGAAGACCCCAGCAAGCACCGCCCAGCTGAGCCCGGTCCACCACCAAACGTAAGAACAAATAACAACGCGTTTTTACTAGTTACTATTATTACTACATAATAACACATTTTTACCAGATTTAGGGGTGATGTGTACACCTCAATAGAGAAATGAACACAATTCAAGAGACCCCCATGAGGTGGAAATTCGGGCTGTCCCATTTTCCAGCTGAGGACACAGAGGTGCAGAGGAGGTAAGTGACTTGGCCAAAGTCCACAGCTGATGAGGGGCAGGGGCAGGATCTAAACCCAAACTGTCTGATTCCAGGGGCCACACTGTCGACTGCCACGGTGGTCCAGCAGTGTGCATCGGGGTGAGATTTGAACCCCAGGCTGTCAGACTCTTAACTATGGGGACCTTCTACTTCTTTTTTTTTTTTTTTTTTTTTTTTTTGAGATGGAGTGTCACTTTGTCGCCCAGGCTGGAGTGCAGCAGCACGATCTCCACTTGCTGCAAGCTCCGCCCTCCGGGTTCACACCATTCTCCTGCCTCAGCCTCCAGAGTAGCTGGGACTACAGGCGCCCGCCACCGCGCCCGGCTAATTTTTTTTTTTTTAAATTTTTAGTAGAGACGGGGTTTCACAGTGTTAGCCAGGATGGTCTCGATCTCCTGACCTCGTGATCCGCCCGTCTCGGCCTCCCAAAGCGCTGGGATTACAGGCGTGAGCCACCGCGCCCGGCCTACTTCTTACAAAGGGGTCCCTCTAAGAAGCTGGCACTCAACAGGCTTTGAGCACCTCAAAACCCCTCCAGCTTCCAGAGCCCCTGCAGCTTGTTCTTCCCTGCTGGGCAGGAAGACAGAGGCTGGTGCCATCTCTTCTTGGAGCTGTTCTCCTCTCCAGTACCAGGGGAGGGAGCAGGGGAGGCTCCCGGGCCAGAATTTTGACAAACGGCCTCACACATATTAAACAAGACAGATGACATGCTGCAGCCCTGGTGAGGCCCCAGATGTGAGGCATGAAAAAATGGGCTGATCCATCTCACAGGTCTCAGTGACAGGGAGAAATGGATCCACCCTAAAAGGGGCTGCACACGGGGCCTCGGCCTTTAATAAGTCCAATGAGAATTTGGTGCCCCTTGGGAGGCCAGCCCCTAAGGAAGGAGCAGAGGAGCAGGGCAGAAGGCCCTGCCTACCAGGGAAAGAGTGTTCCTCTGGCTGACACCAGCAGGCTTGACTTGAGACACTGAGCACAAGCGGAGAGAGCCAGGGCCTTCTGGAAAGGGGGACTGAGGGGCAGGAACCGGTTCCCACCAGGGCAAGTGATTCAACCTTTCTGACTCTCAGCATCTGCATATGCAACACGAGGTTACTGCATGTGCTAAACTTCATATCAGTAGCATGATATTGCTCATGTTAAATTTCATATCACTAGCATGATATTGCATGTGTTAAATTTCATACCAGGAGCAGCAATATAAGAGCTGGTGTTTACTAAGCACACACCATGTGTGGAACATGATGGAAAGCACATCAATGAACTCTCTTATTATTACCCATCTTCTCAGACAGGCTTCCAGTATGGCTGTGGAGCCCGACTGCCTGGGTTTGAATCCCAGCCCTACCCTTCACAGCTGGATGACCTCGGGCAGGTTACTTAAGTTCTCTGTGCCTCCATGAAATACCTACCTGATTCGCAGCACATCAGTGCTCAGTAAATCTAAGAAATTATTACACACGTGGTCAACACTCACCAATGTTAGTTCCCTTCCTTTGTGCCCTTCTCTAGCTCAGGGAGATGAACTTCCAAGGTCAAGGTCTCAGGGAGGAACAGTTGCAGGAGGAAAGGTTGGGTAAAGGGAGGTCAGAGCCTCATCTGGCTTCCCTGGGATTGTTCTACTTAAAGGGATTGGGGCCAGGGTTCATGGGCCAAGGTCCCTTCAAGGCAAATGCTTTTGGTTTTAAAAGGATGGAGTTGAGCAGAGAGTGGAGATGGAGTTGGGGTGATCACTGAACTGGAATAGGATCTTTTAAAAATTATAATCATAGTCCCTCCTGTGCCATGCTGAGATGCTCTCTCACCTCCAGGTCCTTGGACCTGCTATTCCCTCTGCCTGGCATGCGATCCTCTCCTGTTTTGCCTTCGAAATTCTTCCTGGGGACCCACCCCACCCAAAGCTGTGTCAGTCAATGCCCTTCCTCTGTGCTCCCGCAGCTGCCTGTGAACTCCCCTCGCCACACACATCTACATCACAGCACAGTTCAGATACGACTGGTTCACACGTCTCAATCCCTGTTGCAACGCTGTCTCAGCACTGCGGCATCCCCAGCACCGAGAAGAACAGCTGTCCTAGAGGAAGTAGTCAGTGAATATGTATTAAATGCCTGAACAGATAAACGCTCTCCAACTACCAGCCCCAGACCTGGATGCCCTGTGTAGTGGACAATTGTGGTCTCTGTCTTTCCAGCCTGAAGAGACTTCACCTCCTTCTCTTTCTGTCCAAGGGTTTGGGTGAAGCTAATGCCACTCTCTGGACCATGCGACTCAGGTCATTCCAGTCTCCCCCAGAGTCTAAATCATTGGTTCAGGTTTAGTCACATGACTTAAGTTAAGCCGATGAAAGTCATAACCAAGATTTTAGCTGGAAATATGGGAAAGAAACCCCATCTCTCGCTGGTATTGCTACATTTTTAAGATGGAAGTCTGGCACTCCAGCCTGGGTGACAGAGCAGAGACTCTGTCCAAAAAAAAAAAAGGAAGCCTGGTCTGTGCGTTGTGATCATCTTTGCTAGCATCTTTGCTAGCATTGGGGGAAAAGCTGTTTGAGAATGAAGCCAACACTAATTCAAAGGGAAGAGAGACAAGAGAGAGACAAGATAAGGAGAAGGCATGACTGGGTTCCAGATGAAATCTGGTCACCTGGATCCAGCTGTGTCTGAAGCAGACTTTGTGGCAGCTCACACAGCATCTATTCCATCCACTCACCATTTGAGAGGTTTTGACTCATTCTTAGCTCCAGAGGTGGGCTCGGTCAAGCTAAGGGAATAAGCTCATGACATTCCCCCAGCTGTGGCAATGATTAAGGAGAGAGAACATGACCTAAGCCCACCAGAGGGAAGTTTGGGACTCTAGTCAGTATTGGAGAACAAGCCTTTTCTCTCCTACAAGGGAAGGAGGATTTAGCCAGCCTTAGGAAGAGCTCTCCCCAACAGGGAAGCCAGCCCAGCAACAAAGTAAACATGTGGAGGGCGCCAAGCTCAGATGACTACACAGAGGAAGAGAATTCAGCCCTTCTGACCTCAGTGACTCTGGATCAAACATGTCCTGAAGTCCACACCATAGCTGTGCTTGTCCTTTCCATGAACCAGTGTATGATATCTCCTTACTTACTGATGTGAGTAGGTTTTTCTGTCACAACCCAGAGCACCTTAGCTGTTCCACCTGGACTCTCCAGGTACACAAACAAATGAATACCCCTTGTTCACTTAAGCTTGGGATTCTATCACTGGTAAGCAAAAGAACCCTGACTAATCACGCCTTTCATACGCACACCCCGCTTTGAGGTGCTGACCTGTTCCCTGTATTCAGAGCCCCTCACTGGAGTCCACCTACCCCATAGGACCACCCAGAACCCTCCACAGCTCACCTAACTTGAGGTCTTGCCAGCTTCCATCTCCAACCTTCCATAGCATGCCTCTTAGGCAGGGGTAGGCAGAGGGCCAGAGAGTAAGTATTTTTGACTTTGTGAGCCATTCAGTCTCTGTCACCACCGCCCAGTGCTGCCATCTCAGTGTTAAAGCAGCCATGGATAATACAAAACAATGACAGTAGCTGTGTTCCAAGAAAACCTTATTTATGGACATTGAAATTTGAATTTCATGTAATTTTCACATGTCACAAAACAGCATTCCTCTTCCTTTGATTTATTTTCTTAGCATTTCAAAATCCAAAAGCTATCCTTAGCTTGAGGGCTGCATATAAACAGGTGGTGGGCCAGATTTGACCCACAGGCCCTAGTTTGCCAATCTCTGCCCTGGGGTCTCAAAGTGCCTTTGGACTGCAGTCCCTCCAACTCTCCCCATTTCTCCCACCACCCCACCCCACTGGGCTGAGCTGCTGAAGTCCCAGCATGCCTTGGGCCTCTGGTGCCTGAAGCTGCTCTTGTCCTGAAGGTCAAAGCCACTTACCAGAAGGACCACCCGTAATCCCAGGAATGGGGTCTCCAGTCTTCAGGGCCGAGGCTTACGGTAACCTGGAACACTTGTGTGTACATCATGTGGGCGACCATTCCCAGGAGGCCTGCGGGGCAGAGAGCAGAGAAAAGTGTCAGGAAGTAAGGAAGGGTTTTGTCCCCACACACCCACGGCCTCTCTGCTGCCTGCCTGCCTATGATCACTGTGGAGAACGGGGACCCCTGGGTAAGGGAGGTCAGCAGGAACAGAGCTTGGGAGGCCGGACGGGGTAGTTCTCTTTTCTTTCTTTGTTTTCGTTTTTAAGACAGGGTCTTGCTCTGTTGCCAGGCTGGAGTGCAGTGGCACGATCATAGCTCACTGCAGCCTCCAACTCTTGGGCTCAAGCAATCCTCCCACCCCAGCTGCCTGAGCAGCTGGGACTACAGCCGTGCACCACAATGCCTGGCTAATTTTTAAAACTTTGTGTAAGGATGGGGTCTCACTATGTTGTCCAGGTTGGTCTCAAACTCCTGAGCTCAAGTGATCCTCCTGCCTCGGCCTCCCAAAGTGCTGGGATTACAGGCATGAGCCACCACTTCTGGCTCAGAGGTTAGTGGTTTTCTAAGTCAGACTAAGGGGCTTGAATTTGGGCCAGAAGGCAAAGGGGAGCTCTGAAAAAAATTTAAGCAAAGGAGATGCAGAGTCAGATCTGTGTATAGCTTAGCGAACTCTCTGTAAAGGGCCAGAGAAGCAAATATTTCAGGTTCCGTGGGCCACATGGTCTCTGTTGGAACGACTCAACTCTGCTGTTGTAACACCAGAGGAGCTGCAGACAATACAGAAATGAGTGAGCATGGTTGTATTCCAATAAAACTTTATTTACAAAAACAGGCATTGGGGCAGATTTAGCCCACAAGTCTTAGTGAGTCATGAAATCAACTTCATGGATTTTTTTGTTTTTAGTCTGTTGCCTAGGCTGGCATGATCATAGCTCACTGCAGCCTCAACCTCCTGGGCTTAAGTGATCCTTCCATCTCAGCCTCCTAAGTAGCTGGGACTACAGGTGCATGCCACTATGCCAGGCCAATTTTTTGTATTTTCGTTTTTGTAGAAATGGGGGTCTTGCTATGTTGCTCAGGCTGGTCTCAAACTCCCGGGATCAAGAAATCCTCCCACATCAGCCTCCCCAAGTGCTGGGATTAGAGGCTAAATTGTTTATATTTAAAGCATTTTCCCCCATCTAGTAAGAAGAGCTAGCTGTAGAGTGGGCTTTGGCTGGGGTTGGGGGACCATTATTTTCTCAGTGTTTTGTAGAACTTCTACTCTTTTAAGACAGAGGAGAGAGAACTGCCTGGCTGCTAATGGGAGAAAGGGTTCCCCAAAAGCCTATCATATTTCTGTTAGTACTAGTGAGCTTGAGCATTTTTCACATTTATTAACCACTTCTATTTCTTCTTCTTTGAATGTCTGTATCTTTTGCCAATTTTCTTTTTGTTTTTAAAAATCTTTTTCCTTATCAATTGGCAGGAATTCTTTGTATGGTCTGAAGATTAATCCTGTCTGCTGCATAGATTACATTTGAAAAAAAAATAATAAACTTTTTTTTTTTTTTTGAGACTCAGTCTCGCTCTGTCACCCATGCTGGAGTGCAATGGCTCCATCTGGGCTCACTGCAAGCTCCACCTCCCAGGCTCAGGTGATCCTCCCACCTCAGCTTCCTAAGTAGCTGGGACTACAAGCACGCACCACCACACCCGGCTAATTTTTGTATTTCCTCTGCTGATTTTAAGGGACACTTTTATACCATATTCCAAGTCCCACAAATACACGAGTGCATTTCCTAACTTGTCATTCTGTCCCACCGATCTTTCTCTGTGTTCCTGCATCAGTACCACACTGTTTTAATCACTGTAACTTTACAATACAATCTGTTTTCTGAAGGGACAAGTCTCTCCTCTTTATTACTGCCCAGTGCTGAGTTTTTCTGGAATTGAAACTGTTTCCACTCAGAAGGGTGTTGACCCCTTTCTTAGTCTTCTGCCAGTTCCTTTTCTGAGGGCTGGAATATTCATGAGAAGGACCACTCCTTATGCCAGGATAGTAGGAGCACAACAGTATTTTAATACAAAATCTCCCACCCAGAAGCTGGACTTAGCCTATTGGCAAAATAATTAATTTTCTGAACTATTAGTTTAGAAAAGCGTTGATTCCTAAATTAAATTCTATTTATCCCCAAATATGAAAGACCATGCTTTAAGGAAATTCAATAAGTAAAAATTACAGTTCACGTAAAGATACCTTGGTGGAACTCTCTGATTGCATTTTAAAGATTCTGCTTCAAAAATCTGACCCTTGCCTATGTTTTCAAAAGCATGTTAATTCTGTAAAGCAAGGTCCACCCCCAGCATCTGTCCTACAAATCCTCATCAGAAGGCATAATTTCCAACTCATCTGAATTAAAAAGTGACTTTTTGGTGAGTTACTGCACCTCCTGAATTAGAGGAGACTAAATGAATGAGGCTTTCCTGCTGCCGTGATTACTTCCTGGCTTGGACTCACACCAGGAAACCCACAGCTGTAAATCTCTCCTTGTGGTTTCTGGAATCTCCCAACTCCTGAAACTATAAATGGAATTCTCAACCGGTGTGGTCAGGTGGGTATGCTTCCTCCAGGCCCCAAGGAAACCTTGGAGAACACTGGAAATGGGGGGATGTTGGCCAGGGGGCCAGAGCTGGGCTGGGTGTGGTGCTCCCCAGAACTTAGAGCAGGAAGAGCTGTCATGACTCCTAGCCCTGCCCTCGGCTAGTCCAAAATGAGGAAGCTGAATTCTGTTAAGTCCAGGAGTGTTGAGTCCAGGGGGGCTGAGAATGAAGAGACAACGTCAAGCGCATCACAAGGTGAGCCCAGAGGAAAGCAAAGCCAGAAAAGTGAAAGAGAGAGCCCAGCTTCCAGCTCTGTCACTGATATGGTGTGGATCTGTGTCCCCACCCAAATCTCCCGTCGAATTGTAATCCACAGTGTTGGAGGAGGGGCCTGGTGGGAGGTGACTGGATCATGGGGGCAGATTTCCCTCTTGCTGTTCTCGCGATAGCGAGTGAGTTCTCATGAGATATCTGGTTGTTTAAAAGTATGTAGCACCTCCTCCTTCACTCTCTTCCTCCTTCTCCAGTTGTGTAAGACATGCCTGCTTCCCCTTCACCCCCTGTTGTGATTATAAGTTTCCTGAGGCCTCCCAAGCCATGCTTCCTGTACAGCCTGCAGAACCATGAGCCAATTAAACCTCTTTTCTTTACAAGTTACCCAGTCTCAGGTAGTTCTTTATAGCAATGTGAGAACTGACTAATACAGTCACTTACCAGCTTTGTAACATTGGGTAGGTTGACTTTCTGGGCCTCAGTTTCCTCACCTGTCATATGGGGATAATAATAGTACCTACCTCATAGACTGGTATGAGGATTCAGTGGCTTATATTTATAAAGCACTTAGAACAGCACTGGGCACAAAATAAGCTCCACAGAAGTTTCTGGAATGAATGAATGAAGAATATACACCTGAGACTCACTATGTAGGCCCACCAGGCTGTATGAGGCTCTTGCCTCAGCCTTCTGAGTAGCTGGGATTATAGGCGCCCGCCACTATGCCCGGCTAATTTTTGTATTTTTAGTACAGACAGGGTTTCATCATGTTAGTCAGGCTGGTCTTGAACTCCTGACCTCAGGTGATCTGCCCACCTCCGTCCCAAAACGCTGGGATTACAGGTGTGAGCCACCGTGCCCGACCTTGAAATGCCTATTCTCTATCTAAGCAGGGATAGCAAGCATACAGGTGAAGGGCCAGGTCTGCTATTCAGGGAGTAGTCAGAACCGAAGACTTAAATGCGTGAATCACATGTGAATGATAAATAACACAGTGTGCCTAGAAGAGGTCACCTGGAGAGAGACTGTAGGAAGAGGAGAGAGAAGGCTCCCAGGATAAAGCCAACATCTGATCTTAAGCAGAGTAGGAAGGACCAGCAAAGATAGCTGAGGCGGAGTGGCCAAGGAGGGCTGAGGGAAAACCAGTGTGGAGTTGTCAACTGCAAGAGGTTTAGAAGAGGAGGAGGGTAAATGATAGAGAAAGCTTCCAAAGCATAATGCTGCCTGGGGAAGTGGGAAAATGGGGTGATAGGTGGGGAGGTCCTGGCGCTCAGGAAGGCATTTTATTTGTTTATTTAAAAACATATACATGTAATACATCTATCTTTTGTGTGCGTGTGTGTGTGTGTGTGTGTGTGTGTGTGTGTGTGTACAGACAGTGTCCCGCCATGTTGCCCAGGCTGGTCTCAAACTCCTGGCCTCAAGCAACACTCCAGACTCTGCCTCCCAAAGCTCTAGAATTACAGGCATGAGCCACCGTGCCTGTCCGGGAAGGCGTTTTAACAATGGGAGATAGAGAATGTCTCCATGCCCATGCAGAATGATCAGGCAGAGAGGGAGAGACGGACAGAGCAGGGGAGCGAGAGGGCGATTGTGGAAGCAAGGTCCAGAGACAGCCAGAAGGTGGGAGGAGGTTCTAAAAAACATTGGAACTGGCTTTTGATGGGATTTGGGATGCGTTACCGAAGGGAGCAGGAGGACAGCGTCTGGGTGAGACCCAAGTTTTGCTGGTTTGTTTTTTGGTTTTTAAGACAGGGTCTCGCTCTGTTGCCCGGGCTGGAGTGTAGTGGCACCATCAGAGCTCACTGCAGCCTCGACCTGCTGGGCTCAAATAATCCTCCTGGCCCAGCCTCCTGAGTAGCTGGGACTATAGGCAAGTGCTGCCACGCCTGGCTGACATTTTTATTTTTGTAGAGACAGGGTTTCATTATGTTGTCCAGGCTGGTCTTGAACTCCTGGCCTCAAGAGATCCTCCTGCCTGTCTCCTAAAGTGCCAGGATCTAGGCAGGAGCCCCTGTGCCTGGCTGGATCTGAGTTCTTGAGCAGATTAACCCACCTCCTCTCCAGCAAGTGAGAGATAAGGTCACCGGCTGAGAGCGAGACGGCCGACTGGGGAAGTGGGGGTTGAGGAGCAGCGAGGAGAGCATGTGAAACAGTCTTTTCTGAGAGTGGGGATGCACAAACATGCTGCAGAAGTGCATGCAGCTCTCGGGGCAGTGTTGCTTGTCGTGTGAGATCCGTGCTCATGAATTTAAAGTGAGCCCAGGCAGCGTGGCTGTGGGATTCAGGTAGGAAGAGACAAGTTGGCCTGGTGACACCTGTCAGGGCCTCTTGAGTCCAGAGGACACACAGGAATGCCAACCCGAGATGCCCCAAATTATCTTTCGCTTGAACACTGGGGAGAGGGATGGCAGGGTCCTGGGCCTCCCTTGAGGTGGGGGTGGACCAGAGCCCACGTGACCCCCCTTGCAAGGGGACAGTCTCCCCCCTGGAGCTACCCCTGGGTGAGGACATAGAGCAGCGGTGACAATCCCAATTCCAAGATCCCTCCTGCCTCTGGCCTGGTTCCCTTTGGCAGGGTTTGGATGCTTTATGCGAATGCCACGCTCCATTTAATTGAGATACCAGGGAGGTAGCTGATTAATTGATTTATAATAGAGTTTATTATTAAAGATGCTAAGTTATTACTGAGAACACGCGGTGAGCACTCATGTTTAAATAAATATTCTTGTAGATGCTGGGCATGCGTGTCATGTCCGGGATTTGAGACGCAGAGGGGTTGGTGGGGACCTGGAGGGGGCTGGAACCAGAGAGATGGGGCAGGAGAGCTGCAAAGGGAAACCCCTGACCTTCAACTGGTCACTGAGCAAATATCAGGCACCTGCTGTGCTTCAGGCTTTTCTACAGGGGTCAAGCGGCCTGTTCTCCCAGTGCTCCCATGGGATGGGAGAGGCAGACACACAGACTGGGCACCTCTGGGTATCAGGGCAGTCAAGAGGGGAAGTCCAGGGGTCTGTGGGGTGGGGCGGTCAGAAGAGGCCCCCAGAGAAGGCGGTATAGGAGCTGAGAGTGGAAGGGTCAGAGGGAGGAGGAGGAGGGTGGAGCAGGCAGGGGAACCCACACCAGGAGAAACCCACAGGCAAAGTGGTTTGGTGTGGCTGTCACAGGCGGTTAGGTGGGGCACGTGGGAGGTGAGAGATGCTGCTGCAGGGTAAACAAGGACATTCCATGGGAAATTTTAAGCCATCTGAGGCAGTTTGGACTTTATCCTGAGGGCCCGGGGCAGGAATTGCAACTTTCAGAGCAAAGTGGTTGGGTGGAGGAGGCGAGTATGGCTGTGGCCTGAGAAGGGTGTGGGGGGGCAAGAGGAGCAGGAGACAGGGAGCCTGGGAGGAGCAGCTGCAGTCCTCCCCACAGGGCAGGCGAGGATGAGGATGGGCCAGACTTGCCAGGGCGCTGAGATGCTGGAGGCCGGAAGCCCCGGGGCACCGGGTACCGCTGAGACCGCTCACTTCCCAGCAAACCGTCAGGCACTGAAGAACCCTGGCTCAGGAATGGCAAGGGACTGGGGGAAACTGGGAGCAACTGGGTGAAGCTGTTGGAACTGACCCAATTAATATCAGCCCCAGAACAGTCTCCCACGGAAAAAAAAAAAAAAAAAAAAAAAGAAACGTTGAGAAACTAAAGACTGGTGTTTCATGACACCAATCGACTGGGGGCAGAGAAGAAAATAAATCCCTTATCTGAACATATCTAAAATATCCTGATATTGGTCACAACGGAGACCAAAGCCTGGCTTTTCCCTGTGCCCTCTGCCCTGGGGGAGCCCACGTGGCCAGGTTCACCTGCACATAAGGCCACCCCTGAGAAGCGGAGCTGACGTTTAAAACTTGCCCAGACCTATTTTTAAAGAACAAGCTATTTTTAGATAGTCTCTTGAGAACCCGAAGCCTCTCTTGGTAGCATATTTCAGGGTTGAAAAAGTTCCTCCTTACACATAACCTAAATCTTTCCAGCTCCAATTTAAGCTAATTTCTTGCTTTGCCCTCTGAGGACCGGGGGAGCGGGGGAGCTGGTTGGTATCTTCTTGAGAGGAGCATTTTGGGGGGTCAGCAGTTACCGAGGTGCCCCCCAACCTTGTCTTGTCTGCATAGATCATTCCAATTCATCTGCCCTTTCCCCAAAGGTCCCCTTTTAGATTCACCGGAGTCATTAGCATCACTCTGGTTGGAATTCTGCCTTTTAAAGTGGAGTGGCCCAAATCGGAGGTGGCACTTCATGGAGACCTTCCAATTTCGAGTAATGGGTTTACTGAACTTCCACCAGCCTTGTTCAGCTCAGCTGCCCCCATCCAGCCCTGTGGCAGTGAATAGGCTCAGATCCCCCAGGTGGGGTTCAGAGTGAGCCCAGAGGCCATGGCTCCAGGACCTAGTGGGTCCAGGGTAACCCAGGACAAACTGGTGGTGGGACGATTTCTGACATTAATGGACATTAATGACAGGCTGCCGGCATTTAGGTAACTAAATAGAAAACACCCATGACCTCAGGGCACAGCTGTCCCAGAAGACTGAGAGAACAGGAGCCCGATTTGGCTTCGAGATTTCAAAAGCCTACATCCAGGTGTTCCAAGAAAAAGGTTAAGAAGAATACGCAATCAAGCAGAGACAGTTTCTCTTCTCCTTCCACCTGGAAATCAGCTAAAGTTGCTTGCCTGGAGGGGAGTGAGACGCAGGGGAGGAGGAGGAGGGAAAGGGGAGAAGAGGGGGGAGGATGGTAAAGGTCGGGGAATGGGGAGGGGGGGTAGAAGGCAAAAGGGGAGGAGGAGGGGGAGGATAAGGGGGAGAGAAGGGAGAGGAAAAGGAGAAGGAAAACGGAGAGGAGGAGGGGGAAGAAGAGGAGGAGCGGGGGATGGTTGGTCCTCAGAAGGAATGAGAGGCACTGTGTAGATATGAGCAGGGCTTCTCTAAAAGGCCCCCAGCCTCCACTTCAAGCCCTTTCCATTACATCCCCCGGGAGCCACAGGGAGGTGAAGTTGGCACCCACAAAGGGTCCTTTCCCAGTCTGAGTGGACAGCGGACACCTTGCGAGTTGGGCCGTGTGCTCATGGACACAGCCAGCACATCCTCGAGGGCTGTTCAAAGAGTGATGTCCACCTGTGCCCACCTGTGTCACCTGTGTCCACCTGTGTCCCTGTGTCACCTGTATCTCCTGATGCCCACCTGTGTCCACCTGTGTTCATCTGTGTCCACTTGTGTCCTGGACACCTCACATGCCTCTTCATGTGGACTAAGCTCCATTTTGGTGGCCTTGTACTCTCACAGGTCCCCCAAGATGAGGATAGGCCTCTCACCTGGAGGATGATGGCGAGAGGACAAGGAGAAAGATCTTGGGCTTGTGACTTGGATGGAAATGAGATCCAGGAGAAAGGAGAAAGGCACCCTTGGATGTACACACCCTTATGTTACAATCCTGCCCATCTCATCTCTACCTTCTACATTTCTACCCCAGAAATTCCCATGCTTGAGCCCAGAAGTTCAAGGCTGCAATGAGCTATGATTGCACCACTGCACTCCAGCCTGGGCGACAGAGAAAGAACTCAATTCTTAAAAAAAAAAAAAAAAAAAAAAAAAATTACCCTGGGACAACAGGCATCCAGGGTGCTCGATCATGATGGTGGAACTGATGAATGAGGGAATGACCCTGACTCTGCAAGGGATCCTCCCCCGGTGGATGCCGTGGCTTGTCCCCTGCTGAGGACTTTCATGCCCGTTCTCCTTTGATCCCCACAACAGGCCCATTAGGTGTGCATTTCACAGGTGAGAACGAAAGTGGGCTAAGGAGAGGTTAAGGGCCCGGCGAGCTGTGGTGAGTCCAGGAGTAGAGCCCACACCTCTTTTTGGTCCAACCTTCTTTCATTCATTCCACATGGAGCTATTGAGTATCTGCTACAAGCCTGACACTGCGCTGAGGGCTGCAGAAAAAGACCAATGGGGCCGGGCACAGTGGTACAAGCCGGTAATCCCAGCACTTTGGGAGGCAGAGGCACATGGATCACCTGAGGTCAGGAGTTCGAGACCAACCTGGAAAACATGGTGAAACTCCCTCTCTACTAAAATACAAATATTAGCCGGGTGCGGTAGCGGGTGCCTGTGATCCCAGCTACTCGGGAACCTGAGGCAGGAGAATTGCTTGAACTCAGGAAAGAGAGGTTGCAGTGAGCCAAGAGTGTGCCACTATACTCCAGCCTGGGTGACAGAACGAGACTCAGTCTCCAAAAAAAAAAAAAAGAGACCAATGGAACAGACGTGGTCCCTACCCACTGCGAGCCTCTGCTCCAGTGGAAAAGGCAGATACTAGCAAGAAATCACCCTCGAGGGCCATGAGTCAGGGCTCGGGAGGTACAGGGACCCTGGAGCCGGAGCCTACAGCTGGCTCCTCTGTTCTGGGGCTCAGGGAAGGCTTTCCTGAGGCAGAATGTTTCAGCAGAGCCTGAAGGAGAAGGAGGAATTAACTAGGTCACAGCTGCCCAAAGTGTGGGGCTCACCCCTCTGGGATGCTTAAGCTCATTTTAGAGCAGGATTTCTAAACCTCAGCACTACTGACATTTGGGGACAAAGAAGGCTTTGATGTCAGGGCTGTCCTGGGTGTTAGTGGATGCTTAGCGCCATCCCTGGCCTTGGCCTACTGGATGCCAGGAATATGCACCCCCCATCCCCACGTACTCCCAGTCATAAACACCAGAAATGTCTCCAAACATTGGCCAAATATCCTTGTGGTGGAGAGGGCAGGGACAGTGGGGGACAAAATAATCCCCCATTGAATCCACTGTTTTAGATTTTTCATGAATGTTTTTGTTTCTATTTTATTTTATTATTCAGAAAGGGTCTTGCTCTATCACCCAGTCCAGAGTGTAGTGGTACGATAGTCGCTCACTGCAGCCTTCAACTCTTGGACTCAAGCGAGCCTCCCCACCTCAGCCTCTTGAATAGCTGGGACCACAGGTGCTCGCCCCCATGCCCAGCTCATATTTTTGGTTTTTGCAGAGACAGGGTCTCCCTATGTTGCCCAGGATGGTCTCAAACTCCTCGGCTCAAGTGATCCCACCTCAGCCTCTCAAAGTGCTGGGATTACAGGCGTGAGCCATCGCTCCCAGCTCCTCACGAACATTTTTACAATGGTAATTTCTTTTTGACAGTTCTTTTGTATTTATTGCAAGTGATACTGGCTTTTCATTTCCGGTGGTGATCTGAAGGTTCCTTTCTGAATGAATTTAGGTTGTGAAAACAGTGAGTGATTTAGAGAAAATGCGAAGTGAACATTGGACCTGTGGCATGTGGATGTGGCACGGTTGCAGGGGGAGAATGCAGACAGATGAAGCGGAAGAGATGCGGAGTTGGATGAGGAGTGGGGCGGAGGCTCCCATCAGAACATGGGGGTGGGCTCTAAAGTGTCCCTGACAGACCTGGGAATCACCCAGGGAGGTGCCACATAGGTGCACACACCCGTTCTCTTGGAAGTTCAAGCCCAGCTTTCTTCCAGCCTGGCAACAGATTGGTCTCTCTTTGCTTGGGCACCAGAGGAAGGGATTGGCTCAACTTTGGGGGCCCATGTGGAAGGATAAAGGTCCCTGAATACTAGACGCACACTGTTTGAGGCAAGATGCTTGCATGATGAAAGGCATAGGGGTGGACAGGAGCAGTGGCTGATGCCTATAATCCCAGCACTTTGGGAGGCCAAGGCAGGCAGATCATTTGAGGCCATGAGTTTGAGACCACCCTGGGCAACATGGTGAAACCCCGTCTCTACTAAAAAATACAAAAATTAGCTGGGCATGGTGGTGGGCGCCTGTAGTCCCAGCTACTTGGGAGGCTAAGGCAAGAGAATCTCTTGAACCCAGGAGGTGGAGGTTGCGGTGAGCCAAGATCACGCCACTGCACTCCAGCCTGGGCAACAGAGCAAGACTCCATCTCAAAAAAAAAAAAAAAAAAGGAAGAAGAAGAAGAAGAAAGAAAGAGGAAGGAAGGAAGGAAGGAAGGAAGGAAGAAAGGAAGGAAGGAAGGAAGGAAGGTGTGTGTGTGGGGCCAGGTGCGATGGTTCACTCCTGTAATCCCAGCATTTTGGGAGGCTGAGGCAGGAGGATCACTTGACGCCAGGGGTTCAAGACCAGCCTGGGCAACATCGGGAAACCCCGTCTCTACAAGAAAACGAAAGGCAAGGGGTTCTCTGAGATCAATGGGGAGTGTGCAGCATCCTGGGGAAGCCTGTCTTAATTTCCTTCTGTGGTTTGCGCTCATGGGAGACACTGGGTGGACTCCCCCTCCCATCTTCTTTCTCTCCATCTCTCTTGTTTTTGTCTCTTGCTGTCTGTCTGCCACTGTTCTGTGTCTGCCTCTCTCTCCCTACCCCCTCTCCAAGACATCTAGTTAAATCTCCCCAAGTGACAAGCAGGAATAGTCACTGTATTCACGACTCCATGGTGGGCCTCCCCCTCTCCTCCTGTTTTGCTCTCGGAGGGCCCTGATCGGCAGAGACGCCTGTGACCGATCTAGATCTACGCCTGCAGTGTCAGGCCCCAGCTCACCCCCCTGCCAGCTCAGTCTTTGTGCCTCAGCGTAGAACTGAGCCCTTTGCAAGCCACCTCAAGAACATTCCTCCCAGCACTATCTTCCATCCCTCTGGTCTCATTCGCTGAAATGCAAATCCAACTCTTCTGGCCAGTTAAGTTTTAAGTGCTCTGAGCTTCCACACTTCCCTGCGGCGACACTGGGATTCCATCCAATTAGTTTCACTGGCCAGGAACTAAGAAAGCTGCCTGTGCACTAAGAAAATGAGAGGATGAGCGGCCACCTTGACAAACGTCCAGAGAGCCAAAATTGACAGCCTCTCTTTACCCCGGGCACTTTACAGTTTGTAAAGTACTGGACTATCCCTTGTCCTATGTAATACTTGCCTTAACCCAGGAAGGCTAGGTTTCATTACACCCTACTTGACAAATAAGAGTGTAAAGCTCAGAGAGGTAAATCAACTCACCCAGGGTAACACAGCAAGAAAGGGGTGTATTTGAGTCCAGGTCTGCTCAACTCCAAGGCCAGGTGTTTTACCATTCCATCACAGTCTCGTCCACTCATTCATTCATTCAGCAAATTGTTTATTAAGCACTTTCTGGATGACAGGCTGTCTTCAAGGCTCAGGAAATAAAAGAGTATACAAGACAAAAAGGTCCCCGCCCTCAAGGAGCTGGTAGTCTTATGAAGGAAGATGGGAAATAAATGTACACATTTAAAAATTCAGAGTTTAGCCAGGCACAGTGTCTCATGCCTGTAATCCCAGCAATTTGGGAGGCCAAGGCAGGAGGATCGCTTGAGGCCAGGAATTTAAACCCAGCCTGGGCAACATAGTGAGACCTCATCTCTACAAAAACATATCAATAAAAATACCTTTTAAAATTCAGTCTAATAAGCGCTATGAAGGCAAAGAAGGGGATATGGAAGATAATGAGTGAGTCAGTTAGTTTAGCCACGGAAGTCAGGGTGAGCCTCCCTGAGAAGATGACATTTAAGCTGAGAGAGACCTGAAAACTGTGAAGGTTCTGGAGGGAGAGAGCCCCAGATGGAGAGAATGGTGAGGCAGGAAGAGACCAAGTGAGTTCACAGTTCACAGTTTCAGACCCAGGGCAGGGAAGGAGTAAGGAGGTTAGGAGGGGGATGAGAGGTGGGACTGTTGCTATGAGTAGCCCCAAGATGGTCTTGAGCTGTGGGAGGGGTAGGAGCGACACCGTCAGCCTTATCCCATTTGGAAGTGCGTGCTGGCTCCACCTCTCTGCAGGCCCTTGGTCTTCTCCTGACTTCTGGCTCTAGGGGGCGCTCATAGAGGGGCCGCGACACCTTCCAAGGAAGTGTCTGGCTCTGCGAGGCCCACCTCTGTTCTGGGACAGGATCCAAGATGTGAAGCCGTCAAGATTGGGACCCAGGCCATATATGGCCACAGTGACAGGCGGACGAAGCTGGAGCGAGGTCATGCAGAAGCATGGAGGGGGGTCTCGGCACCATGCCCCAGTCCACCCTCCGGCGAGTGCTAAGAGCTCCACCAGGGTAAGCAGCTGTGAGATTGCCCAGGGTCAGGCAAATCTAGGGGCAGAGAGGGCAGGGCCCTGGCAGCCCAGGGTATCTCATGCATCTCACTGCCTGGCCCAGGCATCACTGTCTTTGCTCCCACTGGCCCTGGAGTCCCTCCTAAAGACCATCAGTTCTCACCTGTTACATTCCTTGAGCAGCAGTTGGTTTTCTATCCGTCTTTATTTATTTTATTTACTGTTTTTATTTTGAGAGTTAGAATCTCACTCTGTCACCCAGGCTGGAGTCCAGTGGCACAATCATAGCTCACTGCAGCCTCAAACTCCTGGGCTCAGGTGATCCTCCCATCTCAGCTTCCCGGGTGGCTGAGACCACAGGCGTGCACCACCATGCCCAGCTAATTTTTTTCATTTTTGCGCAGAAACAGGGTCTTGCTGTGTTGGCCAGGTTTATCTGGAACTCTTGGCCTCAAGCATTTCTCCCAGCTCTGCCTCCCAAAGTGCTGGTATTACAGACGTGAGCTGCCACACCCAGCCATCCTGCCTGTCTTCTGTGACTCTGGGAGGTGCTCCCAGCAGGGGCTACCTCCGGCTCAGAGCTGGGTTTAGGACTAGGAGACCCCTTCAACCATCAGAGAGTAAGGCTTAGCTGGTTTTGCAAGCTGCTGAGGAACAGAGGCAAGAGAGGGGGAGGCTCCAGAGGAAGGGGTGGCTCTAAGGAGGCTCTGGGTGGGCAGCCTGGGCTGAGGCTCCCCAAGTCTGCACCTGCCTGCCCTGACCAGGCTCAGGTGTGAAACCACAGAGACCCCAGGTCACAGGCTCACACAAGCTCAGCCCTGCCCTGTTCCTGAACCAGGACTGGTCGGGCAGGAAGAGGTACAGGAGCCACATGGCAGGTGCTCAGTGAATGCTGATTGACTCTCACGTAGCCTCTACCTCAGCAGGTCCGGAAGCCCCCAGCCTTTCCATCCCCTGCAATATCACATGGGCAGTAACTAGGGGACAGCTGCTCCCCATTCCACACAAGGTGTTCTCTGCTCTCTGTCCTCTGGCAGAGTCTGCCAGCCCTCCACCTTCCCAGAGACAAATTGTGGGTAAATGCGAACTCACACATTGTCTCAGAATAGCCATTGGGGAGTTTCTGATCCTGGGGAAAGCACATGGAAAAGACAGTTGGTGGGGAGAATTTTCCCAATGTGGAGAATTTCGATCAAGGGAAAGTATCCTCTTAGGGGCTCTTAGACTCCCCAGCCATCTGCAGCACCGAACAGCCTTCTGCAGGGAGGGGCTGGGAGTCCAGGGAGACAGGAGCAGCTCTTCTGCATGAAACCAGGACAGAACGCCAGCCTAGGCAGGGACCAAGGAAGTCACAGGCATGGAGGACCCTCAGAAAGGGCCAGTGGGAGGCTGGGCATGGTGGCTTACGTCTGTAATCCCAGCACTCTGGGAGGCTGAGGCAGGCGGATCGCCTGAGGTCAGGAGTTCGAGACTAGCCTGGCCAAAATGGTTAAACCCTGTCTCTATTTAAAAAAATAATAATAATAATACAAAAATTAGCCAGGTGTGGTGGCGTGCACCTGTAATCCCAGCTACTCAGGAGGCTGAGGCACAAGAATCACTTGAATCCAGGAGGCGGAGGTTGCAGTGAGTTGAGATCGCACCAGTGTGCTCCAGCCTGGGTGACAGTGAGATTCCATTTAAAAAAAAAAAATTAAAAAAAAGAGGAAGGGCCAGTGGGAGTGTCAGGTCTGGGAGGGAAGGAGGGTGAATTTGGCAATGGCTGTCCAAACTGAAATGCACTTTCCTTTTGACCCCGCAATTCCACCTCTAGGAATTTACCCTCAGACAAATTTGCAAGTGTGGGCAAAATTTATGGACAAGGGTATTCACTATAGCAGAGGATTGGAAACACCCTAAACTTCTACCAGTAGTGCACTGATAGATTGAGCCATGGCCATGGAAATCTGTGTCTCCATCCCTGACCTCACTTCCTGCCCCTCTTTTCCCTCTCTGGTCTCCTTCTTGTCCCTTGCATACCCCATAGCATATTCCTGCCTCAGAGCCTTTGCACACACTATTTCCACTGCTTGAGCCATTCTTCCCCCAGACACCCACGTCTTGTTATCTGTTACTATCTCAGGCCTCAGATTCCAGTCCCTTCCGCAAGGGTGACTGTGGCAATTTGGAGGCCATATTCCCTGGGCTTCGGAAATGCCAAGGCAGACTCATCCACTCTGACGAGCCAGAGACCCTCAAGCCAAGAGAAGCCAATGGCCGAGTGGTCTTGACTCTCTCAGACGCGACCCAACCCAAGTGGACGGGTTGCACACCATTCAGCTTTCTAGTCACAGGGCACCGTCTGCCAAGGCTGCCAAGCTACCGTTTATTAAGGTTATGAAGAATGAGGACAACTTCACTCTAAGGTGATGCCATGCCCTGGTGTAATTCTTTCCCCTTAATTGCAATAATCAATAGCATATGGCAGTGGTAACAGGATGTACGTGACTATGTTACATAAGATTGTGACACTTCTCTTGCAAGGAAGCTGTCCCTCTTGATGACTTAATGAAGTAAGTAGCCACATTTGAGGTCCACAAGGCAAGGAACTGAAGGTGACCTCCTTGAGCTAAGGGTGGTCTCCAGCCAACAGCCAGCAAGAAACTGAAGCCCTGAAAGAAACCAAAAGGAGCCGAAATCTCCGAACAACCAGGTGATCTTCAAACAGATCCTTCCCTTAGATGGGTTCTAAAGGGGAACTCAGCTCTGGCCAACACCCTGACTGCAGCCTAGTGCAGAGCACCCACTTAAGCCAGGCCAGGACTGCCGATCCAGAGAACTGTGAGCTAAGAAATGTGTGTTGTTTTAAGTTGCTAAGGCCATGGCAATACTGTCACACATTTGGCAAACACACAGAAGTGGGCTCTGGGCCAGGCCTGACCAGGGCAGGCAAAATGGCTCTGGGGCTGGCTGGTTCCCTCCTGGGTCTACTGGGGGAGCCAGGCCCATGGCCCAAACCAGGCCATGCGTTTGGTCTTGACACCTAACTACCCTTCCTGATACTAGTCTCCCAAACCTTGAACCCCAGTCTGGCTGCAGCCAGTTTCTCTTTACCAACACCTACGTTCCCCATACATGCAGACACACACATGATGCAGAATAATATAGAGCTTTGGAAACAGAGCAAGCTGAGTCCAATTCCTGACTCCAACATATTTTATGTTCTATATGTGTGTGCTTGAAATAAACATATATTCCCTAGTGTTTGGTGAGAAGAAATAGAGTTCTATATATAGTTAAGAATTCAAACTTATTCATTGTATTGTTCAGTAGCTCAGCTCACCTTTTTTGTCTGTTTCTCCATTCGTTTCTGAGATGTGTGTGTATGTTAAAAAGTCTCTATCATTGCTGATTTATCTGTTTCTTCCTGAGGTTCTGCCAGTTATTGCTTGTTATAAAGTTTTTGTTGTTAGGAAAATACTTGCTTATGACGGATATATTTTTTTCTTGTTTTGTTATTCTTTTTACCCACCTATAATTTCCTTATTTACTCCCTTATAATTTTTGGTCTTAAATTATACTCAGTGCTCATTTCAACAGCATATACATTAAAATTGGGATGATACAGGGAAGATCAGCATGACCCTTATGGAAGGTTGACATGCAAATTTGTGAAGTGTTCTATTTTTACAAGAAAAAAATTCTATTGAATCAGAGAACAAAACCATTAACCCAGCTTTATTTGGTTCCTTTTCTTCAGGTATATCTTTTCCCATTCTTCTCTCTTCCACCTTTCTATGTATTTTTACAAGAAAAAAACTTCTATTCAATCAGAGAACAAAACTGTTAACCCAACTTTATTTGGTTCATTTTTTTCAGGTATATATTTTCTCATTCTTCTCTCTTTCACCTTTCTATGTATTTTCAAATGTGCTTCTGGTACAGTTGGATCTTGCTGTTTTTATTTCTGCAACCCAAGAGTTCTAATTTTTAACTGATGAATTTAACCCAGTTACATTTATTGTAATTTGAATTTATTTCTGCCAACTCCAGCACTTACTAAATGTGCCACTGATATCCCAGAGGTACAGTTGGGCTTGGCAACAGGGGGTCCCAGGCCCAAAGGCCTGACTCAGCTCAGGGAACTGTCATATTTAGAGATGACAGCCAAAAGAGAGCCCAAGCTCCTTATATTGGGACAGGAGAAAGAGATCCAACAGCCCAAGGAGTTCCTGTGGCCCTGGCTCTGCTCCTCCTACCTACCCTCATTGAAGACCCACAGTACTTTGTGGCTAAGCCTATCCCAGCTGTGATAGGACTCATAGTCACAAGTGGTGACTATATAGTTCACACTGGGTTTTTAAATGGAGGAAATAAATTAATTCATGTAATGGAAAGGTGTATGGATCATTTGGCATTATACAGAGCATGATCCAGGTGTTCATATGATGAGGTCACATGCTTCCTCTCTCAAGCACCACTGTCTGTTGGCCTCATTCTCTGGCACATTCCCTCCATATGTTGAATCCATCAGCTCTCAGCTTACATCTTCTCATCATTAAAAAGAGCATTCTGGTGTTCCAGCAGTTGCAACAAACATCCTAGAACTGAATCTCTTTGCCTTGATTTGTATCACATGCTCATCCCTGAACCAATCATTGTGGGCAAGGAGATGGAATGCTTTGATTGGCCAGGCTGTGGGGCCACCTCTGCAGTGAGATGTGGTGCAGTAAACATGGCATGACAGTGGAAAAGAGATGGTTTCCAAAGGAAAATCATTGTGTTCTAAGATGAAGAAGGAAAAGAGGATGCTATCAAGGCAAAAAGCATAGAAATCCACTACGAACACTATGACATGGAGATGACATGGAGACAGTCAGAGACTGGGCTCAACACAGCCCTTCACTGCCTCTCTCCTAAGAAAGCCATATCCCTGCAGTTCTCAGCAAAATCCCCAGAAACTAAAGTCATCAACTGGACTTAATCTTCTCAAAGGTGGCTGCTCTCCCCTGTGCCCACCTGGTGCCACCAAGAGAAATAATGAGAGATGAAATTACAGAATGACCTTTAGAAAAACAAGGTTTTGCCTCAGATTGAACAAGTTTCCACTCCTTGGACATGAGACAACCAGAATCCAGACATGAGACCCAACAGGCTTTGATGCAGCAAAGTGGGGATTGCAAAGCCCTCATGTGAACTCTCAGGAAAGCTCAGGACATCAGCCTACAAAGCTGAGGATGAAACCCTGCTCTCCGGGTCCAGGGCCCTCCCTGCTGGCTACATTCTGACCTGCCGGAAGGAGCCCAGCCCATGTGTGGGGGCCACCTCCAACACCACAACTCTCCCCAGCAATGCCTTCATCTGAAAACATTCACAGAGGCTCCCACTGAGTCCTACTGGGCTCCAGAAACACAGAGATGAACAGAATACAGTCCCTGCCTGCCACAAAGCTCAGGGTTTGGTTTAGGAGACAGGTTTGTTCTGTGAGGTCCCCTTAGACTTGGGATCAGCTGTGATGTCTGGTGTCTGAGACCAAGATGGCACCAGCCCCGAGCATTCTTGTGTGAGCCAGTCCAACTCACTCCCACACTCTGGGTTCCTGGCCACACTGGGCTCCAATCCAGCCATCTCCTGGGACATCCCTGACTTCCTCCAACCTCAGTCCCACTGTGCTCTAAGTCTACCGGTCTTCTGGCCCTCTGTCACCCAACTCCTGACCTGGACCTTGGAGTGTGTTTTCCTGGATTGACTAAGAATCACCCCCAGGTTCCTTTGGCTTGATACTCTCCTGGTCACCTTGGGGAGTGTCCCCTGCCCCAACATCACCTGAGATCCAATCCCAGCTGGAAGCCCTACAGGCCTTCTCAGCCCCTGGGGGATTCAAACAACTGCCACCTGGTAGGGAGTGGAGGTGGAAGTGGCCGCACTGGATAAATGTCAACCACAGGACAGGGACGTCTCTTTCTCTCTCTCTCTGTGTGTGTATGTGTGTGTGTGTGTGTGTGTGTGTGTGTATATATATATAGTGTTTGTGCCCTAATCACTGGCAGTAAATGCACTTTTGTTCTTTTCTTTTCTCTTTTTGAGACAGAATCTTGTTCTGTCACCCAGGCCGGAGTGCAGTGGTGCAACCACGGCTCACTGCAGCCTCAAACTTCCCAAGTGATACTCCTGTCTCAGCCTCTTGAGCAGCTATGACCACAGGTGCACACCACTATGCCCGGCTAGTTTTTTATTTTATGTTTTTAGAGATGGGGTCTCACTATGTTGCCCAGGCTGGTCTCAAACTCCTGAGCTCAACTGATCCTCCCACCTCAGCCTCCCAAAGTACTGGGATTACAGGTGTGAGCCACCGCACTGGGCCAAATACACTCTTAGTTTCTGTTTCTCTCTGGGTGTCGCTCTGTCTAGTTCTGCCTTCCTGTGTCTCTTTCGATTTCCACCTCTGTTTTTCTCTGTGTATCTCTCTGCCTCTCTGTATATCTCTGCATGTCCTGTATATCTCTCTGCCTCTCTCTCTCTGTCCTGTCACATACAGATGCATCCTTCCCTTTCTGTAACTGACCTTGTCCACACCCCCTCTCCCATTACATGAACTACCTACCGTGTCACTGTAATACCAAATCATTACATACTTAAATACCATGAAAGTCTCAGAGCTGCCACGATATTACCAATTCTGTTACAGTCATCATCCTCAGAGCCAACCATGTACCAAGCACTGTGCTAGGCACTTTATATGTGCTCACTTCTTCAATCTCCACAATCCCACAGTGGTCTATTATCCTACTTTGGAGAAGGGGTAAAGAACTGAGGCTCAAGGAAAAGGGAGAATTTGGCCAAAGCCACACACCTGGTGTTGAGGCCAGGATCCACTCCTGAGCAATCTGCCCTCCACCCCTACCCAAATGCAGGCTCTCATTTTTGGTTTTCTTTTTTTATTTTTTCGAGACGGAGTCTTGCTCAGTCACCTAGGCTGGAGTGCAGTGGTGCGATCTTGGCTCACTTCAACCTCCGCCCCACCAGGTTCAAGTCATTTTCCTGCCTCAGCCTTCCAAGTAGCTGGGATTACAGACTTGTGCCACCACGCCAGGATAATTTATGTATTTTTAGTAGAATCAGGGTTTCACCATGTTGGCCAGGCTGGTGTCGAACTCCTGACTTCAGGTGATCCTCCCGCCTTGGCCTCCCAAAGTGCTGGTATTACAAGCATGAACCACCGAACCCGGCCCTCACTTTCACTTTTCTAGACCTACAATGGAGCATTTATTAGAGGGTTCAGGCTGATGAATGCAGCTCACGCCAACCCCCCTGCACTCTCCACCAGTGGCCCACCCTGGCCCAGGGGCAGAGGAGAGAGTGCCTATTTGAAGGGGCAGAAAGATTCAAATGTGTCTTCCAATCCTCTCCTGCCACAGTTTCTGTAACACTCATTCCTTCAACAAGTATTTACAGAGGCCAACTTGGTGTCTGTGGTACTAGGGATACAAGGATCACTCAGATAAGCCAAGTCCTGCCCTAAGGCTCATGCTCTAGGAGGAGGGGCAGGAATAGAAGCCCACCCAGATCAATACACAAGTTCAGTTCAGAGCACAGCAGGTGACGCAGTGATTATGCAGGCAGGCACTGCATGGCTCTCGGCCCAGCTCTCCCACTCATGCTGTGTGACCTCAGGCATGTTAGTTAACCTCTCTGGGCCTCCTTCTCCTCATCTCCAAAATGGGGATGAGACACCTGAGTAAAGGGCCTGGCACATTGACAAAGAGGTGGGAACCACTGGGAGGCAGAGGGTGGGCCTGGCTCCCACCTCTATGGCTCAGGCGCAAGCAGATCAGTGAGCACTGCCCCGTGAGCTGTGGCAGGTGGTCCTCAGAGCCTGGCCGCTGGACAGACTGGAGTTAGGCTCTCCCCACTGAGCCCTTGCTCACTGTGTCAGAGACTCCAGGAGCTCAGCCTTTCCCCTCCACAGGGTTTTGGCCTCAGTTTCCCTGCTGGGTTCCCCACCCAACCCACTCCCTGGGGGACTGGATCTTATGCCTGTGCTGCCCTCTACCGGCCAACAGGAGGAGGGTACCTGCAGCGCACCCACCCTGAGGATCTCCGGCGGTCCCGCCCATCCATTCGGCTTCCTCTGAGGCCACGCCCCCTGAGGCCGGCCACGCCCCCTGAGGCCGGCCACATCTTGGCCTCGCCCCTCAGAGGCCAGCCTTCCGGCTGAGTCCGAGCCTGGGCCTCGCAGTCCTGTCCCAACCTCCTTGCGTTTCTCCCGAGACCAGGCCCAGAAATTCCCAGCATCCCTTGCTGCACCCACTCCACTAAGTCCCTTAACACTGGCAGGAACCAGCAGTTCCTCCAGCGTAGGTTTTACTTCCAATTTTTATTGAACTTATTAAAATTCTTACCTCTTCCCACCTCCCCAAAGCCCAATTTCTACTTGGCCCTGTGCCTGGGGCCAGGCTCATTTGTATGAAAGGCTCGATGGCCTGCAGACTCCCCCAGCCCAGGCTTCTAGCCACATGCAAAGGATGTGGCGGAATTAAATCACGAATGACCAGCCGGGCAGGGGAAAATGACAGCGGCCTGCCCCGTCTGTCCCACCTCCAGAAGACTCACTGACTGTTCCCTCCCCAGCCGACAGGTCATGATCCCCTTCTAGAATCTTCAGACCCTTCTGCAGGCCACTGATATGCTTCTAACACTCCAACTCATTCATTTGACTAACATGTATTAAGCATCCTCTGTATGCAAAGCGTGGGGCCAGCCACAGGGGATATGGCCGTAAATATGGCAAGGCCATTCCTCCAAGGCTAATGAGGAGAGTGACATAAACAGTGACGTGAAATCAATTATTACAAATGCTAAAATAGAAATAGGTCCAGCTACCATCTAAAACTGGCAGCCCACGGGCTGAATCGAACCTGCAGATGTTGGCAAGAGCTGTAAAAAAAAAAAAAAAAAAAATGATGGTATTTTGGGGCCAACATTTTAAAAACTTGGAGGATTTCCATTAAAATATGGGAGTTTTGGCTTCTCTTGTAAAAAATCAGAAACTCTGGCAACACTGGGTCCACATTTCTCCTCGACAACCCTCAGCTGGAGCTGGGCCGGAGCTGGGCCGTTTCATGAGGGCCTGCGGCTGCCAAGCCCTCAGCGGTGCCGTCGTCTGCCTGTCTGCTGCCCTCTACCATAGCTCCTGCGATATCCGCAACTTGCTCACTTATCCACATTCCCTCCCAGGCCACTCAAGGCATCTGAGTTTCAGCCTCTGAGAAGGGCCTGAAGGAGATAAAAGGTCTGTGTTCCCTGGATTGGGGAAAGGCTTCCAAGAGGAGGTGAGCTTGGAGATGGGCTTGGAAGACCAGCACATGTTCACTAAGAGGCAGGGGGAGGAGGGGAGGAAGGAGGAAAGATGTGAGTGTGGCAGCCAGCAGGTGGGAGCAGGGCTCGGGGCCTCCCATCCTCCCAGAGCTCGGGGTCTCCTGCATTGATGGGGCTCCTCACTGAGGATGGGCTCAGCTCTCCTCTGATCTAGGACCTTCCTTGGACAGGTAAGAAAAAGGCTACAGGTGAGTGCAAGCTATGGAGGTGGAGAGAACAGAAGAAGGAGGACCTTCAAGGCTCTGGGGATTGCAGAGGGGTTTTGAGGAGAGTCAGTGGCCTTCCCTCTCACAGGATTAACACTTTAATGATGGGCTGGTATACAGCAGGTGCTCAGTAAATGTGAGCCCAGTTGCTGCTGTTTGCTCCCTGTGTCTCTCTTGTTCCTCCTTTGTCTCTCACTTCCTTCTTCCTCCCTTCATCTCTCTCTGCTTCTCTCTCTGTCTCCCTCCATCTCTCTCTCTCCTTCTCTCTCTCTGTCTCCCTCCATCTCTCTCTCTCCTTCTCTCTCTCTGTCTCCCTCCATCTCTCTCCTCCATCTCTCTCCTCTCTCTGTCTCCCTCCATCTCTCTCTTCCTCTTCTGTCTTCCTCCATCTCTCTCTCTCCCTGTCTCCCTCCATCTCTCCTTCTCTGACTCTGTCTCCCTCCATTTCTCTCTCCTCTCTGTCTCTGTCTTCTATCTCTCTCTCCTCTCTCCCTCCATCTATCTCTCCATCTCTCCCTCCATTTCTCTCCATCTCTCTCCCTCTCTCTCCCTCCATCTCTGTCTCCTCTTCTCTTTGTCTTCCTCCATCTCTCTCTCCTCCTGTCTCCCTCCATTTCTCTCCTCTGTCTCTGTCCCCTTCTATCTCTTTCTCCATCTTTCTCTGTCTCCCTCCATTTCTCTCTCCATCTCTCTGTCTCTCTCTCCATCTCTCTCTGTCTCTCCATCTCTGTCTCTGTCTCTCTCCATGTCTCTCTCCTTCTCTCTCTCTCCATCTCTCTCTCTGTTTCTGTCTCCCTCCATCTCTCTCTCCTCTCTCTCTGTCTCTGTGTCTCTCCATCTCTCTCTCCTTCTTTCTCTGTCTCCCACCCTCTCTTTCCTTCTCTGTCTCTATCTCCTTCCATTTCTCTCTCCATCTCTGTCTCTGTCTCCATCTCTCTCTCTCTCTGTCTCCCTCCATCTCTCTCTGTCTCCCTCCATCTCTCTGTCCATCTCTTTCTTCTTC
This sequence comes from Papio anubis, assembly GCF_008728515.1. Taxonomy (NCBI): domain Eukaryota; kingdom Metazoa; phylum Chordata; class Mammalia; order Primates; family Cercopithecidae; genus Papio; species Papio anubis. The sequence continues at coordinate 47,705,282 of NC_044993.1, read as the reverse complement.
CTTCTCCATCTGTCTCCCTCTGTCCCATCCCTCTCTCTCTTTCTCTCCCTCCATCTATCTCCATCCATCTCTCTCTCTCTCTCCATTCCATCCATCTCTCTCATTCTCTCTCCTTAAGTGTGTGTCTCCCTCCGTCCCAGGGCCCATTCATCATCTTCCTCTGCCTTCCATCTCCTGCTCCATCTCTTACCTTATCAGGGGCCCTCCACTCTCCTCTCTTCCTTGCCCCGCCCTCCTAGCATGCAGAGACTGAGATGTGATGATGGAGTATTTCCTATAGGACGTCCTGCCTCAAACCTCACATGCCCAGAATGCACCGCTGTCCTCCTTCAATGTTCTTGCCCTCATGGGATGACTCCCTGTTTCCCCATCATGGTCGCAGCCTGTCATCTGCATCCTCCATGATGCCCACCCTTGCCCTCCAGTTTGTGGATCATCAAGTCCTACCAGTTCTGCTTCCCTAGTGCCCATCCACAGTCCTGCGTTCCCTCTGCCACCATCTCCTTGTGGCCAGACACCTGCAGTCACCTCCTAGCCAGGCTCCCCAGTCTGTACCGGCCCTACCAGCCCTTCCTGTACCCCAGCAAGTCTTTGTGAGACTCACCCTGACCTTGTCACTCCTTCACTTAAAGCCGTTGGTGGTTTGTCATTGCACCCCCACACTTCCTAGCCTGGCATCCGAGTCCAGCCGTGACCTGACCTCACTTTCCCCTTTCCCAACCCCAACCCAGCAGTCTTGCTGATTCCGTCTCCAGCCAGTCCCAGAGTCACCGTCCCTGAACATTCCCCCATGAAAACTCCAAGTTGTCGTGACTTGGGGAGGGGGTGCTACTGACTTGTAGCAGATGGAGGCCAAGGATGCTGCTGGACACCCCACAATGCACAGGCCAGCCCCCAACAGCAGAACGGAGAATTGGGCACAGACAAATAAAGAAATTAATTTGGAGCCGGGCACAGTGGCTCATGCCTGTAATCCAAGCACTTTAGGAGGCTGAGGCAGGCAGATAGCGTGAGCCCAGGAGTTCAAGACCAGCCCAAGCAACATGATGAAACCCCGTCTCTACAAAAAATACAAACATTAGCCAGGTGTGGTGGCACCTGTGGTCCCAGTTACTCAGGAGGCTGAGGTGGGAGGATCACCTGCGCCCAGGAAGGCTAAAGCTACAGTGAGCCATGATTGTGCCAGTGTGCTCCAGCCTGGGTGACAGAAGTAGACCCTGTCTGAAAAAGAAAACAAAGAAAAGAAAATGTGGTCAATCCATACAATGGAATATTATTTAGCCATAAAACTAACAAAGTACTGATATGAGCTACAACACAGATGAACCTTGAAAGCGTGTGAAGTAAATGAAAGAAGCCAGTCGTAAAAGATCCTATCTTCTCTAAATCCATTTATAGAAAATGTCTAGAATAGGCACATTGATGGAATAGAAAATAAAGCAGTGGTTGCCCAGGGCTGGGAAGATTGTTGGAAAATGAGGAGTGACTGCTAGTGGCATGGGGTTTCTTTTTGGGGTGATGAAAATATTTTAAAATTAAGCTATGCTGATGGTTACTAAAAATCATTGAATTATATGCTTTAAGCATGATATGTAAATGATACCTCAATAAAGCTGTCTAAAATTTTTTGAATTAAAAATCAGGAGTTAAGAAAACAGATTTTGGCCTTCCTCGAATGCCATGCATATGAGCTCTCAAGTTCACCTCTGCTGCCGTATTCCCTGATGTATTATATCTGGGCAGCTGTACTCATTTAAATCACTTCCATGGTCGCTCTGGGCTTTAGATGTGAGACTCCCAGTCTGGAGTGAGGAGACCATGCTTACTGAAGTTACCAGCCTCATTCTCCCATCTCATGTCCAGCCCTAGCAGCAAAGAGCCCCTGGGGACCAGAAGGGGCCATATGGACATGGATGACCAGCAGTAGCCTACATGGACCAGTCTAACAGCAAAGCACATGAGCCTTGAAGCCAAAATCACTACTTACTAAGCCTGTGCCTCAGTATTCTCAACTATAAAGCGGGCACAATAAGAGCACCTACTATTGTAGTGTCAGAGGCATTTGAACCAGAGTGACTCCATCTTAACGAGGGGCTGGGTAAAATGAGGCTGAGACCTCCTGGACTGCATGCCCAGGAGGTTAGGCAGTCTAAGTCACAGGATGAGATAGGAGGTCAGCAGAAGATACAGGTCATAAAGACCTTGCTGATAAAACAGGCTGCAGTAAAGAAGCCAGCCAAAACCCACGAAAACCAAGATGGCGACAAAAGCGACCTCTGGTTGTCCTCACTGCTCATTATATGCTAATGGTAATTCATTAGCATGCTAAGAGGCACTCCCACCAGCACCATGACAGGTTACAGATGCCATGGCAACATCAGGAAGTTACCATGTATGGTCTAAAAGAGGGAGGAGCCCTCAGTTCCGGGAATTGCCCACCTCTTTCCCAGAAAACTCATGAATCATCCACCCCTTGGTTAGCATATAATCAGGAAATCATGTTAAGTATCCTTAATTGAGCAGCCCATGCCGCTGCTCTGCCTGTGGAGTAGCCATTCTTTATCCCTTTACTTTCCTAATAAAGTTGTTTTAACTTTATGGACTCATCCTGAATTCTTTCTTGCATGAGATCCAAGAACCCTCTCTTGGGGTCTGCACAAGGGACCCCGTTCCAGGAACAATAGCGCTGGACAGAGGTCATGTCTCAGCACACAGTAGGTGCTCAATAAATGTGAGCTATTGGTGTTAAGATTCTTGTTTGTGATTTCAAATTCCCAGAAGTTCTAAAATCCAATGTTTTTTTGCAACTCATCTGGTCACAATACTTGACTTGGCCTAAACTTCTTCAGAACATAAGTCTGACCCGGATGGATGTGAAGCTATTTACTATCTTTATTTATCACCCCCAGCCTGCATATGTGTTTTACAGCAGAAATATGAATGGATTTGATTATAGGGTTCTGCCCCAGCTGCTGGTGGGGTGTGAGGGAATGGATAGTCTATGTCTTACATTACCTTCCAAAATCTAAAACGTTCTGAATTCTGGAACACCTTTAGACCCAAGGGTTTCAGACTGGGCACTGTGACCTGTATGATGAAGATGATAACAACAAAGATCAAACCCCACCCCCTCTTTGCCAGATGTTGCAATAAGAGCTAAAAATGGTGGCACAGCCCCAGGCAAAGGCGGTAGGGAGAAAACATCGAAAAATTCTGAAGATAAATCTTCTAGCAGCCCAGGGGGATGGGGGCTTAGAATTAAAATTAAGGTCCTATCCAGAAATGAAATAGCTGAAGTGTTGCTTGCACACCTGGGCTCAGGGAAGAACAGCACTGGCCACCTTAGCTTTAAAGGACTGAGTTTGGAGAGACTCAGTTTGGTCCACTACCTCGGGTAAAGGAGGGGTGAAATGGATGGCAACAGAAGGGTGAAATCTGTAGCATCTAAAACATACAGGGACTCCCCATAGAGGGCCAAGTTAAGCAGGCCCAGCCCTATTGCAAATGCTTAAGGCATTAGTCCCCATACAGGGAAGACTTCCCAGGCCTCTCCCTCAATGTATCAATGGCTCTAGTTGCCCCAAACCAAACATAGCTGGGAGAGGGGAGCAGGTGACAGCTCAGCTGCAGATATGTGCTCCTGTCTCCCCACCCAGGACCCTTGTTGTATAATAAAGAATTTGACTAGCCCTTGTTCCTGCTTCCTGGGAGAGACACTCTAAATTCTTGGAAGTTTGTAATAGAAATGTCTTTGTTATTCATGAGGCCCTTGAATCACATCAGATTTGATGCTAGTGAGATGAGATGACTCAAAATGGGGGCTGCAGAGGGGTCACTAAAAAGATCAGCCTTGCAATTAGAGGGCTGGGGCTTTGAGCCAGCCTGACCTCAAGGAGGAGAGGGGACTGGAGATTGAGATCATCTACACATCTACATGGCCAATGATTCCATCAATCGTGCCTATGTCATAAAATCCCAATAAAAACTCTGGACACTGAAGCACAGGACAGCCTTTTTTTTTTTTTTTTTTTTTTTTTTTGGACAGGGACTTTATCACCAAGGCTGGATTGCAGTGGTGCAATCATGGCTCACTGCAGCCTCCTCAACCTCCCAGGCTCAAATAATCCTCCTACCTCAGCCTCCCAAGTAGGTGTGTGCCACCATGCCCAGCTAACAGACAAGCTTCCTGGATGGTGAACACATGATGTGTTGGAGGGTGATGTGTTCTGATTCCACAAAGAGACAGCACGGGAGCTCTGCATTGAGACCCTCATCGACCTTGCCCTATGTGTTTCTTCCTTTGTCTGGTCTTGATCTGTATGCTTTATAATACAGCTGTCACCTTAAGTAGAGTGTCTTCTGAATTCCATGAATCATTCTAGTGAATTATCGAAGCCTTGTATTTGTAGCCAGTTGGTCAGAAGTGATAATGGCCTGGGGACCCCTGAACTTGCAGCTGGCATCTGAAGTGGGAGCAGTCTTGCTGAGGACCATGCATTAAACCTGTGGAGTGCAATGTTGCCTCTGGGAAGATGGCATCAGAACTGCATCACTATAGACCAGCTGGTGTCAGAATCCCTCCCTTGTCTTGACTTGACTTTCTGTGGCAGACATTGTCTTGCTTCCATCCATATCTCCTTGGCCCATGCCAGGCGTCCCCTGTGGCTTTGGTTAGGCAGTTCCCATGCATGTTGGTGACTTCTTTCCTCAAAGACTTGCTTTCTTCGGTGGAGAAGGCTGGAGATTATGGGGAGTTAATGTTTCAGAAGTGACCCTAAACTAATGGTGAATGGAAACTGGTGAGCAAATATCACTGCTTTCTCACCCCTTGAGTGAGCAGTTTTGGGATGTGTTCTACTCAGCCTCCATGAGGGATTGAGCCCCAGTGGCCCACAGTGGTTACCTTCTCATCAATACTCCCTTTAATGTCTTTCCTCCCTTCCTGGAATCCTTCTCCACTCTCCCACCATACTTGCTAAGATCACCTCCTAAAGAAACTGCTTGCACCTGAATCTTCATCTTAGGGTCTGCTTTGGAGAAACTCAAAATAAGACCTCTGCCATTCCTGGGGCACTGGATTGTTCAGCTCCACTGTGGACACTCTGATAATCACCCAGTTTGACAACACATTTGGTCATGTATCAAGCAGTTCATTTTGGCAACCACTTGCCTACTGTTGCCTGATAATCCTGCTTGGCCTATGACTGAGCCCACATCATGAGCATGCCAACAGACCTATGCACCAAACCTGGCTAATCAGAGTAATTCATCCTCTGGCATGGTAATTTGTTTAGAAATAAGTCTACGAACCTGATTGGTCCAATTATAGTCCTCTTTGGACAAAACTCCAAGCAGACACTATTGGAAAGGAGCTCTCTCTACCTCTAGAATTTTAAATGAGCCTGGGCTACTTGTAGCCATCCTCTCTGCATGGACAGGGCCTGACTGAGAATGATACTAACACAGAAGAAGGCAGAGTTTAGAGATATAGATTCCTGATTACATGATCACCTGGATGTAGCTGTGGCTGAAGCCCAGTCCCTCCACTTTTCAATTACTAAACCAACAGATTTCCAGCACGATCCCCTTTTTTTTCCTCCAGCTAATTTGATCAGGTTTTCACTTGCAAATAAAACGATCTTTAATCATATGTAAATATTCATCTTCTGACTTAGGCCCTCTGCATTTTTAAACACAAAAATACTTGCCCTCTAGGCTATGAGCAAGAAACTGAGTCTGCCAGGCCAAGGAAACTGAACAGAAGGGGCTACGGATAGGGGATTCTTTCAGCACAGATTAAGGTGGAGAGGTGACTAGTGGAATTAGGGTCCCAGGAAACTTGTCCTAAGATAATCTGTGGCCATTTACAGAAAGAAGCATAAAACCGAAAGTCGCCACAATAAGAGTAAACTCCAAGAAAATGCCAAGGAATTAAGGAGAAGTGGAACAGGAAGGAAGCCTTGCTTGGGGAAAGGTGTCATGATTGAACACAGAACTTAGATCTGAGCTTCCTGGCAGCCGATGGAAAAAGGCAAGCTCAGTGAACTCATGGCTCACATGCACTCCTAAAAGGCAGCACAGATGAGATTGTAAGGCAAATGGCTCTGCAAATTTGCTTTCCTGAGAAGCCACATGCTGCCTGGCTCCTGGCACTGGTACCAGGCCCAGGGGAGTTGCACTCTTCCTGCTTACAACCTAGTTTCTGAGGATGTGGGTATGGGCAGTGGAGTGGGGTTGGCATGCTTTGCCCCTCGGCCCCCAGGCCTCCAGGTCCCCAAACTCCTGTCCAAAACACACTGGTGGCACCCACCGCGCAGGCCATAGAGGAGTATGCTCTTCAACTCGGTCCACACTCTTAAGATGGCACCTGAAACTCGGATTTCAAAGAGTTACCTTGTCTTTGGTAATCTGGATTTTATTGTGAAATTTCATTTTTTCTTTAGGTAACAAAATAGAGTCTTGATGATTTCTCCACGAGGCTGATTATTTCCTGGAGATGGACAGGTTTCTCTTTGTGCCAGTGCTGTTTTTCCTGAAAGCCCACAGTTAGCCAGACTGTGCAGGAATTTTCCAAATGACTTTCTCTTTTTTCCTAAGTAGATCAGCCTCATTTTTCGGAGGAGCTGGGGGAGGAACAGAAATTTGCCCAGCCCGCTCTCACAGCCCTTTCTGGATCTAAACTCCCGGCCACTGGGGAACAAGAGGGTGGCAGAGCCCTGTCTTCCCCCACACCTCTCGACCGAAGTCACAAGACTGGGAGGAGTGGGGACACGGGCAGCCGGAGCCATCCCTGGTTTCGAATTAGTCTTGCTCTGCTGGGAGAGCACAAGAAAGGCCGTGGCCCAGTTCAGGGCCACATTATGACTTTTATGGGCCCTGGGCACTTTTGCCATCATAGACCTGTTCCTCCATAAAAGATGTATTAAGATTTACCTTTTATGACAGTAATGGTATAAAGACAAATATGACCCTGTCTAGATTCGTTTTTATATCTTCATTATTATTATATTCTTTTTTTCTTCTGGTTTTAAAAGAAGTCAAAATTAAACATTTTATGGGTCCCTAGAAGTATCGTGGGCTCCAAGCCCTGTGCTGGCTAGAGAAGGTGACCAAGAGATCAGAAGTCACCATTCCCAACTTCCCATTCCTTCAGCCCTGGAGGGAGGCACCTTCCTATGTAAACCTCTGCTGCCAGCAACACTGAGTGGGGAGACAGCCTTGACCCTTTTTCTCCCTTCACTGAAGCATCCAAACCCCAGCCCCTGGACCCCAGCCTCGAAAATTGCCCACCCTTGATATCTGATCAAATGCCCCAGCCTCATTTTGAGAGTGCTGGTCCCTGGGGCCAGATCTGCCCCTCAGTTTATTCAAAGGCAGCTAGGAATAATAACAACAACAACCTGAAGTCCTGGGTGCAAAGCCCTGCTCAGAGCACTTCACCATGGCAGACTCTAGGGTTCAACGTGTTACTAGCTATGTGGCTGCAGGCAAGTCAGTTTTCTGATCTGAAGAATGAATATAATGTTAGTCTCTCTCTCTAGGAGGAGTAAAGAGATTAACACGTGGCAGGCTTACCCCATGGCCAGCGCATAGTAGCAACTGTTAAAGAAAAAAAAATGTTTTTTGAGAGACAGTCTTGTTCTGTTGTCCAGGCTGGAGTGCAGTGGCGTGATCCTAGCCCACTGCAGCCTTAACTTTCTGGGCTCAAGGATCCTCCTGTCTCGGCATCCTGAATAGCTGTGTATTAGCCTGTTTTCACACAGCTAATAAAGACATACCCAAGACTGGGTAATTTACAAAAAAAAGGGATGTAATTGACTCACAGTTTTGTATGCCTTGGGAGGCCTCAGGAAACTTATAATCATGGTGGAAGGGGAAGCAAACATGCCCTTATTCACATGTCAGCAGGAAAGAGAATGAGTTCTGAGCAAAGGAGGAAGCCCTTATGAAATCATCAGATCTCTTGAGAACTCACTCACTATTGTAAGAACAGCATGGGGGAAACTTCCCCCATGACTCAGTTACCTCCATCTGGTCCCACCCTTAACATGAGGAGATTATTACAATTCAAAGTGAGATTGGGGTGGGGACACAGAGCTAAACCATATCAAGCCGGGACTGGACTACAGGTTCACACCAATATGCCCAGCTATTTTTTTTTTTTTTTTTTCATAGAGACAGGGTCTCACCATGTTGCCCAGGCTCATCTCAAACTCCTGACCTCAAGTGATCTTCCGCCTTCAGGCTCCCAAAGTGCTGGAGTTACAGGCATGAGCCATCACACCCAGCTCGTTAAAGAAAAACTTATCCAAACACTTTAGGTAAAAATGGTAAGGAGGACTTATTCAAGAGGGACCACCGCCACGCGGGTTTGCAGTAATAGGGAGAGATCGGGCTCAACTCTGAATACAAGGACAAATGGAGATTCGTAGCCAAGGAGCAGGGTGGGGTTCACAGATGAAAATCACTGTGGGTAAGGGTCTTCTGGCTAAACTGACTCAACAGGGTTTTTGCTGAAGGCATGCCAGGGTGATAACACAATCAGGGATGAGGGAGGAGGAATTTGATCAGACATCAAGGGTGGGAGGTTTCTGATAAACAGATGCAGCAGGATTCTTGTTAAAACGGGACTGAGTGGACCAAGGACAGAGTCCAAGATTGGGGTCTAGTCAGAAGGAGGACTCAGAGGGGCCTGATTCAAACTGGGTCAAAGGAGAGAGTCTTTACTACATCTCGGTCAGTACTGGCTATTGTGATTAATCATGATGAATGAATGAATTATAATTCACTTGTCCTTCAGTATCCACAGGGGATTGGTTCTAGGACTCCCCATGGATACTAAAATCCAAGGATGCTCAAGTCCCTGACATAATTTGGGGCCCACACCTGTAATCTCAGCACTTTGGGAGGATGAGGAGGGAGGATTGCTTGAGGACAGGCGTTGAAGGCCAGCTTGGGCCAACATAGCAAGACCCCATCTTCAGAAAAAATTTAAAAATTAAAAAAATTAGCTGGGCATGGTGCCACACACCTGTAGTCCCAGCTAGTCAGGAAGCTGGGGTGGGAGGATCACTTGAGCCTAGGAGGTTGAGGCTGCAGTGAGCTGTGATTGTGCCACTGCACTCCAGCCTGGGTGACAGAGCAAGACTCCGTCTTTAAAAATAATAATAAATTTTTTAACTTTTAAAAAATGGCTTAATATTTGCATATAACCTACATGCATCCCCCTGTATACTTTAAATCATCTCTAGATTACTTGTAAAATCTAATACAATGTAAATTATATGTAAATAGTTGTTATATTGTATTGTTGTTAAATTTGTATTATTTTTAGTGTTGTATTGTTATTTTTTAATTGCTCTTTTCCCCCCAAATGGTTTCCCTCTGGGGCTGGTGGAATCCACAGATGCAGAACCCACGGCTGCAGAGGGCTGACTGTAATTGGTTAGAGGAAGGGCTGCCCCAGTCTCCGCTTTCTCCACCACCCCAGAAGGCATTGGCCTTGGGCTGAGCTGGTTCGGCAGACTTCAGACCCCAGCCTCTCCCCATGGACCTGGCTGCTGGCCTCTGCCCAACCCTGCCTGCCAGCTCTTCCTAGACAGAAAGCCACACTTTCCTTCCCACAGGAGCAGAGCAGAAGCCTTCTCTACCTCCTCCAAGCCCCTCACCACCCCTTGCCCTGTTTCCAAGGGGCTCCCTTAAGACCAGCCTCCCGTGTCTTCCTGGCCAGACGCCCAGCTCTCAGCAGCAGCCTCAAAGTTTATCTCCTCATATTGTGTCTCTCCTGTTTATCTTCTCCCAGGCATGAATACAAAATCCTTTCTCTCCACCACTTGCTACCTCAGTCTTATTCCATCATCTGGCTGCTACATACTTCTCAGTTACTGTTTTCTGAAGACTTAAAATCTTCGTCCTCCTGCCTGGTCACTCCTGCAGTGCAAGTCCGTGAAAAGAGCACAGGGCTTTGAAGCCAACTGGAGCTGGGTTTAATCCCAGCTCCGCAATGACCAGCTGCATGACCTTGGGCAAGTCAATTAACCTCCCTGAGCCTGGATTGTTTATCTGCCTGGAATTATGGCGACAATCTTATTTGCTTTCGCAGTGGGTCTCCCCACTAGGAGGAAACCTGGCTTGGTTTATTTGTTTTCTTGAGGGGTAGAAACTTCGAGAAGCCCTTGGAGGTAAAGGAAAGAGTCCCCCACCTCCTGCCCCATAAGGAGCCTGCTTGCAAGAACTGGTGGTGGCTGCCTGTGGATACAAACAAACTTTTGTTGTGTGGCTGGAGTGAGCAGGTTGGGGGAAGAGCTGCATGCTTGGAAAAATGGAGGGGATTTTTTGATGTTTGGTGCAGGGGAAGAAAAGGAGAGATGAACCCACTGATGAAGGAGAGGGGGCCGGCTGCCTGCCCCCCGAGACATCACGCCCAAACTGTCTGAAACAGACTGATCATCTCCCCTCCAGCCCCTTCCCCTTCTTCCCCATCTTGGCGAGACCACTGTTCACCCCATCCCAAGCCAAAGGACAGCCAAGGGATCTCCCAGGTCAGGGGCCCTCTGACCATCTGACCCCTTCTCAGAATAATGTTTTCCACTAGATAAAATGAAATACACAGTATAGAAGAAATCAGTTACATTGAAATACGGTTAGCAATATATTCAAACAAACTTTTATAGGAATTTATGTGCCACTTTGTTAACATATGAAATGAGATTTGGTGGAAGCTCTAATAAGTATCATACTTTTTTTTTTTTTTTAAGACAGAGTCTTGCACTGTCCCCCAGACTGGAGTGCAGTGGCACGATCTCGGCTCACTGCAACCTCCATCTCCTGGGTTCAAGCGATTCTCCTGCCTCAGCCTCCTGAGTAGCTGGGGTTATAGGTGCGCACCACCATGCCCAGCTAATTTTTGTACTTTTAGTAGAAACTGGGTTTCGCCATGTTAGTCAGGCTGGTCTTGAACTCCTGACCTCGTAATCTGCCCTCCTCGGCCTCCCAAAGTGCTAGGATTACAGGCATGAGCCACTGTACCCGGCCAAGTAACATACTTTTGAAGGAGTGCATTTTGAGATAGCTGCAGCTGTGGTGAGATTTCATGAAAAGTGTGGATTACTATTGGTGACTATGTCATGGGTCTCATTCCCACTACTGGTTTTTTGGAGGAAGTGCTAAATTACAGTTAATTTTATGTTAGAAAAATAAAGATGTTATTTCCCCCAACTGGGTTCATGGACCTCCTGAATTCTGTGCACTCCAAGCTAGAAACCCTTGACCTTGACTCTATTTTCCCCTAACCACCCACTCCCACCCGCCTCTCCTAACCAGTCCCCAAGCTCCACTGACTTTACCTCCTGCACGGTGGACTTGTCCCTGTCCTCACCCATTTTCCACTTGGACCTTGTTGCTTTGTATCAATATGACTCCCGCCGCCTCCTGGCTGGCCTCGTTACCTCCGTTCTTGCTCCACCCTGAACCCAGAGAGATCATCCCTGATATGGTTTGGCTGTGTCCCCACCCAAATCTCATCTTGAACTGTAGTTCCCATAATTCCCATGTGTCATGGGAGGGACCCAGTGGGAGGTAATGGAATCATGGGGGCAGGTCTTTCTCATGCTGTTCTCCTGATAGTGAGTCTCACGAGAGCTGATGGTTTTACGAAGGGCAGTTCCCCTGCACACACTCTCTTGCCTGCCGCCATGTAAGACATGACTTTGCTCCTCATTTGCCTTCAACCATGATTGTGAGGCCTCCCCAGCCATGTGGATCTGTGAGTCCATTAAACTTCTCTATAAATTACCCACTCTCGGGTATGTCTTTATTAGCAGTGTGAAATGGACTAATACAATCCCCAAATGCAAACTTGACCATGTTGCCCCTTGCTCCACACTCTTCAGTGGCTCCTTATTGCCTATATGGTAAAATCCAAAGACCTCTATAAAGCACTGACACCCTCACAAACCTCTCCAGCTTCATCTCTCAACATTCCTCCTCTCCCTACTCCCAGTCTCCCCACCATTCTGAGCTATGTGAAGTTCCCAGAATATGCTGCATCATCAGGCCTTTGCTTACGCTGTCCGCTCCACTTGGAATGCCCTCCTCAAGTTGTCCAACAAGCAGACTCTTACTTATTTTCCAAGTCTCACTCAAATGTTGCCTTCCCCATGCCAACCCCACTCATCCCCACTCCCTGGGCAAATGTGGGTGCCCCTCCCACAGGGCTGTTAACACACCCAGTCCATAGAAGTCAACATGCCATGCTAGAATCATCTGATGAATACGTCTCTCCACAAGATCGCAAACTTGGCCAACCGTGGTTGCTTATGCCTGTAATCCCAGTGCTTTGAGAGGCTGAAGCAGGAGGATTACTTGAGCCTGGGAGTTGGAGACTAGCCTGGGCAACATAGCAAGACCCTATCTCTACCAGAAAAAAAATTTTTTTTAATTAGCTGAGCGTGGTGGGGGGGATGGGAGTTGCCTATAATCTCAGTTACTCAGGAGGCTAAGATGGAAGTATTGCTTGAGCCCTGAAGGTTAAGGCTGCAGTGAGCCATGATTGCACCACTGCTCTCCAGCCTAGGCAACAAAGCAAGACCCTATTTCAAAAAAAAAAGAGATTGAGAGAGAGAGAGAGAGAAAGGCTTTATGAGGGCAAGGACTAAGTCTTTTTCCTTAAACTCCCCCAAACAAGCACAGTGCCCAGTTAGGCCTTTAGTGAATGTTGGTTGAGTAAATAAATAAAAGATGGAGGGGAAAAAAGAATAAACAAGCTCTCCATCCTTGGACTGCTGAGGATGGGGTGCACGGGGATGGTGTGCTTGGAGGCCGAATCCCATGTTGTCTGTGTGTGGTGACAACTGTTCTATTTTTCCTCTTTTCTTTACTATGATGATTGGATTTCCCACAGCCTGGGGATGACAGATTGGCACATTTTGATCTATGGCGTGTGCTCTGATTTCTTGAATGCAGCTCTATTCTTTGCAAGATCCCTCCGTCAAATGTACATACCTCAATTAGGAGAGATTACTTCCCTTACCAAGAGGCTCATCATTTCGGTTTCATTAAATAGAGAGTTCTTCCAATGCGTGAAGAATAGGATTAAATTTATAGAAATTCAATTTACACTCAGCTTTTTAGGAACAAATGTCTCACACAGCCAAGCCACTGCTCTGTCTGCCAGGCCTCCTGACGTTCTAGTTTATAGGCTTCCTTTATTCCCTTCCTGCGTAATCCCAGCTTAACCCCTGATGACCTGGATCCGCTGCAGCGACCCTGGGCACCTGCCCACCAAATCTAAGTGTTTGCTTGGAATCATCTGTCTCCATCTTCCTGAGTCCTATGAAGCAGTTGACGGTCCCATTCTTCCTGAAACCCTCAAAATCCCTGGCTCTGTGGCCTTTCCCCACAATCCCTGCCCAGCACACCCTTGCCCTTGAGTTTCTGGATGTGTTTGACCATTCAACTTCCAACGCAGCCTCTCCACATGGAGTTCTCAAAGCCAGATGAGCTCAGGAAGAGGAGTGATGTGCCGTCCACCCCAAAGCAGCTTCTCTTTTATATCCCAGGGAAAGGCGGCACAGTCAGCCTATTCTGTACAACCACCTCCCTCCCTGACACTGCAAATCCAATCCATCACAGACCAGGTGGCACTGATCTCCTGAAGACATCTCAAGTTCATCTGCCTCTCCCTCCCACACGTGTTATGCTCCTTGAGGTCTGGGACTGCCTACTTTTGTTCATTACTATAACCTTAGTACCTGGTCCGGCGCCTGGCACGTGCTAGATACTCAGTCAATATGCATTGGCCGTTTTTCACAAATGCTAAAACTCAGGCTCACAAAGAGAAGTGACTTGTCCAGTGCCTCCCGGTTGGTACAACCAGGACTTACTCCAAGGGCAGCACCCTTTCTCGCCGCTGCTCTGAGAGGCCACGGGACCGGCCATGCCTTACCTGAGAGCACCGTGAAGACAGCCGCGAAGGCATTGAGCTTGAGCCCGTCGATGACATTGCTGGAGTGGAAGAGCTCGAGACACATGAGGCTGAAGCCAACCACCAGTAGCAGAATGTACAGCACCTCGGAGACCACAGACAGCCACAGGACCCCTGTCCAACAGAGGCAGAGAGGCCGTGAGACGAGGGGCAACCCAAGATGGCTCACCCTGTGCCTATTCCTCCCACACGAGCGGAGGGTAGCAAGTCATTTTAGAATAGACCCTGGTTCTGGGGGATGTCCTGATTGATGACGGAAGACTGTCTTGGCCATCCCATCCTGGTCTGCAGTGGCCGGCTGAGGGACCCAAGCTTAAGTCAGCATTCTCTGGATGCCCATTACTGGGGAAGAACTTTTATCCTGTGGCTGGACCAGGGGCTCCCTTTCTTTCTCATGGGTTAGATGATCACCTCTGAGAGCCAGCTTGCGGCTGTGAAGCCACCAGTTTAGGGTGAAGCTGACGCTGTAGATGCAGATAAGAGTGATGGAACGATGGCTTCATCAGACCAACCACCAGCCCTGGGAACTGCCCTGTTCTGGGCTTCATGAGATACACTGCTGTATTGTTAGGCCAGTTAGTGTGAGGTTCTGTGTTACTTCCAACTATACATTTTGTTTTGTTCTTGTTTGTTTGTTTGTTTTGTGGGGGTTTTTTTGAGAAAGGGTGTCACTCTGTCACCCAGGCTGAAGTGCAGTGGTGCGATCACGGTTCACTGCAGCCTCAAACTCCTGGGCTCAAGCCATCCTACCACCTCAGCCTCCCAAGTAGATGGAAATATGGGAGTGTGCCACCACACCCAGCTAATTTTTTTATTTTTTGTAGAGATGTGGTCTTGCCATATTTCCCAGGCTGTTCTCAAACTTCTGGGCTCAAGCTATTTGCCTGCCTAGCTTCCCTAAGAACTGGGATTACGAGCCACCACACCTGGCCACCCGCAGCTCTAAGTATGCCACCTCACACACACAGCAGGCTTGCCCTCAAGGGACACCTACACTTTTATCTGCCCTGCATCCTACCCCACATTTTTTCTAGAACCCACTATTGCTACTCCCACGTGGTTCTCCCAGTTAGCCCTGTTCTGGTGGGGTCCTGCCCTCCTGGCATAGCTAATTGGTCCAGTATGATAATCTGACTTATAATTGACCAATCAAAGTCTTCTTCTAGGAATCTGTGCTTAGATCCAGTGAAGCAGACCAGGAAAGAGCAGTTCGGATGGGAGTCTGAGCATTCTGACCACGTGAGCACCTGGTTCCAGCTGTTCCTGAAGGCCACCTGCACTCCTGTTCTTCCAGTAGTTTGGTAGTTCAAACTTTCTTTGTATTCCCTGAGATAGCACAGCTCCCTTTTCCTACAAATTGGTCCAAATTGGATTACCATCATTAGCCATCTGGTTTAGGGGGCATCTGCTGTTTTTCCTACCCATGTTATAATGATTCCTGCATGCTTTTTACCGGGAGAGCCTCTTTCTTCTCTGTCTACATAGTTCCTTTGCAGCTGACCCACATCTGGGCTCCATGCTGGGACACATGACTCAGATCTAGCCAGTCAGAGTGCCGTGTCCCTCCAACTCCAGTCATTGGTTCAGAAGTGAACTTCTGTATGCCTCAGTTCCTTCATCTGTAAAATGGGGGTAATGGACAGGCGTGGTGGCTCATGCCTATAATCCCAGCACTTTGGCAGGCTGAAGCAGATGGATCACTTGAAGTCAGGAGTTCAAGACTAACCTGGTCAACATGGTAAAGCCCTATCTCCACTAAAAATACAAAAATTAGCTGGGCATGGTGGCATGCACCTGTAATACCAGCTGCTTGGGAGGCTGAGGCAGGAGAATCGCTTGAACCTGGGAGGCGGAGGTTGCAGTGAGCCAAGATAGCACCACTGCACTCCAGCCAAGGTGACAGAGTGAGACTCTGTCTCGAAAAATAAAAAAATAAAATGGGGGTAATAACACCTGTCTTGCAGTGTTGTGGTGATATGAGCATTCAGTTGCACAGCAATGTAAGGAGCTTATGATTAGCACATAGTAAGAGCTCAAGTCATTTGTACTATTACAGTTTTTTTTAGAAGAACATAATGGGGATATATCCAATGGCGAATGGAAATACAGCCTGGGGCTCTTGTCGAGGTCAAGGCTAGAGATAGAGTCAACAGGGAGAATTGAAATTGTGAGGGCACATATGATTTCTGAAAGAAAAAGTAGCGAATAGAAGATGGAACTAGAAACATCCCCATGGCTTGCCTTCCAGGTCACACTAGTCATGTGGTCCCCCAAGACCCACACTTTAGAGAAAGAACTACAGACCAGGCATGGGCAGTCAGACATGGACCCATCACCCAGGTCTACTGAATGAGACTCAGCCTCAGGACTTTTGCAGGAACTACTGGGAAAGAGAAATTCGCCCTTCCTTCTTTCCTTCCTTCCTTCTTTCCTTCCTTCCTCCTTTCCTTCCTTCCTTCCTTCCTTCCTTCCTTCCTTCCTTCCTTCCTTCCTTCCTTCTTTCCTCCCCTCCTTTCTCTTTCTTTCTCTTTCTCTCTCTCTCTCTCTCTCTCTCTTTCTCTCTTTCTCTCTTTCTCTCTTTCTCTCTTTCTCTCTTTCTCTCTTTCTCTCTTTCTCTCTTTCTCTCTTTCTCTCTTTCTTTCTTTCTTTCTTTCTTTCTTTCTTTCTTTCTTTCTTTCTTTCTTTCTTTTTCTTTCTGAGACTGGGTCGCACTCTGTCACCCAGGCTGCAACACAGTGGTGTGATCATAGCTCACTGGAACCTCCACCTCCTGGGCTCAAGCGATCATCCCACCTTAGCCTCCTGAGTAGCTGGGACTACAGACATGCACCACCATGCCCAGCTTATTTTTATATTTTTGTAGAGATGGGGTTTCACCATGTTGTGCCAGCTGGTCTCAAACTCCTAAGCTCAAGGAAACATCCTCCCTCGGCCTCCCAAAGTGGTGGGACTGCAGGCATGCACCACCACGCCCAGCCCTAGAAGCCTTTTATTTCTACCAGGTTTGAGGCTAGAAGGATGTAAAGCTGGAAATGACTGAATCACCAGACGGCAAGAGCCTTCCTGAGAGTGAACCCAGTGCCAAGGGAGGCAGAGCCAAGAGCTGGAGGAAGAGTGCGTCCTGATGACATTGTTTGAGCCCCCTGGATCCAGCCACGCCTGAAGCTGCCAGTCCTTTGTTCTTTCAATCACATGAACCAATTAATTCTTTGTCTTTGCCCATGCCAGTTTGAGGAGAATTTCCATCACAACCAGCAGTCCTTATCTTCAGCTTTTCTGTTCTCCGAAGCTGTCGAACATGTCCTTTTCTAGCTCTCTGCCTTTGCACAAGTTGTTCCTTCCACCTGGAATGTCCCAGGGACATCCAAGAAATACTATTTATCAAATAAAACAGATAAACAGTAAATTCTGAGTCCCTACCTGCTCCCTGATGAAGGACCCAGATGCTGAAACACCCACTATCACTCCTAGCACAACAGCGCTTTTAGAGTCTCAGAGAACTTTTCTTCTTCTTCCCTTTTTTTCTTTTCTTTTATTTTATTTTTCCCCCCTACCAAAATATCACATCTCCTGGGCAATTCCTTGGATTTTTGTAAGAGAATAATGTGCTCTTGGCAGCCTGGATGCTGTTAAAACACCCCCTGGCACCGCACACTCACAGCCTCCGAGCCCTTCGCTGGCCCAAGGCCCACCAGGCAGCGGGGAGCAAAGCAGGAAATTCAGGGAGCACTGAGCCTGCAGGAGGGTGGCTGACACCCAGGAGATTTCATCCCCAACCCAACAGTCTTTACCTCGGAGCTGCTGATGCTCCTCTCGCTGGGTTTCCAGCCCCTGCTGGTTCTGGCAAGGACTGCTGCTCATCATGGCACTGCTCACTGACTCAGCTGCCTCCCCCGCGCAGCCCCCACACCACAGGGGGTGCGGTCAACCCTGCCCACGTGGGCCCGGGGCCAGGACGCTGCCCCCGCACCTCCCCTCACAGCAGGGCCCAGCTCTGCTCTTTCAGAAGTGATGGGAGATGGGCCAGAGCTCGGAGGTGGGGATACTCCGGAAGTAACTTAACCATGGGGAAACAGGCACGGGTACCCCGATGCCTGGCAAGGTTGTGGGTGCTTTATTTACTTATTTATTTATGTATTTATTTATGACAGACTGTCACTCTGTCACCCAGGCTGGAGTGCAGTGACACTACCTCGGCTCACTGCAACCTCCACCTCCCAGGTTCAAGTAATTCTCCTGCGTCAGCCTCCCGAGTAGCTGGGATTGCAGGCACCCGCCACCGTGCCCAGCTAATTTTTGTATTTTTGGTAGAGATTGGGTTTCACCATGTTGGTCAGGCTTGTCTCGAACTCCTGACCTCAAATGATCCACCCGCCTTGGCCTTCCAAAGTGCTGGGATTACAGGCCTGAGTTGCACCTGGCTGGGTTGTGCTTAGACAGATAGATAGATATAGATATAGATATAGATATAGATATAGATATACAGATTTTTTTTTGAGATGGGATCTTGCCCTTTGTCCAGGCTGGAGTGCAGTGGCATGATCATAGCTCACTACAGCCACTAACTCCTGGGTTCCTGGGTTCAGGCCATCTTCCTGCCTCAGCCTCCATAGTAGTTGTGACTAAAGATAAGTGCCACCATGCCCAACTAATTTATTTATTTTTGTAGAGACAGGGTCTCACTATGTTGCCCAGGCTGGTCTCGAACTCTCAGCCTCAAGAGATCCTCCCGCCTCGGCCTCCCAAGGCCTCCCAGGTGTGCCTGGCCGAGTTGTGCTTTTCCAGCTAGATTGCTAGATTTATTTCCTTATCTTCTTACTGGGCTCGGGAGTATCCGTCTGCGAGTTTCAGCCCACTCCAGCCAAGGAAATTAATAACCATAATGATTGTTCTTGTTATAACTGTCACAATAAGGGCTGATAGTTACAAGGTCTTTATTATGCGCCAAGTCAAAAAGAAGGATGTTGATGTCCCGCCCAGTCTCCTAGGCTCTCTTTTTAGAGTTTCTGTCTTTAGAGGATTGTCTTTGGGCAACCAGAGCCAAGTTTTTCTATCTTTGTTCAGAAAATGACTGGGAACTTACATTTCCCTCTTAGGTGCCATCAACACATGACTGACCAGCAGGGTCCTGTCCTGTGGCTCTGGCTAGGACAACGCTGAGCTGTGACCCACACTGCAAAGCCCCCGTGGGGTCAGACTGGACTGACACCATCCCTTGCTTTCCTTTCTCCCTTCCCTGTCCTGCAGCTTCAGTTCCCTTACCAGTCTCCCCAGGGAGCATTTCCTTCACCAATGACTTTGCACCCAAATACTCATCTTACACTGTGCCTCTAGATAATCCGATCTCAGACACAAAAATTCATGTGGATTGTATCCCCAAATCTTCCTAACAGCCCTGCAAGGTAGCAATGCATCACCCATTTTGCAGACAAGAAAACTCAGCTTCTGAGGGATTAAGCAACTGCTCTACACACCTAAGTAGTGACATAGTCTGGATTCAAACTCACACCTCTGTGACTCCAGGAACCATGGTCAGCAAGGAGGCTGTCATCAGGACAGAGTGGCCACTTGGAAACCATATTCTCCCGCTCTTAGCAGATTGCTGCGGCCGGTCTGGCTGTGGGGCGTAGGATTCCCTAGTCAAGGCTTCCGTTCAAGATATTCTCCGGAGTCCCAAGCAATTCTGGAACCAGGTGTCCAGAAAAGGGTGGCCACTGAGTGGGATGGAGTGGCCCTTCGGTTCTCAGGGATCCTGTACCAGCCAGCCACCTGGTGTGATGGAGAAGGAGGCTACAGGGTAGAGAAGGCAATCTGGAGGATTCTTGGAAGCCAGGCTGGGGAAACGGGACTTGACCTGCGTTCAGGGGCAGGTGAGGGGCTTAGCCAGGGAACCCTGTATGCTGAGAGGAGAGTGAAGAATGGAGGGACAGGATGGAAAGAGCTCCTGGGGACTTCCGCTGCACTCCATGAGAGAGATGACGGTGACCCGGACTGTGGCCACAATGGGAATGAGGACAAGTAGGTAAACTGATAACCCCTGAGGGTTGGACTCAGTGGGCTGTGCACCTATGAACTTGGTGGCAAAGGAGAGGGAGGAGGCCACACTGCTGCCATGTTCCTGGCTCGGACACCTGAGTAGATGATGGCGTTCCTCACTGAGCATGGAACACTGCTAAGGCAGGAGGACAATGACATGCAGAGCCTACATGAGCCGTGGAACATCCAGCAGGGATGTCCATGAGTTGGAGCTCAGACAGGTGTGGGACACTGGCAAGACTCAGCACTCCCTGTGTATCTGCTGTGATTGTCAGAAGGTAGTTGGAGCCAACAGGATGCCTCTGAACCCACGTGGGAGGCGGGATTCCAGGGGACATCAATACTTAAGGGGAGGGAGCAGTGGTGGGGGCTGTGAAGGTGCAGCAGGCACAGCCAGTGCCCCCAGCCTGCCCATGGCCCTTGGGGGCATATTTCCACCTGCTGGCCCCTGTGTCTCTGCCTGGGGGCTTGCCCTGGCCACCAGAGCCCACCGTGCTGAGTGCCAGCTGGCGAATAAGTCCTAGAAGCTGGGTGCCACTGGGGGCTGTGAGCTACACATTCCTGTTTCCCACCAGGGGACAAGTGCTTTAAGGCGGTGTTGAGTCACAACGTTAAATTGTCTAAACCAAAGAGTGAAAAAGTGATTCTCTTTCCCCTGATTTTTAACGTTCTTATTACCTCAATCAAAAGAATCTCTGTGTGGTGCTAATAGGTCCTTAACACCTTTCTAACACTTGTCAATTTTTTAAAAGCAGATGCAAGGCTAGCCTCAGGCTCAGAGTCTTCCATAGTTTCTAGCCAGATTGAGTAACATTTTTTATTATTTGTTATTATTAATTGTTTATTTTTGAGACAAAGTCTTGCTTTATCACCCAGGCTGGAGTGCATGGTGCAGTGGCTGGATCATGGCTCACTGCAGCCTTAACCTCCTGGGCACCAGTGATTCTACTGCTTTGGCTTCCCAAGTAGCTGGAACTACAGGCACTCACCACCACACCCCACGAATTTTTAATTTTTGTTTTTTAGAGACAGGGTGTCACTATGTTGCTCAGGCTGGTCTGAAATGCCTGGGCTGGAGCGATCCTCCTGCCTCAGCCTCCCAAAGCTCTAGAATTATAAGCATGAGCCACCGTGCCTGGCCTCAGATTCTCTTAACCCTTCTCACTCCACTGTAAGGAGTTTCTTTCATTAAAGTGTCTTCCTTCACTTGAACTATTTGGGGGATTCTGTTTTCTGCAGGGACCCTCAGTGACAGATTTTTTTTTTTTTTTTTTTTTTTAATGCAAGGGACTCTGATTTCCAGTGAGAATGGTGGTCTAAGCCAGTGGTCTAAGCACACACTGAGTGCCCGACCAGCAGCACCAGGCTCACCTGGGCACCTGTAGTGCAAATTCTCAGGCCCCAGTCCAGACCTGTGGAATCAGAAACTCTGAGAGTAGGACTCATTCTGTGTTTGAATGGACCCTCCAGGTGATGTTGATATGCAATCCAATTTGAGAACCAGGAATCTAAAGTCCCGTTGTTAAATGTACATGTAAAAAATGAAGCCGAATGCAGTGGCTCAAGCCTCTAATCCCAGAGGCCAAGGTGGGAGGATCGCTTGAGCCCAGGAGATCGAGACCAGCCTGGGCAAAATAGCGAGATCTGATCTCTACAAAAATTTTAAAAATTAGCCAGGCATGGTGGCGCGTGCCTGTAGCCCCAGCTACTTGAGAGGTTGAGGTGGGAGGGATCACTGGAGCCCAGGAGATTGTGGCTGCAGTGAGCTACGATCCTGTCACTGCACTCTAGCCTAGATAACAGAAGCGTGACCCTGTCTCAAAAATAAAAAATAAAAAAATGAGTCATCTTGGTTGGGCTTGGTGGCTCACGCCTGTAATCCCAGCACTTTAGGAGGCCGAGGCAGGCAGATCACCTGAGGTCAGGAGTTTGAGACCAGCCTGGTCAACATGGTGAAACCCCGTTTCTACTAAAAATACAGAAATTAGCCGGGTGTGGTGGTGGGCACCTGTAATCCCAGCTACTTGGGAGGCTGAGGCAGGAGAATCACTTGAATCCAGGAGGTGGAGGTTGCAGTGAGCCGAGATCGTGCCATTGCACTCCAGCCTGAGTGGCAGAGGGAGACTCAGTCTCAAAAAAAAAAAAAAAAAAAAAGTCACCTTAAGGAAAAACTAAGTCAATGCTAGAAAAGAAAAGTAGGTGTTGGCGTCAGGCAAATAAAAGGCGGTATGGGCATAATTAAACAATCGGGAACCGATGCAGAATGCCTGGGCTGTGATGAACGCTCACTTTTCTTTTTAGTGCTATGGAATGCAAGCTTGCGGAAGGACAGGAAGTCAGAACAGACAGCCTCCCAGCAGGCCCGGCAACGCCTTGCCTTGGTGACTCCAGGAAAGGCTCCATAATGGTGGGGATGATTGTCCCAAGTCTCCGAAACTTGCACTAATGGTTCAATTTGCGGCAGAGAACAGGTGACCTTCAGGGGGCAGAAGAAATGAAATGATTTCTCATCAGGTGCGGAGCCGGGAGGTGACAGCCGATCCTGTTAGCTGCACTTTTTGCTTTTTTAAAAAACAGCTTTGTGATGCCAACTCTGACCCTTCATTGCTGGGACTGATGGGTTTGCAGGAATGATTTCCCGTTCGTCCTGGATCCCTCCCTTGCTGAGAGAGCTTCCAGGGCCAGATCCTTGACTGAGTGAAAAAAGATGGGTGGGAACTGTGTCTCGGCTGCGTGACCTTGAGTGGTCCTCTGTCCATGGGGTTCCTCGTTCCTAAAATGGGCATAATTGACTTGTTGGATGCAGTCAATGAGACAATACCTGTCAACCACACAAGCCCGACCTTTGGAAAGAGTTGAAGAAAGTTAAGTATGACTATTTATTGCTAATAAGTGTCATTATTCACAATTATAATAATTTTTCCTTTTCCTTTTTATTTTTTTAGAGACAAGGTATCAGTCTGTCACCCAGGCTGCAGTGCACTGGCTCAATCAAGGCTCACTGCAGCTTCAACCCAGGCTCAAGAGATTCTTCGGAGCCGGGCACAGTGGCTCAAGCCTGTAATCCCAGCACTTTGGGAGGCCGAGACGGGCGGATCACTAGGTCAGGAGATCGAGACCATCCTGGCTAACATGGTGAAACCCTGTCTCTACTGAAAAATACAAAAAACTAGCCGGGCGAGGTGGCGGGCACCTGTAGTCCCAGCTACTCGGGGGGCTGAGGCAGGAGAATGGCATAAACCCGGGAGGCAGAACTTGCAGTGAGCAGAGATCACGCCACTACACTCCAGCCTGGGCAACAGAGCGAGACTCCATCTCAAAAAAAAAAAAAAGAGAGAGAGTTTCTTCAGTCTCAGCCTCCTAAGTAGCTGGGACTACAGACGTGCACCACCATGCCCAGCTAATTTTTCATTTTCATTTTTTATTAAGAGACAGGGTCTCACTCTGTCTCCCAGGCTAGAGTGAAGTGGCACAATCATGGTTCACTGCAGCCTAGAACTCCTGGCCTCAAGCGATCCTCCCACTTCAGCTTCCCAAGTAGCTGGAACTACAGGTATGCACCACTACATGCAGCTAATTTTCCTAATTTTTCTAGAGACAGGGTCGCACTCTGTTGCCCAGGCTGGTCTCAAACTCCTGGCTTCAAGTGATCCTCCAGCCCTGACTTCCCAAAGTGCAGGGATTATGGACATGAGCCACCATCCCTGGCCAGCAATTGTAGTAAGAGGTGGTAAGGCACCGAGAAAAATTGAGGACCTGAATCAGCCTGCCTGGGTTACCTTAGCTCCATCAATAACTAGCTGTGAGACTGGGAAAAGGATACATGGTCACTGAACCTCAGTCTTCTCATCTGCAAATTGGGCATACGTGAAGCAGCCAGCCAATGGACTATTGTGAGGATTAAGTGAATTAATTGATGAGTAAGTGCTTAGGACAACACCTGTCTTGTCTAAAGTGCTCATTAGCTGTTCCTGTTGTTATTCCTAAAGTAAAGTAGCCAAGGAGAATTAGCAAGCCTAGAACAAGTGCATTTTCAGCCACTGGACAAATAAAACCTTTATGGGGATCAGAGGGGAATTGTTGCAAAGTCATATGAAGTCTCAAGACGCAATGGCCTTTCAAGAGAAAACACTTTTTTTCTCAAAAAATCCATCAGTTTAATACATCAAATCAATAAGGCACAGCGCAGTGGCCGCTGGCTGTGAGATGGGTGACGGGCCCCCTGATACCGAGCATGTTGAATCATGTAGATGATGTGGACTGGGACCTCGGGGGCTGGCAACGTCTCTGTGGCAGCTGCTGTTTGCAAAATGTCAATATGGGAAGCTCAGAGGCAGGGATGTACCGGGGCTGGGAGGAAAAGGCCAGAGGCCATGGAGAGCCGTAGGGAGGGACTTCAGGGGTCACTGAGCCCCCAGCCCTTGTTCTACAGATGAGAAATCTCAGATGCAAAGAGGAGCCAGGACTTTCCCATGTCACAGAGTAAGTCAGGAGCAGAGTCGGGTGGGAGGCACTCTTCCACCTCCTAGGCTGTTTCCTGTTGTGTGCCTGGGGGCTGCGTTGGCTCTATCCAAGGCAGGAGGATTGAGGTTTGAGGGGGAAAGGGCTGTCTGGAAGAGAGAACTACAGTGAGACCAACAGATGGTGGCTCCACCATGTGTCAGCAGCCCCGAGTTTAAACCCTGATGCTGCAAACCTCAGGAAGGTCCCTTTGCTGCTGTGAGCCTCAGTTTCCCTCTCGGCAGAGTGAGTAGATTCTCAAACGAGTTGCCAACAGGCTGAATCCAGCCCACAGAAATGTCTTGTTTGGCCCACACAGTATTTTAAAAATATCTGAATTCATTATCAACATTTAAAAATAGGAGGCTTCACATTAAAAAAAAAATTCAGATTTCTGGATTCGTTTGCAAAATGGGCAAATGCACAATACTGGACCTGCATCATCACGTGATGATGACTGTGGGGCTGAGCTGGGGCTGCCCTCTTCAGACAGGGGCACAGACCCCACCCAGTGCCCCTCAACCCTTCATGGGTCCTGCCAGGCTCCCAAGAGCATTTGAGTTTCCAGCCTCGTCTCCCTATATGACGATATCTAAGTCATTTCTATCCCTGACACAGCAGCCGTGCAACATTTTAAGACCCTGTATGGACCCCTGATATCTACAGATAGGGGTGAAATGCCCTGCAAACGCTCGGTTATCCAGCTTTCCCAGGGTCCAGAGTTCTAACAAACACCACGCCAGCCCATAACTCAATGTTCAGAGTTAGAGGAAAAGGAAAGACGTTCAGCTCAGATGCCCGAATTGACTTTCTAAGCCAAGGGCATGGATCTGACAGCTGTTCCCGAAAGTTCTCTCGTCCAGCCAGCCCCACATCCTTTTCGCAAAGGCCCAGAGCGGGCGAGTGAGTTGCCCGAGGTCACAACGCTCACTTGGAATCTTCCTTTAATGAGTCCGGAAAGCTTTTATGCTTTGACTGCAGGTCATCGTAGAGACCCTCAGTGACTGCTTTAGTGGGATGGGCAAAAAGGTCGGGCAACAGAGCACGTGGGGATGTGATGCCATTCCGATGCCAATTGGCATGCTACCTTGGAAACGCAGGGCCCAGAGATGACTGTTTTCTACGTAACCATCTAGTCCAGAGTCTCACTCCTCAAAGGGAGGTCTACAAACCAGCAGTGTCAGCATTCCTTGGGACCCTGGAGAAAATATAGAATCTCCGGCCCCTCCCAGACCTACTGACTGAAGACCTGCATTGTCACCAGGTCCCTAGCTGACTCCAAAGCATGTAGGAGGGTGAGGAGCACTGGCCTAGAGGGTCACTCCAATGGGTGGGGCATGCTGGAGGCACGCGGGGAATGGGATGTTCAGCCTGCAGCTGTCCTTCCTTCCGGCGGGTGCTGAGGGTGGAGATGGGCAGGACTGCTTGGGATCCAGGTGTCAAAGGCATTGAATGCTGCAGTAAGACATTTGAACGTGATGACTCTCTAAGCCCCTGGGGTTGGCTGAATAAGGGCTCTCAAAGGTGTGCCCATCCTAATCCCTGGAACCTGAGAATATGTTACCTTGCATGGCACAAGGGACTTTGGAGACGTGATTAAGATCTTGAGATGGAAGGATAAATAGCTAATACACG
The DNA here is from genome assembly GCF_008728515.1 of Papio anubis. Lineage (NCBI taxonomy): Eukaryota > Metazoa > Chordata > Mammalia > Primates > Cercopithecidae > Papio > Papio anubis. The sequence continues at coordinate 47,679,127 of NC_044993.1, read as the reverse complement.
TGGGCCTGAATACCTAGGTGATGGGTTGATGGGTGCAGCAAACCACCACAGCACGCGTTTACCTATGTAACAAACCTGCACATCCTGCACATGGATACTGGAACTTAAAATTAAATTAAATTAAATTTGTTTAAAAAGACAAAGGTTGAAGGCATAAAAAAAAAGATTTTGAGATGGGCATGTTATCCTGACATCTGGGTTGGCCCAGTGTAATCACAAGGGTCATTATGACAGGGAGATAGAAGGGTCAGAGACAGAGAAGGAGATGCCGTGGCAAAAGCAGGGGTTGCAGTGATATGGGGCCATGAGCCAAGGAATGCAGACGGCTTCTAGAAGACAGAAAGGTCAAGGAGACAAGTTCTCCCCTCGAACCTCCAGAAAGAAACACAGTCCGGCTGACACTTTGGTTTTTTGTTGTTGTTTTGTTTTGTTTGAGACCGACTCTCACTCTGCTGCCCAGGCTGGAGTGCAGTGGCAAGATCTCAGCTCACTACAACCTCCGCTACCTAGGCTGGAGCAATTCTCCTGCCTCACCCTCCCGAGTAGGTGGGATAACAGGCATATACCATCACGCCTGGCTAATTTTTGTATTTTTAGTAGAGATGGGGTTTCACCATGTTGGCCAGGCTGGTCTCAAACTCCTGACCTCAGGTGATCCACCCACCTCAGCCTCCCAAAGTGCTGGGATAACAGGCGTGAGCCACCATGCTCAGTCAACACTGATTTTTAAGTCTCTTTTTGGAATTCCAACCTCGAGAACTGTGAGATAAATCCATATTGTTTCAAGGCACTAAATTCTAAATTTGTGGAAATTTGTTACATCAGCAAGAGGAAACTAATACACCTCCTTTTTTTCTTCTTCCTTTTTGAGACAGGGTCTCATGCTGTCACCCAGGCTGGAGTGCAGTGGTGGAATCATAGGTCACTGCAGCCTCCAACTGCTGGGCTCAAGTGATCTTCCCACCTCGGCCTCCCAAGTGTCTGGGACCACGTGCTATTGTGTCTGGCTAATTTTTTAAATTTTTTGTAAAGATGAGGTCTCACCCTGTTGCCCAGGGTGGTCTCAAACTCCTGGCCTCAAGTAATCCTCCCCCGTTGACCTCCCAAAGTTTTGGGATTACAGGCGTGAGTTACCAATGCCCAGCCAACTTCCTTTCTTTGTTCAAAATCACCTCCTCCCCGAACCACGCTAGCTCCCACTGTGGCCCCCAGATCAACCTCAGCAAAGAAGGAAGCTTCTCTACCACCTCCACAGAGATACCTCGCTGTGGTGGGGTGAGCCTGGACGTGAGGTCAAGCAGGCACGGATTTGACCTTGGCCTTTTCCTAACCTCTCTGAGCCTCGGTTTCTTTGGCTGTAAAACAGAGTCAACACTACCAATCTCACAGGATTTTCTGGGCAACTTTAATGAGGGAATGGCTGCAAAGCCCCCATCTAGTTCTTGGAGCATTCTAGGTCCTCTGTAAATGGCAGCCTATGAAGCTGATGGGCTGGGCCCAGAGACACAAGTCCTTTCTCCTCCACACTCAACAACTGAACAAACTGGTTTATCATTGGAAGGGATTTTGACAATGCCTCTGGCCCCTAGAGTTCCACAAGACTCTAGGCCTTGTCAGTTCAGAGACGTCTCTGGCAGACGTGCCCTTTAGAAATGGCTCTGTTGGAATCTGGGGACAGTCGCCGAGCCTGTGAGATGTGTCATGGTGACCTTGGCCTTCAGAATCAGACGACAATTATTTTTCTTCCCCTTCAGGATTCAGCAGCTGACTTTGAAAACAAGCGCTGGCCCACACAGGCTGCGGGCCTGGAGATGGGTAGTAGGAACCTGGTGGGAAGAACTTTGAAGTCCAAGGTCGAGTTCTGGCCCCAAAGGCCCCGCCCACCCTCCCACCCACCCCCTGGCAGGTCATCTTGGGCAAGTCCTCTCATCTCTCCAGGCCTCTTTTTTCCCATCTCTAAAAGGGAGCTACTATGAAGGCAGAAGGACGAAAAAGGGGAAGGGAGAAGTCACCAACTGGCTCGAAGACAGGTTTTTGAGATTTTTTGTTTTGTTTTCTCTTTGTTTTGTTCCCTCCCCTGTCCTCTTCCTCCTCATCTTCCTCCTCCTTTTCCTCCTCCTCTTTTTTCTCCCCTCTCTGTTTCTCTCTCTCTCCACTTGACCTTAGCTGTAAGGCCAAGACGTGATCTCTGTCTCTCTCTTCTCCCTTTCTGCCTGTCTCTCTCTCTGGGTGTGTGTGTGTGTGTGTCTCTGTCTCTCTTTCTCTCTTGGTACATGTGATATTTCTAAAAATTTGAATTAGCTGTCATGCCAATATTTAAAAATGGGAAAATCATATGAGAATCTAGATTCTTTTGAAAATATGGAAGACCAGGACCTTATTCCCACATGGAAATCGTGGCTGGGCAGAGTGGCTGCTGCTCCCTTTACCGAGGGCAGGTGCTGTCTAGTTCACTGCAGTCCTCACCCCTCCCTATTGTTTGACACCACAAAGGCTGAGGGCTGCAGCCCAGGGAACCAGCTCAGAGTGCAGGCAGTGAGAGGGAAGAGAGTGTGCAGTCAGGGAGGACAGAGATGGGCAGGGCTCAGGAAGGAGGCTGCCATGGGAGGCCAGGAAAGACCCTCCATGGGAAGGACCTCCAGACATCTGCTGGTTCCCACTCTAGCTGTCACCTGCTGCCACCCTTGAAAACACATCTGTGAATATGATCTGGGGTTGGTCAGTCCGGAACATAGCGGAGAAAAGCAGGAAAGCATTTACCTGCTGCGAGCTGGCAGTGTAGCCGAGTGTTTAAAGGTGTGGCCTGGGGAGCCAGGTCTCCTGTAGGCAAACCCCAGCTGTGCTAGGGACTTTCTGTGTGGCCTCGGACAAGTTACTTCGCCTCTTTGAACCTCCGTTTCCTTACCTGCCTCCCAGGTGAGGCATTACATGAAACAGGTAAAGAGGCATCGCTGGCCAGGCATAGCAGCTCATGCCTGTAATCCTGGCATTTTGGGAGGCTAAGGTGGGAGGATCACCTGAGCCCAGGAGTTCAAGGCCAGCCTGGGCAACACAGTGAGACCCTGTCTCTACAAAAATTTTAAAAATTAGCCAAGTGTGGTGCCACGCACCTGTGGTGGTAGCCACTCAGGAGGCTGAAGCAGGAGAATTGCTTGAGCTAGGGAGGTTGAGGCTACAGTGAGCTATGACTGTACCACTGCACTCCAGCCAGGGTGGCAGAGGGAGACCCTTGCTCAAAAACATAAATAAATAACAAGAAGATATGTGTAAAGAGGCATAACCCAGGGTTCACTCCCGATACACCTCAATACATGCTAGCTGTCCCCATTTTAACAGAGGAGAACAGATTCTGTCTTGCAAAGAATAAAGAAAAAATTCTCAGCTGCCTCAAGCCTAACAGAGCCAGACTGAGTGGGTGGTGGGGAGGTACTGTCCAACTGGGTGATGTGGATTCCACGTTTGCCCAGGATCTCAAGACCAGGCAGGCTTCAGCCTCTGCTCCTTGCCTCTCTGCACCTCCGTTGCTGAATCCGGGGTCCCCTGTGGCCTGATGGTACTCCGACTCAGTCTCCCCATCCCGAGCACTAATGTAATTGTCCTTCCTCCTCAATCCCACCTGAAAAACAGCAGTGACTGCACAAACCCAGACGCTGTGTCCTGGGAATGCAGACAGAACAGGATTTGGATCCAGTCCTCTGGGAACCCCAAACTGAACCTGCGAGTGAGACACACACCCAGTGACAACCACGCTCTACAGCATCCATGGAGGGTGCTGGCACCCTTTTGAGCTGGCACCCTTTTGACAAATAGAAACTCAATTCATCTCCACAACCACCCTATGACTTGGGTGCTATTACTATCTCCACATCGTGGAGGTGAGGAAACTGAGGCAGGTGAAGAGGTCAAGTCCCCATCCCAGGGCCATAATGGGCAAGTAAGTGGCAGAGCTGGGATTCAAAGCCTGGTCAGCCCATCCCCCATGGCAAGAGAGGCCCAGCTGGTCTCAGAGCACCTCCCTGATGGCTGCCTGGGGGGCCTGGCTGGTTCTTTCCAAGCATTTGAGGTAGGGGCTACCAGGCTCCATCTTCCAGGTAACGACACTGAGGCAGACAGAGGGAAAGAGATTCACCCAAGATCTCGCAGCATTGGCAGGGGGAGTTAGGAATAGTGCCTAGGTCTATCTGAGCCTCCCTCTCCAGCTTTGAACATTTTCCAGCCCACAGACCCCTTTGGCATCTGGTGAAGCCTCATGGACCCTTACTCAGAATGATATTTTTCAACACATAAAACAAATACACGCAGAATTGCAAAGAAAACCAACTATATTGGAATGGAATTATCAAAACATTAAAAACAAACAAACAAACAAACAGATACATAGGCCAGGCATGGTGGCTCATACTTGTAATCCCAGCGCTTTGGGAGGCCGAGGTGGGTGGATCATCTGAGGTCAGGAGTTCAAGACCAGCCTGGCCAAAATAGTGAAACGCTGTCTCCACTAAAAGTACAAAACTTAGCCAGGCATGGTGGCGTGCTCCTGTAATCCCAACTACTCAGGTGGCTGAGGCAGGAGAATTCCTCAAACCTGGGAGTCGGAGGTTGCAGTGAGCCGAGATCGCACCACTGCACTCCAGCCTGGGTGACAGAGCGAGACGCTGTCTCAAGAAATAAATATTTAAAAATTAGATGTATAATATTAGTACACATACTTCTTGATTGACACGGGATATAACAAGATCTAGTGCACGTCTAAAACTACAGTAACTTCAAAGCAGTGAGGAGGGAAGCGGTATTTCAAAATATCTGCAACGCCTGTAATGTGTGATGGAAAAAATCTGTGATTTCGATTGGTGTCAAAGCCCCAGGTGCAGCTGGTCCACTGAGGTTTGTTGCTGCCACACGTCACAAAGGAAGATGCCAATGGCTAGTGACAGGCTAGTGAAAGTTAGCATGATCCTGCCACCTCGATTCTTAGATCCTGAATCCTGTCCACTGGCCACCTGGAAACATCCAGGTTAACCGTCTCTGCTATTGTTTCTTGGCTAAGGCCAAGTGAAGAATCTCTGCTACAGGAGTGGTTCTCAAGTTTGTGCATGCACGTTAAAATGCAGATTCCTGGGCTGGCCCCTGTGGAATCTGATGCTGCAGGTTTGGAAAGAGGCTGGGATCTGCATTTCGAGCAAGTGCCCCAGATCGTTCGGATACACGGACCGTTTTATGAGAAAGAGGTACCTTTTAAAAATGTAAATACCATCGGGTCTCTCTCCTCCTGCAACCTTCTGGTGATGCCCCGTAGAGCTTGGGATAAACCCCAACTCCATGACTTGACATTTGCGTTTCTACCAGATTGTCAGGCCACTGCGTACCCTTTGTCATTCCCTGTCCCTCCACACTCCAGCCTCACGGGCAGCTCCCTTCCTCCAAAGCCACCTCAGGGCATTTGCACTTGCTGTGCCCTTGGCCCAGTGTTCTTCCCCCAGCGTCACTTGACTGGCCGCTTCCTAGCTCAGATGATCCCAACTCCTCTATTGAAAGCAGCCACCACTCCCGTCACGCACAGTCACTTTCAGTCCTTTCCCCTATTGTACTATCCCCTCTGCCCTCCTGGTTATTGGAAGTGGTGTTATTCATTGGTTTACTGAGGTCTGGTCTGGCAGGATGTTGTCTGTCTGTCCAGCACCCGCTCCTGGAACCACGTCTGGCTCTGGCATGGGTGGCGCTCAGCAAAGAATTCGCTAAATGATTGAGTGAAGAAATGCCACCAGCCAAGAGGAGAAGGAGACGGCCAGAGTTGTTCAGCAGCAGAGAGGCCGAGGGAAAAAACTGTTTCCAGAAGGAGGGAGCCACTGTCGTGAATGCCACCAAAAGGTCAAGGGAAATGAAGACCGAGAGATGAGAAAAGGCCACGGGCTTTGGCGATTGGAACCCCTCTGGTGACATTTGCGGGGAGGGAAGGCGATTCTGCAGAGAGGCCGATGCCAAGGGGGAATCTGGCTTCAGGAGGTGGGGAAGGAGGGGGTGGTGAGGCTGGCGGCGCAGACCCCGTGGGTGCCGATGACGAGACAGGGGAGATTCGCCCAAGCTTCAGAGCACGGAGAGGGAGAAGGCAGGGGCCACTGGTGCGGGGGGCTTTGGTCATCCGGATTCACTGACTCAGTGATTAGTTCACTTTCAGCAGGGAGGGATGGAGGAGGGGACAAGAGCAGGGCTCTGGAGCCAGGGAGGGTGGGTTCACATCCCACCTCCTTGGCTTATCAGCAGGGTGCCTTAGGCAAGTTATTTAAATCTGGCTGGGCCTTGGTTTTCTCATCTGTAAAATGGAATGAAAACGATGTCCGCCTCAAGGGCTGCAGCAAAGATTTAGTGACACATGCAGGAACAGGACGGGGTACCCACAGAGTGCCCAGCGAGTGCCCAGCGGGTACCATCTTTTGTTTCCTGTTGCTGCTCAGTGTCGGGTGCCGTGTTGCAGCTGGGATGCGGCAGTGAAAGGCGGCTCTCAGCGTGAACCACAGAGACAAGGACACAGCCAGGCAAAGCAGTGATGGCCCACCGCCAGGCAAGTTGAGTGACCAGGGGCTGCAGGGATCCAGAAGGGACCAGCCTGGCTCAGGCACGGGAGTCCCAGGGGTTGAGGAGCTGGAGGAGGTCTTGAAGGACAAGGGGGAGTCCAGCAAGAAGAACCAGACCCAGGGAGCGGGAACCCGGAGCTGGACCCAGAGTCCAAACCCTGGGGGCTAGGAGCCCGCAGAAGAGGCCACTTGACCCCAAGGCAGCAGGGAGTTGTGGGAGACCTCCCACCAGGGAGCAACGTGGTCGGACCTGGGTACCCGGGATTCCCTCTGGTTGCCACACAGAGAGAGGGAAGCGGGCCTGGCGTCAGTGCTGCCTCGTAGGGAGACTTCTGCAGGGCTCCCTGGGAAGCAGGGGCAATCGCCCAAATGGTGGAAAGCACGGCCAAGACAGGGGAGAGGAGACAGACTGCCTGTGGGAGGCAGAGTACAGTCACCCCCTGAGGACCCCGGGTCACTTTCCTCTGATGTGTGTCCCACAAGGACGAGTACTTAAGGGGGCTGCAGAACTCCCACCCACCTCCATCAACCTTTTCTCCCATCTCTCCACCAAGGCCCATTCTGAGTGCATGGTGGAGGGGGCTCCAGGTGCTAAGATGCCCCCCTTGGGGCCCTGGAGGGAGAGTGGCCTCAAAGCTGCAATGAGCCACCAGGGACCAAATACTCCAGGGCAGGCCAGAAGTCAGGGGCTTGGCGGACAGAGTGCAGTATCCTGGTGCCCAGAATTGGAAGTCCCAGCCCCAGGAAGTCCCCCAGTCAAGACAGAGACCACCCCCACTGCAAAATCCTATGAAGACACTGAGTGTGGGCTCTGGCTGACTCGGCATTCACTCACCTGTCAGCGTCAGTGGCCACCTGTACAATGGCCTTTAACTCCCCCTCACCTTCAACCCCATCTTCTGCTCCCTTTCCCCTCGCTCACCTCCCTCCGGGCACCCTGGCCCCCTTGCTGTTCCTGAAATGCGTGCGGCAGGCACACTCTTGCCTCGGGGACTTTGCCCTTGCTGCTCCCTCTGCAGGAAACGCTGTTCCCCTGTGTCTCTCCACCTGCCCTAAGGTTTTGGAAGTTTTTTTGTCACCCAGGCCAGAGTGCAGTGGCCTGAATAGTTCACTGTAACCTTGAATTCCTGGGCCCAAGCAATGCTCTCCCACCTCAGGCTCCCAAGTAGCTGGGACCACAGGTACACACCACCATGCCTAGCTAATTTTTAAATTTTTTGTAGAGATGGGGTTTTGCTATATTGTCCAAACTGGTCTTGAACTCCGGAGCGCAAGTGATCCTCCTGCCTCAGCCTCCCAAAGCGCTGGGATTAAGGGTGTCAGCCACCATGCCCAGTCTTCTAAGTTTGGCCTAAATATCACTTCTCGGTGATGTCTTCCCTGACCCCAGTATTTAAAATTGCCAATGCCCCTCCCCAGTACCCCCTAGCCCTCCTTCCTTTTTCTTTTTTTCCCTAGCATGTGTCACCATTCAGCAGCCAAAAGGATCTTTCCAGAATGTAAATCGAATCTCCCCTCCATAAAGCCCTCTAATGTTCCAATGGTTTCCCATCATACTCAAAGTGAAATCCAGGTTTCTTCCAGGACCCTAAGTGACCTGGTCCTTGCCCACCTGTCCAGCCTCATCTCCCTCCCCTTCCTCCCTGAGGCTCCTTTCCAGCCACAAAACTCATTCCCACCCCAGGGCCTTTGCACGTGCTTTCCCCACCTCTGACGGAAACACGGTTACAAGTCGTCTCTCACTTTCCACCTTAAGGAAAAGTAAAAGCACAGTCATAAATGGGGGTGAATGCTCTGCTTCCATGTCAAGAAGAGGACAGAAAGTTGTGGCAGCTGCAGCCACCTGGAGGGGTCCCATTCAGGGAGGGTCACATCCCAGGAGAAGCCACAGCTGCAGCCGACAGGTAGGAATGTGCACTTGGGGTTGCCAGATCTTCCAGCTCTTCCAAAGAAGCCAGAAATCTTGGGTTTTACATGAGATCTCCTCATTTTGAAAAAATAATGAATTAAAATCTTTTCAAATACAACTGTGAGGCCTAGGACACGAGTTTCCAACCCTTCACAGAACTCAGAAACCCAATCATGATTGAGAGCATCCCACTGCATTTTTCCGTGCTACGAATTCACCCCAGAGAGGGAACAAGATTTGAACAAGGTCACACGACTTCTAACAGAGCATGGTCTCCAACCCAGGACGCTGTTTCTTAACAGCGGACATTTCTTTCACTTCTACTGAGCACTTGGCTGGACCACACGAAGGGGAAAATGCTATTCACGTTCATGCCAGAATCTTTTGTTTGTTTGTTTGTTTGTTTTGTTTTTAAATGACAGGGTCTCACTCTGTTGCCCAGGCTGAACTGCAGTGGTATAATCATAGCTCACTGCAGCCTCCACCTCCTGGGCTCAAGTGATCCTCCCCCCTCAGCCTCCCAAGTAGCTGGGACCACAGGCATGTGCCATGATGCCTGGTGAATTTTATTTTTTTGTAGAGACAGGGTCTCATTCTGTTGCCCAGGCTGCTCTTGAACTCCTGGCCTCAAGCAATCCTCCCACAGCCTCCCAAAGTGCTGGGATTACAGACATGAGCCAGCATCTTTAAGACATGGACAGAATAATGAAAAAATATTTGTGGGTAGAAATCTTTTAAGGCTTATCTGCAAAGGTACATGAAGGGTCTATCCTAGCACGAAGAATGTACTTCTTCCGTCTCAGTAAGGCATTCATCTTGGTGGCAGGGCGGGGCGGGGGACGCATGATGCATGATCCTGCCTGAGTCTATGGCGAGCTCAGAATCTCTATCTTATTACCCTGAAAGTAGACAGCATCTTTTCTCTTGCCACTACCCTTCCCCCACCTTCCCACTCCCACCCCCGCCTCACCACCTTGACCAAAAGGATCCTGGCTTTATCACTCTGGCAGAGGAGTCTAAAAATATCTAGACGCACCAACTTCAGGGGTTTATTCTCTCATCTGGGAGGCACCCACAAAGCTTTTGCCAATATAAATGGCATTTCCTTTGGTATTTTTAAAGATCAGAGAATCCACGGGAATATACAAGTTGGACAGGGCCTTTGAGATCACAGCTTCCAAATGCCTCCTGTTTCAGGTTTAAAAAAAAAAAAAAAGTTTTTTAAGGAGGCTCAAAAGGTTAGGTTTCCACATAGCTCACAAAAGAAGAAACCAACCTAGTTAAAATCCTATGGAAAAAATTAATTCGACCTCACTCGTAATAAAATTTAAATTAAGGCACTCATGAGATAGAGCTTGTAGTCAGCATATTAAGCAAAATTTTTCAAATAAGAGCTTCTAGTAGAAGATAGTGATGGGAGGGTGGGTTTCCCTGGTGGAAACATTTACAGACTTCCCACTCAGAAGCCATGCAATCCCCTTAATTTGCCCAGGCTCCCTTGCTGTGTGACTAGTCCTGCCCACCAAGCTCTGAGAAGCTGGAGTGTGACCTCCCTGGTTCTTACCTCCCACTGCTTTCCTGGGGATCTAGGGCGGTGTTGAGATGTCAGTGTGTCCAGCAGCCTAGGTCCCTAGGAGACCAAGTTTGCTTCAGCCCGGGGCCCTCTGCGCCTCCTGCTCCCCCTGGAATGTTCTTTCCTTTTATTCTCACAGGGCTGATTCCTCGTCTCCACTCAGGTCTCAGTTCAAATGTCAGCTCCTCATCAAGAAACCAGAAAGATCCTAACCCATTCACCTCCCCAACCTTCTCTCCCCTGGCCGCGCCCCATTCTGACATCTTGTTTAATTGTCTCCCTAGCAGCGATCTCATTTTGAAATGATCATATCTTTGCCTCAGTTTACCCATCTGTGAAACGGGCAGTCAGACTCAACTTGAAGGGCCATCCCCTCTGTGACGTGACTCCCGAGACCCTAATGGGTATCAACACCCCGTCTCACCACCTCCACTCCCCTTCCTGTGCCCTGGGCCAGCCCAGCATCCCTCTTGGAAATAGAACCCACTTTTCCTTCCAGAGACCTCCACTACCCCATTCTCAGCACTTGCAGTGTGAAGGACAGCCCAGCTGCCTCCAGCTGCTGGGTGAGTATCCTCAGAGTCCACTGTGATTAGTTCAGGGATGGGCACATGACTCAAGCTGGGCCAATCAGAGCCAGCCCTGGGAATTTGCAGAAACATCTGTTGACGAGGCGGTCCCTTTCCACTGGGAGTTGCTAAACTGGAGAAAGTGGAAACTGGAGCTGCCAGGAGCACCTCTGCCAGCACAGACCCCCTCAGAATGAAGCCCAGGAGAGCCGAGCAGAGAGAGAATGGCTGGCTCCTAAGAGCATTGTGGGAGCGCCTTGATCCAGCTGTGCCTGACTGTGATATGTCCCTGATACTTGAGTTATGGAGCCAGTAAACTCCTACTTTGGTTCAAGTTTGTTTGAAATGAGTTTTTTTTTCTCTTGCAGCCAAAACAGCCTTTTGACTTCCTTGACTGTCCCTGGAAGGATGTCTGTCCCAGCCCTGGAATGTTTGTTCATTTCTTAGTCTCCCTCTGGGGATATCAGCTCCTTCATAGACAGGGCTCCCAGCATCTCTGCCCCTCGTCTGCCCTGTGCAGCCCTGGCCAAGTGATCAGAGGAGACAGAAAGCTCTGCAGCTCTGGGGTTTTAATTGGGGAACTGCTCTGTCCATTCCAGAAGCTTCAGACTGTGTGATCTGAGCAATTAACCTTTCTGCAGAGGCCAAGGCCAATTATATCCCAGGGGCCATCTGTGACATCTGTGTAACAGACCAAGTGTCTCAGCCTGGCTGTCTTGGTTTTTGTAGGACAAATGTAGCATAATCAGTCTTTTCTATCCCCTTTGCTGTTGCCTGATCTAGGCCTGTGTCCTTTCTTGTGGTTGCAACAGCCTCTGACTCCTTCCTACTTCCCATCAGCCCACTCTTGCCCATCCTCCACAAACTTGTCCCCTGTGACCTTGGCAACTGCATCTGCAGCTTCCCCGTGCCCCACCCTCCAACTCCCCTAAACTACCTACCTGGTAGATTGCAAGCATGGTCCCAAATTATTCACCCTTCCTGTGTCTGTATCCTTTGCAATACTCTCCCACTTCTGACTTTGAGCTCAACCATGGGACTTGCTTTGGCCAGTGGGATGTTAGTGGATGAGACACAAGCACATTGCACAACCAGTGCAATGCCTCTTGCCTGCACCTGTTGTCACCCAGGCTAGCCTGCTGGAGGATGAAGGACCCAGTGGGCAGAACCTAATCATCCCAGTTGAGGCTGGCCTAGGTCAGCCAAACAGTCCGTCTGTGCCTAGACATAGAGCAAGCTAGCCACAATCAGCAAAACCATGGAGCTGACCACCCCACATGCTGAAGCAGTAAACGCTCGTTCTTGCAGACCTCTGAAGGTTGTGATCAGTATGCAGCATTGTCATGGCAATAGAGAACTGATGCATGTTACATTTCGCCCAAGTCTCTAGAGCCTTGGCAAGTGCTCTTCCATCTGCCCATCCTGTCTACACTTTGGTCTGTTTCCTAGTCCGTTTTGTGCTGCTATAACAGAATACCAGAGACTGGGTAATTTTTAAGAAACAGAAATTGACTTCTCACAGTTCTGGAGGCTGGGAAGTCCAAGATCAAGGTGCCTTTTCTAGTGTGGGCCTTTTTACTGCATCCTTGCATGGTAGAAAGCAAAAGGGCAAGAGAGAGTTAACACACTCCTGCAAGCCCTTTTTACAGCAGCATTAATCCATTCTTGAGGATGGAGCCCTCATGACCTAAACACTTCCCAAAGGCTGAAACTCCCAACACCATTGCATTGGGATTAAGTTTCCAACACATGAATTTTTGGAGAGGACAAAAACATTTAAACCACAGTGTTTTGCTTGGCCAATTCCTACACATCCTTCAAGATTCAGCTCAGTGTCTCATCCCACTGAGGGCTTCAGTAACCTCCTCTTCCCACCCCACCCCAAGGGCTGATAGCTCACTTCTCTGTACCCCTCTGCATTAAAATGGACTGGAGTCAGATAGTGTAGCTCAAGTCCTGGTGTCTGCACTTACCAGCTCTAAGGACCTGGGGCCCATCATTTAACATTTCTAAACCTCAGTTTCCCCACCTGAAAATGGGGATGACAATAACATCACCCATCTCATAGATATCCCATGGGAGGGGCTTCACAGAGTATCTGGCACACAGCAAGCATTCCTTCTAGTTAGCTGCTATCCTGTCGCTATGGTGCTTACCTCATTGTCATGCCATTATTTTTCTGCCTTGTGAGATTTTGGGTCCCAGAAGTCAGGACCCACACCTCATTCGCTATCTGCCTTTGGACTACTCCAGAGAGGACAATTCATTTTCTTTTTTTTTTTTTTTTTTAGACAGGGTCCTACTCTGTCACCCAAACTAAACTGCAGTGGTGTAGTGGTGTGACTATGGCTCACTGCGGCCTTGAACTCTTAGGCTCAAGCAAGCCTCCCACCTCAGCCTCTCAAAGTGTTGGAATTACAGGCGTGAGCCACCACCGACCTGGCCCCAGAGAGGACAATGCTGATGGAAGGAGGGAGGCGATGAAGGAACTAACCAGACACCTGCATGACTTTGTACTGCAGCTTTTTTTTTTTTTTTTTTTTTTTTTTTGAGACAGGGTCTTGCTCTGTTGCCCATGCTGGAACGCAGTGGTGCGATCATAGCTCACAGCGGTCTCGATCTCATGTGATCCAGTCATGTGATCCTCCCACCTCAGCCTCTCAGGTAGCTGGGACTACATGCATGAGCCGCTGTGCCTAGCCTGCACCCAGATCTTTATAAGCCGTCACTGCTGATCCTTTAAAGAGGGCATTCAGAGTCCCATTTCATTGTTAAGAACACCAAGGTTTGGAGAAGCAATGTAACTTGCCCATGAGCACACAACAATTAAACGATGTGCATCTTTTTTTTTTTTTTTTTTTGAGACAGGGTCTTGCTCTGTTGCCCAGGCTGGAACACAGTGGTGGAATCTCAGCTCACTGCAACCTCCACCTCCCAGGTTCAAGTGATTCTCCTGCCTCAGCCTCCTGAGTAGCTGGGATTACAGGCACCCACCACCATGCCCAGCTATTTTTTTTTTTTTTTTTTTAGTAGACACAGGTTTTCACCATGTTGGCCAGGCTGTTCTCAAACTCATGACCTCAAGTGATCTGCCCCGCTTGGCCCCCCAAAGTGCAAGATTACAGGTGTGAGCCACTACACCCAGCTGATGTGCATCTTTTCATGCCTCTCCTGATCTGGTCCATATTTGGGACAAGGACAAATGTGGTATTCAAGAGAAATACTACAACTAATAAGAAAGAGTATTTATAAAGTACTTACTATACTACTCATGCTGTTTGAATCACTTGACTTATTTCAACTGATTTAATCTTCACAAAAGTACTGTGATTATCCCCATTTTATTTTATTATTTTATTATTTTTATTTTTTATTTTTTTTTGAGACAGAGTCTCACTCTGTCACCCAGGCTGGAGAGCAGTGGCCGGATCTCAGCTCACTGCAAGCTCCGCCTCCTCAGTTTACA